>NW_026526991.1:112910898-113595301 GCF_024362965.1 Panthera pardus
CCATCAAAACTCAATGGCACTAGATGTGTATTTAGAGTACTTACTAAGCAAATGATATCCTTACAAGCTGATCTGTAAATGGATTAATTAAAAGCTATGGACAATTATAAAATTTTGTAACAATAAATATGTGATTTACTAGAGCACCCATGTAGTATTGTTTCAGGTTACTGGAACTTGCTGCAATAGGGTAAATACAAAATGGTCTTGAGAACTCTGTGAGATTTTTAACTCGTCTACATGGTTTCTAGAATAACACCTACCTCTGCATTAAAGAAACAGCACTCACTAGTAGTGTATCAGCTCTTGAGAGATATCAACAAAATATTTCAACATGATTCGTCCTATTGGCTGAAAAAAATGTCTCCTACATTTTATTAAAAAAATATTTTTCTTGCCTCTGAATTTGTATTTCAGTCTTCAAAAATATTCCACCTTATTTTATTCATATGATCAACCAAATTAATCAACAAAATCTTGTCCTATATCATTTATTTCTGATTAAAGAGATATTACAAGCTACTGTATTTTAGGGATATTGACTCATTAATCATTATAGTATCATAATGAATGAAGTAGGCAAATGTCATTTCCAAAATAAGTGGGACATTAATTTTAAAACATACAGGGAACTAGCATTTGTTAAGATATCTCCTACACTAGATTTAAGATCCATTATTTTTAATCCTCACAACCCTCAGATATAAGTATAACATGCCTATTGCCTATTTTCCACCTGTGAACCTAAGATTCTGGTGCTATTAAATGATCCAGTTATAATCGTCTTCAGTGTCTGTCTAGCTTCAAAATCCAAGCCCATCTCTCTTACAGTAACTACCTGGAACACATGCCAAGTACCATGCTTTTTGGAAAAAAAAAAAGGGGGGGGGGTGTTGGGCACAAAGGGGCAGGTTCATGAGACAGAGAGAAAGGCATCAAATGAAATAAAAAACATCATAAAATCCAAGTACTTCCCTCACTGAAGTGCTCTTCAAGCCCATTAAGAACCTTCTTTCTCTTACTTTATTCACAAATACCCTTCTCTGCATGCTAGTAGCCATATGAATTAATATCAAGCTTTGAAAAATAGAAACACCATTTAACAATATGCAAAAGAACAATAGCTATGGAGAACTGTTCGCTGTTAAGGACATATGGCCCTATGACATACCTCAGTAGCCCCTGGAGACACTGTATTAACAAATATTCATCAACAATTCAGAATCATTAAAACATAAAGGCTTTCCAAGACACTTTACAATAAGAATGGCTGAGATGAAAGATTTTAGCAAGCAAAGAAGGGAAGCATCTGTTATCTGGAGATGTACTAATTGAATATCCAGTGATGATAAACTATTTTATCTAGAAACCTTCAAGAAGTATACATGCTATCATTTTGTATTTTCAAAACAGGATACAGTAGTGTGAAATCAAGCATTATAAATTTGGAGGAAAAAACAGTATTAAAAATTCCAAAAAGTATAAAGTTCTTAATTACCAGAAAACTACGGGCCCTGTATTAACACAAACTGCCATAAACTATGCTCCTTTCAAAATAGACTTTTACAGCCTCATTACTTCAAAAATGCAGGTGAAATATTTGTTGTTCCAATATACTTTTCCTCTCTCTTCCCTTCTCTCTGTACCATTACACTGAAGACTTCTCATTTTAACTTGAAGAAAAATGTTACCCCATGTAGTACGGCAAGTGGAACAAATTCACATTTAAAATTATCATAGGGTCTTTAGGAGTTCTGATACTCTCAATACCAGACGGTGTACAGGCTGACTCTTTAAGAAATGTTATAGCTCCTGTAACAAAACCCAGTTTCTCTAGCATCTTAAGCAAGGTTTCACACAGTAATGATCACTGCAGTACATAATTTAGCACGTGTGACCCTTTGTACAGGAACAATTCTGAAACATAGCAGCCAAAAGCATAGTTATTTATGTGCTCTGTTACCCTGATTTAGGGGGAAAAAAAGACAAAAGAGGATCAGTTCCATACAAAGAACACAGTACTCCGCAAAAACAAGTAAAGTTTAGTTGAAAGGGAAACGGAGGAACTAAGCTGGCAACTGAGAAGCATAAACCATTTTGGCCTAGATTTGTTTGTAATGACAGTGTGACCCAGATACTCAATATTTGGCTAATATCTAAAAATCTGAAAACTGAAAGAAATGGTTTAAGTTGATTAAATATTTTAGTCCAAATGATGGGTGCTTAAAAATATACAATTAGCATTTTCCATACAGAGATTTTTAAAACTGTAAGTATTTTTGCTTTGTAAGTAATCCCATGAGTTATATTTCACCTTTATAACCATATAATAAGGATGAAACTATTACCGAGATCATGGTACAAAAATCTTCTGAAGAGCAGAAGGAGAATATACACTTTTCAAAGTAAAGCTTATTTAAGAAACTATTTATATAAACTTAAGTTTGTTCCATTCATGGCCCACACAGTTCATTCTACAGAGTTGTCTATTAAGTGTCGAGAAAATTTTTGGAAAAAAATTCCTCAGTAGCTATCAAAGTGCTGCTAACAAGGGTGCTGGAACAGGAGACAGAGAACAGACCCACCAGACACCACCTCATACTTCCTGGGAGTGACAGGGAAAGCTGCTGGTGCTTCCTGTAAGCAAAGAGTTCAGACAGCACATGCTCCTTAATGCACCTGTAGCGACAGTACTGAGTGTTTATCCACTGCTTCCTTCCTAATGATCCATGATTTGATTCGGTATCCAAGTCTCCCCCAGTAGACCCATGGACCTCAGGGGAAGCGGACAGACCCTGAGCCTCCAGTCTAGCCCACAATTAGTCTAATCCATTATTATGGTAAGTCCCTTCTCCCTTGCCAATGATTAGTTTAGGTGTTTTAGAATTAGACAAATTTAGGTCAATGAGAAGCAAGCAGGGGTGAAGGTAAAGGGTAACTGCTTAAGAGAAAGAAAAAAAGCTATAATGTCTTTGAAAGTGAAGTTATCTTCTTTGGATCTGAAAGAAACATATAATCCTGACTGCTACTGGTAGCCATTCTGTAACTACAACACTGGGATAAACCAATACTGTGTAGAAAAAGTAGAACAGAAAGCCAAACTGAATCCTTTAAGAAATCACTGAGCCACTGGCCTAACAATGTATGTCTGCTGCAATAACACACTTCTGGTGCTTTCTTATGAGTTAATATCCTTTTAAGTCAAAAATCAGATGAATCTGGAAATGAATTAGCTTTTAGAAAACCGATAGGTGCCAAGTTCTCAATACTTTCAGAAAATTATAAAACCTATTTTTACCTATTCCTGGCTTTTAAAGAATAATGTTATATATTATTTTTCTGTATTTTCTTAATTGCCTACAATAATTGTATATTATATATGTTATTGGAAGGCAGTATTCAAAATATCAGAGTGTAAAAAACAATCGAGCCTCTTCTTGATCATTAATACAAAAGTCAAGTTATGCTTTTAATACAGTACTGCAATGAGTCCCTGATCTACTCAGATTGCTATAGTGTGATTTCTCTGATATCACAGGTCTCTTGTTTTTGCTGTACTTTACTCCTAACTGTTTAAGACAGAACCATTAGACTTTCATCTACATTTGATTGGTTCCCTGTACCCTATACACTCCCATCCCACTCTGAGTTCCCAGTCATGCATATTCAGAGCATTGAATTTGCTAGAAATATGCTCTGAAACTTATAAAATTATTTTGGGGACAGTGAATTTTTCTTTGAACTTAGTTTAAACTAAAAATATCATCTAGATAATTAGTTTTGTACTTCTTATAAATAATATCTCATTTCCTCTTTTCTTCTTTTTCTTTCCTTCCTAATTTTGACATTTCCTTTGCCTAGAAATAATTTTGATCTTTTACCTACATATAGAAGACCTCTATAAAGCAGAAGGTATAAAACAGAGATGTTTGGGCCAAATATATTTCACAGGCATATTTTGCACAGTAGTCACAGAGTATTTTTAAAACAGCTGAATTAGTTACCAACTAATTCACATAAAGATGTGTATTTTAGGATCCTTTTGAAAAACTAAAAAACTTGGCAACAATCAGCATTAATTCTTACATGGCCACAATCAAGTGAAAATAGAATACTGGCTGTCCCTCTCCCCACTAAGATAAGCATAAACTTTCTACAAGTCCAGTCTCCATATATGTCCCTAAATGGCCTAATTCTTCACAGTCAGAAGTCCTTATTATTTGACTTGCTGCTCCTAATACAGCAGATAATAACACCCCTAAGTACACAAAAGATACTGTTGGCCAAGAAAATAAAGCAGTTCATAAGGTATTCAGGGAAGCAGGCTTCCAAAATTTTCTCCTCTTGAGTCTTCTAATTTAACTAGGAGCCTGTTTCTGGAACCAATGAAACAGCAATAACTTATAATAATAAAGAAAAAAGTGTTTCTTAATAGAATGTTCCCTGAAACAAAATGGTTTAAATTTCTAAGTTTCAACCAATCAATCAATAATAGGAGAATCCTAAATATTCAGTCAACTTTCAAGTCTGATACTAAAGAGTGGTATGAACAAGGTAACATGCACTACATGTGTACATAAAATTACTTATATGCTTTACCATATAAATTAGAATGACAAATTCTCTTTTGAAACTAAATTCTCCCTACGCTATTTAATGGAATAAAGCAACAGAAATTAGCTCAATTCACAAATTACTTAAGGAATAATGTTTTCTAAATTATATAATATAGTTACTTCCTAACATTCAAGCACAAGTTATTGAAGGGATTTTGGAGAGTATTTTGCACACATCCTATGCATGGAATAACAATAATACTGGGTTTGTATTTCTGTCAAATCCCTAGGCTTTGTCTACCTCAAAAATTTCAAGTCTATCACCTTCTCTCCAACTCAACTGCTGTATCCATCGTCTCCAACTTCATGTACACAAACAGCTTGTAACAATAGGCTTCTATATTCACTGCAGTCAGATTCATGTTTTTCAAATGAAAATTTAATCACGTTACACCTCTACTTAAAACCTTTCCAAGGCTTCCCAATATCCTTTAGGATACAGGCTAAGATCATATCATCTGTTTCCTACATTCCTCTCCATCTTTATTTCTCCTTCTTCTCAATGCTCAGATAATACTGGAATCCTTTCCATTCTTTTGCTTTTGCAGACACTATTTCTGCTACCTGCAATGCTCTCTGACTCATGCTGGTTCTTCCCAACTAAGCCTAAAAGTTACTTCTCTTGTCCTTGCCTGATTTGCCCATTAATACTACCTCACCATGCCAGGCAGTTAGGTTTGCCTATTACGTACTCTAGTATCACCCTGTAAATTCTCTCTGTTCATCTTAGTTGTAATTATTTAATTTCAGTTTTTTCCAAAGTTTTTGGTTTCATGAGAACACAGATCTTAATTGTTTTATTTAATGTCTTGCAATATAATTTAATGTAATTCCAGGCATACAATACTAGCATTTAATAAATATTTGTTGAATAATGGATCTCTTAAAATTGAAGTTAATCCATAACTAAATTATTGTTGAGAAGGCAGCACAGTACAGTAGATGATACACTTATCTGGAGGTCTTGAAGACCTGGTTATTAGTCCCGTATCTACTACTTACTGTGTGACTTTAGGTCTCAAACACTTGGATTCTATACCTTAATAACACTATTGAACACCTGATCTGTCTTCCTTATGTAGTTGTTGGGAGGGGGAGAAAATGAAATAGTCCAGTACACTTTTTCACCTTAATATTTTTCAAATCAAGAGGAGTCTTAGAGTAAATATCAGAAAAACCTGCCAGTCATTACACGTTATAATACCTTGTCACTGCCTACCCAAGTGAGAACTTAGACATGACCAAGAATATACCTTTTGTCACCTCTGTTATCTGCAGATAGAACCATATACAGTGGAGTTTTAACCTAACATCAAGATCTTCTGGATGACTTTCAAGAGAAATTACTTAACTTCTAATAATATGTAATATAATTAGTAAAAAAAAAAAAGCTACAAGTTTAATTAAATAGGAAATGGAAACCAAGCCATAAATTTAAGTATGCTATCAATTCTAAAGGTGTTAGAGGTCAAGAGTAGCATGTGGCTGCAATGCTTGTGGCTAAAAGTAATACAGAATAATCCTCAGATAGAATGTTCCTTCCTCCCACAAGAAAAGTATCTCATTTTTTCCAAAAAGAGAGGAAAATGTTATTAAATCAAAGGATGTCTCTTACAATTGCTGATTTATTTGAATAAAATATAGTAATATGCATGAATATGTTCTGCAAATTATGTGCCAAATAGGTGCCCATTGTGTGCTGTGTACAAAAAAATAATGCTTTACATAAAACTTAATAAAAGCTTCTCCCAAAAATTACCTATAAAATCTATGCATAAAAATAAGATGAAACAAGATTCTAATGTCATTAATTTTTTAGAGGAAATGAAATATTCCCCTTTTAGTAGACAGACTGGCCGAAACAGACTCCACTTCTTTCACTCTGTTCTCACTTTTAGCATGTCCCACATAACCCAGAACACTGTCATATGTCTAATTATTTAAAATATTCCCCTGGGAACCCTGTTCTAATATGTAATCATTAAAATTCTTCCTTATGTCTTTCTCCATTCTTTCAATTGTCTGTTATATTTAATGTGATATTTTATTTGTGTCTTTCCAGATCTTGTTTAAAGCCAAATCAATATCCTCTTCAATGTGATCTTCAAGCGTGAAATAGGACACCGGCTTTCACTTATTTTATACAAGTAGTACCGGTTTTCTAGGACTTGCTTACCTGGTGACCAAAACCATGTACTGACAATATGACAGGTTGGTGGTACTGGTGACTACTGAGACTAAAACAAACAATACGTAACTCAAACAGAATCAAATTTTTGCCTATCAGTACCATGCTCCTTAAGCAAAGGAAGTATAGTAACTCTACTCCCTCCTTATAAAGGACCACTGGAAAATTATATATCTCTTCAGACTTCTTTCTCTGATTCAGTTTGTTAGTCCCTATGGCAAAGGACTTATATATTAGATTGTAAATAAATTCTGGAAGATGACCCAGAAAGACCACTTAGGAAAAGTCACAAGACTTCCCTGCATAATATAAGGTAGAATAGAATGTAGAGCTATGGCAAATAAGAACAGCAAACTTCTTTAAACATTTCTACCGATCAGCAGTTCATTACATTGTAAACAGCCCATATAGAACAGTTTATAAAGAATTTTGCATGAAACAGATGCTTAGATTAGAAGACCTATAAATTATGTGGCTGTTATAAACTTTACTCAAAGTGGAACCATCAATAAACCTTGATAAGGCTGATAAGACTTTAGATAAATTATGACTCATCACTAAAATTATACTTTAAGTACTATCATCACAAATATATACATTATTTAAACATGAAGGTCATGGGGAAAGGTGTGGTAAGAGTAACTGAATTTCCAGCGCTATGCTGTGTACTTCCAAATCATCTCATTTAACTGGTAAATTTTCCTGTGATGTTAACATTACTATGTGAGTTGAGAAAACAGTAAATAATAGCCGTTAAGTGACTCTATTATAAAGTCAGCATACAAATCCTCATGTGCTTGAATATACCAGTTTGTGAAACGTGGTAATGGCCAACAGCTAAATTCAGAAAAATATCCAATACAGTTGGAGTTTCCAAAGTTGGCTACAACAGTATGTCCCATCCCATTTTCTCTTTTATAGTGTGATTTCCTGTGCCAAGAAATAAAACCAATTTGCCCTCCTCTTGATATGGGCTGGTCTTGTGATCTGCTTTGACCAACAGAATGGGCACAGTGATTCTGGGTCACTCATGAATCTGGGCCTTCAAAGAGCTACAGCTTCTGCCTTTGCCTTTTGGAACATTTTTTCTTGGAATCTGGCTATCCTGATGTGAGGGAGCCCAATTAACATCACAGAGAGGCACCCTTACCGAGAACTAAGGGCCAGGGGCCAGCAACCTGCATCCATTGCCAGTCATGTGAGCAGGCCGTTTGAGTCTGCCCTGCCTTCCTAGCACTACAAGGAAAGCCACACAAGGCAGAAGATTCACCCAGTCAACCCTTAAAATGATGAGAAATAGTAAATTACTGTTGTTTAAGCCACTAAACCTTAGAGTGGTTTGTTATGAAGCACCTGATAAGTAAAACACTATTTCCCTTAGAAATGTATTTCAACGATACCAGTGTCAGCACTTAAATGGCCAATAAAAACCAGAATATACTTGGTTTCTGTGACTGAAATAGAATTGTGAAAAAACATAATAAAGCCTAAGCTTTAAGAATTACTAAGGGTTTGGGCACCCAGGCGGCTCAGTCAGTTAAGTGTCTGACTCTTGATTTCAGCTCAGGTCATGATCTCAGGGTTTGTGAGTTCGAGCCCCACACTGGGCTCCACACAGAGAGTGCAGAGCCTTCTTGGGATTCTCTCTCTCCCTCCCTCTCTCTCTCTCTGCCCCTCCCATGCCCACTTTCTCGCTCTCTCAAAATAAATAAACTTAAAAAAAAAAAAAGAAAGGTTACACTTAGTGTAAATAAAAAAACCAGTAGGGTTCAGTGCTTAAAATCACAATGTGTCATAAAATGACAAGGACTTTTTATGGATAAAGTTAATACTGACAAATCACTAAGTCTTAAAATAAGAAAATAAGAAGGCATCACTTTAAGTTCAAAAAAGAAAGACAAATAGGTAACAAGGCAGAGTTTGGTTAGATCAAAATAGATAATCCAGATTAAATTTCTTAGCCTATGTATTATAGACTACCATCATATGAATAGTATACAATAAAATACACAGCACTGAATCATACTAAACATTCTATCTTATTCAGAAAATTCTTCAAAGAAGAATTAAAATAGCAACACACCACAGAAGGAGCAAAATAGCAAATATTCATAAATATTTCCAGTTGGCAGAGTCTGGATTACAGTCTACTGTCTTACATTAAACATCTATTATACGAAAGTACTGTTATACCATGAAATATGCTGAGTGCACAGAAATTAAAAAAAATTCTTTTAGATACTCTTAGGGATAGCAGATGCTAATTTATTACAAAAACTAAGAATATAGTTGATTTATGAAAGATAACCATCATCTCCAGTGGTGTCATTGATAAGGAGATTACTTAGATAGACAATTGCTGTGATCCAATAAAACGGAGTCTCTTATGATTTAAACAGCAGAGAGAAAATAACCTGGCATAATTCCTACTTTGCTGCTATAATAAAAGGTAGAAAAATGGAATTTCACATATTTAATATAATCTTATAATTCTTACAAAATAAAGAATTCTAAAATATCACATAAAGAATAAAAACAACTCTCATGTTTTACCAAACTAACTTTGTCATTTCATCTACTTAAAAAGATTTCTGAAAAACTGGAAGAAATTCAATGATTTACTCAATTTTAAAACTCAATTTTATTTTCAGGCAGACACTATGGAAAATACTATATCCAAAAGGAAAAATGTATTTTGCTAAAAGGAACTCCCAAGGCAACTTTACCATAAGGGTAAGGTCTAATGATTTATAACTACTACATATCTTTTCAGTTGCTACTGGAGAATACACATTTAAAACAGATTTATTCGTTTTCTTAGGTTGACCTCAGATATTCAGTGAACATTAAGGTTGCAGCAATGCCCAAGCCCTTGCACATTCACACAAAGTTACTCTTTGGCTGTAAAGGATCCTTTTAAAAGAGAGAAAGTGAATACAATGGAGGAGAAAGGGACTGGGGAGGAAGAAAAAGCCGCTTTTGTGCCATATGAATTATTTATTCAGTCAAGCAATGAACTCACTATTTCCAACTCTAACAATCTATCAGGGAACTCTAAATAAGTGAACTCAAAGAGTAATAAAGTTTAAAAACTATCACTACTTACCAAGCTTGATTTTTTTTCTACTTGCAAACATTTTTAACTTTGTAAATTATATTTTTACAGAGTAATTTATAGTTCTAACTTATAAGTTTTATAAATCAGACAAGAAGTGTCAATTTTTAAAAGACCAAAACAATCAGCTAATAACTTTCATCAGAGGATATTAGGAATTAACAAACTATTTTTTGTTATTTTTTAAAAATTATTTATCTTTGAGAGAGACAGAGCATGAGCGGGGGAGGGGCAGAGAGAGAGGGAGACACAGAATCTGAAGCAGGCTCCAGGCCCTGAGTTGTCAGCACAGAGCCTGATGAGGGGCTCAAACTCAAGAACCACGATCATGACCTGAGCCGAAGTCAGATGCTTAACAGGCTGAGTCACACAGGCGTCCCTATTTTTTTGTTACTCTTAATTTAGAAACCCAATTGCAAAAATGCTCATTTATCAACCTTTTTACTACTACTATTATTTGTGTCTGCTTAATAATTAAGTATCTTAAACTGGCTCAAGAAAACCTTTCTCCACTGGTGATAATGTCATCGCGATGTTTTACAGAAATCTCTAGAAGGTCGTCTGGTTCTTGATAAGCATAGCCGAGTTAGAGTCATATTTCCCTCACAACCATTAATGATGTTTGGTTGCCTAAATTATTAATAGAGATTAAGCCTTTGAATAAAGGCAGAGATAAGGTACTTGTTTCCTGAAAAGAGAAATAATCAGGTTTAATATATGCCCATCACCTTCTCTTTACATATTTGAGATGATGCAGAATTTTTGCCCCCTTTCTCATCACAAAATAATTTACTCTAGAAATATGAAAACACTTTGCCTTTTGTGTGAATGTTTGAATCTTCATTGCTCTCTCTTTTTGGCTTTGACTGAGGCACTTGTAACCTGTAACCCCCACACAGAATGCAACTTCTTTTGAAAAGTTACACACAAATCCTTATACTTTCATTCTCTATTTAAAGTTGTCTGAAAATTGCTATGTCTCAACAGAAGTGTCTATAATTTGACTGGACTAGTATTTTCAGATAAAATACCCAAATAGTAAGCCTAATATCTTGTCCATTTGGTCTAGCTCCCTCCGTGGTCCAGGTGCCTCTGATTCTCCCTGCTTCTGCTTTCCTTTCAGACAAATCATCTGGTAAGACAGAAGCACTGATCCTTGTTTAAGCCCCCTTCCCCTCCCCCCCCCCCCCCCCCCCCCCCGCCAATGAGAATCAGAGCTGGGAGAGTACTTAAAATCCATCTAGATTTCTGGTGAGGAAACTGAGGTCCACACAAGTGCTGTTATTAATCCAGATACCCATAATTAGTTTGTGGCACAGCACAGATTAGAAACCGTGTTTTCAGACACCATCTGGTGCTCTCTGCTCCATGTCTTCACCAGCCTCCCAAAAGGATCCTGGAATTCATACTGAAGAGTATAAAATGTGTAAGGCCTTTTGGAAAGCACTTTAGCAATATGTACTGTGAGGCTTAACAGGGTTTGCCCAATAATTCCACTCCTGGGATTCTATCTTGGGATAAACTGTCAGATAAGCTTTATATACAAATATTCTTGTTGGGTATTTATAATCAGAAAAACATTTAAGAACATATGTAGCCAATAATAAGAGGAGGTGGTATATCTACTAAAAGAACTATAATGGAGCAACTGGAAATGTTTATTAAAATTTTACAGTAGTGTTATAAAAGGAACTTTCTTATGTTAAGTGGTGCTGTGTATATGCAGAGGGAGACAACTTAAAAAACTTATGAATGTACGCAAAACAAATGTTCTCAAATCCTTAGTTCTTCATTGAGTGACATTCATTATATTACATTAAGACTGACAAAAATAAGAGAGGAATTTTATTTAAAAGAAGAGATTATAAGGGAGAGAAAATGATCTCCAATAGATACAGCTGCCTTATTTTTTAAAAAAAATTTTTAACGTTTATTTATTTTTTGAGAGACAGAGACAGAGCATGAGCTGGGGAGGGGACAGAGAGAAGGGGGAGTCACAGATTCTGAAGCAGGCTCCAAGCTCTGAGTTGTCGGCACAGAGCCCGATGTGGGGCTCGAACTCATGAACCAGGAGATCATGACCTGAGCCGAAGTCGGATGCTTAACCGACTGAGCCACCCAGACACCCCCAGCTGCCTTGTTTTTCTAATTGGCATTGCACAATTCATTTTCTTTCTCCAGAACTTTATAGGGAACAAAAACCTGCACTGATAATCACTCTAGACTGAAAATAAATTTCCTAGAACCTAAATAAAACCTCAAGACCGTCCTTAAAGCTGAACTTCATTTTACTTAGGAGAATTGGAATGATTATCTTCCAAGTGATTTGAGTAGTATTTTTAAAGTCCTCTATTAACCACTAAATATCCTTTATCAAAGCTTCCAGTGATCTTCAATAGAAGCCTTTCAAACATCTCACTCTTAAAAATGTGTAAATCTTGCCTAATCTTAACCCCAAGTTTGGGGCTGAACTAGAAGACGCAGAGTCTGAGGACAGAAAACCATTCTGTGCATCTATCATCAACCAGACAGTGCAGAAAAAAAAGTGCAAAGGATATTAATATTATTTAAGACTCAAAAGTCTGATAACACACTTATTTATTCTGTAACCTATAGTGAAAGAAGACCTGACAATTGACATTACTGAACATGCATGACATGTGGCAGAAACAGGACACAAATGGGACTTATGTGAATGTTGACAAAAGTTATTAAGCTTGTAAAAGCTTCTTTTTATAATCAGCTAAAGAGACAGTAAAAAATGTTTATTTTTTTTCTAACAGGATTTTGTTCTGTTTTAGTTACTGTTTCACTACTTTCCTCAGTAAGTGCTCTGTTCTTGATTTATCAAGACATATTAGATAAAAACATTCAAATGCCTTATCTATCTCAAAAAGAGAAAAAGGAAAATGGATATGTGGAAGTTCCACTTATATGTTTACTTTTTGCCAAAAGAAATAGTTATCCTCAAACCCATTTAATTTAAGATAGATTATTAAAGGACAAATGCTAAAACATCTTAAAAGGCACTGTTTAAGTCACATTTTAAGTAAGAAACTCACATCATTCTATCTTTATTTTGGGTCTAAGGTTTCCATATATCAACAACCCTCTTATACTCTCTTGCTATTTAGTCTCCCTAACTAGGATTCTGAAAAATTGTCTGGTTCCTAAAAATAACCTGAAGTAGCTGAAACACCCACGTTGGCAAGAAATTTCCCATAATTCCTATTTGTAGGAAGGTCAGAGTCTCTCACACAAGTCACTGAACAGTGTTTCTTCTGAAATAAAGTGGCTGAGGTAGAGTGAACAAACTGTAAAGTTAACTAGTAGTTCTGTCATATAGTCCCCTGTAACCTCCTCACATTTTAACAATGACTGTTCCCACTTTTAAACAACTAAACCCAGTAAGGAAATTGTACCTTCCACCTCTAACTAGCTCTGTGAACTACACCAAATCACGTAACTTTCTGAGCTTCTCAGTTCCTTCTATAAAATGACCAGACCAAATGGGTTTCTTTAACTCCCTTTCCAATTTAAAAATCTGTATTTCATTTCTCTCAGTCTTTTTCAAATCCTTTTCAAAAGTGGTAAGGCACTTGGAGTAAAAGAAAACATTCTCACCTTTCTGCGACAGCCTGCACAGAAAAGTTTTCTGGGCTTTCCCAGCATTTTCAAAAACCTCCTGAAGATCTAGAGAAGTTGATTTCCCTGGTAACATGATGATTCCTATAAATGAATAAGGTTGTCTCTGCTAAAAACCTTTGATCACTCTCCTTGTAGGCTACTAGTCACTAAGGTCTTCTGCTTAGTCAAGATAAATACCATTACCTATAATAGGGTTTCTCTCCCATATAAGGTGTTAAGATTTTGTTTTGTTTTGTCTTTATACATTTTTGGGAAACATCAAAGCTTCTGGAAAGTAGTTTTGTATAGCTGGACAACCTATAGCACACTGGGTCTATATTCACCATATTAGCTAAAGAATGTGACAAACTCTGAGAAAAAATTAATTTTAGGTTATCAGTCTACTTTACTGTAACTGAAACAATTCTCAAGGGTAAAATTAATGTTTCTATTTTAAACAGCCTTAATGGAACTTATTACATTATATAATACAAACCTCCAAAACTGTTTTCATATATCACAATGTCTGCTTTAATCTTCAGCTAAATGAATTTATAGATAAATGGAGTGACTTCAAAGCCCTGTAAATGAAAAGACCAGTCAACAAAAATGCCTAAATCGTTTAGTGAAATGCTTGTGGATTTGTATATTTAACATGTTACTGGTTAATCTTGGCTTAACCACCTCCACAACTCACTTCTCCCCCCACCAAATTATTAAAATCCAAACACTTTCTTTTGGTAGAAAAATCTTCTATCTTCGAGTAAAGTCTAGACAGATCTTTAAATACTTTGATTTTCTATGTTCTACAATATTAAAATTATTGGACATCACCTCCTGTAATACTTTTCATTAAGTTTCTATATTTCTTTATTAAATCTGTTAAAAGACCATATAATCACTAAGCACTGATTCAGTAAAACAACCAAAAAAAAAATTAGTTAAGTTTTCAACCATTCCATAACTCCAGCTCAGTATGTTCCAAATAACCCTGAAAAAGCCTAAATGTCCAAGTTAGCAAGAAATTTCCTACAATCCTCATCTAAAAGGCGGTAAGGGTCTTTTCACGCCAGGCGCTGAATGGAGCTTTTCTTCTGAAACAAAGTGCCTGAGGTACAGAGAACAAACTGTAAAGGTAACTGGTTCTTTTGTCATATGATTCCCTACAACCTTCTCATATTTTAACAATTAATGACTGTTCACGGCTCCTAATCAATTATAACCAGTAAGATTTAGTAGCTTCTGCTACTAAAAGTCATGTGAACTTAAGCATTTTCTTAATTTTCAAACAGATTATCAGAACCTGAGAAAGTTAAAAAGAATAAGATCTGCAAATTTTCAATTTTCATTACTGTAAAACTGAAATACTAACTTAATACTAAATATTTACTTAAGTATATTTAAGTACACATTTTCTATTTTAGAGTTGACAAAATTTATACAGAAAAGCATAATTAATACATACTATACACATACTTGAACACATGAAAAACCTCGTATGATATTAACTACTATGAGACAATCTACTCTTATTTACTGATAACGGAAAAGTGAGATATTTCCAAATACAGTGCCTTGATTTAATTTGTCAGTTAATGTGCCTATAACAGGGTACTTGGATCAAATGGGAACCAGAAGTACCAACCAGGAACCCACCTAATCTGCTTTTATTAATGTACGGAAATCAATAGGGCCCAGTGAGGCTGCAGGGAAAGTATGAAGCAGACGGCAAGTCCACCTCCATTCGCACCTTCTCAGAAAGGACTGTCACCCCAGCCCCCAACAAATCTCTATAACAGAAAAAGATAAACGGGATTATGCCAGGTTGACCCCAAGCTTTGTTCTCCTCCTCAAGACACATTCAACAAAAAAGATCTAAACACACATCTGATTTGACAAGCATTTAGGTTTACAAAGAAGGAGGTGAAAGTGAAATCATACTTGATGCATTCATGGGTTCTGTGTCAAAGGTCATGTAGCAGTATTTCGGTGGCTGCTTACTAAGATCTGAAGTGGGCAAAGCATGGAGAACCACAAAACATAGTATATCCGCTCTAAAAGGCACCTTGGAAATCATCTCTTCCAACCTCTTCATTGTACAAACATACTTTATAAGATATTTGATTAACTGTGAATTTCCTAACAGCTCTTCAGAGGGTGATACTTATTTGTGGGAAAGACACATACATATACCCACAAAAAGATCAGCAGGTACAACTATACAATGGCAAAATGAAAAATTCTTTAATTCCAAGTCTATGCTTTAATATAAGTAATTAAATTTTTGGTTTAACACACTCTTATATACTGGGTTTTTATGTTTTTCTGAAGGAAAATACTCAAGGACAGAAATTACAATGCTATCAGAATATATGAAAAAAAATTAGAGCCTTTTAAAGTAAATGAAATAGGAGATTGAATAATCTTTTTAAAATGAAACAGAATTGATTGTTCAAACATTGATTCAAACATTCTGAAAATGTTCAACTTAAAATGTTAACCATAATTTAGTGCTAAAATAAATTTTACTTTTTTCTCTGCCACAATGTAATGTAGAAAGAAAGCTCTGAAGAGAAACAAAAGCATTCAAAAAGAGACTTGGGGGCGGGGGAGGGTAAAAGGGTCAGCAAGAGAACTGGGAACAAATGACAATGCACTGGGCAGTGCAGAAGATTTAGAAGAGCAAGTGAATTTTGTTTTTATCATCTTTGGGATGTGTACTCAACAGCTACCAAACAAAAAGCGGTGAAGCCGTGCTGCTATGAATTAAAAAATTTAGCTCTACTACTCTATTAAGAAAAGCGTGGAAGATTTTTTTGTAGAGGACAAATATAACACAGAGGATTCAATCTTAAGTGTGGCTGCAATACCAGGCAAAATTTTAAACATTTGTATTTATATTCTGAGTACTTTCAAAGTTTTCCAATAAGATTATCCAAATGACATTCATCTATTCCACTATTGTTCCTCATCTACACATCTCCATGTAACACCTCTTTATTTATTAAAGACTGTATCATAATCTTCCTTTCTACCCAAACTCTATTGTATCCTTAGAATCTTTCAACATCTACAAATACACCCACAGAACTTCAACAATGAACATCTTCTACTCAACTCTACCTAAGACCTGACCCTTTGTCATCACCCAGAACAATCTCCAACTCAACAAACTGTAAACGCCAACATGGAACTCTCTGACAAGACTTCCTCTTCTATATCTCCCTGCCTTCATTTCTACTATACCCCATAGAGTGCTTCAGTCCTAGAATCCCTCAGGTTTTTGACCAGCTCCCTCTCCTAGACTCATGTCCTTCCCTACTACCTCTGCCACTAAATAGCATTAATTAATTAACCTCTCCTTACTCAGTTTCCATATCTGTATAATAATGTTCTTTATGCTTATTCAGCAAGCATTTGAGCCCATTCTGTATTACAGGCACTGAGAATACAGACAGACTATAAAATAAACCTCCTGGCTTCATGGAACTTACATTCTAGGACTGAGGTTTTACCAGGCTGGTTGCGAGGATTAAATGAGTTAATATTTATAAAGAATAATGCATAGCACGTAATATGCAACATTTGTCATAGCTTATCATCTAAACTGCTCTAAATTCAACACCTTAATTTCCCTAAACTCATAACTTTTCACTGTACCAGCCTGGTAAAATCTCAGTCTTAGACTAATACTACATTCTGATCTCCATCACTTACTTAGGCTATAGACGGCATCTAAGCAAATCACATCTATATTGAGTTGTTCCGTTAAAAGTGTGTAGTTTCTAGTCTCAGCTGGCTGAGATCCACAAGCTGGCTCAATGATTCTTTCATCTGTTTTTGGTTAGCTCCTTCTTTCCTTTGTAGGGCTTCTTTCTCTCTGATTGACTCTGAAACCTTTATGCTCCCCAAGATCTTGTCTTTTGCCTTCTTTTATTTTCTTCTCAGCCCATTTACTCTCCTATATATGGTCCCATGGTTTCTATCCCAGAGTCCCCAGTCACATCCCACAGCATCAGATTCAAAAGGTCAATTGCCTTGTTAGACCTCCCACACTAGATATTTTACTACCATCTCAAAATACCCTACACTAATCTCCTTACCTTCTAAATTGATTCTTACTCATGTATTTTCTCTTTGTTTGGTATCATTATTATCCATGCACTTGCCCCAGCTAGGAACTCTGGACTTAAACTTGTCTACTTCTCCCCCATTGGCCATTTCTAAGTACCAAGTTCTAATGAATTTACAATTTACCAACAACAAATGTAAGGAGTCCGAAATCTGTTCCCTTTTCTCCATTTCTATCAAAACAGCCCACTTTAAGCCCCCATCAGCTCTTGTTTAGCCAACTATTTCATAAATGCCTTCCCTGCCTCCAATCTTTTCCCCTTAACTTTATCATTCACAACAGCTACCAGAGTATTCTATTAAACCTAACTACAACCAAATCAGGTCCCTGCTTAAAAGTCTTCAATGGCTTCCCAAAGCCTAGAAAGAGACAGAAATTCAAGATCCTAAACATGGCATAAAAATCCCTCCATAATCTGGTTCCATACCTCTCCATCATTCTTTTTTAACTTTTTTTTAAACTTATTTATTTATTTATTTATTTTTGAGACAGAGAGAGACAGAGCATGAATGGGGGAGGGGCAGAGAGAGAGGGAGACACAGAATTGGAAGCAGGCTCCAGGCTCTGAGCCATCAGCCCAGAGCCTGACGCGGGGCTTGAACCCATGGACCATGAGATCGTGATCTGAGCTGAAGTCGGACGCTTAACCGACTGAGCCACCCAGGTGCCCCTCAATCATTCTTTTTTTAATGTTTACTTATTTTTGAAGGAGAGAGAGAACGTGGGGGGGGGGCGCAGAGAGAGACACACACACAGAATCCAAAGCAGGCTCTGGGCTTTGAGCTGTCAGCACAGAGCCCAATATGGGGCTCGAACCCAAGAACCGTGAGATCATGACCTGAGCCGAAGTTGGACGCTCAACCGTTCAACACTGAGCCACCCAGGTGCCCCCCCCCCCGCCCCGCATTGTTCTCTGTCCCTTATCTGTACTCCTACAACACACATATGCTTATACTTCCAGAATACGTCATGATGTTTCTTACCAATGTGCCTTTGCTCTTGTCCTCCCCTAGTTGGTCCTCTGCTCCCATTCGCATTTCCCTCACCTCTGTTTTTCCCTCTCTGTCTCTTTCTCTGATCCTTTAACATGTAGTTCAGACATGATCTCTTCCCTTAATGCTTTCTTTGATCATTCTTCCCACTTCTCTACATTACAGTGACTGTACTGTACTACAGTATCTGTTTTTGTGATTCCATCCATATCTGAGCTCTGTAAGTGCAGAACCCCGGTTTTATCCAACGCTGTATCCCTAGAAATTAGCACAGTGACTACAACACAGTAGGCCATCATTAAATGTTTGTTACGTTATACTAGCTTATCGCATGCCAAGAATAAGTCACCAAGTACCAAATGTAAAATTATACAAAACTGAAAATGAAAAGTTAGGTGATTTACTTATCTTTTCTGATTGTTAAGTGCTATTACTAAAATGTTATCACTGGGTCTCAAAGATTAGCTACTGCTCCATCCAACAAAAACTAGACTTTTTAAATTGCTATAGTTTATCCTCCAAATGGTTCAAGTGTGTACTGAAAGAGTAAGTTAATAACTTATAAAATGTATTCCTAAGTATTCTGATATCGGAAAGGTATCGTGTGCCAAAGGCAGGATGTACTTGGTAGAGAAAGGGAGTGACAACATGGAGACTTGCAGCCACAGATTAGATAATGTGACCATACTAGAGGACTCATTTGACCCAATTTTAAAGGAAAAACAATTAATACAAATTCCTCTAGTCCTTAAATTAACACATACAAATAAATAAAAAGATATAATCAAGAAATACTGCTCACTTTCTGAGAAACATTTCATGAAGGTATTGCCCAAAATCTTGAAGGCTATTTCATGAAGCAATAGAGTATAATATACTCCCTATGTTGAGATGGATTAATATAAAATAATTTAAAATATGATATATTATATGACATAGCCTTCCTGGTTGAGAAGTGGGCAAAACAAATACCAGATGTGGATGGAACATTGTTATAATTACCCAGAATTCTTTGTGAGCATCTCAAATTACCTAAAGAGCTATAAACTGGTGTACATTCATATGTGTTCTTAAAAAATAAGTATCTTTCTTCAACTGCAAGAGCTTTCTTTATTTAAATGTAAATAACTGCTTTAAATATGCTACATATATGCTTAATCTTACAAAATAAAAACAGGCCACTAAAGTAAATTAAGTAGGAAATACTGTCTCTTTGAAGAATCTCTGAAAGTGTACTTAGGCCATTATACAGAGTTGCAGCTCTAAAGGAAAAATCAGTAACAGTCATGTGTTTTGACTTGTTGATAAAACCATGCATCACTGAAAGTTAGGCTATCTGAAGTAGCTGACAAAAAGCCACACACAAAAAGCTGAAATTTTTAGAGACAATATGTATCATGAGCATATAGCTATATAGAGTGAGTTCTCTTAAGAACCTCTAAAGTAAAGGCTCCAAGTAGGAATAGGAGTTGACCCATGGAAAGACTTCCATGTAGTTACAAAACCTTGAATTTATATAGAAATTTCTGTAAGCTAACATCACATTCTCAAAAAAGTCTGACCCTCAATGGTAAAGAGCCATAGCTCTAAAGGATTTGTCTGATTCTTCTCTCTTTACCCCTGGGGCTTCTTCATAAATCACAATTGTCTAATTTTCTCTACCCGCAGTCTATTTTACTATAGGAATTTTCCAAAAGTATCATGTCAACATCCTTGAACATTGCTTTCCTAAATGAATACATGCTCCTGTTAAACTTTCTGATTTTTTTTTTAAATTAATGTTTATTTTTGAGAGAGAGAGAGAAAGAGACAGAGCACAAGCAAGGGAGGGGCAGAGAGAGGCGGGGACACAATCTGAAACAGGCTCCAGGTTCTAAGCTGTCAGCACAGAATTTGACACGGGGCTCGACCCCATGAACTATGAGATCACGACCTGAGCCGAAGTCTGACACTTAATCGACTCAGCCACCCGGGCATCCCTAAACTTTCTGATTTTAAATTATGACTCCATGAACTTACCTTAAGAATAAGAAAGAGAGATCACTATCATCATTTATGTATATGGTCATATCTGCAATTAGACTAACAGGTACTCTTACCTATATACTTTTCTCATCCCATGAATATATGGACATAAGTTTCATTTAAGAGTAAAAATTAAAACAGTGTTGAAAAATATATCAATTGCGGATATTATTTTTTACATTCTTGCATAAAAGAAAGGGAATTACATAATCATTTCATCATTGTATGACAATATACTAGCAACCTTTAAAAACAGTATCCTATTTATTAAAGAATATTAAAAAAGATGGCATATTCCCCTTAGAGATCTACTTCATATTGTCTTTTATGGCTTAGAAGTTAAATGCACAGTATGGAGCCAGGATGCCTACATTTGAATACAAGCTCCCTTTGTGACCTGAGACAACCAGGTCTCTCTGTGCCTTAGTTTCCACACCAATACTATAAGGAAACAGTATTTTCCTCATAGGGTTTTCATGCAGATTAAATGAGTTAATATTTTTAAAGTGCTTTGAATAGCGACTGACATAGAAACACTATTAAGTGTTTGATAAATAAAACAAAATGGTAATATCCTGAAACAAAATGTTATGCCCACAAATGCATTGTAAGAATAAAAGGTATCATATATGTTTTAAGTTAGAAAAATATAAGGTAAGGCAATACTCTTCTCAAACTTCTTAAAATGTGGCCAATAAATAGGAAATCTATGAACGTACAAAACCATATACATTTAGTGCTTAGAAAAATGTAAAAAAATTAAAATTGTCTATACGCCTTGAAACAAACTAATACATCATGGAGTATCTCACAACCAGGGATAGAAATTATTATGCTCTATTAAATACAAAAGTAGTATTAAAAAACAGCCCCGAAACTGACTACATTTGAGAATTCACAGAGGTTAAATATAGGTCTTTAGGAAACATACAGCAAATACCGCATTCTCCCCCAAATTATTCACCTTTTATTTTCCAGTTACTATTTTCAATTATTATCAGTAAATATTATTATCATTACTCTTACCTCTTGTATGTATTCTGTGTTCCTCCCCAAACTCATGTTATTCACTCATCCCTAAATTTTATATTTATAATTTCCTTTAGAGCTGTACTATATTTGTATTCTTAAACAATCTATTATTTCATTTTTGATGTTCTTGAATTTTATATTAATGGAACAATGTTGTATACTCTTCTATGATTTTTTCCAATGTTATATTCCTGAGATCTCAGACCCAAGTTGCTGGAATTCATTCATTTTCAGAATTGTCCAACATTCCATTGAATGAATATACTACTACTCATCCTACTACTGATAGATATTTGAGTTGTTTTTGGTGTTGTTTTATTATTACGAACAGTGCTATATTAACAACTATATACATCACTTGATCATCTGTATAAAGGTTTCTCTAAGACATATTTAGGAACAGAGATATGGATCATAGTGTATGGGCATCTTCAACTTTATTTAACAATGCCACTTTTTTCCTGCTGGGTGTACCACTTACGTTACCACCTGAACTGCCTAAGTGTTCCAGTTGCTCCATACTCATGTGAACCGCAATACCATTTGGCCTTGAATTTTTGAAAATCTAGGAGGCATGAAACCTTTTCACCGTGGTTTTACTTTGCATTTCTCTGATTACAAATGAGGTTCACTATCTTATGTTTATTGGCCAAATGAGTTTATTTTTTTATGAAGTACACATTTAACTCCTTTACCCAGTTTTCTATTAAGTTATTATTTTTATTTTACTGTGTGGAAGATGTTTATATGTACTAAATATTAATCCCCACTCTGTGGTATCTATTGGTGAAAATAAATTATTAATTTTGGTTAAGTTATATTTGTCAATCTTTTGCATTCTGTGTTTTATGCATTTTTATCTTATTCAAAATCATGAAAACATTCTCCTCTATTATCTTTAGAAAGTGTTAGTTTTACCGTAACTATATATTTACCTTACCTATAGATTCATATCTATAATCCAGTTCAACTAACTTCTCTAAATAATATGAGATAGTGGCCCAACTCATTTTTTGCCACTTAATTAACCAACTACCTCAATTATTGAAAGAACTGTTTCCACTGACTGGCAATGCCAATGCCATTAAAGATAAAGTTTCTTATTAAAGCATTTCTCTTGGGGCGCCTGGGGGTCAGACTCTTGGTTTTGGCTCAGGCCATGATCTCACAGTTCATGAGTTTGAGCACCACAACAGGCTCTGTGCTGGCGGTGTGGAGCCTGCTTGGGATTCTCTCTCTCTACCCCTCCCCCACTTGCTCTCTCTCAAAATAAATAAATTAAAAAAATTTTTTAATTAAAAAATATTTTTCAGGGTGCCTGGGCGGCTTAGTTGGTTGAGCGTCCGACTTCAGCTCAGGTCATGATCTTGCAGTTTGTGAGTTCGAGCTCTGTGTCAGGCTCTGTGCTGACAGCTTAGAGACTGGAGCCTGCTTCAAATTCTGTATCTCCCACTCTCTCTGACCCTCCCCTGCTTGCACTCTGTCTCTCTCTCTCTCTCTCTCTCTCTCTCTCAAAAATAAACATTAAAAAAAATGAGAAAAATATTTTTCTTTGTGAGAATATTTGTCCTTTATAAGACTATTCAATTGTCTATTCCTTCTTGAGCTAATATGAGCTATGTTTTTCTAGGCATTTGTCTATCTGATATAAGCTTTCAACTGTACTAGCAAAAAGATGACTATTCGTGAAACATCTGTAGTAACATCCCCTTTTTCATTCAAGACAGTGCTTTGTGATTTCTTCTCCCTTGATTAATCTTGCCAAGTTTTAAATTTTTTTAGTCCTTTCAAATAATCTATTTTTAGCTTCATTGTTTCCTCTCTGATTTACTTTTATTTTCTATTTCATTAATTTATATTTACTTTTTGCTTCAATTAGGGGAGTATTCTTTTAGTCACCTCTGATTTTTAAGAATACAGTTGTTTTTCTGCATTTATTCCTTTAATGTAAGCATTAAAGTCATACATTTCCATAAAGTATCAGCTTAGTTTATCACACAAGTTCTGATATATAATATTTTACTACTGTTAAATTACATTTTCTAATATACATTAAAAGTTTTTCCTTAACCCAAGAGTTATCTGTAAATAATACATCTCAATTTCCAAACATACAAGAAAATTATGGTGTTAACTTACGGTTAATGTCATTTTAAACAGAGAAACAAGTATAATGCCAATCCACTGAAATTGTAAAAACTGGCTGTATTTGACCAGAATGTTATCAATTTTTGTAAATATCTCTTACGTGCTTTTAAAGTTTTTAAAAATATTATGAGATGCAGTGTTCCCTACATGTCCATTACAGCAAGCTTTTAAATCTTGTTATTAAAATTGTTTATATTTTTTATTTTTCTCTGCTTATTGCAATATTTACTAAGAAAGATGATTTTAAATAATTCACAACGCTGATTATTTGCGTATTGCTTCTATGGTCCTATTTTTTTGCTTAATATATTTTCTAAGTATATTATCAGGTACATACCAATTTAGAATTATCATTCCGTTTACTATTATTTAGTGACCCTTACTCTCTAGGGTAGTTTTTCCACAAAGCCAACTTTAGATGATATTAATGTAAGCATGTAACACAACCTCTTTTTCTTTATTGTAAAGTATATCTTTTTACATCCTTTCTATTTTCAAGTTTTCTATATCTTTTTAATGGTATGTTTTTTTATAAGTAGTATGCATCTAGATTTTGTCATTTTATCCAATCTGGCAATCAGCTTCTGTTAACTGGAGCATTTTGTCAGTTTTTATGTATGAATTACTAATACATTTGCATCTAATACTAATCTCATTTTGTGCTTTTCACTTGTCTTTTTTCTATGTTTTTTTCTCCTTTTCCTTCCTTTTTTTCTTTCTTTTTCATTTTTTCTCATTCTATTTCCCTCCTCTACTGGTTTGAAAAATATACATACTATTTCCAGATTTTCATTTCTTGTATGAGAATTTTAACATGAATCACAGCTTACCAAAATCTACAGCTAATTAATACTTTTACCCTCCTTCCAGGTTTTATACAGTGTTTTTCTATACCTACTCATATTTACCACTTCCTATATTCTTTATCTTTACATCTCAGACCTTCCATCAGTAACCATTTTCCTCATCTGTGAGGCTATGGTGATCAGAAACTCAGAGAACATAATGGCAGAAGTAGGACCACTACTGTTACCTGACTTCCGACTCAACCAAATACACTAGGGCAGATGGAAATCCCCAACCTCTAGACAACTCAGGTGAACACGAACAAGATGGACGTTAGTGTGACCATGAAACCTTAAAATACCTAACACCTTGCTTCCTCCACATATTAGACTCTTAATATAATAGACACTCAAAATCTGCCTCTGCCTTACTTTTCTGAACCATTTTTGAAGTTGGTACAGTAAAACTCCACATCTATCTATAATGAAAATAAAAGGATGATGCTCCCTGACCCCAAAAATCAGCTTGATGTGGCAGAAATTTAAATTACATTGCATTTTATGACCATTAAGTTTTATTATTGTAACACATAATATGTAAGTTAAGCATATAAAGTACAAATAAATACTAGTAAAATAAGGTTAAGTTTTAAAGTTTTGATTAAAAACATTTAGTACATAACATAAAGAACACAAAAGCCCCTTAAGATACAAATTAGGGCACATGTAAAATATTTAGAAAGCTAGTATATAAATAAGACATCACTTTTACATAAAAATTATTAACTTAGAGGTCGAAATATGATAAAGTGTATTTCTGCAGCACTTGGTCTAAAAAAAAAAGCATGGTCTTTTATCTGTGCATCTTGTAACATATAGTGTAACTCCCAAAAAGGCTTGGATGCTTTTGTTCAACAAGAAAAATATGTATCAGGCCTACAGTTATTTTCAAGGAGAAATATTCAGGTAACTAAAGTTTTATTTTATTTGGAATCTGAAGTTTTGTAGATGCCTAGTTATTTCTTTTATTTTTTTTTATTTTGTTTTTAATTTTTTTTTTTTAACGTTTTATTTATTTTTGAGACGGAGAGACAGAGCATGTACGGGGGAGGGTCAGAGAGAGGGAGACACAGAATCTGAAACAGGCTCCAGGCTCCGAGCTGTCAGCACAGAGCCTGACGCGGGGCTCGAACTCACGGACCGCGAGATCATGACCTGAGCTGAAGTCGGCTGCCCAACCGACTGAGCCACCCAGGCGCTCCGATGCCTAGTTATTTCAATGCAAACAATATAATAGCCAGCTTACTTATTAGTCTCTTTTATCATAGCCAATCAGGTACCAGAGATCATGCCAGCCAAAAGAATGACAAAGATTTTCTAACTGTATTTATTAAATATCTGTAACAGAGAACTGATATCAAAGTACATATAACAGGTTCCATAAGATGGAGCTCTACACAGAACCATTAAGTGCCAGAAATAACCCAGAAACTTGTCTACTATTAATAAACTCAAAGGATTTTACATGTATGGAGAGCCATACTTAATGGCAGTAATACCGTCTTATTCCATGGGACTATAAGTATACAACACATCTCTATGAGCTGTGACTTAATGATTTGGAAAAAGGAAAAATAAGTGAAAACATAATTCCTTATAATAGTGCAGAGTTCAGAATAGGAACCCACTCTAACCAAGGCCACTTTTGCTTGTAGTAAAGTTTTGCAATGATACTGATGATAATGGTAGAAGCAGTGTGGTGGCAGCGCCATTTTAGAGCAATTACTATGTGCGTCTATTATCATTATAGTATATGTAAGCAAAAACTTAGGAAAGCAAAACAAATCAGCTTATACTTCTACAGTTTTTCATACTTTTAGTAAAGCATGTATATTCTTGAATTTTTAATCATTTAAAATTTAATACATAAAGAAAATAAGATGATGAATTATATAATTATAATCAAGTCATCCCCTGCTTCAAGACCTTTGGCAAGTCCTCAACATTTCCAAGACAGAATCCAATGATGGCAATATAAAGCTGGGTTGTTTTTTTTTTCCATTTGCTTCCTAACTAATTCTCCAGCTTTATGTTTAGCCATTTCTCTACTCACCCCAGAGAGTTCAACCAAACCTGTGACTCGCATGTGACAATATATGTGTATGTGTGTCATATGCTTTTGCACATACTGTTTTCCCTATCTGGAGTATTATTTTCCACATTTTCACTAAGATAATCCACACGAATCCTTTAAGATTTGGCCATCCCCTCTATGCATATGGAACAGAATATCACATCAGATACCAAACTATATTCTAAAGGTTTGTTTTCTTGTCCCCCCCCCGCCACCTAGTATACTTTAAGCTCTTTAAGGTAAGAAACTGCATTTTTCATCTTTAGAGTCTTATTGCCTAGCACACAGCAATCCATCATATTCATTTTACAGATGAACAAACTTAGGCCAAATAAATTAAATTATTTTCCCAATTTCATAGGCCAGTTAATGGCAGATTTAATATTAAAGACTTCTATCTAAGACTTCTATCTCCTAGTTCAATGCTCTTTCCATAAATGCACCTACAGATACCAGATCAGAAGGAATTATGTCATTAATATCTAGAATGTTTAAGGCAGATACACAGCTAAATGGAGTATAAAAAAGTGAGTCCCTTAAAAACAAAAATAAGATACAAGTTAATGATGATGGATTTTCAAGGAATAGGAATAGGTGATAACAAAGAAATAGAAAAGTCAGAAAAATGCTATCTTAAAAATAATAATTACATGGGAGCTATTTCAGTTACATATACATTTTTTTAGGACAAGAAAAAGATAAATATGAATAATTAAATAAATATATCTGCAATCAGCTCATCAAATTTCAAAGGAACTATTTTTTTTCCTTAGCCATAACAAAATGAAGAGTAAAGTATGCAGCTAAAAAAGATCAAGCATTTATGCCAAGATAATGGGCATAATAATAATTTATGCCAAGGTAGAGGAAAGTAGCTTTATTTGGTATATAAGTTACCTTTTATTGGGGAAAAAAGGTGAAGGAAGTAATATTTCAACTTAAATGAAAAATCACCAATTTAGGAAGAATGGACTGAAAGGGATTAGGGAAAGCATTTTATTTTTTATTTTTTTAAATATAATTTATTGTCAAATTAGCTAACATACAGTATGTAAAGTATGCTCTTGGTTTCTGGGGTAGATTCCCATGGTTCACCGCGTACACACAACACCCAGCGCTCATCCCAACAAGTGCCCTCCTCAATACTCATCACCCAAGGGAAAACATTTTAAAGAAGAAATATCTGAGATGAATTACTGTCCACCTTTCAAATATCCCAGAAAATAAGAGGCAGTAAATAAGGAAATAGATTTCAGGTAGAAGGAGCAAAAGTATATTCAATGCATGAAGGGGAAAACAGCCTGTAGATATAGGAATCTATCAGTAAAAAGAAAGGAAATGGTCAGCAGACAGAAGAAACAGCAGGGGCAGGATTATAAATCAGAGCTTTGTATGTCATGCAAAGAATCTTGGTTTTATCTAGTAAGTTAATAAAGATCCAGGGAAAGCATCTGATTGGGAGAATGATTAAATCAGCTGGTTTTTACAAAGATAACTTTGGCAGCAGCCTGCATGGCAAAGAAGAGTAGAGACAAACAATAGCCTAGTATAAGAGTCTGCATGAGAAATGAGGACCCTAAAGCAACAGAAATAGAAATGGAGAGGAAAAGACTGTATTGAAAGATACTCAGGGTAGAGAACTGGCAGATCTGGTGATTACCAGGTTATGAGAGGAAAGGTTAACCCTAGGCTTTAAGTCGAATGTAATACATTGGCAGTGGCACTAAAAATTTGTGAATATAGAAGGAAAGCAAGACTTGATAGGAAATAAATTAGTTCAACTGTGGACTTGTGAAATTTGACAGTCACGTAGGATATAAAGGTGGAAAAGTTACACAGACAACTGTAGACATATTTAGAACTCAATGTAGTTCTTGGCAAAAGATAAAGATTTTGAAAATATCAGCATATAGGTGGTTGCTAAAACTAAAAGAATTGGGTCAGACGTTTAGGTAGGGTGGGCTGAGTAGAAGAGAATCAGCCCTGGGTAATGCCAAAGAGAAAGAGGCTTTAAAAGAGAAGAATGGAAAGAAATGAGAATTTAAGAAAACAGTAATAGTACAGAAGCTAAGGAAGCAAAATGATCCAGGAGATTCAACAATAACAAATACAGCGGGGCACCTGGGTGGCTCAGTCAGTTAAGCGGCCGACTTGGGCACAGGTCATGATCTCGCGGTCCGTGAGTTCGAGCCCCACGTCGGGCTCTGTGCTGACAGCTCAGAGCCTGGAGCCTGCTTCGGATTCTGTGTCTCGCTCTCTTTCTCTGCCCCTCCCCTGCTTATGCTCTGTCTCTCTCTGTCTCAAAAATAAATAAAACATTTAAAAAATTAAAAAAAAAACAATAACAAATACAGGTAAGTCAAATAAGATAAAGGTTGAGAAAGGTTGGCAGGATTTAGAGGTCACTGGAGATTTTACTACTTACTACAGCTTCAGCAGAACAGTAGGGTGGAATCCTTACTCAAGAAACTCAGAGACAGTTAAAGAAATGTTCATTTCAAAGGGATAAAATGATATACCCTAATGGACTCAAGATAAATGGCAGGTTTGAACAAATTCCCATGTAAAGATAAAAGCTATGGAATGTAAAAAAAAAGAATTGGTATTAATGGTAAACTCATTAAAACTGTGTAGGAAATAAGAGACCATGAAGATAATATTCACTCTTTGCTTAACTACAGACACTCTTTGGGCATCTTTCTCTGAAACTCTAGCCTCACTCAATTTATCTCGTTAAATTAAACATGTGTCAAGGACATGAAAAATTCTGAAAACACTGACTAAGCACATCACCATTGCTCTAAGTTTAAAAATGTATAAAACCAGGACAGCAGAATTTGTATTCCTCTACAATCTTGAGCTTTGGTTCTAGTTGAGTCCTGAAAAATATTCTAAAAATACTTAAACAGAAATTTTCACACAAAATTTTGATTAGTAAAACCAAATTTTAGCCTTTTGCAAACTACTCAGGGCTATGTCAGGCAGGCTTGTAGCTAAAGATCACAATAGGGTAAAAGACAAAAATTAACCTCAAATGGATCATAAACCTAAATATTAAAGCTATAAACTTCTATGGGCTCCTAGGTGGCTCATCGGGTAAGCATCTGACTCGATTTCGGCTCAGGTCATGATCTCATGCTTTGTGAAATTGAGCCCCATGACAGGCTCAGCGCTGACAGCACAGAGCCTGCTTGGGATTCTCTCTCTCCCTCTCTCTCTGCCCCTGCCCTTCTTGTACACGCAGTGTGTATGCACGTGTGTGCTCTTGCTCTCTCAAAATAAATAAGTGGCTTTAAAAAAGCTGTAAACTTCTAAAATCACAAGGGAAAAACATCTTGGAATGGGCAAAGATTTCTAAAAACACAGAAAACACAAAGCTTAAAAGAATAAAGTTATAAATTTGATTTCATCAAAATTTAAAATGTCTTGGAGCGCCTGGGTGGCTCAGTTGGTTAGGTGTCTGACTTCAGCTCAGGTCATGATCTCACAGTTTGTGAGTTCAAGCCCCACATGGGGCTCTATGCTGACAGCTTAGAGCCTGGAGCCTGTTTCAGATTCTGTGTCTCCCTCTCTCTCTGCTCCTCCCCTGCTAATGCTCTTTCTCTCTCCTTCAAAAAAAAAAATTTTTTTTAAATGTCTGCACTTCAAAGATACCATTAAGAAAATCAAAATCAAAAGATAAGCCACAGAAAGGGAGAAAATATTTTAAATACCTATATCCAAAAAAGAACTTGGATCCAAAGTATATAAAGAACTCTTACATCTTAATAATAAAAAGATAAGCAACCCACTTAAAAATAGGCCAATGATGGAATAGACATTTCATAAAAGAAAATATTCAAATGATATTCAAACATCATTAGATCAGTGAAGTCCAAATTAAAACCAAAAGGATACTAGGACACAACTACTAGAAAGGCTAAAATTAAAAATATGGACAAATGTTTGTAAGGATGGAACAACTAGAACTTTCATACAGTGTAAAATATAAAATGTTACAAGCACTTTATAAACCAGTTTGGCAGTTTCTTATAAAATCAAACATATACTTATTATATGGTCCAGCAATTCTACTCTTGGGTATTTATTTACCCAAAAGAAATGTAAGCATATATCCACACAAAAATATGTGTGCAAATGTTCACAGCAGCTTTACTCTATAGCAAAAACCCAAATACTTTGTCCATTACCAATGAATGGATACACAAATAGTAATACGTTCATGTAACGAACTACTACTTGGCAATACAAAAGGAATGAACTACTGATACATGCAATAACATGGATGAATCTTGAAAACATCATGTGAGTAACAGAAAGCAGACAAAAATAGTACATACTGCATGATTCCATATATATGAAACTCCAGAAACAGTAAGTTTAATCTCTATCCATCAAAAATAGATCATTGGTTGCTTGGGTTAGATTTGGGGAGGAATGACTGAGATGAGGTACAAGAGAACTTTCCGGGATGATGGAAATGTTCTATACCTTAATTGTGGTGGTGGTTACACTAGCATATAAGTGTCTGAAAGGTCATCAAAATGTACATACATGATGATGTATGTAAATTATACTTCAATAAAGTTTATTCACACATACACACAAAATGGTACAATTTTAACTTTTGTCTTAGGATTGCTCTGATGTATACCACAAGAACATACTATGTGTTAAGAAGACATACAACCATCTTCTTAAATATATTTCCAAATAAATGAATGAGACTGTACTGAAATCTGTGGACTCCATACTTCTTAAGGGTATTCAAATATAGAATATAAAGTTTAGCTTCCTTGGGCTTGGGTTCTTCATTTTATGCAAGAGAACAACATAGGGACATTATCCTTGAAGTCCATGTCAATGTCATATATGAAAGTAATATGATAAGGTCTCCTTCAATAAAATGCCCCTTAAAGAATGCCAGGCAGCGTTTCCTCAAGCTGAAAGATGTAACACAAAATAGCATTAAGATACTGTTCTACTACTGATTTCACAAACAGCCTTGTCCTTAAGGCTAGAACAACTGAGCAATGTTTAAGGTCAAAGCTACAGAAACAATGAATAAATTTTATAACCACATCCTTTCAAACTGAAGTTATATTAGAGTTAATACTGGACAAGAGAATAAGCTGTCAGTTGATGGCAGACATAATTAAAACAAACTTAACTAATAATGTAAGTAAAATTTTAAATGAACATTTATGAACATTTATAGAATGTGAAAGATACACTAAACACAGTGCTTTATACTCATTTAACCGACCCCTCTCTGAGATTACCATACCCATGCACAGGGAGACAAAATAACTTGGCCAAAGTGATTCAGCTGGTAAATTACAGGATAACCCAAACCCTTAATCACTCTGCTCTTAAGAAAGAAATGTTATATCCGAAAGGTGAACTCCAGATGCATTAAAGTCTTAAACATAAAAGATAAAATTACAGAACTATTAGAAGAAAACATAGGAAGATATCTTTGCAATTTGTGGATAAGGAAGAACTTTTCACTGCTCACAAAATAAAAAATTTTAGGTACATTAAAATTAAGGATTCCTGTACCACAAAGTCAACACATGACTGACACACTGGGATGTCTAAAACCACCAAGGGATTACTATCTCAAATAGAGAACTCTGGGAAACCAGTAAAAAATGGAAACCCAACCAAAAAGGGCAAAGTGTATGAATGAATAAGCCAAACATAAGAAGGGAAACCTGAACAATCAGCAAGGATATGAAGAAATGATCAACCTCCCTGGTAATGGGACCATTACCATTACAGCAACCATAAGATTCTATTTAACAACAGTTAAATTAGCAAAAATGTAGGAATGTCTACATTAACAAATGCTGGCAAAACTGGGAAAAAGTAAAACTTTTTATACACTGTTGGTGAGGGTAAAAAATTGATGTAGTCATTTCAGAAATAATACAGAATAATTTAGGGGTATTAAATATGTGACTAAGCTATAGCACAGCAATACCACACCTGGATATATACCCCCAGAGAAACTCTTCCACAGCCATTAGCAACATGTATGAAGATGCTGATTACAAAATTACTTGTACTCAAGAGTTGGAAACAACCTGGGTATCCATCACGAGGGGAACTGATAACCTGTGCTAGATGCAAACCATAAAATACTGCACACTTAAAAGCAATGAACTAGGTGTACATACAGAAACATGAACAGATATCAATATTTAGTGAAGAAAGTAAAATATATGCCAAAATAAATTATAGAGATGTAAAACACACAAATTACTACATAATTTTACAAGGATAGAGACATAACCAAGAACACATATAAAACATACCAGATTTGGTGCAAGTGTTGGGAAAGAGTTGAGACTGGGAGTGAAGAGGAAAAGTTACAATCCAAATAATGAGCATATGCCTCTAAGCAACACTAACCTAACTCTCTGTATCTGAAATATTGTAAGTGATATAGTTATGTCAACTATTAAATTTGATACATTTATGCAAATGGTTGAGAACTCCCTTTTTCTGGGATGACTGAGCATTTCATACATCACATCTTGGTTTTAACCATGATAAATTTGAAAATTCATGGCATTTAGTTTTTGCTTGTTACCATCACAGATAAATACGCTCAAAGGGTCTAATAAAAGGAATACTGACCTACGAACCTGAAAAGCTATAGCCTAGTCCAACCTAACTAGCAATAGGAACTTAGCAAAGTCATTTTACCTCCCTGAAAGTTTTCTTATCTGCAAAAATAAATTTGAATGATTCTCCAAATCCCTCCATCTCTGAAACTATTTATTTTCCTAATTAATATTTATTCATATGAAATTATTTTAACTGTTTCTTCCCTCCCCAAAATAACAACAAAAACAAAATAATATCAAAAGATTTAGAAAAGTGATCTAGCAATAGAAGTGAATAGCAACTTAGCTTCTTTCAGGGTGGAAAGGAGAAAACACTAAAGAGGTACAGTGACTGTCACAGCCTTTTCAAGTATCTAAGACAGAGAATTTCAGCCCAAGTTCAGATAATCTACTCCTTGAAGTATTTTACTCTATGCTATTCCACATGTCACTATTACCTCTTCTAAAACATAAATTAAAGTCTCTTATGGAGTTTCTCCTTGAAGGCCCTAAACTTCAGCTTATCTGTAAGTTTTCAGATAAGAAAATGGTATGTTCTCCAAAGGTCTCTTCCATATTAAACATGTAATAAGATTCCTGGAGAAAAATGAACTTTTAATTAACAAACTAGTCATACTCTGAGCATCTAACAAAAAAAAAAAAAAAAAAAGCATTTAATTAGAACTGTGGATTAAGTGGGTATAAACACCTTAAGAATAAGGAAAACTAGACTATATCATAGTTTGGTGACCATGAATAGTAACTGAGCCATCTAAAAAATAATAGTACCACATATTATAAAAAGTGCATTGAAATCAGAATATTAAAAATATCTGGAAGCCAAAATTAAGATATTTACAATACCTAAAAATTTGAAATTATAATATTTTAAAAGATCTGCAATATTCTTAGAATGCAACAATAAATATGAGAAATTGAGATCATTCCCATATTTATCTCCCATTCACATTTAATTTTAAATATGGATGGGGAAGGGGGTAGTGGGAATTAAGAGGTCACAAAACATCTGTTACTAATAATTCCAGCACAGATGTAATTGTTACTGCAAAAAAGATGATGAAGTTATTCCCAGGCTGCCATACTACCAGCAGCCATAGTTTATACTCAAACTCCATGAATCAAGTCTCAATAAATAAAGTTGATTATGAGAACTGTCTATATGAACAGATACACACAATCCCTATCCATATAGAAGGTATGTATTAAATAACAGGAAGAGGTCTGAAGAAATAAAGGAGACAAAAATAACTTCCTAGAGAATGAAAAATAATCTAACAACATTTCATAGCTATAATACAAGTGTAGACCTTTCGCTCTACCTTTTGGAACCTTTCAATTTATATACACCTAAGTGATATACTTCAAAATATGTTTTAACAAAAGTAATAAAGTGAGTCCTAAATATTAAAAAAAATTTTCTCTGAAAACAATCTTAAGGCAGATTTTACTTCTTAGAGATCACTGTCCTATTTAAGTATTCTAGAATATTACCATGTTTTCAAGCAAGCCAGTTCCATGATAACAAGCAGCATAACCCACTCCATCAAGGTAAAAAATCTGGACATGCTCAAACCATACTGAAAATTTTTATTAGTTAAAATTGATGTGCTAAGAATGCTTCCTCCAGGAATGCAATTCTCAAAACACTATCCCATCCAAAGGAAAGATTATTTTCTAAAACAATGCCTGGGGCACCTGGGTGGCTCAATTGGTTGAGCGTCTGACTTCCGCCCAGGTCATGAACTTGGGGTTTGTGAGTTCGAGCCCCGTGTCGGGCTCTGCGCTGACAGCTCAGAACCTGGAGCTTCCTTCAGATTCTGTCTCCCTCTCCCTCTCTGCCCTTCCACCACTCACACTCTGTCTCTCAAAAATAAAAAACAAAGATAAAAAGTTAAAAAAATTAAAACAATGCCTATATAATAGATTACATTTTAATTGGGGTTACTAAAAACTTGGTTCTAGTAGGTGTATATCCATTAATTTTCTTTTAACATATCTAGTTTAAGATATTTTACTAGTGATACGTATAAAATGTAGCCTTCTAAAAAGTGTTTTTAAAACTATTTTATTTCTTGGCCATGGTTCTTTTCTAGTTTAAGATTTTTTTAAATTTTCTTTTAACAATGAACTTTTACTTTAGCTTGTATCTTTTTAGAAAGGAACATACATTTCCCCATGAATTCGTGATCATTCTACAAAGATTAAGAAACATTTTCCAAACCTAAATACTATTCTATAATTTTATCAAGTCCTACAACCTCTCATCACACTTTTACATATTAATGCATATCTTCTTTCAGCATCTACATGATTTTTCTTCTCCTCTACTACAATTCAATACAGGTAGTTGAGAGTAGTTAACAATATAATTCCACATGATGTTGCATCTGTGTTTACATATGGCTCTAATCACATGCTTAGAAGTAATTTATGCAGGGGAAGGCAAAAAAAGAGGAAAAAGCAATAAAAACACAATTATAAGAAATAATTATGTTGTTATTTTAAAAATATCATTCCCAGTTTGGTAGAACTTTCTCATTTCTCACCACATGCTTCAAAGCTACTAAAATTGCAGAGGGTACAGACTTTCAAAAATACTATGAACTGGAGAAAGAAAAAAATTACCAAATATTTCATATGCTTTTATATAAGGCTCATCTTAACAAGTGACTGATGCTTTCAATTTATAAGATACTTTAACTTTTGCTCCATGCCACAACTATGTATGTCATGGCTTTGTGGTAAAGTTCCTCCGTTTATAAAAGAAGTAAGTGAATTACACATATTTACTACTGAGCTCTAGGAATTAGGAGAACACCAAATTCAAGAAACATCTGTCAGGAAATGTAAAACTATATTTATATACATTCTCAATCTCTCTCTCTCTGTCTCTCTCCTGAAAAACCATGACGCTCTAAAATGAGAAATGCACATAGGCTTATCTGATAAGCCAGGTAATTCCTACTTAATTCAAGATAAACAGTATTACTATTACATTATGATACCGTTGTTGGTGCATTTATAGAAACACCATTAAAAATAATTAGGGAAATAAATACTTCTAACATTTGACCTAACAAAAGGCTTCCAAAAGTTTATAGTTATATTAACATAATTATATGGACACTCACCAAAAAAATGTAACTAAATACATGAAGTCTCATCTTATTACTTGTATTTGAAAGTAGTAATACTAATTTACACAGTTATTCGAAAAGAATTGCTGAATACAAGTATATGATAATTATTAAACTACAATTTTTGCTGCATTTAAAACATCAAAACAAACTTATGCTTCTTAATTTACAATTGGTAAATGTAAAATTTATGCTCTACTTAATTGTGATTCTTAACTAGAAGGGGAAGGGAAAGGAAAAGATAAAATCTAAAAATGACTAACATCTGACTGACTGCTGGTTAACATCTTCTTTAGTAGTTGCCTGCCAACCCATGTATAATTTAAGTCTACATCAGTTATGGGAAAATAATTAGACAGTATCAATCAACTGCAATTTTTACCATATTTAATGGTTTACACCTTTTAACATCTAAAATATAGGTATTTAGGGATCTTACAATGAATAAAAAAGGAGGCTAGAAAGTATACTAAATATGCAAAATAGATATGGGCCAATCATTACATAATTTTCTGAACCTAACAACATACAACAAAACTTAAAAAAAAAAAGAAGGAAAGCAGTAAAAGATTGGTTTAAAGCAAGACTAAATTGATAGCAGTATCAATCTCAGTATTTAAAAAGCTCAAATTTTTAAAATTATTCATGTTAAAACATTGTTACTTCTTTCCACCTTAGCAGACTAGAAAATGCTTACACCTACTTTACCTAGGGCTAGTTTTAAATAACACTAAGACTCAGAATTGCACCAAAGGTCCCTATTAATGCAGAGGTCCCAATCAACAGGAGATAGACTGATGGTGCCACTAACCAATAATCATTTTTGTTAGCATCCTCTACTGGCGGTTTCCAAAGACAGCAAGTGGAAATGGTGCAAATAACAGAAAAATATGTACCTGCTATTCCATCTAAAGTGAATTAATCAGCATGTGGTCATTAGTAGCTACAGCATATTTCTCTCCTCACCCCCCAAAATGCATACATACATGTATACATACAAAAACCACACAAGAGTAGAGGTGGAAAATTAAAAGACATATTTTTAAATACAACAAACAAAGCATTACATTACAAATGGTAAAAATCGATTTACCCAATTCTAATGCCAGTCCTTTATAGATGACTGACATCATTACCATAAAGTTACTACCTAAGGATTGATGCTTTGGCCAAACCTTGCTCAATTGGTTTACCCTTGTCAAGTTACATTACTTGGTTCTCCCATTAATATCCTACTCTGCAGATATATTCCGGAAAGGAAATTAAAATGTTTTACTGGAGGCTTAGCAGTAAAATCTGCATGTCTTTTTAAATGAAAAAAAAAATTATTTACATACAAATAACAACATAAAGTACCCTTATGACTATCGCCCACTGTACACATCATTTATTCCCTCATTAAAAAGATTTAAGAGTTAACATTTTTCTATGCAATTCTCTTGAATAAACAACTGCAACTTACATGACTGCGTTGCTAAGAAATATCAACCGGCACCTATTCTGAGATTTCACAACACAATGGCATATAACTTCATTTTTAATTTGCAAATTATAAGGCTTAATCAAATAGCATGGCTGTAATCACCAGCAATGGATGAAATGCATTTGAGAACAAAAAGAAATACAAGGACAGAGCCAAAAGTGATGAAAATGGAAGATACCTGTAGTAGTACGGTGCTATCTTAAACACCTTTTGTTTTCTGAGAGTAATGCATACTGCAGACAAGACATTTTGTGCTAAACAGCCCAAATCTGTTTTTCTAATATTAAACACAAAGGAAAAACACTGACAGCAAGCGTGGTAAATAAATCCCTCCCTTGAGAATGAAAGCAGCAGACAGGAGGGGGCTGACATACATGCAGGAGAAAACTAAACACCATCTTTTTTCTACCTGCACAAGTTGCCATTTGCTGCAGCGATCGAGAACCTCTTTTTCCTGTTGATTTCAAGTACCTTTCAGGAGAGCTTTTTTCCCCTTAAGTCATCTGTTGATATGCCTTAAGAGTGTAATATTCATATCACAAGATCTTTAGGAGAAAAATCCATTCTTTCCTGTTCAGGTAAACATGTTTACAGCAGCTGCACAGACGCTGGGTGGTTCAGACTCACATGTCACACACATGTCGTCAGCAACAAGAAAAGCCCCTTTCTCTGGCGATGAACATTTTAAATAAGGTAAAAAGCGAACAGCCCTTTCCGAACCAACTTACCTTTCATAAAGCCACATCAGCAACAGTGGCAACAGCTCGATATAGCACACTATTTGACGCTAAAACAGGAAATTAAAATTGCAATCGCCTATGCTCCACTCCTTGCTGTAACAAGTCATCTCTCCACAATGACGATACCAAATATTAGTTATCAATCATAACTAACAGACGTCTTGGAAACGCACATTTTTATTTAAATAACTAAAATCATTCATGAAAGCAGTGATTTTAATGTCGGCTCAAATATATTAAAAATATTTTTACGATTGGAAGGAAACATCTTGAAACAGCTTAAAATCTTCGTATCTGCTTCTAGACAGGAAATCCCACACAAAATCTAAAATTGCCAGGAAAGGTTACAAAACCTCGCGTTTCGCATCCCAGAGGGGAGGGAGAAAGGGAGCCCAGGAGCGGGGGGTGGGGCGGGGGGAGCGCGCGAGAGTTTTTACTTAAACACATATTTCCTCATTTTCTGGAAGATACAGCGATCCCATTATAGGCGCATTTATTTCCCTACAGTTAAAAACTCGTTTTAAAAATAACGTAGGAACCAAAACGAGCCCCTCGGTCCGAAATGTACGTGTAATTCCTTATATAGACTCGGCTGCAGCCAGCGGCAGGGCCGTTGCCGCCCATTATTATACAAACAGGTACCGGGCCGGCGCGGGCGGGGACCTCGCCCCGCGCTCCCGCCGCCCCCGGGCGGAGAAGTCTCAACCCTCTCGCCACAGGAACTGTCCAGACAATAACAATCAGCAGACATTTCGCTGCTGAACAAGGGGGAGAGAAAGCACAGAATCGCCCCCAAGATAAGCAGAAATACAATCAACTTACAACGTCTCTCCAAACTGGAAAAGGCGACTGTGCAACAACAACCACATGTTCAGGTCTCGCTCTCTCTTGCTGTCTCTATTTTTTTTTTTTTTTTTTAACTCTCACGCCAGGCAGAGGGGTGTGTATTGCCCCGGCACTTGAGCACAAATCAATAAACACTGCAGCTGCAGCGAAAGCAGCAGATCCGTGCGTCCGTCGGTCCGTCTGCCCCCTCCCCCACCCTCCTTCCACCCGAGACCGAGAGCGCCATCCAAGCTCCATTATCCGGCTTCAGCGCTCCGTGCGTCCGGCCCAGGTAACAACTTCCCCAAAAACCGAAAGAGAAAAAAGAGGCGTACGCACAGAACCCCATCCCAGCGCGGAGAAGGAGTCTCCCCCAGGGAGGGGGATCTGTCTGTGGTGCTTCCCTGTCTCTAAGACCAGGTAACAACTCCACAAACACACCCGCTGCCCAGCTCGCCGCCATCCACAGATCTCCCACAGCAGCAAGTAGGTGCCCGCTCCTGCCCCGTCTCCCCTGCCGCCCCACCAGCTCCCCCCCGAATGTGGACCTCACTGGCGGGGCTACCTCGGCTGGCGTCCCCAGCCGGGGGCCCAGGGCACGGTGGCCGTAGGCGCGGGGGAGGAGGGGCGCTTAGGGACCCGCGCCTCCGCTCCGCTAATCCCCATTCCGCGAGCGCGCCTCGCCGGCCGGTCACAACTTTACCGCCGCCGGCCGAGCCCGGTCCGCCCGCGGCGCGCACCACCGGCGCCCGCGCACACGCGCGCACGGACGACACGCAGCCCGCGGCCGCCGCGTCCCGCCGCCGCCCGCCGCCGCCCGCCGCGCGCCCGCAGCCCGGCCCGGCCCGAGCCTCGGGGCCCGAGCGACGGCGCCGGCCGGGGCCGCGGCGCGCGGAAGCCACTTTGCACGGTCAGCGCCGGCCACAAGTTTGTTCCTCGGCTCCCGGGGGCCTCCGCGCACAGAGAGAATAACGCGGAGGGGGCTGAGAGGAGGGGGAGAGGGGAGACGCCGAGGGGCAAAAGAGTGGGGAAAAGTGCGAAAAGAAGCAACAGCCGCTCCACCCGGGACCAGAAAAGTGGCCAGCCGCGTCCCGGCCGCCCGCCCTGCGCCGGGGATGCGGCGGCTAACGGTCCAAGGAGGCGGCAGGGGCGGCAGGAGCCGCTAGGCGGAGAGAGACCAGGTAAGAGACATAACGGTTCAGGGAGAGCGAGCGGCCGCGGCGCGGCTCCGGCAACGGCAGCAGCGGAGGGGGGCAGAGAGCACTACTTTCTACTTTCCCACTCCACTTTGCCCGTCCCTGCCCCGGCCGCCCCCAGCCCGGCTCGCCCCCCTCACCCCCGGGGGCGCCCCGGCTGCCCGGCTCCCCCTGACTCCGCCGCTCCCCGGTCCCCTCCGCCACTCACCGTTATTGCGCCGCGGGTTCGCCTGCTTTCTGCGCTTACACCTGGGGCCATCCGCCATGATCCTCTCGCTTGTGTCTAAATGCTCGAGTCACCTCCTCCCCCTCCCTCCCCCTTCCCCCCCCACCCCTCCGCCTCCACCCCTCCCCCCTCCCCACCGCACCTGGTTTACGACACTCGCGGCTTTACGACATCACCTTCCTTACACCTAGAGCCGCTCGCTCTACGGCCGGAACCTTGTTGCTAGGGAGAGGACGGTTTGCGGCAACCGTAGGAGCAGCTGAGTTTGAATTGAGGGGCGAGGGAAAAGTTTCCCTCAGGTGTCGTGGGATGGGGGAGGGGGGCGTTAGGAAACTGCGGGGACGTTGTCAGAAGGGCGGCAAGCAGGGGGAGTGAGAAAGGTAAAGTAGGAGGCTCAGCGGCGTTCTGCCTCTGAACTGACCACACCCGCCGCGGCAGCCTGGGGCACGGACCGGTCTGGCTGATTCCCCTCAGGACCCTGTACCCTCCGAGCTGCCGCGTCGCAGTGACCGGAGCAACCTGTCCTCCCTCTTCGTCAAGGTTGGGCTCCGCTCCCACGCAGCGTTTGTCCCATCGGCGCACCCTGGGGCTCAGGAGAGGGTCGCGCTCTGGGCTACGCGGGAAGTTCCCGAGAGTAGAGGGAGGGCAGGTTCGGGGAACGGTAGAGACTGACTTGGGAAGCCCGGCCTCTGACGGGGGACAGGCGGCGTCATGAGAGAGGCTACCTGCCGCGCAGTTCTGACTCCCTTCCCCTACACGGACGCACGGTTTTCCCCCAAGCGAACCGGGATGGGAAGTGACTTCAGTTAGATAGAACTTCAGCTGGACCGAAAGAGAGGCGAGAAGTTCCGTTTGCAGGCGACACCGGCGGTGAAGCCGAATGAGTAATACCCACACAGTCCCTGTCTCACTTCCTCATCCGCATCAGGCTCTCACCTGCTGTCACCTCGGCCTCCCCCGCCCCGCCGCCTCGCTCTCTGCCCTCCTCCCTGCTTTCCCCTGAGAGCAGATGGACGAGATGGGAGGCGCAAAGACGGAGAGTTAAGGTACTAATGCGCCATGATTTACCGTCAAAACGGGCAATTATCGCTGAATGGGACCTTGAGGAAAGAAACACGGCTAACAAATGTGGGCTTTGAAACTGATAGATTGCTGATCTTATCTCAAGTCTCTGTACAAGTTTGGGGATTTCTGAAAGACCATATAGATAACGCCACAAATACCAAGACAGTAAGTCTTCAGTAGGATTTAGCTTTCCCTTCTCTCCCCTCCCCCAACCCCGTTCAGATGAGGAGCAGAACAAATGAGCTACGTTTCAAATAATTTAGTTGTAAATTAACAGTGTACTGTTACTGTTAGAGAAATTGAGAAAACTGAAACGTGACACACAGTATTAGAAATAGTAAGTCACCCAGCACACTGCTTGTCACATAGTAGGTGCTCAATAAATTTATGTCTATAATTTTTGCCATACCTATGGCAAGATTCTTTATTATGTTAAAATCATCTTTTAAACACTCCAGAATTTCAGAAGATCCATTAATAATCTCCTCAAACCTTTCAACTGAAATAAATTTACATCTGAAGTCTGGTAATTTAAAATTAGAAAGTTTAATCCTGAATATAGATGAAAATTTTCTCTCCCACATTTTCTTTGGCATTTTGAGAAATGAATGCATTATTTATTAGTGCATGGAATGTGACTGTAAATATTCTTTGCTGTACATTATGTCTGTATATCTATTCATGCCCAATGCCAAAACTAGAATCATCACTCTTAATGATCATTTTAAGTACAGGCAATCCTCGATTTCGTTCATACCACGTTAACTGAATTTGTGCATCCCAGAATTGTCCATGTTTTGCTTGGTTCAAGCAGTAACTTTTTCCTACCTCCTAAAGGCTGTATAATGTTCTTCAATTGGCTTCTGAATCAAGTTACAGACTTTGTCATTTGCCAGCATTCCCCTCCCACCCCCCCCAATTTTTTTTACAGCTACCCTAATTTCCAGCCAGAATGGAAAAAAAAAATACTTTTGAACTAGCACACATTTTACCTACTCTTAAACTTAGGAAGTATAACTCGTCCTTTTCTTTTTCAGAAGTGTCTGTCCTGTACCTCCCTACTAAGCTTCTTTCAGTATTCATTCTTACCTTAAAATCAAAGAGACAAAGGGACAGATCAAATAGGAAGTCATTGTCTTCCTTACCCTAATGGTTCCTGGTTTAGTTAGATTGGGCTAGACATTTCTCGTTGTGCATTTCTGTGCCCTCAGGACCTAGTGGAGTACCTGGTTATATTGTAGATGCTCAATAAGGAAGTATTTCTTAAAATTCTTGACCTTTCCTATATAAAGTGAGGATCATTTATCTGCCTTCACCACATTAATTGTTAGGAACAGTTGAAATCATGGCTGCAAAGCTGATTAGTATCATTTATATCCTGCCTGGTTTTGAAACTAATTGATCTTGATTTTAGTGACTCCATAATCGTTTTCTCCAAATGATTAACTCTGCCCACTCCTATGTTTTAAATAGGCACAAGAAATATTGATATCCTAAATCTTCTAATACAAAATTTCAGTTTTGTAAAGTCCTGTAGTAATTATTTAAATATATATGTTAATACATATATTACAAATTGAATAATTAATATATTAACTTTAATTAACACAAATAACTGTAAAGTTCCCCAAATTATTGAAATCTAGACTAAAAACAGGCAAAAGTTGGGGCGCCTGGGTGGCGCAGTCGGTTAAGCGTCCGACTTCAGCCAGGTCACGATCTCGCGGTCCGTGAGTTCGAGCCCCGCGTCAGGCTCTGGGCTGATGGCTCGGAGCCTGGAGCCTGTTTCCGATTCTGTGTCTCCCTCTCTCTCTCTGCCCCTCCCCCGTTCATGCTCTGTCTCTCTCTGTCCCAAAAATAAATAAAAAACGTTGAAAAAAAAAATTTAAAAAATAAAAACAGGCAAAAGTAAATCTCAGAGTAAACTGCTGCTTTAAGCCTGATGCTTACGCGATGGTTGCTGCTTATCTCTTAAATAGAACTAAAGAATTAGGGAAAATCTTTAGAATAAATTTAGACAAGTGATAACTTTATTAAAATTTAACTTTATTTAGTCAATTATACCTCAATAAGTAAATTTAGGTTCATTTAAATCAAACATGATAGGGAATTATACTAATAAGAGTTTAACATGTACCTTATATTGTTGATTTTAGTAATTGTAATGTCACCATACAGTATACATTCAATATATACTCCTAATTTTAGTGTCAATGAAATGTTAATACTCTGCTTCTACACTGCTCTGGGATTGCATATGCTGAAAGAGGTATTCTGCTAAAAATGAATTACTGTAATCTTTTTTAAATTTATAAGGAAAATGTAAATGGGTAGAATATTTTTAATACTGAGGTTTTTTTTCTATAAATTTTTCATAAACCCTTTGCACCTGCTATTTGCTTTCCATGTAAGATTCATGTATAAGTTAGGATAAAATTTGACATAAAATTATTTTGAGTTTAAAATGTAGATATTTCATGGCATTCTATATTGAGCATATGATTTTCACATACCTCACTTCCTGAACACATTTGGGAAGTATAGCTTATAATAAGATTCTATAATCTTCATCAAAATAAATTGGTTGTTTCATGAAAAGAAAATTCATTACATAAATTAATTATATTAACATATTATTTTACTTTTAGAGCTTTGAAGGAAAAAGAATAAATTTGATACCTGTTCCCCATCAAAATTCAGAATTTAGAAGCCCCCTAATGTCACTCCTCAGTCCTTAGCTCAGTAGTGACTCTGGACATGGGGTTCACAATGAGACAAAAGGGGCCAATGGTGGTTTAACTGCTGCAGTTCCACCAAATTCTGCAGTTGCTGAGTCAGGAAGGAAACATGACTACAGAGTGATCCAGAACCAACAGCTGCCTTTAGGACCCACACCAATTTTTCTAATAAAGCCTCCCAAGACATAGTAATAGGGACAAATGTTTTCCCCGAACCTCCATGTGGTTTTACTATATATTGCAACATAAAATGGTTTTTCTCTCTGGGGAATAAGGCTCCTATTTTTAATATACGTCAATGAAATGTTAACACACAGAGCTTCTTATTTTGGGGGCACTTTTTTCAGGAACGTGTCTAATAAAGAGATGTAAGTATAAATCAGTGTAGAAAAAGTTGTTTGAAGGATGTTAATGAACATCTCAAAACTAAAACTAATCTTTCCGTAAACTTACAATAATGAAAATGATTGCTTTCAAAGCCTACCTTCATGGAAAATAGATTATATTATTGAAATAACTTACAGACGTGAATGAATAGCACTTTTTTTCTATACTTGACAACTATAGGTAATAAATTATACTGGAGAGAGGGCAACATGCATATTCTGGACTTGAATGAACTTTAAGTGTTTACCATATCAGGGATCTGATATCTGGTTTCTACTGCTATTCCCCTCCCCTTTTGTTTCCATGTATTTTCTCTGGCATCTTGATTTCTTTTAGCAACTGACTGGTTATGCTACAAAGTATAGCTATTTCTTTGACCTTTAGTCCACAGACCCTCAGTTACAATCACTGCCACTGTTCATTCCTTGGAGTGTATTTGTTTAAGATATTTGTGATCAATAATAGGTTTTATATATCCCACAAACATGTTAAACTCACACGAAAAAGTTGGTAATAAGAAACCCCCTGTGTTCAAATATATTCTCAACTTGAAATCTCTGGTCAGACCCTTCTCATTCCTTCTTATGCCTCTATTTCTAGCTCACTCTCTTTATCCTAATTTCATAAATAGATCACAGGCAGTGTCCCCTCTCCACTGTTTTATGTTTTAATCATTGTCTTCATCTTTCTTTCTACCAGGTCTAATGCAAATCTATTTGGATCAATTCCCTTTATCTCTTTGTTCAAAGTTTGAGTCATCCCAACATTGTAAAATGCTTTGATTTTTCATATTCTGGTTTTTCTGTGTCCCTCAAATCCCAGTCTTTGCCTTTCTGTATTCCTAGAGGCTGATTTTTATGGACCACAACACCCAAGATCCTTTGCCCTCTGGTTTCTATTTGGTTTCAGCTAATTTGGAGGTCTTGGCAAATGATCACAGGAAGGAAAGAGAGAGAGGTCAGGATATTTATTTCACCTTCCCGCACATTCCCTCCTGTCTGTGGCTTTTGGCAGTAGCTTCATTCCTCTATGTAAGGCCATGGATCCCATCAGTCAACCCTGTCTCATGGCGACAGGTCTTGCCAAGTTCCAGAAACTGCTTCCCTTGATCCCTTCAGGCTGAGGGATGGTAATGGTACCCTCCTGTTGCGAGTCCTTGGGGAACTTTATCCCTTATTGGTTCCCCTAAAGCCTGCCCACATCTCTGTAAATAGTTTCTTCATCAAACTCTCTTCATCAAACTACCCTTTGAGTGTGCCATTTGTTTTCTGCCAGACCCCACAGTATTTAACCTTTATGAAACAAGAATTCTGTTTCTTTTTATCACAACACTAAAGTTTGAATGCAATGTATCTTATGTCATTCAGTGACTGTATATATATATTCATATTGTACTGTGTGTACATGCAAAATCTGGCAAATACTTAGAAATATGGAAGGTTCTCTTACATAGTAATTACTCAGTAATTCTTTGTAGAGTGAAAGCCCCTGCCCTAATCTAAAATCTAGGAGAGACTACTTTTATATACTTAAGATATGAAAAGGGAAAAGAAATCAATACCACAGTAGTAAGGTGGAGATAGCTGATTGTCCCTAGTATCTTTCTTCTCCTTCTTAACAATGGAACCCTCCACTGCTGTCCCATGACCACTTGAATGGTCTTTGCATGTATCTAGGTGCTACTGTGCTAGTCATTTCTGGCCAGTGAGATCTAAGTGGAGGTGAATGTGTGCAATGTTGAGGAAGTCCTTCAAATGGAGGTGGTTCATTCACCCAGGTGGGTGCCTGGGTGGCTCAGTCAGTTAAGTATCTGACTTTAGCTCAGGTCATGACCTCACAGTTCGTGGGTTCAAGCCCTGTGTCAGGCTCTGTGCTGACAGCTCAGAGCCTGGAGCCTGCTTCAGATTCTGTATCTCCCTCTCTCTCTCTCCCCCTCCCCTGCTCACGTTCTGTCTCTCTCAAAAATAAATAAAAAACATTAATAAAAAATTTTTGAATAAATAAAAGTAGGTGTTTCACTATTCTTTCTCTTCTTGCTGGTTGGAATCAGACTTGCTGGCTAGAGCTCCTTAAGATTAAGAAAGGCATTGTGATGCCTCCCGCTTTGGTCTTCTTCTTCAAAATTACTTTGGCTCTTCGGGGTCTTTTGTGGTTCCATACAAATTTTAGGATTGCTTGTTCTAGCTTCGAGAAGAATGCTGGTGCAATTTTGATTGGGATTGCATTGAATGTGTAGATAGCTTTGGGTAGTATTGACATTTTAACAATATTTATTCTTCCAGTCCATGAACACGGAATGTTTTTCCATTACTTTATATCTTCTTCAATTTCCTTCATAAGCTTTCAGCGTACAGCATAGTTTTCAGCATACAGATCTTTTACATCTTTGGTTAGGTTTATTTCTAGGTATTTTATGATTCTTGGTGCAATTGTGAATGGGATCAGTTTCTTTATCTTTCTGTTGCTTCATTGTTAGTGTATACAGCATGGTATTGGCACAAAAATAGACGCATAGACCAATGGAATAGAATAGAAACCCCAGAGTTAGACCTACAAAAAGTATGGCCAACTAATCTTTGACAAAGCAGGAAAGAACATCCAATGGAAAAAAGACAGTCTCTTTAACAAATGGTGCTGGGAGAGCTGGACAGCAACATGCAGAAGAATGAAACTAGACCACTTTCTTATACCATTCACAAAAATAAACTCAAAATGGATAAAGGACCTGAATGTGAGACAGGAAACCATCAAAACCCTAGCAGGAAAAAAACCTCCCTGACCTCAGCCACAGCAACTTCTTACTTGACACATCCCCAAAGGCAAGGGAATTAAAAGCAAAAATGAACTATTGGGACTTCATGAAGATAAAATGCTTCTGCACTGCAAAGGAAACAACAAAACTAAAAGGCAACCAACAGAATGGGAAAAGATATTTGCAAATGACATATCAGACAAAGGGCTAGTATCCAAAATCTATAAAGAACTCACCAAACTCCACACCCGAAAAACAAATAATCCAGTGAAGAGATGGGCAGAAAACATGAATAGACACTTCTCTAAAGAAGACATCCAGATGGGCAACAGGCACATGAAAAGATGCTCAGCGTCACTCCTCATCAGGGAAATACAAATCAAAACCACACTCAGATACCACCTCATGCCAGTCAGAGTGGCTAAAATGAACAAATCGGGAGACTAGATGCTGACGAGGATGTGGAGAAACGGGAACCCTCTTGCAGTGTTGGTGCAAATGCAAACTGGTGCAGCCACTCTGGAAAACAGTGTGGAGGTTCCTCAAAAAATTAAAAATAGATCTACCCTATGACCCAGCAATAGCACTGCTAGGAATTTACCCAAGGGATACAGGAGTTCTGATGCATAGGGGCACTTGTACCCCAATGTTTATGGAAAGAGACTAAATGTCCACAACTGATAAATGGATAAAGAAATTGTGGTTTATATACACAATGGAATACTACATGGCAATGAGAAAGAATGAAATCTGGCCATTTGTAGCAACGTGGATGGAACTGGAGAGTGTTATGCTAAGTGAAATAAGTCATACAGAGAAAGACAGATACCATATGTTTTCACTTTTATGTGGATCCTGAGAAACTTAACAGAAGACCATGGGGGAGGGGAAGAAAAAAAAAAGAGAGGGAGGGAGCCAAAACATAAGAGACTCTTCAAAACTGAGAACAAACTGAGGGTTGATGGGGGGTGGGTGAGGGGAATTGAGGAGGTCACCTGTTGGGATGAGCACTGGGTGTTGTATGGAAACCAATTTGACAATAAATTTTATATTAAAAAAAGATTAAGAAAGGCACAGCAACAAGATTGAAGGGGCCTGACTCTCTGACACAAGAGAATACGTAACTAGCACTGGACTTCTTACCTCCAGATCTATTTTACATAGAAATAAACATATCATCTTTAAGCCACCAATGTCTTAGGTTTTCTGTTTTAGGCAAAGTTAATCCTGTTTAATGTAGGTATCTGTATGAGTTTTCTAATGTTACTATAAAAAATTACGACAAACTTAGTGGCTCAGAATAACACAAATATGTTATCTTACAGTCTTGAGGTCAAAATGTGTCTCACCAGGCTTTGGTAAGATTAGGTTCTTCCAGAAGACTCCAGGGGAGAATTTTTCCCCTTCTAGTGGCCACCCACAATCCTTGGTTCGTGCCCTCTGCCTCAGTCTTCAAAGCCAGCAACTTCGGCCAGAGTCCTCATGCTGTCAGCTCACTAGTTTTTTATATTTCTGCCACCCTCTTCTGGTTTTAAGGGCATTTGTGATTAAATTAGATCCACCTGGATAATTCTGGACATATTCCCTTTTCAAGATCAGCTGATCAGCAAGCTTAATTCCATCTACAACCTTAATTGCCACATAACCTAAAAATATTCACAGGTTCTGGGGATTAGGGCATAGACATCTTTGGAGGCCACTATTCTGCCTACCAAAGTATGTAAGCTTTAAGTTTCATGATTGATAAATGTTTTTATTGATTTATTTGTTCATCTTTATAAACAGCTTTTAAAACCTTACGCTAATTGGTCATTACTTTTTATGTAACATTTAGCATTGTGCCATATAGAACTTCTAATAATTATTCATTAGTTATTTCATTAAATTAATATTCTTGTGTATATTCTGTGTGACAGATGCTGCATGGGGCTATAAATGCTTAATACACTTTCTGACTTCAAGAAACACACGGGTTTGTGGAAGAAACAGATTGACAAAGAGACTGTTACACAAATGCCCAGGAGATATAGTGTACATAGGAGAGGCATCTGAACTAACCTTGAGTCAAGGAAAACTTTTCTGGAGAAGTGATAGAATTTGTCAGGAAATGAGGGAAGAGTGTTAAAGGCAGAAAGAAGTTAGAGTGTGTGCGGTATTTTGGGGGCAGAGGATCCAATAGAATAAGAGCATCAAATAAAAGGAATGCGTATTCCACATAAGGTTGCAGAGGTGGGGAATCAGGAACCAGATCACAAGAAGATTCTAAGGACTGGGGACCCTTTATTGAAAACAGTAGTAATCCATGAAAGGGTTTTTAAAAAGTCAAGACTGTCCACATTATACAAGTGTTCTAGAGGGGAGGGGGATAGTGACAGGAGCAGAGGAAAAGTGAGTAGAAGAGCAATCATAAAGGGAACTTCAAAAATTTTTTTTTCCCTCTTGAATAATCATTTATAAAGGAATCAAAGCCATTCAGCAAATAAAAGCCATACAAGATGTGGCTATCCAAATGAAGCACAGATGAAGAATAACATTTTCAGATTATATTAACAAATAGTATAATGTTAAATTATAAGCAATATAAAGCATAGTTAATATTTCTGATGTTTATAATAGTAATAAATTGTTTCAGATTAGACCTTCTTGTAGTGGTCTTTCTGGCTCCTAAAACCATCTTAGTACATGCCAGGCTCTCAAAATTATATGACAAATGAATGAATAATTGAAAAGTCTCCAGTGTATCTTTTAATACTATTTTTTGGTCTATTACGTTTACTACAGCCTAATACTCAAAAGTTAGCATCCTCCCCATTCAGATTCTGCTGTCTTCCAAATTACCTTATATATTTGCAAGAAGACAGAGTAGTTTTCTTTCCCCGGATTTCAGATTACCTAAGCACTTCTCCAGTTGTATCAGAATTTTGGGGAATTAGAGAACCTGCCTCACATAACTAGTGATTTCCTCACATCCTTCAGAGTACCTTGTTTACACCACTGCTGTAGCATTTACTGCTTTTACTATGCTTTACGTCTGTCTCCTAGCCTGAAATTTTCATGCTTGTGTTTCTGATACCAAAAGCAGTGCTTGTCTCATGTGAAGCATACTTAATAACCATAGAAAAGAGCAAAAGTTTCTGCCTTTGTGAATCATTCTGGCACAGGGACTTTGTAAAGAGCAAGTAAGATATTGTATGTGAAGTGTTTTACATGGTGCCTGGCACATGGTAAACAGTAAATGATAGGGAATACGGCAAAAGCAAATTCCTAGACAAAGATCAGAGCCGGATATTAAGAGCATAACCCACACAGTGCCTTTCTGTTCAACAAGGCTAAAAGAGAATTTTACCCCTGAAAATGTCACTTCAGGCATAGGTGGAATGATTATCTAATTAAAGGACAAAAGAAGATATGAGATTAACATGTTGTTATTTAACATTAGTTGGAATATTTATTATATCATCTAGAAATACTGTTGGCTTAGCTACATTATTTAAGGAATTGTCTACACAAGAAGTGAATTTACTACCCTAGGATAAATAACACTATTTGCAATGCAATTAAATGGCATATATCACTTTTTTTTTATGTATTTTATTTTTGTGAGAGAGCGTGAGTAGGGAAGGGGTTGAGAAAAAGGGGGACAGAGGATCTGAAGCGGGCTTTGTGCTGACAGCAGCAAGCCAAAGGGGGGGCTGAAACTCATGAAACATGAGATCATGACTTGAGCCAAAATCTGATGCTCAACCAGCTGAGCCAACCAGGCACCCCATATAGAACTTTTTAAAAATACAAGTTAAAGATTATAAGAGAAATATAAAAACTGCCTTAGTTTTATTTCTTGACTTGTGTGTAACAGACACCAGTTCAAACTTGCCAAGCAGAAAAAATAGTTTATAATAAGGATGTAAGTTTGCAATTTTTTTTTCATAGAATCCAAAAGTAGGAAAGCAGTCAGGTCTCATAAGTAAGGAGTTGGAACACCTTTATGTATATAGACAGAACCTCTCCATTTCTTACCTTTGCATCTCTTTACACATCTTTTACTTACAGGACTACCACTGTGCACAAAGGTGGTATTGACTCAGAAGAGGTATGAGGAGACACTTAAATGCATCCTCTTTAAAGTTACACAATACTTAGAGGAAAAACAGCCATCCCTATTCCTATCCCAACACTGCTATTCTATCTTTTTTTGCATGTATAGTTTATATAGCTACAATCATGCCCAGATTTTGCCATATACATATGAGAACTACATATAATTTAGTATTATGCTTTTTCAGTTAACACATCACACACCTTTTCCTATATAGACACAGCACCTTTACACTTGCTTTTTTTTTACCTGACTGTAATATTCCTTAAATTGGTATAATTTACTAAACCAGTTACATATTATTGAACATTTAAATCCTTCCATTTTTTGTTTTGTAAATAATGCTGTTGTAGTATAGTTTTTGTTTGGGTTTTTATTATTTCCTGAGAAAATATTCTCAAAACAAATTATTTAGTCAACAGGAATAAATATATTTGTATCTCTTTAAACCTATTGTCAGCACACTTTTGAAAAGGATTGTACCAATATATGATGCCACTGGAAATATATGAGTTTGTCTCACCATTATTATAATTTTTTTGGAAATTGGTAGCTTATTTTCCAGAGTGGCTGCACCAGTTTGCATTTTCACCAACAGTATGGAGTTTCCTCAAAAAGTTAAAAATAGAATCACTCTATGATCCAGCAATTGCACTGGTAGGTATTTACCCAAAGGATACAAAAATACTAATTGGAAGGGACACATGCACCCTGATGCTTATAGAAGCAGTATCAACAATAGCCAAATTATGGAAAAAGCCCAAATGTCTATCAACTGATGAATGGATAAAGAATATGTGGTGTGTGTGTGTTTATATACATATAATAGAATATTACTCAGCTGTAAAAAAGAATGAAACCTTGTCATCTACAACGATGTGGATGGAGCTAGCAAGCATTGTGCTAAGCAAAATAAGTCAGAGAAAGACAAATACCATATGATTTCACTCATATGTACAATTTAAGAAACACAACAGATGAACATAGGGGGAAAAAAAAGAGAGGTAAACCAAGAAAAACTCTTTAGAGAATAAAAAGGATTACTGGAGGGGCAGTGGGGAGGGGATGGGTTAATTAGGTGATAGGTATTAAGGAGCGCACTTGTGATGAGCACTGGGTGTTGCATGTGGGTGATGAATCACTAAATTCTACACCTGAAACTAGTGTTGCACTGTATGTTAACTAAGTGGAATTTAAATAAAACTTGAAAAAAAGGGTAGCTTATTTATACCAATTGGAAATATATGAATCACCTAATGTTTTAGACTATGTACATAGGAAAACACCTAAATGGACTTAGTGAAGAACATATATAAATGTGTAATAAATTCCATACTGGATTAAAAATCATTTCAGCTCTGGATTTTGTGACCTCTTTTATGCCTACTATCACAAAAAATATATGTGTTTATTAAAATTATTAGAGAAAGAACAGTTTGTATTTCATTTAGCTTCTAATTAAAGTTATCACTGGATTTTTAAACTTAAGAAATGTCTAATAAGATAAGCATACTTAGAACTTTTATAAGTTTCAGATTCTTTTTAGCTCTTATGGAATAATCAGTTAACTGCAAGGATTCCTATTATAGTCTAGTAAAAGTGAGCCATTTTGGAATTCTTGAGCAAGTATACTTGACTACAAAATAAATTGGAGAGTAATTCAAAGGAATTCTAGGAATACTATTCAATCATTTAAGAATGAAGCAGCTAATCTGAAAAACTCTCAAAAATAAAAAGTAAAGTCAGATGAAAAAGCAAGGTAAAGACCAGTGTGTATAGTTTGCTACTGTTTACTACACACACACACACAACACACACCTATAATTATACACACCCATACAAATGTAAGTGCATAGACTTTCTGTGAGAGGACACATGGTAGCAAGTGTCTGCCTCAAGAGAGGAGTTCTGGGAGACTAAAGCACAGGAGAGAGAGACTTTATACTGAGTATCTTCATATTTTTTGAATTTTGTATCATGAATACATTTATTTAAAAACACAAATAATGGTAGTTTTTAATAATGGATCCAAAGGGCTGGGTAGTCCTGAAAATTGTTTTGGGTGCAAGCTTATTCACTAAGGGGTGGTAGTTGTAAAACTAGAAAGACTGAAATGCTCAAAATTATGATTCCACTTAAAGCTTTACTGTAAAGTAGAGGAGTGCCTGGGTGGCTCAGTCAGTTGAGTGTGTAACTCTTGATTTTGGATCAGGTCATGATCCCAGGGTCATGGGATCAAGCCCCCCATCAGGCTCCACACTGAGCATGGACCCTGCTTGAGCTTCTCTTCCTCTGCCCCCTCCCCTGCTCATGCACTCTTTTTCTAAAAAAACAAACTAAACAAAAGCAAACCCATAAACAAAATGTAAAATAGATCCATAGTCAACACTTAGCCCTGCTAACAAACAGAGGCAGAGCATAGTCTGGCAAAATTACAAATCTCTGTTAGCCAATATTTTTACTTTTAATCCACATCCAAACCATGAAATTCTGGCCAATTTCCCATTGTGCTAATTCTCTATGGTAAGTTCTTTTCTTTAATTTTTAAAAAAAATTTTAACGTTTATTTTTTTGAGAGACAGAGAGTATGAGCAGGGGAGGGGCAGAGAGAGAGGGGGAGACACAGAATTTGAAGCAGGCTATAGGCTCCGAGCTGTCAGCACAGAGCCCAACGCGGGGCTTGAACTCACAAACCACGAGATCATGATCTAAGCCGAAGTCAGACGCTTAACCAACTGAGCCACCCAGGTGCCCCTCTATGGTAAATTTTTAATCTCAGGTGGCTTTTCTTGCTGTTCTCAGTCAAGATTGCCTTCAACTGGCAAAGGTCATTTAGAGAATGGAAGAACTCTTTCAATATTAGCAAAAGAATGAATGAATGGGTGGATAGATGGATGAATAAATGAATACGATTTGAGAATCCACACTCAGCTCTTTACTATGGGTATAACCTTGGATAAATCACCTAACATCTCTGAGCCTGAGTTCTTTCTCTGTAGATCCAAACCAAATTTGTTCACATCTACCAGAATTCCTACATATTCACAGGGTTTTGGTGATGTAGCATGAGATAATGTATGGGGAAGTTTTTAAAAAAAAAACGTTAAGACATAGGATTTTGAATATTTGCTATACAAATCTATATCAACATAAAAATTCTTCCTAGAGTCAAATATGAATGAATTTTGAGTAATTGGATCTTTGGTATTTTATTAAGCCTCTGATTTATTTCAGTAAGATGAATTGAGTTGAGTATATTTTTACTTCTTTCTCTTGTTCACCCTCCGTGTTAAAAACAGATAAAAAGGCAGAATAAAAAAGAAGTCTGGACTGACATGGTTTATCAAATATTTGACTATTATGTTAAATTTACCTTGATACAGTTTTGAAAAATATTTGCTTTCTTATCTTAGAGTTTTTGCAAAGGACTGGCTTTGATTTCTATGACCAGTTTTGTCTTTGAAATTGTCTGCCTAGATTTTGGCTAGCGTGTTCTCTTAACTGTCATATGCAATTGAGTTTAATCATGTTTTTCTTTCTAGGTTACATTATAGAGTGTTTCTAAAGATCATAAAAATGTCCACAAAGAGGGAAATTATTTTTTCCTACATTTGGTATTGTTTTATATTTTTGCTGTATATATTTAGATAATTATGTTGTTTTACCTTCAGTAATCATATTTTAGTTATAGCTAAATTTATTCCCAGTTAAAACAGTATGTAAAGCATGCACATTTAGAACCAACATTATTCAATGCATTTTGCTATTACAACAATTTACATTAATTTAACATTGTAAATAGTTGTGCAATCTAGTCATTTTGTGTACATTGAATTCATTACTGTCATTAAATAAATATCTTTTCTCTTTGGTAGCTCAACTTATTTCCTGATTCTACCTGTTTGATACTGTGCTTTTGATTTGTAAAGTCTCGGGTAAATATCTGTTACTGTTTTTCACGCAGTGTCATAATAATATGGAAGACTTTCTAGCAGGTATTTTCATTACCTAGCTGTTAACATTTTTAGTAAATGCCAAAAAGTAATATATGAATATAAAACATCATATGTTCAGCATCAACTTTTTAAATAGCAGAAATGGCTAGTAGAAGAAGTTACTGAGATATTGTCTGCTAAGAAAAATTTAAAACATTGACTACATGAGAAAAATAGAGTTTTTTGAGATGACAGAATAAATTGATTATAGTTCTTCCCTGTTTTACTTTATTTTCTGTGCCTGTAGAAGAAAATCTATGACTTGATTTATCTTATTACCTAGTTTACTTATATTTTTGTCCTCCATTGAACTCATGTTCTTCAGACTTTGGATATGTTATGGACATACATCAAACAACTAAAATCCAGTTTTGGTGGTTGAGGTTGGTTTTAAATCATGTCCTTGTTACATCTGCTCTCCTTCCAGTGCTAGTCAGCATCAAACTGACCAAAAGGTTATCAAACCCGACAAAAGCATTTGATGCAAAGAATTTGACAACCCATTAGCTAGAAAACTATCACCTGAATAATTCAAAATTGATTGAAGCTTTTCCCCCATATATAAAATTGTTCTGTAGTTCCATTCAATTTTGCATCTCTCCTTTGTATAGCCTTGGGAAACATAGATCAGTGATGTAGCAGCAAAACATCATGATACCAAATAGGAAACGAGGACTTGAGAGATGCTTTGGACCTCTTAATTTCCAGGCCACTTGATAGCAGATACAGTTCATTACACAGGAAAATTGCTTGATCTTGGGAAAAGAGGGTGCTGGAGGTGAGGGAAAATGAGTTAGTCACCAATACGGTTCACCTTGCAATTCAGTCATTTAGATCTAACTACAGAATGATTGCCGTCATGTTCCAGATAAAGAATGAAAGCTCTTCTCACAATAAAATGGTGAACACATATCCCCTGTTTAGATTCTAGAATAAAAAAGAAGGAAAAGGAAGGAAGAATATATCCTATGTATGTTAATGCACACTTCCCAACTTTAATAGAGAATATACCATTTGTAGAGACTTTATAATCTACTACATATGGTTTTATTTGACCTTCATATGACATCAATAGATATTATTTCCATCTCACCTGTATAGAAACAGATTCAGAGAGGCTACAGTCACACACTTCATATCATGTAGACTAGGACTCAAATCCAGAACACAACTACAAATTCCATTTGTAAATTCTGTTATACTCAGTAAACATAAAATCATATCCAGGGCTGTACAAAGACAAGATTTTAAAGCATAAAGAGAAGGTTAATATTCAGAAAAAGAATTATGAGCAGAAATACTTTAATGAATATTTTGTATGTTCAGTGTTTCTTTAAATGTTCTCATGTGCAGAATTTTGAATGGCTTATAATTATTTCTACACTCCATTTTCTCTGTTCCACGGACATAAAACATTCCCTCTGTGCCTCTTTCAGAAGATCCTTTTCCTTCCTTCCCACTCACCACCCCTCTCCATCTGCCCTTTAATCTTCGATTCCCCTAATCTCAGACCACCCGCCACAAGTTTTGTCATCTTTCTTTCATAATCAGTGGCTCCATGTCTTGTCTCTCATTCTCTATTATAAACTCTTTTATGATAGACCATGGCTAATAATTCTTGTTATTGTGATGAGCATATCTGGAAAAAATGTCTTTTATGATAGATAACTACCATCTACGGCTGGTATAAGAAGAGGATCCTGATGGGATGCTGGTATGGGAAGAGACCACAGTTTGCCTCCGCGTACTTTGATAACCTGAACTTAACCCAATAGGAAAGAAAAGAGCTGAAAAAGTGATAGCCCTTTTAAAATGAGCTACCAGGGATTAGCACATTTTAACACTATTATTTATGGTATTATCATATTCATACCCCTGGATTCTGAGAGCTATGGAAGGAAAGATTGATTTTTGGAGCAAACATCTTTAACATGACTAGGCAAAAAAAAAAAAGAAAAAGAAAAAAGAAAAGAAAATAGCTGAAGTTTATAGATATCCACCATCCAAGACAACTTAAATTCTGAATTAGAATTTAGTAGCTCTGGAATAGAAAGGGATCAACATTATTCATAGATGTGAGGACCCATGACAATACATCTTTAGAGTTACGGAGACAGAAAGGAAAGAATATATCCAGAAGAGTGAATACCTCTAGTGAGGAAAACTAAGAGTTGGGAGAAAATCTAATATTACATTGTTGTTAGCATTATCCATAAACATAATAAAAGGATTCTTTTGAAACACAATTTTAAAGTTCTTGTATTAATGTAGTATATGAAACCAAGAGGTCCTAACTAAAGTAGTTCTTCTTGGACCATAATAAATTGCCAACCAGATACACAATTAACTTGTAGAACTCTCAGGGTATCTATCATGTCTTCAATATGCACATTTTAGATTACCCAATGGAAAAATTAGTAAATGGTTGAAATAAAGGTAAGGGGAGGAAAAGTTTTATAAAACTATCACAAGGTGTTCCCGTTGTCATGAAAGGAAATGTAAGTAGCAGGACAAGATCTCAAAAAAAAAAAAAAAAAAATGGTAATCTATTTTTTTCAAACCCAAACTACCTACAGGTAGAATAAGAAGAAATCTCAGAAGCCTACCCCCCCCCAAAAAAGGTTTTAAAAGTAAAGTAAAAAAAATTTTAAAACTTTAAAAAAAGTTTTAAAGTAATTGTGTTTCAGAACTATGACTGATTCTACAAGAATAAAGATAGTCTTACACAGAAACACACACAAGATGCAGTGATTGAGAATTTTAAAGAGTGAAATTAAATAAAATATACTACCTGGATATCTGAAGAAAATGCTATTAATGATAAAAAGATATGAGAGTTGGGAGGAAATCTAACATCCAAGAAAAAAACGGGAAAGAATATAAGCATTGGTACAGGTAATAACAATTTTCCACAAAGAAATGCCAACAAGTCGGGGCGCCTGGGTGGCTCAGTCGGTTGGGCGGCCGACTTCGGCTCAGGTCATGATCTCGCAGTCAGTGAGTTGGAGCCCCGCGTTGGGCTCTGTGCTGACAGCTCAGAGCCTGGAGCCTGTTTCAGATTCTGTGTCTCCCTCTCGCTGACCCTCCCCTGTTCATGCTCTGTCTCTCTCTGTCTCAAAAATAAACAAAACGTTAAAAAAAATAAAAAAAAAAAAAAGAAATGCCAACAAGAGAAAGAATACCTTTTAAGAATCATTCAAGTCATCAACAAAGGTATGAGAACAAAAGAAATTATAATAGGGCGTTAAAAGGAATTTCTGGTGGAGCCAGCTATTGGCTTAAGGCATAAGAATTATTGTTCTTTCATTGGTGGGGAAGGTCAATGCAGTAAGATCATTACGGAAAATATTGCTGGATTGTTTTTAGAAAACTAGACAGAACTGTGTGTCTAAGTACGATAAAACTGAGATTAAATATTAAGCCAAAGATGTCAAAACATGCCATTTAACCCTGTAAACCTAGCCTGAAACCAAGGGAGGGTGCCTAATCTTTTTGAAGGGGGCCACTTAAGAATTCATTTATTCATTTATTTCACAAATATTTATTGATCTGCTTCTCTGTGCCAGGCATTGTTCTGAGTTCTTGGGGGTACATCAAGGAATCAGACAAAAATACTTCCCTAGCAAAACTTACAGTCTAGTAAATTGAGACAAAACTTATAGTCTAGTATATTGAGACAAATAATCAACAAATGTAATAAATAAGCAAATTATATAATCTATCGGAAGAGGATTAAGTGCTCTGGAGAAATAGGGAGATGCAGAGAGATCATGGTTGCTCTTTTAAATTACAAAAATAAAATTCCAGCACTATGTAACGGGTTCTCAGAAAGGTATACATGAGTATACTGAGGACATTGGTGGAGCTAAGCATTAGGATATGTCCAGTAAATGACTGTTTAATTACTCAGTAATTCCTGTTTGGTTCATAGCAGGTGTCATAGCAGAAAGCAAGTTGTGGAATTCTCAGAAAAGAAATATATAGTTTTTTTATGAGTGCTATAATAAACAAAATCTGTGATGTGTCCTATTAATTGAATCCCTAACACCTGTTCTCTTCATTTACCTTACTTTTGTTTTTCATTTTGTTAAAAACTATTTCACTTCTGTTTTAAAACAAAATAGTTGAACATATGTGCACTATTAGAGAGCATTTACATTACATTCATTCCATCATTGTTAATGATAATGTGATGATCTATGTGTAGTGTGTTTAAGAAAATAGGGATAATTTCTTTACCCACAAGTGAATATGTGCATCTCATCTGTTTACACAGGGGTCTGAGGAATATGCAGGGATTTATAAGTTCAGGTTAGGTGAGGGACCTCTGGCTTCATGTACCTTTTGCTCTTTTAGTTTTATGCACAACATTATCAATGACAGGTAAGTTCAAGACCACGTGGATATAGGAACTTCCGACTCCTTTTCTCAACCCTTGAAAGAAAATTAGAAGTAGGAAACTAATGTATTATTAAACTACAGTAATAATAGTTCAAAGAACTTTGTGCTCTTTACCACTTAAAATCTCACTTGATCCTCATAATAACATAGTGTCAGGAAGATTCTTTGCAAACAGAGGCTCAGGGAAATTATTTTACCGAGGTCACTAACTAGTAGGGGTAAGGGTGGAGGGCACAGTGTATGGGGCAGAGATGAACACTACAATTCTTCAAAAACAAACATCGAAGTTATATTAAGTGACTTGGTTTTGTTATGAAAACTGAACTAGTATGTAAAGGGTTTACCAAATCTAGGCGTTGCATTGTCTAGGTAAGTGCTTGCCATTTAATGACATGGCATCTTTCTCCTTGCTCCACTGTTTCTTTCTCTGCCCCAGCCAGCAGCTCAGAGCACCTTATCTCCCAGGGCAGAAACAACTGTGGTAATCTCCAACAGAGGAAGCAACCAAGGATGCACAAAAATTTTAGTTGGCTTATTTTTAATGTGAGGCTCACTCAGGATATGAACTGTAGAATTTTTTAAGTGAGATCATATCTCTTGTACAGTCATTCTTAATAATTCATGACTTTGTAAGATTGAAAAAAATCTCAAAGAATATGGGTATTATAAAAATTAATATTTCTAAGTCAGCTTTTTACTACTTTGTACATAATTTATGGATCAAGCCAAAATTGTATACTTCGGGTCCGTGGAATTTTCCAGTCTCAATACTCATGTTATTACAGAGGTAGAAATGCTAAATGTTTAGTCTTTTATTGTGTATTAGTGAATGTCTGGAGCATTAACGGCCAGGTCTTGTTTAAGTCAGTCATTAACTAAGCTTGCAAAAGAATAACCTATCACATTTTGTTGTATGAAACAGTGACAATAAAAAATTGCTATCTTTGAAATCTAAAGGGGTTTTCCCCTTGTTCAAAAATATACTTAGATTGTGTGTGCATGTGTGTATGTGCACACACATGCATGCACATGCACTCTATTTAGAGAGTGGTAAGTTTAATTTCATGTTGAATAATGGGATGAAATTTAACATTATCCAACAGGAGTGTCCTACCCCATTCCCAGGTGAAAATCACTGTATTATTTATTGAGTGTCTCTAAAGATTGAAATAATTCCCCAAGTGAGGAGATTTTAACCTCCATCCAAATTTTTATAGGTTTATTAAGATATCCTTATTGTTTAGACAGCTTACCACTTTTGAAGTTTTGGATTTTCTTCTGGTTTTCTCTTTAATTGATAATAAGGCAAAGTGAGCCCTTCGACTTATACACTGAATCCCACAGCTTCTCATCCACTCAAGGACTGAAATTATCTCTTTTCTTCTGCATCCATATTCCCTTCAGTAATACAGTGTGCTATAATACTGTTAGACCCAATGGTTTGTTCTTAGTCCTCATAAGCCTTGTGATAGCAAATTCTCATAGTTGATTCTCTGTCCTCTTTGAAATACTTCCTACATTTAGCTGTAGGACACTTGCCTTGTTTCCCTAATTCTTACGCTAATCATTTTCAGTCTTTCTTATATGCCCTCCTCTTCCAAATCTCTAAATATTAAAATGCCAAGGGTCAGTCCATAGATATCTTTCCCTCTCAGTCTACCTGCCTTTCCTAAATGATTTTATCCACTTTCTTGGCTTTAATTCTCATCTATATGCCAATGCCTCCCAAATAAATATCTCCAGCCTGGACCTAATCCATAAACTCCAGGCTTATTTGCCTCTCTATTGGGATGCCCAAAAGACGTTGCAAACTTAAACTTCCCCACACTGCACTTCTGGTACAACCCTTCAACTTGCTTCATCTGCAATTTCAACTTTTTATTTCACACAATAGTAACACCATCCTTCTCAAGGCTCAGGTGAAAACTGTGGAGTTAATCATGACTCCCCTTTTTCTTAAATCCTTTGTTCAGTTTTTTCACAAGATTCATATCTTCTACTTTTAAAATACATGCAGAATTTGACCACTTTTCATCAGTTTTCTTGCTAGTATCTGGATCCAGACACCATTATTGCTCATTTGAACTATTCTATAATCTCTCTTACTGGGTATCTGTATTTCTGCCTTTGTTGCCCTTCAGCTTGTTTCAATAGACCAGCCAGAGTTATCCTGTTAAAGCACTAGTCAGATCATAAGCTTTGCTCAAACTCTCCAATGGCATCCCCTCTCAATAAATTAAATCCAGAGTCCTTACAATGGTTTTCAAAGTCTACAAGACCTACCCACACCCAACTCTTTAACAGTCTTCATCCTTCACTCTGTTCAACCACATCTGCCTTCTCAATGTTCCTTGAATATGCCAGCTTTGTTTCTGCCCTAGAGCAGGGTTTGGGAAGCAAGGTCTGTCAGATTCCAAACCCTATTCCTAAATCTAAATAATTTAATAGGGACTCTGCAGAAATCCTAATCAGAATATCCTCATAAATACATAGTACCTAAATCATATACTTATTTTTAAATGACCGTATTAAAAGGAATTCTAAACATTACTTCATTTTACCAGGCTATTTCCTAAAATCTAATTTAAACTATTATGGGACTAAAAAGAAGATATAACAGTTCTGTGATGTATGATATAGACTATCTAATTAAACTAAAAGCATCTAAATTAATGCCAACAAGTGTTTACTCAGTACCTCTTAAGTACTAGTGTCTACTATGACCACATTGGTGTCAAGTCTGATGTTAGGGAGGGATACAGTGGTGAATGAGAGAAACAGAATCTAAGAGAGAGAAACTGGAGAACGCTTACGTGATTTTGCAACAAGGATTATCAGATGCCTTTGTCTAATAGTTAATAAGACATTTCTGTGGAATGAATCTGGGAATGCAAGTCTTACTAACATTATAGTACCCGTTAATGAATCAATCAGATTAACAGACTGAAGAAGAAAAATTATATTTGACTAGATGCAGAAAAGTATTTGATAAAATTCAACATTCATTTAAACAACAACAACAGCAATAAAAAGAACCCTCAGCCTAGGAGCACAAGGAAGTTCACTTAATCTGACAAAGAGTACCTACACAAAAACATAAACATTGTGTTTATCACTGAAATAGTGAAAAACTTCTCACTAAGATCTGATTCTCACTAATCATATCAGTATGATAATGATGGTCCTATTCAGTGTAATAGGCAAGAAAAAGACATGAAACATACAGGATCTGACAGTAGAACATCAAGTTCATTGTCCACAGGTGATATGATTGGTTCAAAGAAAATTCAAAAGAAACTTCAGATAAAATTACAGAATTAGAGAATTAGCACGAAGGCTGAGTACACAATATACACCAATCAGTTGTATTTGTCCATACCAGCAATAAATAGGACTTAGAAAAAGAAAAAAAAAATTAAAGGCACCATATAGGATAGTCTTAAAAAGCATCAAATGCCTAGGAATAAGCTTAATAAAAGCTTAATAAAGAGCTTTTCATACCCAGACAACCATATAATATTATCAAAAGCATCGAAGACCTTAATAAATATGTATGCATTGGAAAATTTGCTATTGTAAAGATGTTCATTCTCTCTAAATTCAATGAATTTGATGTGATGAATATATTCAACCAAACCAAATAAAAATTCCAGGTTTTTATGAAAACTGACAAGCTGATTCTAAAATTTATATGGAAATGCAAAGAAACAAGAATAGTAAAGAATCTTAAAGAAGGAAAGGAAGTATGGAGAAATTTATTTATCAAATATCATGATTTTTTTTTATAAAGCAAAGTAATTAAGAGTGTGAGTCGACAAAAGGATTGAGAAAAAGACCAATAGACCAGAAAAGAGATTTCAAAACTTATTCATATACATATCTTGGTTTGTATGTAAATCTTGGTTTATGACAGGTGGCATCTTTTCAACAAATGGTATCAGTCGATTGGCTATCCATATAATAAAAGATGAAACAGGGCCCTTATTTAATACCATACACAAAGATCCATTACAAGTAGATTGTAGATATAAATATGAAGTGTTAAACATTAAATCTTGCAGAAAATAAAGGATTATATTCAGAGCATTAGGATAGGTAAAGGTTTCTTAAGTGGAACACAGAAAGAACTACCTAAAAAGAAAATGAAGGATACATCACACTAAATAGATTACATTAAAATTAAGAACTACCACTCAAATCATTAAGAGAGTAAAAATGAAAGCCACAGAATAAAAGACAATATTTGCAACCTATATAACCAACAAAGAACTCACAGCCAAAATATGTGAAGAACTCTTACAGGTCAATAAGAAAAAAATAACCAAAAGAAAAGTGGGCTGTAGACTTGAACAGACACTTCACAGAAGAGGATATCCAGTTGGCCAATAATTATATGAAAAGGTGACATCATTACTCTTCAGGGGAATGGAAATTAAAACTACAAAGAGACAGCACTTCATATCCATCAGAATGGCTAAAATAGAAAAGCCTGACAGTACTTTATGGGGAGGATGTGGAGTCATGGGTACTCATATTGCTGGTAGGGATGTAAATTGGTACTTGTAATTTAGAAAACTATTTTGTATTATTTACCGAAACTGAACATATTCATACCAGTAATTCTATTCCTTGGAGAAAATGCATATATATGTGCACAAATACCAAAAGACATGTACAAGACCTGTACAAGAATGTTTATACCACCATATATGTAAACAACATTGTAAAATGTCCACCATTTGAACAATGAAAATAAACTCATCATTCATTCCATTTATATAAAGTTCAAAAATAGATGAAACTATGGTGATAAAAATGAGAACATTGATCATCTTTTAAGAGGAGGGAGGATTTATAAATGGAGAGAGACCAAGAGGGGTGTATTGGGGTGCTAATGTTCTATTTCTTGACCTGTGTGTGGTAAAAAAGGTGTTCATCTTTGGTAATTCACTGAGTTTATGATTTTTACATTAATATGTCTTTTATACTTAATTTTTAAAAAGATTTTTATTTTTTTCCAAGTTTTTATTTAAATTCTAGTTAACATATAGTGTAGTATTGGTTTCAGGAGTAGTATTTAGTCACTTATATATAACACCCAGTGCTCAGTACAAGTACCCTCCTTAATACACATCACCCATCTAGCCCATCCTCAACCCACCTCCCTCCATCAACCCTGTTTGTTGATGGTCTTTTATATCATGGTCTTTATAGTTTATTTCCCTCTTTCTTTCTCTCTTTTTCCCTGTCCCATATGTTCACTTATTTTGTTTCTTAAGTTCCACATATGAATGAAATCATATGGTGTATATATTTCTCTGACTGACTTATTTCACTTAGCATAATACATTCTACCTACATCCATGTCCCCTATTGCAGTATAGCAACTATTTCTTACTAGTAGGTTCCATTTTTACCAGTTTTTTCAATTCATTTACTTCTGTACAGTGTCTTATAGTTTATAGGAAATACATTATGTGAACTAATATATATAGTAGCACCTCAGGAAATCATAATATTCGCATGAAAAATGACTGGATATTTTCAGGTAGCAAGCATGAGAACAAATGAAATTTTAAGAGATACTCTATAAAGTAAATACTTTTTCAAATATTTTATTAAAATATTTTTCTATCATCCCAGACATTAGCCCATGCCTACATTTATCAGCACATGTAAAAATTACATAGTTTTTAAAAAAGGTAAAATTTTATAAATTACAATTTTTTGTGATTTATACCTAAAATATATATATGAAATCATTCGATTCATCTATTTTTATAAAGTAAACAGTAAGTTATTAAAACTAAAATATCATAGGGTGGAAAGGAAATTCCCCTTTACTCCTCACTCCCTCATCCCTACTTCCGCATATAAAGGATGTTAGAAGATTGTTTTTTGCATCCTTCCATAAATTCTGTATGTGTATGCCAATGTGCTTTTTGTTTGTTTTTTTTTACAGACTTTAAGAGCATACTCTTCTGAAACTTTGTTTTTCATCAATATAGTTGCAGCATATTTACATATTTGCATAACAGTGCGTAAAGAACTACATCATTTTTAAATCTAGATAATCATTCCTTTTAATGGTTGCATAATACTCCAACATAGAGAAATTTCATTATTTAGCCTTTCTCCTACTAATAGGTAGATTGTTCCCATTTTCTGTCATTATAAAAATGTTATAACAAATTGTGTGGTGTGTGTGTGTGTGTGTGTGTGTGTGTGTGTGTGTGTCTATTTTAGAGAGTGTATGTATAGGAATTGCTGAGTCAGGAGCATAAATATTTTTTGACATTGAAAATAAAACATACTTTACTTTTGTGAATACTCATTGAAAATTGGATATAGCATCATAGCAAGAAAACCCATTTTAAGTAAAGCACCACAATGGGAACCAATGGGTCTTTTAAGGCAGGTAGAATATATTAAATATTAATTGGTGTGAGTTTTTAGTGTAAAGGAAGACAAATGGGAGATAATTTTCCCTTGCCCCAAGTTCAAAGTCACAAGAACCACTTGAATGTCAAATGTAGAATGGACAAACAAACTTAAAATTACAGCCTCTGTTCACACAAAAAAATTGTAATACAATATAATTAAATCACAAATTTATTATACTAATAATCAAGTAAGATATTTCACTTAGTTCCTTAAAATTAGAAATAGTCTGTCTTCTCACAATTAGGCCACATTTACTCTGAAAGGCTATCATTTTTGAGTCGTGCTGTTCTAGGAATTGAGTTTTTCTTTAATGGGGAATTGATGATCATTTAATCTGTACCTACTGCTGATAGTGATCCTTAGTTTAACACCAGGAAATGAAGGCATTGTAACCTCTTAGAAATGAAGCAGTGGACGCTATTTTTATTAATGTATTCTAAAAATAGTTGAATTTAGAAAGGAACAAATAAAGTTTCTTCTTTACAGACAGAAATTAGTATCCTAGCTCTTTGTTATTTACCTGTACCATGCATCAAAATAAAAACTTCCTTCATTGTAATACAAGATTGTTTATACTAAAAGAACAGGAGACATGGTGGAAATCTAGGTAACTGAATGACTTAGCTTTTGCCAATAATCATGGCTATTTTTGAGTGCTTATTATGCGCTTGTTCCACTTGTAAGTGCCCAATTTATATGATTTATTTACCTGTTGTAACAACTCTATAAATTAGATGTTACAGTAAACGCCATTTTGCAGATTGCCAATAGGAACTGTACAAATGCTAAGCAAGGTAGACACTGGTATGTAGCAGAACCAGTATTTAAACCAAGGTAATATGGCTTCAGAGCCCCTACCCTTCATTATGTCACTAGAACTGGAGTTTCATTCAGTTCTAAATTTGTGAAGCCTGAGGCTTCACATCTTTTGTGCCTCCACCCACTTGACACACAGTGACATTTGGTCATCTGATTTCTCCCTGCCACTGGGAAGAGGAGCTGGACAAAGGTGGATGTTTCTGTGTATGTATTTGTGAGATGGGTGTCTTAACTTTTTGCCTTTAGGATGGTTTGTAAGTTTGCTGATTTGATATGCTTGGTAATATGAATTGAGGTAATTAGGCTTTTAGTGTGAGGTGTTATGTTAATCTGGCCAGGAGCTGGGCTGTGTTTAATGTTTTCTGGTGTTATGTTAATCTGGCCTGGAGCTGGGCTGTGTTTGCTGTAGCTCTGCCAGAGGCTTCAGTTTCCTTTAGGTTTTTTTGTTTTCATGTGTGTGGGTATTTTTGGGGAGTGTGTGGTTTTTTTCTTCTCATCCTTAGGTTTCCCTACAAACTCCTTCTTAAATAGAGTCTGTGTCTTGCAGCTCTCTCAGTTGTAATCCACTGTTATTATACTGGAGTCCTGTTGATGTAGTGATATGGTATTGGGGAGGGAAACTATTCTGTGATCTTACAATTAAATGTCTCTTTTCATGGAAAACCATGCAGCCATATACTGTAGATAATCCGCAGGAGATGACAACACTGTCCAGTCATGCACATAAAATGTGGTCATATCTAATAGGCCTGGAAGGCCTGTATAGACAGGAAGTCTAGAAGAGTGAATGACTTAGCTTTTGCCAATAATCATGGCTATTTATAGACACATAAAGAAAAAAGGGATTAGAATGATATACAATGATGAATTATCTTCATTTATTCTAACTTTTTGATGAAAATTGACTAGATTTGTTAATGAGCTCATGTGAAACAGTCCTTGGGAACTCCCAGAAACACTTGGGGTTTTTAGAGACCTAAGATATTGTATTAGCAAGTGACAGAAAGACCCACTGAAATAAGTATCATGCTAGTTAGCTAAAGGTAAGTGTTTAATTTTAGTTTTAAAACTCATAGCCTTTAAAATACTTTAAATATACTCTCTTTTTGTCTCTGTATTTTGCTATCTGAAAGTCCTTATGTGCCATTAAGCCAGTTCTTTGATTTGATCACAAATCTACGAAGTGGTTTAATTGTTTTGTTTCAGAGCTCAACTTGCATACAGCCAGTGTAGAAGAGAGCCAGATACTCTATCAGGACTTGGAGTTTCAAAGGCAAGCACAGGAATTCTCATTGTCTTCCAAAGATCCTTGCTCACTGGGGAACAGGGTGGGATGAATTTTTATCATCTCTTTTTTGCCCCTTCTCTAAGCTCCATCCCTTCTCAATATTCTGTGATCTCACTAAACATAATGGATATTAAAAATGTGATGTTGATAAGTAGTGTCACCAAGTATGCTTCCTTAGTTTCTCGTGTGTGAAAGTTTCTATCCTTTGTTCCAAAACAATTGGTGGTTGGTTTTTTATCATGACTGTTAACTTAGAAAGTCAGTGGTTATGTGTGGTTGCCTCCCCATCAACTGTTATTATCATAGTTCCCAACTGCACTACTGTGTCCTTTGGTGCCATGGAGAACTCACAGAAGCACTGTGAGATATTTTATATTTTCGAGAGAAACACTGTAGCAGTTGGATGTCACATGGACTATTATTATTAAGTTGTTTGGGTCTGACTATTTAATTAAAGGAATAAAAGGGACCTGTTCGATATTTCTTTTGACTTAGAGACACCATTAAAAAATTACTGGGGCACTAAGGGCACTGTGAACAGAGGAAATTTGGGCAACTTTGCATTACCCCATTCCCCAAAATTATTTCTCACTGAGGATTTATATAGATCTGAGGCATTGAATTTACCCCCGAATTCAAGGGATGGAGGGGCGCCTGGGTGGGTCAGTTGGCTAAGCATCCGACTTCGGCTCAGGTCATGATCTCGTGGGTCCGTGAATTTGAGCCCTGTGTCGAGCTCTGTGCTGACAGTTCAGAGTCTGGAGCCTACTTCCGATTCTGTATCTCCCTCTCTCTCTGCCCTTCCACTGCTCATGCTCTATCTCTCTCTCCCTCAAAAAATAAATAAACATTCAAGGGATGGAATATATGATTGAGCTAAATCCATCAATGCAGTACACTCTCTGGGTTTTGATAAGAGGTGAGCATGTGTTCCAAATCAGCCCAATCAGACTAAATCTCAGGTCTCTTGCTTAAAATGTTTGAACAATCTCAATCTTAATATCCTCTCTCTGTCTCTGACTGAGAAAGCATGTAGCTACCAGAGCTGTTGACAACTATCTTTTGACTCCAGTGAAAGCCAGCCTTTGGATGAAATTGACACTGCAGAAGGTAGAGTGGTGAAACTGAAAGAAACTGGGTCCTTGGTGACATTCTTGAGCCACTGGATCAAACCCAGCCTGAAGTCTGGCTTTCTCTTTTCCTTTATGTATATTATTCTAAATCTTATTGTTTAAGTTTCTACCAGTTGCCTTGTTATTTTTAATTCATAGGAGTTCTTGTTTTATTCTGGTTATTAGTCAGATGTAGTATTGCAAATATCTTTAAGTTTTTCTTGCCTTATTATACTAACTAGTATCTCTGATACAGTGTTGAATAGAAAAGATAGTATTGGAAATTCTTGTCTCAGTGTCAGGGAGAGAGCTTTCAATAATTCACCATTAAGTATTATACTTGCTGTAAGTTTTATTTTTGTAAATACAGTAAAACCTTGGTTTGTAATCATCATTCATTCCAGAAACCTGCTTATAATCTAAAGCACTCATATGTCAAAGCAAATTTCAAGAACCATTGGTTTGATTGTGATCATGTGACATTTGGTTTCATGTACTACTTGTATTGCAAGACATCACTTGTTTATCAAGTTAAAATTTGTTAGAAATGTTTTCTCACCTTGCAGAACACTTGCAGAGCAAGTTACTCACAACCCAAAGTTTTACTGTACTTATTCACAGATTAATGAAAATTCTATTTTATTCCTTGTTCCTAAAAGTTTATATCACAAATGAGTGTTGAATTTTTTTTTAATTTTTTTTAAATGTTTATCATTTTTGAGACAGAGACAGGCATGACCAGGGGAGGGGCAGAGAGAGAGGGAGACAGAATATGAAGAGGCTTCAGGCTCTGAGCTGTCAGCACAGAGCCCAGTGTGGGCTCAAACCCACGGACCTTGAGATCATGACCTGAGCTCAAGTCGGACACTCAACTGACTAAGCCACCCTGGTGCCCCGAGTGTTGAATTTTATAAGTAAGTGTTTTTCTATTGGGGAATCAGCCATTACTGTGCCTGCTGTCCCTCTCCTGGATTGCCCAATCAGTGCTCAGGGTCTGGAACATTCCCTATCTGGAAGCTGGATTCCATACTGTCATTTGTTCCCATTTTCTTCTTCATTATTAGAGAAACCTTTCCCCTGTTCTGGGTACACAGTGAACTTCCTTGTATTGCTCAACATTATCAGATATTTTTTCTGGATCTATTGATATGACCATATCATTTTTCCCCATTTTTTTCTCTGTTAGTGAGGCAAATTACATTAACTGATTTTCAAATGCTATATTTCTCTTGTGTTCCTGTAATAAACTATTATTATTTTTATACATAGCTGGATTTGACTTGCCATTATATGGTCTAGCAATTTTGCATCTGTCTTTAAGAAAGACATTGATTTGTAATTTTTTTGTAATGTCCTTGTCAGATTTTGGTATCAAGATTATTCTGGCCTTATTTCCATTCTCTCAACAATAGCAGAAATTGTTTTGGAACATATTGGTCATTATATCATATCATGTCTTATTTGCAATTAAATGTTATCGTGTGATTACCAAAAAAAAAAAAAAGAAAAAAGTGTCTAAAAGAGCAGCTACCCGAATTGTAATGTATACCAAAAAAAAAAAAAAAAAAAGATTATTGTGGTCTCGTTAAAAGAGTTGTTGATTCATTCTGACTTTTTCTGTTCTTTAGAAGAATTTATTAGTGATATTTCTTTCCTACAATTTGTGGAAGACCACCAATGAAACAACCTGGGCTTGGAGTTTACATCGGGTGAAGATGTTCAATAATATATTTAATTATTTAACATGTGTGTGCATGTGCAATCACATGTATGAATATTCAGATTTTGTATTTATTCTTTTGTCAGCTTTGTTAAATTCTGTTTTTAAAGAATTTGTTCATTTTGTTCAAACTGCCAAATTTTGTGGTGTAAAATTATTCCAATTAGTCCTTTAATACAGTCTTTACTATAAAATGTAGTGATGTCCATTTTTTTGTTCCTGATGTTGTAGTTTGTGTATGCTTTTTTTTTTCAATGATTGGTCTTGATAGATTTTCATTAGTTTTATTTAGTTGATTTCTACCATGGTGTTATTTTTTTCATAGGGTCTATATACTTCCCTTTTTCTAACTTTTGAGATAAAGGCTTACAAAATTATTTTTCAGAATTTTTTTTTCTTTTCTCATTAGTGCTTTTAAGGGCATAGTTTTTCACTAAGGTTTTAGCTACATCCTATAAATTCTGATATATTATTTCTTCATTATAATTCAGGTCAAAATATTTTATATTTCTTTTAATTTTTTCCCAGGAATTCTTTTATAGCTTATATTTTATGCCATGTTTATTTATAAACATATCAAGTATATTGAATTCAAGAGTTTGATACTTTTTTTTAAAGAAATTGCACCTCTTAAAATGCTACTTTTCACATCTGTTTAATGGAGTATAGTGTATGTTTGTTGTTGTTGTTGTTGTTTTTGTTTGCAGAGAGTTGAGATTAGCATCAGTTTCTAGCTGAATTCCACTGTAGTCAAAACATACTTACTGTAAATGATGTTGTGTTTTAAAATTTGTTGAGACATTTTTGTGACCCAGAATATAGTAGAGTTTGTTAAATATTTCATATACTTTGGAGAAGAATGTGAATTCTTTTCTTCTTGGTACATTAGACCAATTTGTTAATTGTGCTGTTCAGATTTTCTATAGTCTTTCTAAGATTTGGCTTGCTTGCTCTGTCGGCTACTTAGATAAGTATATTAAAATCTTCCTGCTATGATTATAATTTGGACCATTTTTTTAGTACTGCTAATTTCTGCATTACATATTTTGAATGTCTGTCTTTTGATGAATAAACATTTAGAATTTTTATATTTTCTGGGGATTGATCCCTTTTTTGTTATGAAAAGTCCCTCTTTATCTTTGGTAATGCTTCTTGTTTCCAGATCTACTCATTTGATGTCAATATAACTAAAGCAACTTTTCTCATATGTTTACTTTAATCTGTGCTCTTATATTTAAAATACGTCTCTTATAATTGGAGTATAGTTGAATTGTTTTTCTTTTTACCTGGTCTAACAGTCTTAGTCTTTTACTTAGAATATTTAGCCCACTTACATTTATTGTAATTGCTGACACTGTTGGGTTTAAAAATCTATCTTCTGTTGTTTTCTATTTGACTCATGTGTTTTATGGGTTTTTTTCTCTCTTCTTGCCTACTGTTGTATTAATGCTTTCTATTATTTTATTTTTATATGTTACTTGTTAGTCATTCTTTAGCTTTTCTTTAGTGACTGAGATTATAATTTATGTTCTTGATTTATAACAAGCTATTATAAATAATTACCTTTAACACTTCCCAGATAATGCTAAGATATAATAAGTTTTTAATTCAATTTACTCCCCACCTGCCTTCTTTATTATTCTCATATGCATTTTAGTTCTTCTATAGTTTGAACTATATAAGATGACATCATCATTATTATCATCATTCTGTATAGTAGGTATTCAATTAAATGTTTACTTTTTCTCTAACTCTTAATGACGTTATGATGTTTGGTGTGTTCATCTGTGATCATTTTCCTTTTTTTTTTTTTTTTTTTTTTTTTTTTGGTCTACTGGCAACAAATGATCTCAGTGTCAGTTTTTCTTCAAAGTGTATCACTGTCTTTTTTTGAAAGACTTTGAGGAGTACAATTCTAGATTGGCAGTTATGATCTTTGAGTACTCTTAGTTATGTCATAAAACTATCGTTTTATGGTTTCCATTATTGTTGACAAGTTACCAATAAGTCTGTGGGTCCTTTTAAAGTAAAAGTTTTCTCTTGCTGCTTTGAAGATTTTCTTTTTGTCCTTTTTTTTTTAGAAGTTTTATTCTGATGTGCTTGGCATACTTTTCTTTCTTTATATATTTTTCTTCTTGAGGTTTACAGAGCTAACTGATCTGTATTTTTTTTTTAATTTTTTTAACGTTTATTTATTTGTGAGACAGAGAGAGACAGGGCATGAACAGGGGAGGGTCAGAGAGAGAGGGAGACACAGAATCGGAAATAGACTCCAGGCTCTGAGCTGTCAGCCCAGAGCCCGACGCGGGGCTCGAACTCACGGACTGTGAGATCATGACCTGAGCCGAAGTCGGACGCTTAACCGACTGAGCCACCCAGGCGCCCCTAACTGATCTGTATTTTGATGTCTTTCATCTTTTGGAATAGTCATCTCTATTTCTTCAAAAATGTCTTCAGTTTCATTCTCTCTTATCATCAGACTCTAATTACATTTTGTTAGACCTTTTCACTATGCTTCACTATGTATTTCATATTCTTTTTTGTATCTCCCACTCGTTTTTTCCTCTGGTTTTTAGTATTGATATTTCACAATACCTGTGTTTGGATTTACTTATCCTTTTAATCCCTTATATATAATTTTTTGTTAAATACATGTGTTGAGTTCTTAACTTCACCTTTTTCAGTGTTTTAATGTATTCTTTTTCTTCTATTTCATTGAACATGTTAATCATAGTCATATCAAAGTTGTTTCCTACGTCCAATCACCAAGTCATATAGAGATCTTTCTAATCTCTTCAGTTTTGTTTATATGATCCTTTTCTTGGCATGTTAAGTAATTTTTTAATTAATTTTGGATGTTGTATATTAAAAAATCAAGATACCAGATCATGTAATCTTTCTCCAGTTTTATCTTTTCCTCTGCTAGGCAGGAGTGAAGACTGATCACCTAAATCCAATTAAGGACTAAGCGTTGTTCACAGGAGGTAAGGCTCCATTTACCTCTCCAGGGTATAGCTCTCTTGAGTTTTCAGATGGAGGCCTGATGTGTTCGCTGGAGCCTCTCCTTCTATCTAGTCCCTAATTTTATTACTTTTTTTTCCTTCTCAGTCAGAAACCCAGATACGATTTTTGTGGTCTTTGTTTTAGGTTCTTAGTTTCCCACCTCATTTACCTTCAGAATTTAACAGATATCTTGGGGGAAAATACATGTGCTAATTCTAATGCTTCATCTGTCCCTCTTATGACTTTGTTAAATGTAACACAGGATGCCAGGTTGTAGGCCATTGTTCAACAAAAGACCATAAGAGAAGTTGAAATAGAAATCAAGAAGTTTAGGGGCATCTGGGTGGCTCAGTCGGTTAAGCCTCCAACTCCCAATTTCATTTCAGTTGGTGCTGTCACAGTTGTGAGATCAAGCCCCATGTCAGGCTCCATGCTGGGCATGAAGTCTGCTTGAGATTCTTTCTTTCCCTCTCACCCTGCTCCTCCCCAGTGCCTATGCACACATGCACACATGCACCCATGCACCCATGCACTCTCTCTCTCAAAAAAAAAAAAAAGAAAAGAAAAGAAAAGAAAAACAAAAGAAATAGATAAGTTTATTATTCACAAGTCCTGGAGAAAGTACATGGCCCAACAAAAGGCAACACAGAGGTCAAGACAAGGTGCAGGCAAAGAAAGAGTCAGGACCTGGGCACATGTCTTTATTAGGGTCTGTGGCAGAGTGCTTTGGGGTTCCCAAACTAAGGTCATATTTGTCAGTTAAAGCCAAACAGAATGAGGTTTTGGTAAGCTCTATGGAGTACACAAAGAAGATGACCCTGGGGAGTTGTGGGGTGGGGGGGGGGGAGACTACTGGTCACAAGGATTGATGGGGGAATCATAGCATGCCCTTACCTTTGCTTGTGATTCTAGGAGCTGTTATCTAGGGTATGCATTTACACGAGGGGCTCGTGTCAGTTCAAGGCCCCTGCAGGCCACTTGGCTAAACAAATTGTATGCTGAGGCAGCAATACTATTGAGTAGCTCAGCTAAACTCTCAGCAATCCTGTTCAATTGAGTACCAGCCCTACAAGTCCCTAATTTTGTATCTCTGCTACTGCAAGACCACCCAAAACTCTGCTGGCATCTCTCCCTAGCAGCCAGTCATCACATTGTAGGATCCAGCATTGGCATATTTCCCTAGGGACAGAGCAGCTACAGATTCTCAGCTTTTCTTTCCATGGTTGTCTCTTCTCCAGAATCTTCAGAGTCTTGACTTCCTTTCTTTCTCATTGCTTCGGTAGGTCATTGATGCATTTAAATAGATGCTTTGTGCATCTCATTTTCTACTTTTCTATTTTTTTTTCTCAGTGGGAGCATTGGTGTACTCCATAGCACATCCCCTAAAATGGAAGTTGATTGTTTTTCACATCAAACCTTCAAATTAAACCATGTTTTAAAAGCTCCAAATTTTCTGAGTTGCTGAGTGAGGTCAACTATCACTATTATTTTAATATTTTTATATTTTATTTATTATTTATTTTCTTTAAATGTTTATTTATTTAGAGAGAGTCAGAGTGAGAGGGTGCAAGAACCCCAAGCAGCCTCTGTGCTCTTAGCGCAGAGCTGGATGCGGGGCTCGAACTCACAAACCGTGAGATCATGACCTGAACTGAAATCAAGAATTGGATGCTTAACTGACTGAGCCATCCAGCCCCCCCCTATTTTTTTTATTTTAGAGAGAGATAGTGAGTGAGTGGGGAAGAGGGGCAGAGGGAGAGAGAGAGAAATAATCTTTTTTTTTCAATATATGAAATTTATTGTCAGATTGGTTTCCATACAACACCCAGTGCTCATCCCAAAAGGTACCCTCCTCAATACCCATCACCCACCCTCCCCTCCCTCCCCTCCCCCATCAACCCTCAGTTTGTTCTCAGTTTTTAAGAGTCTCTTATGCTTTGGCTCTCTTTCACTCTAACCTCTTTTTTTCTTTCTTCCCCTCCCCCATGGGTTTCTGTTAAGTTTCTCAGGATCCACATAAGAGTGAAACCATATGGTATCTGTCTTGAGAGAGAAATAATCTTAAGCAGACTCCATGCTCAGCACAGGTCCCAACAAGGGGCTTGATCCCACAACCCTGGGATCATGACCTGAGCCAAAATCAAGAGTCAGATGCTCAACCAACAGAGCCATCCAGGCGCCCCTAACACTCTTATTTAAATACTAAGCACTTTATGTCAGAGACGTTATATATAATTTAGAAGTAATTTGGAAGTAATTCTGAAAGAAAAAATATTTTTAATGTTTGTAATGCAAACAAGAGCTTTTAAATACTCTTTTTAAAATTACAAATAATGGGTGGCTCAGTTGGTTAAGCATCCGACTTTAGCTCAGGTCATTATCTCATGGTTTGTGGGTTTGAGCCCCACATCAGGCTCTGTGCTGACAGCTCAGAGCCTGTAAGTTGCTTCGGATTCTGTGTCTCCCTCTCTCTCTCTGTCCCTCCCCCACTCACACTCGTCTCAAAAATAAATAAATGCTAAAATTACAAATAATGTGAGAAAAATCTCTGTATGGTCCAGGAAGGAAGTGTTACTCAACATACGAAATTTTGTTATCTTTTTCTTCTATGTGATACCTCCTATGATTAGGAATAGGGACACTTCTGATCAGTATCAGAAAGATAAGGAATTCTGCTGACTCATAGGGATAGCTACATTTCTAATGACTAGTTCAGAAAAGCAGAATGAGAATTTTCTGTCCTTAGAAAGCAAAAGCCAAGGGGATAAAATTCCTCTAAATGAAGACCAAGTTGGCAAAGGATAAGCTACTAGGATATAAATACCTAGCTAGCGTTAAGAGTAATAAAAGTTAGGATAAGCTGTTTATAGTATATACAAACCACTAGAGAAATATATGAGAGATTTCCAATTTGTCATGAAGGTTATCTTTCTAAGTATAATGGAATTCTGTGCCTTATATCACTTCTACTCTTATTATTCCCAAACACATATTATATTTAAACTCAGGGTAATATAATGTTCTGGAACAATTTTGAAACTGTTAGCAGAAAAGATGGAATCTGAGGCTGGTAAATCATCAACTGACTGTGTCATCAGTCAATTCTGTCCCACTGACTTCTATAGACACTGATCACTGACTCCCATTTTGCTTCTTCCAATTACTGATCCTTTTTAACATCTAGAAGCCTTTATAACTTGCTTTTCTGGCCTCATTTTTCTCTCCTCCCTTGCTAGTACATACATTGTACCCGTAGCAGACCACCTGCAATTCTGCAAATGTGCCCTGTATTGTTTTATACCTCTAAGCTTTTGAAGCTTTTATTTATTTGGTCTATCTCCTTGGAATAATCCTTCCATTTTTTTCAACCCCTTTGCTCTTCTTTTTCCAATATCTCTGCTTATGGTACTCTTACTTATTTTTTAGTACTCTCTTCCGTGCTTCTTTCTCTAGTAAATATTTCTGTTCCCAACCAGATGTGACCTATTCTTCCTTTAAACTGCTTTAACACTTTGCTTATGTCTCTCTTAGGACTTCTATTATAATCTGCCTTGAAGAAAATTGTTTGTGTTCTTGTATTTTCCCTCTTATTAGATGGTCAGCCGTTTGAGGAACAGAACTGTGATTTTCAAAAAAAATTCACAGCAGGCCCCACTGGAGTCTTACAAATACTAGTCAGTTAATAAATATTTGTCAATTAAATATAGGTGACATGTAGCCCCAATAGGCAGTTCAGAATACAGATGTTGTTTTCTTCCAGACCAGTTGGAACATGTTTCACGGACTCTTCATTGTTCTTTAAAGTCTTACCTGATTAGGTAAAACCCACCCAAGAAAATCTCTCTATTGATTACTCATAATTAAGTTATTACTAACTTAATCACAGTGATACTCTGTCACATGTGTAGCTTCCACCTATACTCAACAGGAGGGGCACGAAGATAATGGGGGCCATTTTAGAGTTCTGCTTATCATATGCCTCCCCTTTCTGCATCTTTTTTGGTATATATCGCCCAAATGGTTGTCAAAGTGTGATCCCTGGACTCTCAGCATCACTATCCCTTGAAAATATAAATCCTCAGGTTCCATCCCAGACCTACTGTATCAGGAACAATCTGTGTTTAACAAGCCCTCGTGGAGATGTTGATTCACACTCAAGTTAAGAACCAATGCTTCACCCACTGGCCTTTTATTTTAGTGCTGTGCCATAAGTAATTCCCTTTTCTCTCTGCCTGGATTAAGAGTACCCTAACCTTATTCCATTAGCTGTCTCATTCCTCATTTAATGAAGAATTTAGAAGGAACATTGATTCCCAAATCATGGTGCCAGGATTTCTTCCATGCTGACCATGATTCCCTGACTGTCCACCCTTTGACTCTCCTGTCCTTGTCATCTGCCTAGCAGAGGGAGATAGAGAAAGACCTCTGTATAGAGACCAGCTGTATTAATCAGGTTATTCTTTGCTCACTCCTTTCCACCTCTCTACCCCCCTTTTAAAATCTGGTAATTGTCATGACTCTGGGTCTATTTTGTCCTTTTTGTTATTATTGTTGTTGTTGCTGCTGCTATGTGGAAATAAGTGGAGAATTCTCATGTAAAATATGACACTTCCTAAGGCTGAGAGTCATTGATTAATGTTAGACATTAATGTTAGACATTAGCACTGAAAGTATATAAAAAACATGTTACAGAAATAGAGATTTTGCCACACTGAAGTACAGCCACGTTGTGATGTAGGAATTAGGGTGTAAGATAAGAGTGTAGGCTCTCCATGGAACAGGAAGTGAAATGTAAGCACTACATGTTTCCTCCATAACTAAATCTATAGTACAATTGAATTACTGAATAATTTCTTCATTATACATTAGTGAATTTTAAATTAACCAATCTTCAACCTGAAGTTTTCCAAATCCAAGAATATTTTGCACAGCAAATATCTGTATATAGCTGACCAGCACATTCCTGTAAAAAGAAGTCTACTTTTACATTGAGTTTCCTTCCCTGGCTTCCTCCTTCCCAAAGTAGGTTTTATTAATGCAGGGCTTTCTGTATGTTTTGGCCTACTGCTGAATCCTCAGCACCCAGAAGATGGTGTTCAACAAATATTTGGGGGATAAATTTGCTTTTTCTATCATTTTATTAGAGAAGTTTTCCATCATGGAAAAATAAAATTGACTAAATTGCCTGAACATCCTCTAGGAACATGAGGACCACTAGCTATTTTAGTAAGAACCAACTCCCAGCAAGAATATGGCATGGGTTTTATTCATAACACTATAGATTACATGCTAAACTAAATTTACAAAATTTAATCCAAGCTTTTTGACTTATAATCAGAGATTTTCTAATGTGGAAATGTATTCCATGGAGTAAGTGTATATAGGTTTCCATCTAAAGGAAAACCTTTTTTTCTTTTAACATACACTGTTTTATTAGTTTCAGATATACAATATAGGGATTCAACGCTTCCATGCATCACCCGGTGCTCATCACCACAAGTGCACTCCTTAATCACCCATCACCCAACTATTTCCCTCTGGGAACCATCAGTTTGTTCTTTATAATTAAGAGTCTGTTTCTTGAATTGTCTGCCTCTCTTTTTATCCTGTCCTCATTTGTTTTATTTCTTAAATTCCACATATGAGTGAAACCACATGGTATTTGTTTTTCTCTGACAGACTTATTTCACTTAGAGTTATACCCTCTAGATCCAACCATGTTGTTCCAAATGACAAGATTTCAATTCTTTTTATGGCTGAATAATATTCCATTGTGTGTGTGTGTGTACACACACACACACACACACACATATATATATATATATATATATATATACCACTTTTTTTGTAGTTTCACACTTTTTTTTAAATTCCAGTCAGTCAACATATAGTGTAATATTAGTTTCAGGAGTAGAATTTAGTGATTCATCGCTTACATATAACACCCAGGGTTCATCCCAAGTGCCCTCCTTAATGCCGATCACCCATCCAGCTCACCTCCCAACCACCTCCCCTCCAGCAATCCTCAGTTTGTTCTTATAGTTGAGTATGTTTGATGGTTTGCCTCCCTCTCTTTTCCCCCCTTATGTTCATCTGCTTTGTTCCTTAAATTCCACATATGAGTGAAATCATAAGGTATTTGTCTTTCTCTGACTGACTTATTTCACTTAGCATAATACATTCCAGCTTCATCCATGTCTTTGCAACTGGAAATATTTCATTATTTTTTTAAGACTGAGTAATATTCCTTTGTGTGTGTGTGTGTGTGTGTGTGTGTGTGTGTACACACACACAGGAATAATTACTCATATATGATGTATGTATATATATATGTCATATACATATGACATATATATATGTGTACCACAACTTCTTTATCCATGCATCAGTTGATGGACATTTGGGGTGCTTCCATAATTTGGCCATTGTAAATAATGCTGCTATAAGCATAGGGGTGCATGTATCCCTTTGAATTCATGTTTTTGTATTCTTTGGGTAAATCCAAGTAGTGCAATTGCTGGATTGTAGGAATGTTCTATTCTTAACTTTTTAAAAAATGTTTGTTTATTTTGGGGAGAGAGAGAGACAGAGCATGAGTGGGGGAGGGGCAGAGAGAGATGGAGACACAATCTGAAGCAGGCTCCAGGCTCTGAGCTGTCAGCATAGAGCCCGACATGGGGCTCAAATTTGGGAACAATGAGATCATGACCTGAGCCAAAGTTGGACACTTAACAGACTGAGCCACCCAGGCTCCCTGTATTCTTAACTTTTTGAGGAACCTCCATACTGTCTTCCAGAGTGACTGCACTGATTTGCATTTCCAGCAACAGTACAAGAGGGTTCCTTTTTCTTTGCAGACTCACCACCACACCAACACCTGTTGTTTCTTCTGTTGTTGATTTTAGGCATTCTGACATGTGTGAGGCGATATCTCATTGTAATTTTGATTTGCATTTCCCTGATAGAAAGTGATGATAAACATCTTTTCATATGTCTGTTGGCCATCTGTATGATTTCTTTAGAGAAATGTCTAGACATATCTTCTGCCCATTTTTAAATTGTATTATTTGTTTTTTGGGTGTTGAGTTTTAAAAGTTCTTTGTATATTTTGAATACTAACCCTTTATCAGATATGTCAGTTGCAAATATCTTTTCCATATCTATGTCAGTTACAAATATCTATTCATAGATTGCCTTTTAGTTTTGTTGATTGTTTCCTTCTCTGTGCAAGAGCTTTTTATTTTTGATGTAGTGCAGAAGGCTTTTTGGGCTTTTTGTTTGTTTTGTGTTTGTTTTTGTTTTGCTTTTGGTTCCCTTGCCTCAGGAGACATATCTGGAAAAAAAAATTGCTATGGTCAATATCAAAGAAGTTACTGCCTGTGTTCTCTTCTAGGATTTTAACGGTGTCATGTCTCACATTTAGGTCTAGAATCCATTTTGAATTTGTGTATGGTGTGATAAAGTGGTCCAGTTTCTTTCTTTTACATGTTGCTGTCAGTTTTCTCCACATCATTTGTTGAAGAGACTGACTTTTACTCATTGGATGTTCTTTTCTGCTTTGTCAAAGATTAATTGACCATATAGCTGTGGGTTTATTTCTGGGTTCTCTATTCTGTTCCATTGATCTACCTGTCTGTTTTTGTCCCAGTACCATACTGTCTTGATTACTACAACTTTGTATTATAACTTGAAGTCCAGAATTGTGATGTCTCCAGCTTTGCTTTCCTTTTTTTAAGATTACTTTGGCTATTCAGGGCCTTTTGTGGTTCTATACACATTTTAGAATTGTTTGTTCTAGTTTGTGAAAAATTCTGGTGGTATTTTGATAGAGGCTGCATTAAATGTGTAAATTGCTTTGGGTAATATATACATTTTAACAATATTTGTTCTTCTAGTCGATGAGCATGGAATATCTTTCCATTTCTTTGTGTCATCTTCAGTTTCCTTCATCAGTGTTTTATAGTTTTCAAAGTACAGGTCCTTTCACCTCTTTGGTTAGGTTTATTCTTAAGTGTCTTATTATTTTTCGTGTAATTGTAAATGGGATTGTTTTCTTAATTTCTATTTCTGCTGCTTCATTATTGGTGTATAGAAATGCAACAGATATCTGTACATTGATTTTGTATCCTGTGACTTTACTGATTTCATTTACCAATTCTAGCAGCTTTTAGTGGAATATTTTGAATTTTCTATGTATAGTATCATGTCATCTGCAAATAGTGAAAGTTTTAATTCTTCCTTACCAATTTGGATGCCTTTCATTTCTTTTGTTGTTGTTGTTCTCTGATACGAGGCTAAGACTTCCAGTATTGTGTTGAATAAAAGTGGTTAAGAGTAGACATCCTTGTCTTGTTCCTGACCTTATGGGAAAAGCTCTCAGTTTTTCCCCATTGAGGATATTAGTTGTGGGTTTTCATATATGGCCTTTTTTATGTTGAGGTAATATCCCTCTAAATCTACTTTGTTGAGGGTTTCTATCATGAATGGATGTTGTAATTTGTCAAATGCTTTTTCTCTATCTATTGAAATGATCATATGGTTTTTGTCTAAAGGAAAAACATTTTATGTACTTTCTATATTCATGTTTATTTCCAGTCATATTCAACTAAAATCAATTAATTTATGTGGTACCTTTCACAGTAATTAGTCTTAAGAAGGGTGTTGAGAGAGACAACTTATGAGCCAGCTGGCCAGCAGACAAAGAGCAATGATGAGACAAAAGTTGGGTGTAGGAAGCTAGTAGGAGCTCTAGGAAAGATTTATCTTTCTACTCCTCTTCAGAAGACAGGCCCAGATCTTCAAGGGGAAAAGCATACTCCAGATCAGGCTACCTTTATTCCTAAAATTCTTGTGAATATGATTATAAATAAGTAAAAATTAAATTACTGTATAAATTATCGAATACACAGGCAGGCCATATTTACACTACCCTTATAGAAAATATAAAGCATTTTTCTTCCTTTTTTTCACACAGTTTATGGGGCTTTAGAATTCTAGTACTGTAAACAATGGTGGCATGAAAATGACAACTTTGGCTTTAGAACAATCTACCTGTGACCTATGGTTTCTATAGTGTTGGACAGGCTTTCAAATGTCACAATGTATTGGATGCATGGAAATGAGGCTTTAATATCACTTTACCCAGAAACTCAGAACATTTGGAAATTTATGTAGCACAAATAGATAGAAGAAGGAAAGGAGTGTTAATTCAGAGTCAAACATGTTTCCAATCAGGGAAGGAAAAAAAAAAACCCTACACTTCTGAGATCTTTTTCCCAGATATTCATTTGGGAGAGGATTCAGCTCCTCTCTTCCAGAAAAGACAGCTCCCCAGCATGGGAATTCCATGTTACACACATGAGGAAGAGCTTTCAACCTCTTTGGAAATGTTCTTTTCCCCTGTCAAAATGTGTTCTATTCTTTTTTTTTAATGCAAATAAAGCATATTTTAAATGTATTGGTAATTGATTTGGGACTAATTCCTAGAGAGGTTTAATTTTTTTTTTTCCTTTTGAGCCTAAGAAAGGACACTCATGAAATTATATGCCTTAAAAAGAGAATAGAACCAGTGGGGCGCCTGGGTGGCTCAGTCGGTTGAGTGTCAGAGTTCAGCGCACATCATGATCTTATGATTCTTGGGTGGTTTGTGGGTTCAAGCCCCAAGTCGGGCTCTGCTGACAGCATGGGAAACTGCTTGGGATTCTCTCTCTCTCCCCCTCTCTCTGCCCCTCCCTTAAATAAATAAACGTAAATAAAAATTTAATTAAAAAATTTTAAAGCAGCTTCTTAAAGCTAACAGCATCACTGATGAAGTCTACCTAGTCAAGATTAGTCCTTTCTAAATGTATTATTTTGATTTTTTCATCTGTAAGGTAGTGCATGAGCATATTTACATATTTTGAAATTAAAAAACCTTAAAGCCCATACACCTGGAACTAATAGAATGTGTATCAATTACACATTTAGGTTTATTAAACACAAAACTAAACTAAAAGTTGTGTTGAAAACAGTACTCCCCTCACTATCTGTCTTCAGTTCTCAAACCAATGATGACACAAGGGCAACCAGATTCAATTCTTTTATCTGCTTCTCCACATTGTAAGTAATTTACTTGAATACAAGTTTCTTAGTTTATGACTTCTAGACAATGTCAACTTGATATTTTGGTATGTAGGGCTACCTAAATATAGTTATATTTACCTCTCCCCATCCACAACCCGTCTCCCATCCTCCCTATATAGTGAAATTTCAATTTTTGGCTAAGTCAGCAGTTATTATTTACATTAATAGGACTCCATAAATCTTTAATATAACTTATTCAGGTAGTATACTGTGTTTCCTTTTTTTATAGCACTTTTTAGTCTTCCTAGAATTACAATTACCTTGCTTGTATTCCTATTTGCTTAGTTTCTGTGTATCTATCACTATATATTTTTCTCTAATGCTGTAACATAGCTGGCAGACAACTAAAAAATAACTTACGGCAAATCAATCAATTCCATTTTCCCCTCTCTGGAGATTTCTCTCCAATGGCTAACGATCTTGCTGAAATATGGCCTTGTTGTCCAGGGCTGTTGCACAGCTTCACTCTGGAAGATTCTTTTGCTAATTCTTGGGAATTTCCTTAGTCTCCTACATCCTCTATTTCCTGTATCTCAAGTTTTCCTTTGTTTTCATTCACTTCCTATTTTTTGTGGAGCAGATTCCCTAGTAGTTTCCTGAGAAAGAATACACATATGAGGTAAACTTCTTGAGCCTTTCAATTTCATAAAATACCTGAAATAATTGATAATTTGAGTATAATTTTTTAGGTTAGAAATAATTTTTGCCTCAAACTTTTGGAGAAGTGTCTCCATTGTTGTCTAGTTTCCTGTGTCATTGGGGAGTTTGGTGCTGTTTGACACCAGACGCTTTGCAAGTTTGTTTGCTCATTTGTCCTTTGGGGAAGATTTTAGGGTCTCCTCTTCTTTCTGATATTCATAAATTTCCATGATGATGTGATGTGGTGTGGGTGTTTTCTTGTTCATTGTGCTTACCCCTTTCAATTTGGAAATGCTTATCTTTTATTTGGGGGACATTTTGAAGAATTATTTGTTTATACTTTCCACCATCCATTTTCTCTCTTCTCACTAGGACTTGGAAATAATTTCACTTTCTAATCACATCTTTACAGAGCTGTTTAGACCATAAAGCTCATGTATGGCAAATGATTTTCATGATGGCCTATCATTTTGGAAAAAGAGATAAAAGGGGAAGAAGTCAAATGTAAATCTAAAGAGTGATTTATCTTACCCTTATTCAGTTTTTTCCTATATAAATTTTGTTTCTATAATATTTTTAAGTAAAGAAATTCCTGTTGATTTTACTTACTTTTACTGTTAGATGTTATGCTTTTAAATCCCAACAATATTGACATCATGATTATTAATAGTAATGGCCTACTCTGTCAATGATGGTGCTTCAGTCCCTCAGTGAAAAGTCAAGATTGCAATAAAATCTGTTCCTTAGAATTGTTTTGATTGCTAAATGAGTTATAACACATAAAGTGCTGGGACCAAATGCTGTATATGATCAGTACTCAGTAATAATAGATCTTTATCACTATGTGTAATCTAATTCATGTAAGACTAGTACTATCCCCATTTTACAGATGAAGAAAGGGAGGCTCAGAGGTTAAATTACTTGTAAAAGGTGACAGAGCTAGCAAGTAACAGAGCTGAAACCACCTTCTCTGTCTTTAAAATCCATGCTCTCTGTATTGTGCAACTTCAGCAAAGGCGTTCTTGTCTTTCCTTCCATGTCCTTTTTTTCTACTTATGACTCCAATTCACTCACCCATCCTAAAACACAATATGTGCAAGATCAATGTTGGGTCACCAAACATTAGAGAGTATTTCCTTGAAGACACTGCAGAAGCACATAGACAATACTCTGCCCCGAATATGTTAAATACTCACTGTGTGGAGGGAGGCAGGGACTGGGATGATGCATTTTCCACATATGCAATTCCGTGACATTATGGAAAGGTTAGGTTTGGTCTCAAGGCTTTGATGATTTTCAGTTGGTAGTGCACTAAGAGGATTGCTAGCAGATACGTGCACCACATGTTAAAACAAGCGACACAGAGTGTCCTCTCTAGAAGAAGCAAACAGATTGACCATCCATGTTCTTTATGACACTTTCCCTAAGAAAAGTTTCTATTTGTGATCGTACAGGCAATATGTACATTTTCCCAGTCAGTCACACACGGTTTAGTCCCTTGAAGCTCTCCTGAAATATCCCCACATTGTGGCCTAGGGCTGTGAGAGCTGAACACCTTCCAGATCCTCAAACTTCACCTTGACAGAGCCTGTCCTGTCCTGTGCCCAGGAGTGTGGAGTGGTCAGCCAAGGTTGAGCACCTTGGTGCTGGCCACAATAGGTTTCACTCCTAATTTTGGAACTGAAAAATGTTCTGTTTTGATAAACCTGGACACACTTTGCACAAGTCCTTTGCATTAGACATTTGAACTAAAAATAATGTAAAGTAGATTGGTTTGAAAAGGACCATTGCCTTTCTTACCAGTCAAAACCTCTTAACATTTTTAACAAATGGAAAAAAGAACATACACCGAAGGAGGTGATGAGCTGTGTTATTCTTGTGATCCTGAGCATATGTCCTAGGAAGGAAAATGCCCTAGGCAAACAACATAAGATGTTGAGACTATATAAATACAAGAAACAAAAATGTGTACCAAAATTTTACACACTGGTCAATCTGTTTCCTCCTACCTCATCTTTTTCTCATTGAAAATACAGTTCCTGAGGATTGTTTTCATGCTTTGACAGTAATGAAACACCTAAGAGTCTGGAAGCCAAAGAATCAGCTGAAAGGAAGTACTGTATATAATTTCCATAATGTGCTCCAACCCTTCTTTTCTTAAGCTTTACATTAATGACAATGGACTGACCAGATCAGCCAGATTAGATAATTGGGTCCAAAACAGAGGGAAGAGAAGGTGCTAACTTACACTGGGCATCTGCTAGGAGTCACACACACCTAGACCGTTTCTGTAGATTTCAGATTTAATTCTTTAACTCAGCAGTGTAGTCATTTCTGTTCTCATTTTATAGGTGAGAAAACTAAGTCGTTTAAAAGTTGTTTAAAGCAAATAGCATATAGAGGTGGAGCTGGGTTTAAGCTCAGCATTGTGTTGACTTAAAATCTGTGCTCTTTTCAACTATATCATATTACACACACACACACATGCACACACACAACTATTGCATACTAGCTGACCTCAAGAGAGGTAGTGTAACATGGTTAATAGGAAACAAACGTGAAGCCAGGCTGCCCCTGTTCAGATACTGGCTCTGTTAGTTACTAGGTATGGCACTTGACAAATCATTGTACTTAACCTCTGTAACTCAGTCTCCTTATCTATAACATGAGATAATATCAGAGCCTACATGAAGTTATTACAAGATATAAATGAATCTAACATGCAAGATATTTTAAATAATGCTTACACAGAGAAAACATTCAATCGACCAAAATTATTTCTTTTTTTAAATAAAGTTTATTTATGTATTTATTTAAAGAGAGAGCATGCATGGGGAGGGCAGAAAGAGAGGGAGACAGAGAATCCTAAGCAGCCTCCACTGCCAGTATAGAGGCTGATGTGGACTTGAACTCATGAATCATGAGATCATGACCTGAGTTGAAATCAAAAATTGGATGCTTAACCTATGAGCCATCCAGGTGCCCTGACGAAAATTATTTCTAAAAATCTTGTAAGGGGAGAGGAGTACTATAGATGACCCAGATAGAGTGGTCATTGAAACACTGGTATTAAAGAATTTCATTTTTAAGACACTCGCATGTTTAATATGACTGATTACCATGTATGTTTATTAAGAAAAGACATACATTTCATATGATTTGCAAACTGATAAATGTGGGCAGGCCTATTGATAGTAAGGCCAGTGCAGGTCTCAACAAGAAAACACTGCTGTGGGAATTATGGGGAAAAATGGAGGGAGCTCCTGAAGTGCCCCATTTACGAAGATCTATCATAATGATGGTGTGATAAATTACCTTCCTAAGAGGAGGGATTTGGGGATGAAGTGCCCCTAGATTTATGAATTTATGTTATTATCAGAGTTATTGTAGCATACTTTAGTGAATGATTCTGAAGCCCCTTAGTGGCAATAATCTCTACATTGTCTTTTCATGGACCCCAAGGTTTCTCTGCTCTGTACACTTGATTGTCTAAATGAAAGGCAGTAAAGAGAAAAGAGAGTAGGAGATTTGGGGAAGGGGAAGTGAGTGGATTTTGTTAAGTGTTTTATTTATTTATTTTGAGGGAGAGTGAGGCAGAGACAGAGGGAGAGAGGGAGTCCCAACTAGGTTCCACATTGTTAGCACAGAGCCCGACGTGGGCCTGGATCTTAGGAACCATGAGATCAGTTGGACACTTAACTGACTGAGCCACCCAGGCACTCTTGGAGTTTTAAAGTCCAGAAAAACCTTTCTCAGAAGGCCTGAGCCAGGAGGCATCTCCTTCTCACTTCCCCACTGTCCCTGTTGCTTTAGGCATGAATGCAGAAGAAAGACAGACTCTAAATATTGGACCCACCTTATGAACATTGTGTAGCATATGGGGATATGGACTGGGGGTCTTTGTGCTAGGATTCCCAGTTCAGCCATTTGCCCCGTGTGCTATTCAGGCAAGTCATGGGAAATATCTGGGCTTCTGGATATCAGGGAGGTCATGTCCACAGTTCTTCCACTTTTCACATCCTATGACTCTGTTCTATGATTCTTTTGCTCTGTGGGCCTGGAATCAATCTGATCAATCCAAGAAAGCATCTGGTTGTATAAAGATACACAGATGACAGTCTGAGAGCCAACGGCCACCCATCATCATTCTTAATCCCTTTTGTCAGTTCCAGGTGGTGTGTACTACCCCTGGGACAATTTGTCCCTCTCAGCCAGCTCAAGAGTAGCACTGCCTTAGAAGATGCAGGAGATGGATGCTTTCACCTTGACCTTGTATATCTCCCTTGCCAGCATATCTTTGCTATTCCCATCCCTTCCAACAATTACTCCTCTCCCTCTTTCCCACCCAAGAGGCAAATAGAATCAAAGGCAAATAGAGGGAGGTCCTTAGGCAAACCCCTTTTCGTGTAATTTATCAAATTATACTATAGTTTTTTAAGGCACTGTGACCCAAAGTTGGAAAAGCAGCTGAGTCCCCCACAGGCAAATAGTAAGAAAAATGCAATCCTGAAGGTAGGCAGGGTGGATAAAAGAACTTTCCGTTTTTGAATTCTAAATGTCAAACAGCCATTCTACTTTTAATTGTAGGGCAAATAGTCATTATTTGTTGAAATTCTTCTGCAAATAACAGTTTGTTAAGGCTTTTGAGGAGAAATTACATGGGGAATACATTTAGCTCACTTCCTACTTAAAATTCACCTTAGAACAACTATTTTTGAGTACAGGCATACCTCAGAGATATGGCGGGTTTGGTTCCAGACCTCTGTAATAAAGTGAATATCCAATAACATGTGTCAAATGAATGTTTTGGCTTCCCAGTGCATATAAAAGTTATGTGTACAATATACTATGGTCTATTAAGTGTACAATAGTAGTATGTCTAAAAAGGTGATGTATGTACCTAAATTTTAAAATAATTTATTGCTAAAAATGCTACCTTCCTCTGAGCTTTCAGGGAGTCATCATCTTTTTGCTGGGGGAGGGTCTTGCCTCAGGGTTGGTGGCTGCTATCAGGAAGCTGGCTGCTGAAGGTGAGGATGGCTATGACAAGTTCCTAAAATAAGACAACAAAGAAGTTTGCCACGTTATTGACTCTTCCTTTCACGAACTATTCCTCGGTAGCATGCGATACTGCTTGATAGTGTTTTACTCACAGTAAAACTTCTTTCAAAATTGGAGTCAACTCTCTCAGACCCTGCTGCTGCTTTATCAACTAAATTTATATCATATTCTAAAAACTTTGTTGTCATTTCAGCAGTCTTTACCAGGAGTAGATGCCATCTCAAGAAACCACTTTCTTTGCTCATCCCGTTTTATCACGGGATGGCAGCCATTAAGTCCCATCTTCAGACTCCACTTGTAATTCTAGTTCTCTTGGCATTTCCACCCCATCTGCAGTGACTTCCTCCAACTGAAGTCTTGAACCCCTCAATGTCATCCATGAGGGTTGGAATCAACTTTTTCCAGACTCCTGTTTATGTTGATATTTGACCTTTTCACATGAACCATGAATGTTCTTAATGACATCTAGAATGATGAATCCTTTCCAGAAGGAAAGTCTTCTTTCCATAACTCAGTTTTCAATTTACTTTGCCCAGATCCATCAGAGGAATCACCGTGGCAGCTATAGCTTTATGAAATGTATTTCTTAATAAGACTTGAAAGTCAGAATTACTCCTTAATCCGTGGACTTCAGAATGGATGTCGTGGTACTAAGCATGAAAACAACATTAGTCTTGTTGTGTATCTCCATCACAGCTCTTAGATGACCAGGTGCATTGTCAATGAACAATAATATTTTGAAAGGAATCTTTTTTTTCTGAGCAGCAGGCCTCAACAGCGGGCTTAAAATATTCAGTAAACCATGTTGTAAACAGATGTGCTGTCATCCAGGATTTGTTGTTCCATATATAGAGCACAGGCAGAGTAGATTTAGCATAATCTTTAAGGGCTTTAGGATTTTCACAATAGTCAATGAACATTGGCTTCAATCATCTGCATTAGCTCCTAACAGGAGAGTCAGCCTGTCCTTTGAAGCTTTGAAGCCAGGCATTGACTTCTCTCTAGCTGTTAAAGTCTTACATGGCATCTTCTTCCAAAGGAAGGCTGTTTAATCTACACTGAGAATATGTTTAGTGGAGCCACCCTCATCAGTTATCTTAGCTAGATCTTCTGGATAACTTGATGCAGCTTCTACATCAGCACTTGCTGCTTTACCTTGCACTTCTATGTTATGGACATGGCTTCTTTCCTTAAACATCATGAACCAACCTCTGTGAGCTTCAAACTTATCTTCTGTAGCTTCCTCACCTCTCTCACCCTTCATAGAATTGAAGAGAGTTAGGGCCTTACTCTGGATTAGGCTCTGGCTCAACTGAATGTCGTAGCTGGTTTGATCTTCTATCCAGACCACTTAAACTTTCCCCCATCAGCCAGTCAAGCTAGTTCACTTTCTTATCATTCATTCGTGTGTTCAATGGAGTAACACTTCTAATTTCCTTTAAGAACTTTTCCTTTGTATGCATAATTTTGCTGACTGGTGCAAGAGGTCTAGCTTTTGGCCTACCTCAGTTTTTTTTTTTTTTTTTTTTTAATTTTTTTTTTTTTTAAATTTTTTTTTTTCAACGTTTTTTATTTATTTTTGGGACAGAGAGAGACAGAGCATGAATGGGGGAGGGGCAGAGAGAGAGGGAGACACAGAATCGGAAACAGGCTCCAGGCTCCGAGCCATCAGCCCAGAGCCTGACGCGGGGCTCGAACTCACGGACCGCGAGATCGTGACCTGGCTGAAGTCGGACGCTTAACCGACTGCGCCACCCAGGCGCCCCCCTACCTCAGTTTTTGACATGCCTTTTCACTAAACTTAATCATTTCTAGCTTTTGATTTAAACTGAGAGACATGTGACTCTTCCTATCACTTGAACACTTAGAAGCCATTGTAGGGTTATTAACTGGTCTAACTTCAATATTATTGTGTCTAAAGGAATCGGGAGGCCTGAGGAGAGGGAAAGAGAGGGGGGAATGGCTGGTGGGTGGAGTGGTCAGAACACACAATAGTTATCCATTAAGCTTGCCATTTTATATGGGCATCGTTTGTGATGCCCCAAAGTAACTAAAATACTAACATCAAAGATCACTGATCCTAGAGCACCATAACAAATTAATAATAATGAAAAAGCTTGAGATATTGCAGGAACTACCAAAATGTGATACACAGACATGAAGTGAGCAAATGTTATTGGAAAAATGGCACCAATAGACTTGCTCTACTCAGGGTTGCCGCAGACCTTCAATTTGTAAAAAAAAATAAAACAAAACAACAACAAAACAATATCTGTGAAGCACAATAAAGTGATGTATGCCTGTACAATGAAATGCATTTTAATAATTGCATGTAATGTTTTAGTGATGAATAGCTACTTTAAATTTACATGCCAGCTATGTAAATGGCCTTAAGTGATTTTTCATTATCCTAAATGAAAGAATGGTAAGTAGTTTGAGATATCAATGTGAGTGCAATGCGGACACACCATTTATACTTTATTAAACTAAAAGGATGCTAATCAATCATTATATTTAAAACAACATTCACTGGGGAAGGAGATTGATTTGCTATTTTTTTAGAGTTAGAATTTACTCTAACAAGTACTTAATTTTAATAAGTAAATTGCTGGTGAGAACACACAATTACAGTTGCTAAGAATTGGTTTGACCTTAAGAAAAAATTGTACCCTTAGAGACAAGTGGAGTGAGAGCAAGTGGGAACGCTTTGCAGGATTTTCTAGTAGCTGGACTGGCTTAGCTCCTCTGATATAAACAAGACACTGACACTTGGCAATAGTAAGCCCTGAAACTCAGGTTTTCTATATTGACATCTAGACTCTATACTAATAGAGTATAGTATATACTATACTATAAAAAAAGGGGGGGTTTCACTGAAGCTTTAATAACAGAAGGAATGACATCGAAGTAGAAATAGTTTGGCCATGAAGAGCAAAACAGCCTTTAAAAAACCATATTTATGAAACAACATGAAATTCTGTTGATTTTTATGCTGTAAAAAAAATTGACCTACCTATTTAAGTTAATCATAGTACCTAGAGATGAATTAAATAACATTTTTAAAGCAATTATAATTTTTCCACACAGCTAATTTCTGCAAAGAATGCAGGATAGATTTATGAATCGTTTTCACCAGATTTTGTCAGCAAGGTATCAAGTTTGTTTCAGTGGGGGGATCAAGCCCTTAGATTCATTTTGATTACCTCTTATGAAACATATTTCCACTTAATTGTTATAGCAATGTTTCAACTGATGGAGATTGATAACTTCTTGGAAAGAAAATGTATAAATTTGGATATAAAGTTTCTTGAGATGGTTAATCCATAATAATTTTTCCTTGTCTGTATTATTTTATAATTCTATGATACTTTAAAAACTGAAAAAATCAAAGCCTTATTGTGTCGGTACCAGTTTTGAGAGTCATTTAATTTTCTGCACTTTTTACATTACCAACTTCAGTTTTAGGCATATTGTAATGTGTCAAGGCCAAACCTTTCAGAACATAATTTCATTTGATGTCATTTAAAAAATAAAGGCTATGCGGGATTTTAAATTTTAAAATATTTCTCAGTGCTAACATTACACATATATGGAATTCATTTGCTCATTTATTTGATATTCATTCCAATAAACAGCTACTGAACGCTTATTCAATATAAACCACTGAGCTAAATCATGATGAGATTACGAAGAGAAATAAAATATAGCCCCTGATTCGTGGGGAGTACATTTGTTAGGCTAATTACTTGGCTGCTGTAACAAAGAGATCCAAAATACAGTGGCTTACATAAGATGGAAATATATTTATTTCCCCTGTAGCAATCCATAGGTGAGTGATTCAGGGCAATAGGGGTGTTCTGCCACCATGACCACATGACTTCCAAGGTTGCTCTGGTTATTAAATTTTCCAGCTGCAGAAAGGAAAAATTCAGGATGAGCAACTTGCCATTAGGGAGGTGACCTGGCAGTTGCATACATTATTTCTGCCCACCTTTCATTGGACTGAATTCAGTTTTGCAGCCACACCTGAGGAACGTAGTCTCTAACTGGGCAATAGGTACCCAACTAAGTCTTAGAGCACTCCATTCCTGATAAGAAGAATGGATAACTCAGTATAAAGGGGTCAAAATATTAATATAGGAAACATGGTTGAAACTTACCATTTGGTTAAGTGAAAGAAGTTAATCACAAAAATGTAGGTACTGTGTGATTCCATCTGTGTGAAACTCTGAGCAAGGCAAAATATAGTGTGGAGTAGTAGGTCCATGGTTGCCTGGGGACAGAGTCCAGGGGAGGTGATCACTACAAGGGAGCTTTTTGGGGTAATGGAATTCTAGATCTTGATTGTAGTTACATGACTATATTCAATTACCAAAATTCATGAAGCTCTACACCTAAAGTAAGTTTATTATTGTTGTTGCTACTGCTGTTGTCACTATAAGTGCCTTGAATGGAGTTCCCGGAATATAGTTGAGGATTAAGTGAATTAAGAAAAGAAAAAAACCACTGGCCAGGTTTGGAATTCTTGAGGCAAAAAACTAACTGCTATATTTTGTTTGAATTACTTTTTACTTTTTACTTTTTAAAAAATGCCGAATACATATATTTGTGAAGATAATTAAAATGACTGCTACACAAACAACGCTGAAGCTCAGTAACCACTCTGAGAAATAAACACAATAAAAGATTTATTTCTCATTCATGTCATGTTCCTACTGGTTGGGTTGCTCTTCTTCTAGCAGTAACTAGGGAATCTAGCTAGCCTCTTTGCTCTAGTGGCCCCACTGCCTTCTGGGGCTCTGGAGTCCTTTGGGATCTTGGAACAGCCTGCTAGCCTGTGCAGCCTGCCAGGGCCAGGCCTGGCAGTAGCTGGCACCTACTGCCTGTATCCCATTGGCCAGAACGGGTCACATGACCATACCTACTGGATGCCAGGAACCTTAGCTCTCCTGAGTGCCAGAGCAAGGGTGAAATGCTTAGTGAACATACAGCATTGTGTCGACCACAGTACAAAAAATTATAAAGAAAAATGTTGTCTTCAACCCCAATCTAGAAAAAAAAAAATTAAGACTCTGAGTTTTCTAAGCTTTTTAATCTATGCATTTTAATGTTTTATTATCTATGGATTATATACATAATTGTATATACTTATTTTTCACCAAATATTACCAAATATATTTTTCTATTATTAAAAAGTTCAAACCCTGTCTCTGCAACATACTCTTTGGGTGACTGGGGGACAGTTTCTAGGCCTTGAGTTTGTTTTAATTTAGAAATTGATGACATAAATGATACCTACTACACAGGTCTGTAGTGAGGATTAAGTGAGATCATTCACTGAGGATGCATAGTATAGGTCCAGACACACAGTAGGCATCTATTTCTGAGTTACTCTACATAATTGAGTTTTCTGCCTAGCTCTCCTTCTACGAGGAGCATACTGATTTAATCATTGCAGATTTACAATATGTTTTAATATTTGATTGGGCTGCTCCTTTATCATGTTTATATTTAATAAAGGAATTAAACACTATTTGTGATGGCTTATTCTTCCAAATTAACTGCAGAATAATATTTTTCCTGGAAAAGTGTGGCTAAGCCTGGCTTCTCCAGAAAGTAGAAGCCAAGACAAAGGACTTAAGCATATTAGGGAGTGCAACTCTAAGGGACATTGTGAGGGACAAGGGAATGGTGCAAGGAAGGAGAGGGAGCCCATGCAAGAAGGTGTCACCCAGTCTGCTGCTGCTCTGTGCAACTAACTGTTCAACCTCACATGTGGTACTACCTTCTGGGAAGTTGTATCTCAAACCAGTCAATCCAGGGGGAAGAAGGGAAGAGATTTCGCATCCCAGCCCTCATATCTCATTGGTTAAGATATCACTACACTGAACTGGGAGTCTATTCCACATGCTTCAGGCTTGAACATAACCCAGCAGCGCTCAGTGGGTCCCATGGTGTGTCATGCCCAGGTATCAGACAGAAGCCCTGGAGAGAGCCCAAGCAAAGCCAACACAGGACAGTCAGTGAAGCTAGACTGTAGGTGAAGCTGGGAGCATCTGAGGAGATCCTGAGAGAAAGAAAATCGGGGGTAAGTTAACATGTTTGTATTACCCAATTTTCCTGTTTTGGAACATAGCAGTAACATTTGCAAAAGAGAGTTACCCCACTTATTCCTAAAGTCATGTTCTTACATTCTCTTTGATTTGTCTCCATCAGGATCAAATTAACAAATTTATTAATTTTTTTTTGTGTTAATGATGTAACCACAAGTCCTTGTGAGGTAGCCTCCCTTAGCTACAGAGAAAATGCAGACAGTTTGGTACTATTTTTAAATTCATAAAGGATTTGCTACTGCCTTTGAGGATGAGAACTCACTTGTTCTGTGGCCAAGGAGCTTAGGATTGGAGGGTCAGTGTGCTTCCTCTGCCTTCACCCCAGTAATTTATTATCTGCCTCAAGGCGACCTCTCTTCTCCCCAGATGCCTGTTAAGGTCCCATAGAGCTCTGTCCTTAGCAGTAAATTACTCTTGCTAAAAAATGATTTGAGAATGGGCATGTGATGAATGTCCTCCAAAATACTACCCTTTTTTCCATTCAAACTTAAACTCTCCTTATGCCAGAAAAGATTTCCAGGGTACTGTAAACGTCTCTTTGGATATATAAAGGGAATTTGCCCCATCTTTTGACATGCTATGAATCCAAGAGTCAATTAAAGGTGATCATTGTGCATCCAAGAGAATAAACTGTGTGGGCCTGGTTTCCCCCTCTTGTTTAAAGGACTTTTAATGAGAGCCAGGTGGTAAGTTTCTGGCCTGTGATGCTGAGCTGTACACAGGAGTCCTAATACATGCAACCATACCAGTTCTTTGTCCTGAGGATTATCCTGGGATGCTGTGAGCTTTGGGTTGTTCCTTGTCTAACCACAGAATTGCTGCATGCCCCTTGGAGGTATTTTACTCTCCTCTTCCATGTCTAGATGTAGTAGTGTTATTATGTGATATCAAATTTCTCCACAAAATGCCGTTGCCACTGGCTATTCATTTGTGTGCACCAACATTATTATTTGGCATACTTGGTCCATTTTGTCGTATTCAGTAACCTTCATGAGAAGTTCAGCATTCTGGCAGGGATCTTTCCCCTTGGCCACAGAGGAACCCTGTATTTCTCTGAACCTAAGAGATGGGAATGCAACAGAAGCAGCTGGAGATATGAAAATAACTAGGAACAAAATAGACATCAAGTTCAGGCAAACACTGAGAAAGAATTTCACTTAGCATAACGCTGTCCAGTTCCATCCATGTTGCTACAAAAGGCCATATTTCATTCTTTCTCATTGCCAGTATGGAAACCAATTTGACAATAAATTTCATATTGAAAGAAAAGAATTTCTGCAGAAGTGGAATGCTGCACTGATGCTGCACATTCTGTAGGATTCAGTGGCTGCCACATAGCAGTCTTGAACAAGGAAAAAAGAACTGTATATATATTGACATGTGAGTTCATACCTCAAGCTCATCTGTCAGATGACAGAGTTCAGACTACATATTTTACTCTTAGACCCACGTGGGCGATTAATACCACATGCTAAATACATGCATATAATGAGAAAAGAACAGAGAATTCTAAGATAGTTACACTTTCAAATAAAACTTTAGGACTTAACCAAAAAATGAATCAAGTAGGTGGATGATGTCAGTGCCTAAATTTCCGTTAATACTTTCAAAGTGTGCTTTTTTTAATGTAAAAAAATACGTTTCATGAATTGGAAAGCCAATGCTTATTGAGATACACAATGCCTTCGAGTGAGCATTCCAAGAAAATGAATATCTCATTCTGGCATGGATTGTTCTTTCTTCGCCTTTCCTAGTCAACACAGCCACATTTCTTCAGTTACATGTCCTATTGCCCCTGAGACTCCTGGGCCGTCCCACCCAACAGCATTAAGGTTGCTGTATTACCATAAAAGTCTACCCTGTGAGTGAAACAAATGGGCTACGTTAGCACACATAAAAAAGCAGCCTTCCCTCCTGGATTGAAGAAAACATACACCCAACACTGTGGTTGCTGGAGTTTTGGTCTTCCTGAGAGGATGATGACTTCCAAAGTGCAAAAAGCTTTACCCCAGTCCACAAAGACTTCCATAATCTTTGTGCTTTTTTTTTTTCCCCTTACAGTATTTTAATGCATAAAGTCTTAAATCTAAATCTGTCTTTGAGATCAGGGAGAAATATTTAAACATTTATGCATTCAGTTCATGATTCAGAGATTTATTTATAAGACTGTTGATTTTGGGACACCCAACTCTTGCATTTAAACTGCCGAAGTGAGTCATGTTTGTGGGAGGTAATTACTACCAGAAAGTACAACTAACTTGTAAGCTTCTCTTTAAAATGTCCACTCACAATCTACAATTACTGTAAATAACAGGCTACCAGGACTCTTGCCCTGTTTCATGGCTGTATATATTTATTATGAGTGCATTAGGCTATACCCAAACATACTTTTGTCACAGAGGGGTTCTTGGAGGAGAAACGTGTCCATTTATTAAAGTATCAGTATAGATTTCTGAGGATGTAGGTTTGAGAAGATACATCTCAAGGTTTCCCTTCCATTATAGGGACCAATGCCCAGAGAACAGCTGTCTCAAGAGTAAGAATAGATTCCAATTGGTAGAAAATGTATACATATGGTTTGTGCATCATTAAAGATCAGATCCAACCCCCTGAAATTAGAGGAGGAGCTTCCTCTTTTCAACACCTCAGTGCCTCTGTCAGGCTGATTTTGTGTCTTTCTAAGGGGTTCTCTGATCCTCCATTTAGGGAGTGATGAGGCCCGTGCCCATCTGACTAGCAGCAGAGTGGGTAGCTTCCTGTGGGCCATGATGCCACGGTTTCTGAGAACATCCTGCAGTTAAAATATTCATGACTGATTCTTTATCAGTCAGTGCCTAAGATTTCACAGATAAGATGGCTAGAGAGCTAGTAGTGTGGAAAGGAGAAAGAGTAGGAGGGAATTCGGTGTCTGGAGTCAGCTTAAATAAGAAACTGCTACGGCAGGAATTGGCAAAGGCATCAGAAAGGGAAGGCTGAAATTTCCATAGACCAAGCTCCAGCTGCTTGATGGTTTTACCCTGCCTTTGACCTAACCTTGCTTAATACAGCTCAGCTGTGATTAAGACTGTGAGGCCTCCCAGTCTCCTCCAAAAGTCCTTGACTCCTGAGCCAAACATATACTCTTCTTTGGTGGGTTTGAGACTTAACCAACCATACAACCATGCCTGCTTCGGCTGCCTACGGCTCATCTGGCTTCTTGGAACTGTCCATATTCATTCATTCTGCGATCACTTCCTTGTCATTTATTCACTAACCACTTACTGACTACACTCTATGGGTCAGTTGTTGTGCTAGGTGCTGGGGTACATCTGTGAGCATCACCCAGTCCCTACTGGGGAGATAACCATAAAGAGCAACAATTTCAAAGCTGTATGATAAATGCTACTTGGGGAGGGGGCAAGCGTGTATACCTGATCTTGGAGAGCAGAAAACACTTGCTGTGAGTTCCCATGTTTAGGCAAAGACCTAAAGGAAAAGTAGGAGATAGGCAGGAGACATGGTGGGGGGGGGGGGGAAGGTAAAATATTCAGTGCAGGAGAAGAGGTGGAGGTCAAAGCCCGTGAGAAACAGGAAGATCCAATTCACAGAGAACTGTGATTAGTTCTCAGTGGGCGGAGCAGGGAGTAAGACGAAGGTGGAGTGATGACTGTGACGGCCCTTTCCTGCCACGTTAAGGTGTTCAAACCTGAGTGGGATCTCTCGAAGGGTGCATCCTGTACACTGTGTTTCCGTGAGAACAGCCATTTACTGGATGCTGACACACTCCTATCTAGGCATCTAGGCTTGACGCTGGGCAACTTAATAAGCTCTCGGCCATTTGGCCAAGCTTTCTGACTCTCCTGACCGCCCACGGTTCACCTCAGCTGTGACCAGAACCAGCGCACTGTTGGCATGGTCCGAGCGCTGGCATTGCCCAAAGTTCTTCCTGCCTCCTTCATCTCTGTGATCCGCTGGGCCTACAGCACACCGACAGGGCTCTAGTTTACATGTTTATCAAAATTCTCTTGCTTCATTTTGACTCGAAATCTGGACCATGTAAAAATATATGAACTTACTGTTCATTCAACAAGTATGAAGTTAACTGTGCGCAAGGGAGTATGCGTTCCAGGTAATACAGTAATGGGCAGAAAAGAACTAAGCCTCCACTTCAAGGAGTTGATATTTTAGAAGAAGACAGCTATCAGATGGTGATAATTATTGTGTAGAAAATGGTTATGAAAACATGATCATCATGTAGAAAACTTAAGCAGGCAAGGGCTGCTGCAGGATGTTATTTTACTGGAGAATTATAATATGCCTGCACACAGTGGAATAGATACATGCTATCGTACCATACACATGTACCAACAGGTTTGTTAACGACCTTATTAGAGAATTCACATAACAACTTTGAAATCATAGACTTTGACAGTCATGTCATTGTCGCTTATAAATTTCAGTTTTCATGACTCTGATTTTTAGTTTATTCAGTGTGTGATTTTAATTTTAGCCTTGCAGTATAATAAACAGGATTTTGCAATAATCCTGTAGTCTAAATGCCTGTGGCTTAAAGAACGTGACTCGATGCATTTCTGAACTAGGATTTTGCTTTACAAAAATAAGAGCTCAGCACTTCGCTATTTATATTTTATCTTAATTTTCCATTTGGAATGATGGACAAGCATTCCTTGTACAACCTCGTGATCAATAGTAGGGATTTTGATAAGGAGTGACACCGTCCTCCGCTATCTGCCTAATAGGAGTGAAGAAAAAGGGAAGAGAGAAGCAACATTTGAAGAAAAAGGAGCCGAGATTTTCCAGGATTGGACGACAGCACAAACGCTCAGATACAGAGTACACTAGTAGCAGGTGAGATAAATGAAAATGAGTATACAACATAGTGAAGTTGAAGAACATCAAGACTAAAGAGAAAAGCCTTAAAAGCTTTCAGGGATAAAAGATTCCATGCAGAGGAGCACTTGATAGACTGACAGAAGACTGTCATTACTACAATAGCTGTGAGAAGACAGTAATGTCTGCATGACCCTGAGAGAAATTAACTGTCAATCTAGCATTTTATCTTCAGCAAAACTATTTAAAATGGATAAATAGGCACTTTTCTAATTACAAAGATTTAGACAATTAACCAACCAATAGACTCTCAACGTAGTATGTACTTAAAAAGAAAAAAGAAATGAACCCAGAGGGAAGGTTTAGAACACAGGATAATGATGAACACAGATGTTGGTAGAAATAAAAGATAGTATATTAACAACTGACTGCTAGAAAAGTTTTTAGGGTTATAAAAGATAAAAAACTGAAGCTTTAAACAACAATATGAAGTGTTCAGTGGGAGAAGGTTAAAATGCTGAACAACTTAACTTTAAAAAGACATTATAGGTAGGAATATATTTTTAAAGTTTAGTGGTAATCACCAAAAGGATAGAATCTATAGCTTCTTTTTTTAAATTTTTTAATGTTTATTATTTATTTTTGAGAGAGAGAGAGACAGAGTGTGAGCAGGGGAGCGGCAGAGAGAGAGGAGACACAGAATCCGAAGCAGCTCCAGGCTCCAAGCTGTCAGCACAGATCCTGACACAGGGCTCGAACTAACGAACCGTGAGATCATGACCTGAGCCGAAGTCGGACACTTAACCAACTGAGCCACTCAGGTGCCCCAGAATCTATAGCTTCTGAACAAGCAGAAGGGAGAAACAGGAAGATCAAAAACGTTATCAATCCAACAGAAGACAGAGAAAAGGGAACCTGCAAAGGAAATGAGAGTAAATTAAAATTATGAATGTTAGAAATATATGCTATATATCAACAATCACAATAGCTAAGAGTGGATTTAACCAGGAGTTGGCAACCTTTTTCTGCAAAGGACCAAATAATAAATGTTTTAGGTGTTGTGGGTCACATATACTTTCTTCAGTCCTTTAAAGACCTAAAAAACCATTCTTAGCAAGCCATCCACAGATTGCCAGCTGGATTTGGCCAATGGAAGGAGTTGGTTGACCTCTGGATCAAAGTTTTAACAGTCAAAAATTTCCAGATTGGACTTTTTTTTTTTAAGCCAGCTATATACTTCTCGTAAGAGAAGAGCCTTAAAGCACATAAAGGACTTATGATGAAGGGTGGGGAAATATATACTTACAAGTATAGTAACCGAAGGGAAGCTAGCTGGCACCCCTGGACACAAGGATTCAAGTGCAGGTAGTTCATTTTGGAGGGGAGGGTGCTGTGTCTCAGGAAACACCTGCAGGGAAGTGGTGACATGAGAAAGGGAAGAGAAGAAGCCAATTGATCAAAGATGTGTTATCAGCCACTTACCACTATGGGAAACTGGAGAACAGTCCCCTGAGGAACTTTGGAAGACAGAGCAGAATGTGCCTCAGAGACATTCACCTGAGGAGCAAGGAAGCTTGAGTATTTATTGACCAACTCTTGGACCATCATTGTTGAGTGGTGACCCTGGGGACATTAACTCTCTGGCTCTCCTGGCTTGCCTTTTGGATAAGTAGAGTGTTCTACCAAGGCTAAGAAAAAAAAAAAAAAAAAGCCCTCAAGCACAAAGTCACAGTTTTTTACAGCAAGCAGTCTTTACACATAGAGGTGAGCGCTGAAGTGACATGCGTTGGGCAAGGTGTGCATATTCTGCTACACTTGTCCTACATTAATAGAAGTCAAACTGAATTAAGGGCAAAAGGCACTGAAAGGGGTAAATGGGAGATTACATAATAATAGAGGAACAATCCACCAAAAAACCAAACCAATCACGAATTAGCTCGAGACCTAGCATCAAAATATGCAAAGCAAAAATTGACATAATTACAGGGATCAATTGACAAATTTATAATCCTAGTTGAAGATTTTAATAAACCTTTATAAGAAATGAATAGATCCAGCTGACAAAAACTAGTAAGGAAAATAGAAGATATAGTGGAAAATATTAAATTGTAATAACCTACAAAATGAATGTAAAGGGGGGAAAAATTCTGACTGAAATGGCTCCCACTGGGCTAAAATCAAGGTGTCAGCAGGGCTGTGTTCCCTCTGGAGGCTCTAGGAGAAAACCCATTTCTTTGCACTTTGCGGCTTCTAGAGACCACATGCATGCCTTGGTTCGTGGCACCTTCCTCCATCTTCGAAACCAGTTGCCTGACATCTGTAAAACTCTATCTTGCCTTTCTTTTTTATTATTATTATTTTTAATGTTTTTATTTATTTTTGAGACAGAGAGAGACAAAGCATGAGCAGGGGAGGGTCAGAGAGAGGGGGAGACACAGAATCCCAAGCAGGCTCCAGGCTCTGAGGTGTCAGCACACAGCCCGACGCGCGGCTCAAACTCACAAACCGCGAGATCATGACCTGAGCCAAAGTCGGACGCTTAACCTACTGAGCCACCCAGGCGCCCCATATCTTGCCTTTCTTTTTCACTTCTAAGAACTCTTGCGATTACAGTAGTTCTGTGCAGATAATCAGGATCTTCTCTCCATATCAAAATCCTTAACTTAGTCATGCCTGCAAAGTCCCTTTTGCCATGGAAGGTAACATAATCAGAGATTCCAGGACTAGCACATGGAATCTCAGAGGGGGGTCATCATTCCACCCACCACACAAGCTGTATAAAGTTTTGCACCCTGTAGGGGCCCCTGTGTGGCTCAGTTGGTTAAGTTTTGCACCCTGTGCATTAGAGACAGAGATACATTTCCAAAGCTGATTTAGATTGAGAAACTTCAAACCACATTCTTTCTTCAGATGGGTTTTGGAATTCTCTTTTAGTGCTATACTAGAAGTCGTCACATAAGGTTTAGGTGAATTGTTAAGTGTAACCAACCACAGTATAAAATAACAAACCCTAAAAGTTGCATGTAAGAGCTGCTCTGGCACCTTTATTTCCTCACTTCCTCCATATTCGCTGCAGGATTTGCTCTCACCTATAATACTAGAGAATGTATCTTTGCTTACAAACAGTGTGGACAAGTCATTTTTCTATCATAAAACACAAAATTAATATGGTTGAGCCGATAGTTTTATATACAGTGCTATATACATCCTTCCATAGAAAGTACACTTTCTTTTCACAAACTTTAGAATATTTCTCCTTATTAATTATGTACTAAATAACAAAGGAAACAGTAAGTTTATTTTTTTTTAATTTTTTAAATGTTTATTTTTGACAGAGAGAGAGAGAGAGAGAGAGAGAATGAGCGGGGGAGGGACAGCGAAAGAGAGAGAGACACCGAATCTGAAGCAGGCTCCAGGCTCTGAGCTGTCAGCACAGAGCCCGACATGGGGCTCCAACTCACAGACCTTGAGATCATGACCTGAGCCAAAGTCGGACGCTCAACCGACTGAGCCACCCAGGCGCCCCAAAATTTTAAAGAATTGTTAACATAAAGAGAAATTCTCTTACTTGAATGAAATTAGAAGTCAACAATATAAAGATGGGGAAAATATCCTTGGAAACTTAAATAACATAAGCTGAAGAGGAAATCACACTAGAAATTACAGTTAGTGCTAAACAGGAAAGAACATACTACATAATAAATTGCTAAAGCTATGACACTTAGCAGTGAAGGTATAGCACAAAAATAACTTTATAAAAAAGTATAAATTTAAAATAAGCCAGTGATTGGGTTAAGACACTAGAAGAAAGCTGTAAAATGAAGCCAGGAAATATAAAAGAAAAGAAATAATTTTATAAAAATTAAGTAAAACACAAAGGAACAGTAGCGAGGATAAACAGATCCAGAAACTGATGTTTTGAAAAAACTACTGACAGGTCAAGATTTTTTAAAAACATAAATGATTGCTCTGAACAAATTTATGCTCTGAATTTAAATATTTAGATTAAAATTTTCTTTAAATAGAATCACAAAAATTAGCCAGAGGAAAAATTGGACAACATGAATAGTCTAATAGTCATTAAAAAAGATTAAATTGGTAAACAAAACTGTCTTCCCCTACCAAAGAGACATCGGGTACTGATGATTTTATGGCAGAGTGCTATATCTTTAAGGTGCAGATAATCTCCAACTTGCACACATTATTTCAGGGAATTGGAGAAGAGGAAAAGCTACTTAGCTCATTTTAAAACCTAGCGTGCTGTGGAGATCAGGGAAAATGTAATAAAAGAAAACTATAGATCCATTTCATTTATGACCACAGCAGGAAAACATTCTAAACAAAATAGTAGCAAATCAACTTCAGCAGTATTTATGTTTAAGTTGAGTTCATCTCAGAAATGGATGGGTGACTTCAGAAGGAATTCTAAAATTTTTTGATGTAACTACATTAAGAGATTAAGAAAATCTCTATGATTATCTCAGTAATTCCAGAAAAAGCACATGTTAAAAAAATCAATTCATGATGATTTTTAAAAATCTTAGCAAACTAGGAGCAGAAAACTTAATATTCAAAATGTACAATAATCATGCATATTGATGAAACTTTAAATGTGGTTTCATTAATGTCAGGGACCAAATAAATATATTTCATGTCACCACTTCTATTCAAGAGTGTACTAGCTGTTTTAGACAATCTAATAGATGAACAAAAACATAAGAGGTACAAGAATTGTAAAGACCTGAAACGTATTTATACACATATAAAACTTAAATGTAATATTATTTCTAATAGTAAATCAATAAAAATTCTAAAAGTAATTTGAAACTTGGCCCAAATTTTTGGATAAGCTTAGCATAATTAATAACATTCCAAATAATCCATTAGAGAATCATCACATAAAACATATTTTTTCTAATGACAACAAAAACTATAATTTACCTAAGAACAAATCCAACAGAGATGTACAAGACAATTAAAAAGAAAATAAAGCATCATTGAAGTAAGGGGAATCTCAAATAAATGGAAGAGTCTCAAATAATTGGAGGAATACATGTTTTTGGATTGGGAGATTTATTATGATAAAGACGGCAATTGTTTACAAATTAATTTATAAATTCAATGTAGAATCCAATTCCATTTAAAATATCATCCCAGTTTTATATAGAACTTGATAAATGGCCTTAATGTTCATATGGTAGAGAGAAGAACAAGAATAGCCAAAATACATTTAAAGAACAAGCTGGGAAAGAGATCTATGCTTTTGACAAAATTATACTGATTACTTAAACTGCACCTGGGTGGTTCAGTCGGTTCAATGCTTCGGCTCAGGTCATGATCTCATGGTCTATGAGTTCAAGCCCCGTGTCGGTCTCTGTGCTGACAGCTCAGACAGATTCTGTATCTCCCTCTCTCTGTCCCTCCTCTGCTCATGCGCACTCTCTCTCTCTCTCTCAAAAATAAATAAACATTAAACATTTTTTTAATTATACTGATTAATACAATTTTGGCACAGGGATAGACAAGATGCCCAATGGAATAGGATACAGAGCTCAGTCTCATGCATACAGTGACACTTAATATTTGTCAGGAGCTGTATTACTGATGAGTGGCATAATAAAATGGTGGTGGGAAATTAGTTATCAATATGGAAAAAGATAAACCTTAATTCTTTGCTCATTTCCTAGGCTGAATTAAATACTAAATGTGTAGAGCAGCATTCTAAAAATTCAGAACATAGTATTAAAAATGTCATTAAAATTTGCAGATGGAAAGAGTTCTTAAACAACATACAAAAGAAGTCAAGGACAAAATTGATAAATTTGACTCCTTTAAAATATTGAACTCCTTTATAAAAGAGATAAAAGTTAAGATAAAACACAGACTGAAAGAAGATGTTGACAATGCACATAGTTGACAAAAGATCAGTTGCCAGAATATATAATGATTCCTACAAATGAAAGAAAGAAAGAAAGAAAGAAAGAAAGAAAGAAAGAAAGAAAGAAGAAAGAAAGAAATAGTTCAATAATATAGGCAAAGTATTTGGTGGGGGACAGTGAGGAATGAATAAGCCAAGTACTGAGGATTTTTAGGGCAGTGAAAATACTCTGTATGGCACCATAATCATAGGTACATGCCGTTATATATTTGTCCAAACCTATGGGATGTACACCACCAAGCGAGAACCATAATGTGAACCATGGACCTTCGGTGATAATGTAGGTTATCAGTGTAGGTTTCTCAATCATAACAAATGTACCACTTTTGAAGGAATGCTGATAATGAATGTGCGGGTGCAGGTGCATATGGAAGTCTCTGTAGCTTCCCCTCAATTTTGTTGTGAACATTGAACTGCTCTAAAAGACTGAAGTCTTAATTTTTAAAAGTAGGCAAAGTTATATGAGATGGCAGTTTATAGAAGAGGAAAAAATATTGTGGTCGTGGGGGGGAAGCATAGTTACAGGGCTAAGGGAGTGTAGAGTATATGAAGAGGATAGTTGAAGTAATGGGTCTTGGAATCCAAGCTGGATAGGAAGGCAGTAGAGAAAGGGAGAAAGTAAGAGCTGAGGGGATAGATATTTCTCTGAGGTTGCAGAAGAGTGATAGTGGGGGTTACCTGAGCCGGCAAGGTAAAGGACAAGGTGCTGTTTGGAGAGCTTTCCACTGGTGATTTTGTAGTGGAGCTTTTTTTCCTCACTTAATAGTATACCCTGGATGTTTTTACCATTTCAAAAGTCATAGTTCTGTGTCACCCATTTTAATATACAATTCCATTTTTCAGATGTATCACTATTTAATTAACCAATCTCTTACTGTAATCAGTTTTAAATTATAGTAAAAAGCTTATTATTTAAAGTGCTTATGATCCTTCCAGAAATCCTCACCAAGAAGCCTGTGACTTCCTGGAGATGGTGGAAGAAGCCCTGTGGTTCTAGAGAAACTCAAGACCAAAGCTACTGACTGACTTCCTCACGGAGGGGGCACAGCCTGGAATATTCCTCTGTACCCTCGAGTCATGTTGGGAGAGAGATCAGGTTCTTCTAACTTGCCCATTAATGTATATGAATTACTTAGTTAATGCCACACTGTTCACTGAGTTGCTTCTGTTTGAAAAGAGCTGTATCAGACCCTGGAAATGTAAAAATGCTGTCCAATGTAGAAGGTATAATTGGATGAGGACATAAGTTACTACAATGCAAAGTTAAATCAGAGGCAGATTTAGCATGAAGTGAATGAAACTCCAGTGTCAGTGCCCCTCACTTACATGGGCCCCTTCTGATGCTCTAGGAGAAACCCTATGAACATACTTATGTGCTCATACATTTTGGTAAACTTTGCAAAAGTGAGAATTAAGAAAAAAAAAAACTTCAGTTAAACTGTCTTTTTCCTGTCTTACTTCCCCTACTGTTGAAATGCCCAAGGACATTTTTGAGTCCCAGCAAACGAATTGTACGAAGGACACGTTTAGCTGAGTTTATTGAAATATACGTATGGGATCATAAATACTTCATTTCAGAATGACCTGATTGCCAGCTGCACTCGTGGAGGAGTGATTTCTAGAAACATCTTACTACCCCTGTGCTGATTCGTTGGGTTCATGGCTTGATGGTGTAGAACAGAGGCTTTACCGTGACAGGAACATGCCGGGTGGCACTCAGCCCAGGAAGTAGGTGGGTCCTGGAGGAGACACCAGAGTTTGAGGTGTACATGAGGCAAGAAAATAGTCTGTGGAGAATTCTTCTAATCAGACATGTAAAGCTGTGAATGGAGGGCGTCGTTCTCAAAAGTGCCTGGTCGGGAATACTCTTAACGACACAGCATAAGCAGTTATATACTTATACGTGCACCAATTTTTCTTTTTGTTGGTAATTGCACAAAATGAGGCACAACCTGGTGGCAGCACTATAAAGAGTGAGTCCATCTATAGGTGAAGTTGTACATTCTATTCATTCCAATTACCAGCAATAAAAAATGTGACCAGCCATTACAGAAGACTGAATTATATTTCCATTTTCTCTACAGAAAATACTATAATTAAGTAACTCCAATAGGCAGTTACTGAATGAAAATGTTATTTTTCCAGATTTTATAATAATTATTACATTTGTTAACTTGTTAAAATTTGATTTGGTTGTGATTTCTTTATTCTAAATAAATATGCATTTTCTTATCTAATTTTGATTAATCACTTTCAACTATTTTTCCTAAAGAGGTTCCCCTGAAATTACTTAAACTTCAGGACCTACAGAAGTTTTTACTAGATCTGCCCCAGTACAAAGCAGTGAACATCATAAAGGGGAGTTTTTTTAATTTTTTTTATGTTTTTTAAAATTTATTTTTGAGAGAGAGCGCGCGCATGAGGGGCAGAGAGAGAGGGAGACACAATCTGAAGCAGGCTCCAGGCTCTGAGCTGTCAGCACAGAGCCCGACGAGGGGCTCGAACCCACAAGCCATGAGATCATGACCTAAGCTGAAGTCGGACACTTAACCGACTGAGCCACCCAGGCACCCCATGAGAGAGGAATTTAAGGGGATCTGTAGGAGTTCTTAAAAGGAAAAAATATCCATGACAGAGGTGATCAAAGAAGGGTTTTATCTGAGCTATGATAAAGCAGAAGAACCTGAATTCAGAAATATGGCAAACAGTGTTCTAAATGAAACAGGGAATTCTTCATAACTTTTTTTAAAGTTTATACACAGTGTAGTTTTAATGAGTTAAGCATATGGCTATCCCAATAGCCTTCTACACATACAATTACAAATACATTTTAGTGAAAAAGATCTTGCTAGAAAGATGATTTTTTCACAGCATAATTTCAATGAGTTAAGCATACAGTTGTTCCCATAGGCTTCTTCACATATGTTTACAAACACGTATCTTTTTATTTATGTATTTATTTATTATTTTTAAAATTTTTCATTTTAATTCCAGTTAACATACAGTATTTTATTAGTTTCAGGTGTGTCAACACTTCCATACATCGTCCTGTGCTCATTTTCATAACTTTTTAATAATGTCTCTCCCTGGATCTACTTACTCAAATACTTGTTTGTCATTGGCACACCCCTTTCATGACCTTCACACCCTTTCTGATTCCATATCTGAAAACCTTTTCTGCTGGTGTTTTGTGGACATGGGCTCAAATAACAGATTAGCACAAACTTGGTGGATGTTCAAGAAAGAGAAATTTCTCAGGCTGGATTCCAGGTAGGAGTCCAAACCTAGAGAAATGTGACAGTTCTGTAATGTAGTCCAGGTCTATTTCATAAATTAGGCCAACACGAACATTACATAAACAATGCAAACCTTCTCCCCCGTTATTTAATTATGACATGATTAGCGAACAAGAGTTAGAGGGAGTCCTATTTTTGAGCTTTAGGCTGGGGTCCCCCTCAAGCATACATGAGAAGGAAACAACCATAATGTGCAGAAGTCAAGGACAAGAAGAGTTTCTCCTATGCAGTAGTGTGGCCTAGATACCATCCCATCACACCATATCCACGACAAGATCGTGTGTGTGCATGTGTGTGTGACAGAGACACACACACAGAAAGACTGAGAACAGAGATGGAGACTTAGACCCACCATGTTCTGCAGTGGTTAGGGGATCCCTGAAGGAAGTGCCTGGTACTCTGTATCTCCACTTACTTCTTTCCCCATCTAGGACCACTTCTTCCACTGGGAGGCTCAGCCTTCCAGAGGTCTGGTGATTCATCAGGCAGTCCTAGGGGCCTTTGAGTTTGGATGACTCAGTATTGAGTGAGCTTACTGTGAACCTAGCTGACATCAGCGGGGAGAAGACAGCACCACAAACATAGACAGTCAGTCCCTGGGGTCTGAGAAACAAGGCTGGAGGCAGATCAAACAGCTGAGTAGTTGCTGAGTCATAGAAGGAAGAGCCGAGTGCCCTAACTGCTGGAGATGGGCATATGGGAGCAATGAATTCTGACTTCCTTCTTCTCAGGGGCTGATACTCCAGGTTCTGCTGAAATGCTGGGCCATCTGACCAGTCATCTGACAGTTCTTCCCTATCATTGCAACTTGGTTCCAGTGACTGGGATCCTGCTTTTTGCTGATGACTAATCTGCTTTCAATTCACTCCTGCCTTGGTTTTCCAGGCCCCCTGGATTGGTGGCTGAGCTCTGGATTTCTAAGGCATGTTACCTGCAGCAAGAATGACCCATGCTTGCTTTTCCCAGGGTGGGATAATTGTGTGTGATCCTGGCCAGGCTTCAGTCCTTGTTCTGCCAGTCTCTTGGGCACCTCCTCCTGTAAGACTTCCGATGGGAATGTAGAAGACACACACTTACACACTTGCCAGGTGTTAAATGCTGGGGACTTTAGTATTTGCCATTTAATGCAATTTCCTCCTTAAAACTATCCTCAAAGACAGATATCTGATCTATTTTACAGATAAGGAAGCAGAGACTCAGAGGTTATATTACGTGTAGGTGTCACAGATGATCAACTTCACTCTGGTTTTACTCTATCCTACTTCCATGAAATGTGCTCTTTTTTCCCTTCTTCAGAATCAAGGATAATAATATCTACAGGAATGTTTCAAGGATTAAATTAAATACTCAGTTTGTAAGTGCCTAATGTTATGTTTAACAAATAGCAGTTTCCTTATTTCATCTTATTCTGACTTGTATTTAGAAACCCTGGCTCTGCTGACAGAATTTGGGCTTGGCACACCTCCAGTATAGCATCAGAGCACATAGTAGGTTGTGGTAGGTATTGGATGGATGAATGAATGGATAGTCCATAGACGTATTTAAATTCCACTTAGGGTTTGTGAAACCTGAAGACCATCCTTCTCCCCCTACACTGTCCACCTTTTGACTGCCTACTATTTGGGTCCATAATCTGAATATTAGATCTGCTCTTTCACTGTATTTCTCTTCACTTGCAGCTGATGCTCCTCAGCTCATACTCACCTGTCCATAAGAACATGCTTATCTGTGTTACGTGTGCCTACTTACCAGGTCCCAGGCTCTCCTAGCTTGTCTATGCCTTTTCTTTTCAAGTCACCATCCTGGTATTTTGGTCTAAGGAGGCTGAACAAGAGGGAATGTGTTTAGCCGTGTGAGTGGTCCTGAAGGGGCCAGTCTACTAAGATGTAGACTTGCGTGGGGCACAGACAGCACTCAGCTGTAGCGTGGTTAGATCCAGGCTGTGCATGGCCACCTGCTGGCTCAGCACCTTTCCAAATAATTAAGCAATCTACTGAAAGCTTGGAATCTGGAATCAGAGAAAAAAGCTTTGGATAGAAGTACAAGTAAGAATTCTATAGAATCTTTTTCTGCTAGCCAGCAGTTCCATTAAGGAAATTTATCTTAGTGTTTTTGGAAGCATGACGATTTTAGTAGAGTCATAGACACTTCCAGCCATTACTCTGTCCTCAGTCAGCAGATTCAAAGGAGGCTAGGAGGGAAAAGCCCAGGGCCCTGGGCCATCTGTAAAACCCTGACACGACTACAGCCATGCCAGGAAGAGAATGCCTGGCCCCCGCTCCAACTCTGTTGCACCATTGTTAGGGGTCACAGGAATAACCTGGTACTCAAGGCAAGAATTGCCTTTAGATCTTGATTGATCTCCAAAATTAAGAATCTTGGAAAGGGAGAAAGAAGTCCACAGAAACAAGTCCCCTGGAGTAAAGAAGGATGCAGTCATGGAGCAATTCCCTGCTTTTAAAGCTCTCCTGTCCATGGCTGAGACCACTGAGTGGACTACCTGGAGACTCGACTCTGCCCCAGTCTCTAAGACCAATTCCATTCCTAGTCAGGAAGGATATAGGAAGCCTTTAGGTTATATGGGTTGGGGGGCTCAGCATCAAGTCAGCCTTGCTCTAGCACCCTCTGACCTGGCACTCCTGAATCTGGTAAAGGGATTCTTAACTTTGCTTTGTGGTCAGTTCACACCTGTGACTCAAAACTTCCAGATCCGCATCCTTATCTTACTCCCACACACCTGGACTCCCCCCTGACGGTGCCTTTTTGAAGCTTGCCTTGCTATCACAAAAACTTGCAGGAATAAGACTCCTCTGTTGCTTGTCAAACCTAAAGTAGAATCAGCTTGCTCAGCGCTGAAACACTCTCTGACAGCCTGCTCTAACCCACTGGATCAGCCAAATTTTGCACCATAAGCCCACCAAAGCTCCACCTATCCAGACGTGATGTTTGACTGTGCCCTGATCACGGAAAAGTAGAATTGGGTAGATTAATTCATCCATGCCCAACATTTCTATCTGCATGTAGAAGTCTGGCTTCTAGTTCTGCATGCATTCACTCACATCAGCCTTCCAAGACCTTGATATTGCACCATATGCCTTCATTTCAACAAACTAGCCAATTAAGGATCTTTAACTGCTGTGAAGCAATGAAAATTTCCCTAAACAATCACTATATAGAAGATCACTTCCAAGACTGAGATTTTGTTATCTCGTTTCAGGCATTCTAAATTAAGCCCTGGAGAAACATTTTACTGCTAATAAATAACCACTGGTTGTAATATGTGTTATTGCTGAGATAATAGGTTACATCAATATCTATTCATGTTATTGTAACTGGGAAATAAGAGCTGAGAATACTACTCTGTGTCCCAGTATTGAGGAAAAACAAATGTTAATTTTCATGGTGTCATGTTTGGTTTAAATTATCTATTCTAAAATATAGGCATGTATTCACCTTCAATATAATGAATTCACTTGTTATCCAGCCACATTTGATTTTTATCAAATTTCTCTCAAAAAAAAAAAAACGAACATTTTATATGATAGGACACAGAAGAACCAAACAGTCTATGACTTATCAGTTGGTAAATAACACATGGAAATTTACTGAGAGTGTTGATTAAATCTTTACATTTAAAAAAGAAAAGGGAGCTCTATAATAAGCTTTAATATTCATGTCTTGGATGTCTAAAAAATCTTAGCTCATATTTTTGTGTGCTTCCTCCTTGCTGGGCTACATTTCAGAACGTGTTAATTTTTTAAAATCCTGAATCTTCTATATAGTCCAATTTGTAACAAATATTATTAGCTTTTCATGTGGAAGGTCAAAGCCTCTGAATGACTGCTAAGGTTTGATTTGAGTTTTTAATCTGCAAAACGGGATTGCTATAAAATTAATTATTTTTCCCCAGTGGTTATTTTAAAGTTTAATTTAAAGAAAAAAATTGTTCCAAGGGCACCAGGGTGGCTCAGCTGGTTAAACGACTGACTCTTGATTTCAGCTTAGGTCATGATCTCTTGGTTCATGGTATTGAGTCTCCTGTTGGGCTCTGCACTGACAGCTCAGATCCTGCTTGGGATTCTCTCTCTCCCCCTCCCTCTACTCCCCCCCCCAAATAAAAATTAATAAATTTAGAATAAATAAATAATGCGTTCCAAATTAAATTTAGATGGTATAAAACTCATAAAACAATTGACTTCGAGTGAATCTAAAGCTACTCCAAGGCTTTTGTTTCTAATCTTATGACCAAGCACCTGTAAAGCCATTTAACTGAGTGGGCATTAATAGGGAATGAACTGGCCATAAATAATCAGTGTTTTTTAATTTAGTAAAATAATTTTAAATTCAAGTTAGCATAGTTAACTAGTTTGATAGTCCAGTAAAATTCATTGTGGCTAAGATATAAATCTGTACTAAGCTTTCTAAAAGAAACACTAAAGCAACCAAGTTACAGAAATTATGATGTTAAATAAAAAGGACTTTGAGTTTGCTGAAATCTGTAAAGACGGAACAAGAAAAGCATTAATAAATGGAAAATGATCTTAAAAGTTTTGGGTTTTCTTTCTAAACCATAGAGTAAATTTTGGCTTCTGGAACTGACCACTCCTCCCACTGAAGCAGCCAGGACTTGAAGGACTAATATCCCAGAGAAAGCAGATATCGAAGACAGCTCAACATTTCCTCAACATTTGGCATCACTGGTCTCTGTAAAGCATGTAACGGATCTTAAGCTGTTCAGGGCAAAGTATAGGTAACTAAGCGGAAACAACTGAAACACAGAGCGGAATTTTTGACACTCTCATGGCGCTTGGGAAACAAAAGTTGGATTTCAGAGTCTGCCTTTAAAAGGGGAAGAAGCCCCCGTGAACAGCCAGGCTTTCACTTGGGATCACAGGAGTGTGCACCAAGCCTGTAGGTAAACCGAGCCTTATAAAGATTGCAACTCCATTTCCAGGCAACTCAATTTCTGGCTAGATTGAACTTATCTGATCACATTTGATACCTCACAGAGGACAGAGAAAAGCCTCTTTGGGAAAAAATAATAGTATCCAAACCCATACATTTTTTTAAAAATCAAGATGTCTATCATTAAATAAAACATAAGGCATACCAAGAAATAGGACCCATATGTGACTCAGACATTGTAGTTATCAGATACTTACTTAAAAATAATGGAGATTACTTGGGGTTCCTGGGTGGTTCGGTTAGTTAAGTGTCTGACTTCAGCTCAGGTCATGATTTCACAGATCATGGGTTCAAGCCCCGCATCAGGCTCTGTGCTGACAGCTTAGAGCCTGGACCCTGCTTCAGAGTCTGTATCTTCCTCTCTCTCTGCCCCTTCTCCACTTGCACTCTGTCTCTCTTTCTCTCAAAAATAAACAAACATTAATTTTTTAAAAAATAATGGAGATTACTATGTTAAAAAATATTAAAATAAAGAGAAAATTTTACAAGAGTACTAAATCTAAAACAAAGATCAGATGGAAATTCAAAAACCAAAATATAATAATGTAGATTAATGTGTAAATAGATTTTATATTTAATTAAATTTATAATTAATTATAAACAACTGAAGAAAGGATTAGGAAATGTAAACAATACGAATAACAAAATTAACCTAATTAGCAATGCACCTAATAATAATAGAACATACTTTTTTTTCAAGTTATGTTTGCTAAATTTTATCAAAATTAACTATTTGCTACACCATAAAACAATTCACAAAACCTTTCTTTTTTAAAAATAATTTGTATTCTTAGGTTTTCATGTATTTTTTAAAATTGAAGTATTTATTGACAACATATAATATTTAACAAATTCCAAATGATTGAAATGATGTTATTCTATGCAGTAGAATTACATTAAAACTAAAACAAAAAATAATCATTAGAAAATCCTCAAATATTTGGAATTTAAACAATTCATTAAAAAATAAACTTTGGGTCAAAAAAGAAATCCCAATGGAACAAAATGACATTTTGCACCGAATGGAAAAAAAAGTCTGGCATGTCAAAATATGAATGCCACTAATGCTGTGCCCGGACAAAAATGTACAACTATCAAATCTATATGTGAAAAAGAAGTTTTTAAAAATAGTGACCTCACTATTCACCTCAAAAAACTAGGGGAAAAAAAAAACTCGTAGCAAATTAAACTTGAGCATATAGGTGAAAATAAATAATTAAAATAAGAGCAGACATTAATAAAATAGGAAATGTAAATACAATAGAGAAAAATCAACAAGGCTGAAATTTGGTTCTCTGAAAGCCTAAGTTCTTTGAAGACTGAAAAAGGATAAAAAGGGCTCACATAATCAGTATCAGGAGTTAAAAAAAAAAAAAGAAAAAGAAAAAGAAAAAGGAAGTCATCAAATCACACAGACATCTAAAAGATAATAGGAAATATTGAAAATACATTGAGGTAAGAAATGTACAAATTTTGATGAAGTGGACTAGATCCTAAGAAAATACAATTTACCATGCTGATACAAAAAGTGGAAAATCTGAATACCTATTTAAAACTTAAATCTGTAATTAAATATCTTTCCACTTACAAATCTCCAGGTACAAATGACTTCATTTGTGAACATTTCCAAACCTGAAGGCAGATATAACACTAGTCTTAGAAAAATTATTACCAAGAATAGAAAAAGATAGTACTTTTCAATTCATTTTTATGAGGCCAGAATCATCTTGGTATCAAAGTATGGCAAGAACAGAACACAGATAGAGAGGTGTAGGTTATATTTTTCTCATGAACATAGATACATAATCCTAAGTAAAATGTTAGCAAATTTACTTCAGCAATCTATAAAAACAAAAACACAAAAGGTTGGATTTATTCCAGGAATGCAAGGTGACTTATCATTATAAAAATCAACAAAATGCTACTCACCATGTTAAAAAAGAAATTTGTTTTTATTTTATTTTTTTACATTTTATTTATTTTTGATAGAAACAGAGCACAAGTGGGGGAGGGGCAGAGAGAGACAGAAACACTGAATCCAAAGCAGGCTCCAGGCTCTGAGCTGTTGGCACAAAGTCTGACGCAGGGCTCAAACTCACAAACCGCGAGATCATGACCTGAGCTGAAGTAGGCCACTTAACTGACTGAGCCACCCAGGCACCCCAAGAAGAAAATTTTATTATCACATCAAGAGATGCAGAAAAAGCATTTTATAAAATTCAACCCCCCAACAATGATTTAAAAAGAAAGAATTTGGCAAAGTGGATGTAGAAGGAAAGTCTCTTAATTAGATGAATAAATACATACAAAAAAACCTGAGACCAACCATTATACATAAGTTCGGTGTATCAAAACTTTTCCTCCTTAGTTCAGGAATGAGATAAAGATAACTAACATCATCATTTTTATTTACCATAGTAACAGAGGTCCTAACTGGTGCAATAAGGGAAGAAAAAAGTAGAATGATTAAAAAGGAAGAAAAAAGCAGTCATTATATGTGTAAAATTCAAAATAAGCTACTATTATCATTTATAAGTTAACATAGTGAGAACAGTAGATAAAAGATCAATACAAAAATATTTTTTTTAATCTCTGTGTACTAGCAACAAAGAACCATAAAAATGAAAAAAATATATAACATTTAGGATAGCATCAAAATTATCAAATATCTAGGAATGAATCTATTGAAAAGTGTTCAAAAATGTTAAAAACATCATGGAAGTAAATTAAGACCTAAATCTATGGAGAATACCTAAATCTATGGTACCATGGCCATAGATTGAAGACTAAAATTATTAAGATACCAAGTCTCCACCAGCTGGGGTATAGAGTATAAATACAGTCTCAATCAAAATTTCAGTAGGCATTTTTGTGTGTGTGTGGAAATCAACAAGCTTATTCTAAAAGTTTTATATGGAAATAACCAAGATAATCGTGAAGAAAAGCTGATTTGAGGAATTTATACTCTGATATGTCAAAACAAATTATGAGAATATAGTGAAAAAGTCACTGTGCCGTTTGCACAAGGAGGGACAAACTGAGAAATGAAACATAATGGAAAGTACAGAAACAGACCCAAATATATAGCCATTTGAAAGATGACACTGAAATGCAGTGTGAAAAAGATGGCCTTTCCAATTAGTGGTACCAGCTGGACCCACTGAATATCCATATTGAAAAAAAAATAAACCACACTCAAAATCAATTCTAGGTGGATTTTATACCTAAATATGAAAGGCAAACCAACAAACTTCTGAAATAAATCACAGGGAAATACTTTCATGCTTTGGGGGGTAGGGAAGGACTTTTAAAAAACACCAAACGTAATAAGTAAATGGGACATAATAAATATCACAATTGACAAACAGAACGACACAAAATGAAGAAACTATTGATCTAATTAGCAATATTGAGAGAGGGAAAAGCAAGCCAAACTTTGGGAGATGATTTTTGCACTACGTATAACTTAAAAAGGACACATAAGTAAATGTGTAAAAACACTTGAAATTATGTAAAGTACTCTTAGAAAGAAAGAGAGATAACCAATAGAGAAATGGGTAACATATACAGACAGGTACTTCACGAAAGAAGATATCTAAATAGCGAATAAACATATGACAAGGTGTTAAAAATTATTAGCTATCAGATAAATGCAAATTCAAATCAGAAGATGCCACTACGCATCCACCTGCATGACTAAAATAAAAGGGTCTGACAATACCAGGTTTGGCCAAGATGTAGACCAAATGGAAATCTCATATACTGCTGGCAGGTGTGTACATTGGTAGAAACCACTTTGAGAAACTGTTTGGCATATCAGTAAAAGTAGAATGGTTTTATACCTTGGGATCCAGCAACTTCACTTTGTAAAAAGTTAATTAAATTGTTAAGTATCTAGCAAGATTGATTAGGAAAATAGACCCTAGCCATTATTATAATGAAAAAAAGGATACATCACTAAAGATATATCAAAATAAAATTAGTATTTCAGGATGTTGTGGAAAAAAATTAAACCAAAAAAATGAAAACCGAGATAAAATAGACAAATTTCTATAAAAACACAACTTCTTGAGTTTATAGAAGAAACAGAAAAATTAGTTGTCCTGCAATTACTAAAGACATTGAATCTGTAATTAAAAACTTTCCCCCAAACAAACCCCTGTTTCTATATGGTATCACAAATGAATTCTACCAAACATATATTATTATTTTGAGCAATTGATATAGAATGAAGTAAAAAATCTATTTGATCATACATGGTGAATGTATTTTCTCTCTTAAGGCAATGACACTGTGATATTGGGAGAGGGGAGAGGGAATTTGGCCCTAGAAGGAAGAATATAGTATCTGCTTTCCTTTCCTTTTGTTATCGCATACTGCTTCCTTGGTAATTGTAATTGAGGACTGACAGGTTCTGGGGAGGGAATCTGAAAGAATAATCAATACATATACCCAATAGTTAGGGACTTGGTCCACAGGCAGGGAAAGGCTGACGGAGCGTGAAATATTATCACTGCAAACGGGTTGTGTACTAGTCCAGCACAGAAAGCTATGGAAAGATGGAGTTGGTTTTAAAGGGCGTCTTAGTCTGTTTGAGCTGCTATAACAAAATACCACAGACTGGGTGGCTTGCAAACAACAGAAATTTATTTTTCTCTCCTGGTGGCTGGAAGTCCAAGATCAGGGGGCCAGCATGGTTGGGATCTGGTGAGGACCTCTTCCAGATTACAGACTGACAGCTTCTCACTCTGTCTTTCTATGGTAGGAGGAGTCAGGGAGCTCTCTGTAGTCTCTTATAAGAGCACTAATCCCATTCATGAGGGCTCTATCCTCATGACTTATTTACTTCCCAAAGGCCCTACCTCCTAAAACCATCACATTGAAGGTTAGGATTTCAACTTATGAATTCTGAGGGGGACACAAACATTCAGACAATAGCAAAGGGAATGCCAAACATTTCCTAAAATGGGTATAAAGAGTTAAAATAGCTAATCTTTACTGAGAGCTTACAATGTGCCTGGCAGTGTGTTAAGTGTTTTATATGCATTTATTCTCTCAATCCACAAAAACCCAGATGATATAGGTGATACCTTATCTCACATTTACATATGAGAAGTTGACATAGGGCAAAACTGAGACACAGAGAGGTACAGCAGCCTCCCCTAGCTAATAAAGGGCAGAACCGGGGTTCAAATTCACAGGGTGTCTCTAAGTTTGGCTTCCTGTTGGGGAAGGCATTCCAGGCATGAGATGGATGCAAAAGGGACCGCGCCCCTCCTCCCCTGACCCGATTCCTGCCCACCTTTTTCATCTTCAGGCTGCTCAAAACCTGAATTGCCTAACCCTACCTCCCTTGTTTCTCAACTTAATGCTGCATTATGAGATGGGCCAGTTGCCCTGTATTTTTCAGCAGTCATTGCCTCTCTCTGTTTTAGAAACCACCTGGAACCACACACATGATAAAGTTAAAGGTCATAAACATTTGAAGAACATCTACTTGTAGATCTCCCTCTCTTGCTCTTTCTCCCTCTCTCCTCTCCTTCTCCCTCTTCCTCTTTCTCTCCTTCCCTCTCCTACTTCCTTCCTCCCTACCTGTCTCCTTCTCTCCATCTTTTCCTCTACTAATAGGCAATTTTAGAGAGAAATATGAGACTTGGAGTTCATATTTGCAAATCAACATTCGGATAATCTTTGAACTCGGGTACTATTAAGCCCTATTTTGAATTTTTTGGTTTTTTTTTTTTTAATTGAAGTCTAGCTGGCACACAATGGTATTTAGTTTCAGATGGACAACACAGTGATTCCACAAGTCTATAGGTTATGCTGTGCTATCATCGGTCATCATACAACACTATTATAAGACCTTTCACTACATTCCCCATGCCATGTTTTTTATTACATTTTGAGTTTTGAGGAGCAACTAACAGTTATAAAGTTGCCTTTTAAACTCTGATGTTTTTCCTTGATCTACTTTGGCCAGCATGATCCACCTTTTGGTTGCAAAACTCTGCTATTTAACAGTTTTCACTCTTAAAGAAGAGAAATCTAGACTTAATAACTTTGGGATTGTTTTTATATTTAAGTCCAAGTGGTTACATATTCTCAGAGGGCAGAGGAGGGTTTATTTTTCCCCACATCCAATTCAAAGTGGAGACAGGTTTCCTTTCCGTCCCCTTCTGAATATCAGGGTTTCCTTCACGTTCATGCTTACTTAGGACTGCAGACTAGAGGATTCCAGGTGACTAGGGCTCTCCTATTAAATTTCCCCTTGGGCAGACTTATGCTTTGTCTTCTGTCTTCTCAACCCTATGCAATTATCAAGGCAGAAACTCAGCATCTCCGGGGTGGCCACATACCTCAGGGAATAAATCGGATGGGCATTAGCCTCTGTCCCAGGATGCCCATCTTCACTTCCTTTGGGGCTCTGCACATCTCTTAATTTAACACAAACTGGTGCAGCCACTTTGGAAGACAGTATGCAAGTTCCTCAAAAAGTTAAAAATAGAACTACCCTATAATCCAGTAATCATACTACTGGATATCTACCCAAAGAATATAAAAACACTCACTCAAAGGGATACATGCATCCCTATGTTTACTGAAACATTATTTACAATAGCCAAACTAAGGAAACAGACCAAGTGTCCATCGATAGATTAGTGGATAGGGGCGCCTGGGTAGCTCAGTCATTAGGCGTCCAACTTTGGCTCAGGTCATGATCTCGTGGTCTGTGAGTTCGAGCCCCACGTCAGGCTCTGTGCTGACAGCTCAGAGCCTGGAGCCTGCTTCAGATTCTGTGTCTCCCCTTCTCTCTGCTCTTCCCACGCTCATGCTCTCTCTGTTTCTCAATAATAAATAAATGTTAAAAAAAAAATTCAAAAAATAGGTTAATGGATAAAGAAGACGTGGCCTATATATATTCTTTTCAGCCATAGAAAAGAGTGAAATCTTGCCATTTGCAACAACATGGATAGAGCTAAAGAGTATAATGCTAAGCAAAGTAAGTCAGTCAGAGAAAGACAAATACCATATGATTTTACTCATATGTGGAATTTAAGAAACAAAACAAATGAATAAAGGGGAAAAAAGAGACAAACCAAAAAACAGACTCAACTATAGAGAACAAACAAATGGTTACCAGAGGGGAGGCTGGTGGGTGAAATAGATAAAGGAGATTAAGAGTACACTTACCTTGATGAGCATTGAGTAATGTATAGAATTATTGAATCACTGAAACTAACACTGTATATTAACTACACTGAAATTAAAATGAAAACAATTTAGTGCCTGCTCGGTAATGTGTTTAAATTAGTGGGGGTTGGGGAAGGTTTCAACATTTAATCCGGTATTCTAGTTTTAGTCAGGAGAGTCATTCAGGGTACTTATCAGCCAGACCTCTGGAAACAAAAGCCTCAGAATCTACTCTACAGAGGTTGATTATTTTCCGGTAAGTGCTAAGCCTAGTGTTTCAATAGTGCTCTAATGTGATCACTGCTTAGTTATGTGAACAGTGTTACAAATTACTGTTGGAAGATATGATTCTTTCTTACCTGACATCAGAACTTAATTAAGCATGTGACCGAGACTTAGTTGGGGAGATGTCTGAGTGGGAGAAAGCCTCAATGATATTGGAATTACATCTTCACATTTCAAATCAGTCCAAACATTCTTCACTCTTTCCATTGTTGGAACAGTGGGAAGCTTGGAATGGGTTTTTTAATGCAATCATTCTTCCAAATGCATAACATGGCACCAGTCCGAGCACTTGTAACCATCTCCAAAATGAGCAGAATGAATCCAAATTCTACTGTGACGGTCTGGCCTGTGGGAAAATGATTTGCTGATTTATAGGGCTGGATGAAGACCATAAAAGTTACTGTCCAAGTTTGTTCTGTAAATTGTCTTTCCTTTCCTTTCCTCTTCTCTTTATTTCCCACTTCTTTCCAAAGTATATCATATTTTTATAAAAGTCACTGGTTTGGAAATTCCATTTAGAGATCAATAACAGCATTCATAAGTCAAGCAAGATAAAACAATACATCCTAGATAGTTATTTTCCAAAATTGGAATATTCTCTTTTACAAGGAATCTATTTCTAAACAGTTAGTCTATGATTATAAGTCTGGAAGGAAATCAGTTAGGAAAAGTGAAAAAATAAATATTTCATAATACTGCTCTTTAAAATGGAAATGCACAAGACATAATGTTAATAGTATTCTTTTATTTTTAATTTTTTAATGTTTATTTATTTTTTAGAGAGAGAGGGAGATCGTGAGTAGAGGAGGGACAGAGAGAGAGGGAGACAGAGGATCTGAAGCAGGCTCTGTGCCAATAGCAGAGAATCCAATGTGGGGCTCAAACTCACAAACTGTGAGATCATGATCTAAGACAAAGTCAGAGGCTTAACCAACTGAGCCATCCAGGTAGGTGCCCCTGTGTTAATGATATTCTTTTCAAATATTTTTTTAAACTTTTGTTCTTCTGGACACCCCTGAATTCACTGCCAAATCTTACTTCCCCACTCCCTATATTCACTATTCTGAATTTTTTATCCTTGCCTTGAATTGTATTTATTTTTTAATTTGTTTTCTTTTTTTTTAATGTTTACTTATTTTTGAGAGAGAGAAACAGAGTGTGATCAGGGGGAGGGGCAGGGATAGAGAGAGACACAGAATCTGTAGCAGGCTCCAGGCTCCGAGCTTTTGGCACAGAGCCAGACACGGGGCTTGAACCTACAAACTGTGAGCTCATGGCCTCAGCAGAAGTAGGACACTTAACCACCTGAGACACTCAGGCTCCCCTCCTTGCCTTGAAATTCAGTTTGTAGTTTTATCAAATACTTTTGTATGTCTGAACAATATACTGTTTAGTTCCAGCTGTTGTGAGCTTCATAAAAAGGATATGTAGCTCTGAGACTTGTTCTTTACTCAACATTGTTATAAACACTAATTATGTTGTTGTGTATATCATTTATCGTTGCTGCTGTATAATATCCTATTGTTTGAAAATACCACAGTTTATTCATCTATTCTCTTGTCAATGGTTATTAGTGTTGATTCTAATTATTTTTTTGTTACTTTGAGCAGTGCTGCTAAGCACATTCTGGTATGTTTCTCAACATATATGTGCAAGAGTTTGGGGGAATTCTTACCTAGGAGTGGATGGAATCGCTGAATTGTATAATGTATAAATATTCAACTTTACAAAATAATGCCAACATGGGGTTTAAAGTGGTTGTACCAATTTCTGTTCTAAGGTTCAGTGTATAAGATATCCCTTAACTGCATAGTCTTCAACATTTGGTATTATTAGACTTAATGATTGTTGCCACTTGAATGGGTAAAAACAGTATGTCCTTTGTAGTCTTGATTTGCATTTCTCTGATTCTTGAAAATTGAGCATTATTTCATGTGCTGATTGGCCATGTATATTTCCTTGTGAAATGCCTGTTCATATGTTTTGCTCAGTTTTCTATTGATTTGTTTGTTTTTTATTATTGTTTTCATAGTGCTTCATAGAAGATTTTTAATGTGTTCTTTATAAGAAAACTTTATCACGTGTGGCAAATATAGTCTCTTGGATATAGTTTGTCTTCTCTCTTCTTTTAAATATAATCTTCGATAAACAAAAAAAGAGCCCCACCCCTATGTGAAACATTCATTTCAACAAATAGTGGACATTCATTTTGTGCTAACTATGGCTTCAGGTAACCAGGGATGTTCCTACAAACACAGTACATCCAGACCTTCTTCTTGTGGAGCTGACTTGCTAGTAAGCACATTCTTGCCCCAACCATTCAACAGTTTGTGGGAGCTTTTGAAGCTATTTCAGTTTTTCTCTCTAGAAAGTAGAGTCTCGGGGCACCCGGGTGGCTCAGTTGGTTAAGCATCTGACTCTTGATTTCGGCTCAGGTCATGATCTCACGGTTCATGAGTTCAAGCCTGGCATCGGCATTAGGTCCTGCGCTGATAGCATAGAACCTGCTTGGGATTCTCCGTCTCTCTCTCTCTGCCCCTCTGACACTCGTGCTCGCTCTCTCTCTCAAAATAAACCTTTTTAAAAAGTTTATAAAAAAAGAAAGTGGAGTCTGAGATTCTCACCCCTGCCTTCCTGATGGACTCTAAGTAGACAAACCAGAGGCTCTTTCTGCTTTGACAGAGAAGCACATAACTAGCCCCCACCCCTACTCCTTTCCTTTGGAGCTGTCACAGGCTTTTTCTCTGGGTGGTGTCCTCATTTCAAGGGACCGATTGGCTCTGCATTCTAGCTCACCCAAGGGGGGAAAAAAAATGAGCTGGGCTACAATGAGCTCCTATTCTCTGCAATGCTCCATGGGTGATGTTCAAAGAAAACAAATTCTCTTAGATAAATGCAACCTAATGCTTTGAATATTGTTTCAGTGCTTGTCTCCGGAAAATTCTCTTATTGAAAAAGAAAAATCTCATTTAACATCTTGAATGTAGCACATCCACAGATGAAATGTTTGCTTGCTCTGGGCTTGGGTGTCTCCTCTGCTACATGTGTGTACATGTGCATTCAAATGAGGTAAAATTGTGACACACTCTGGGGCTTGCCACCCAGGCATCTTACATTTTCTCTTTTCTTTGGAACTGATTACAATGTTATTCTGCCGGGGAAATGCCTTCCTAGCTTTTTTTCCATCTAAATACCTGCCCTTGAGAATCAAAGGTAGTGATCCCTGAGTAGCCAGGGGTGTCAGTGAATTTTCCACATTGGATTTAATTCACCGGCAGCCCAGAGGTAGGTAGGAATGACTGAGGTGTGAGAATTATGCTCTACCACAGCTACTACTACTAGTAAACGTTTATTGAGCCTGTATCTCCGTTCATAAGTATCATTGTTTTTATCTTCACAACCATGAGACGCAAGTGCTGTTCTCCTCATCTTTCAGGAGAAACTGAAGCAGGAAAGGTCAAGTCTGTCCACTTTGGAATCTCAAGGGGGAAAGGATCCCCTTGTCCCACCTTCTGTCCATGGCGGGAAAGCTCAGTTGGTTATTAGTGCCGTTTCTAATTATTTTTTTGCTACTTTGAGCAGTACTGCTAAGTACATTCTTATGGATGTTTCTCAACACATATGCCTCCGTAAACAGTAGAGACAGGGAGCTTTGGCGCGTGTCTCTTGGTGAAGCAAGCGAAGGCATCGCTGCCAGGAGGCCGGGAATTTTGTCATATACCAGGGGACCACTCAGTGGACTCTGACGACAGAGAAGGGCCCTGACGCCAGTCCCTCTTCACCCTCCTCCACCCTCAAAAGATGAGTAGGGTGTCACTGACCAAGCTTTTTGATTTACTTGTTTTGTTTTGCTTTTTTGTTTTATGTCCTTGCAACCAGGCACTAAAAGAGTTCTGGGCCTTGCTAGCTTGCCCCAGGGCAGGAGGCAGAGACTGGGCCAAGGAAAAACTAATCAGTTTGGCATTAGCCCCAATTGGTGGTGATATTTTCTGTAGCGCTAATTTCCTGGGCCCTTTGCTTGTGCACCACCAGGCCGATGGGCCTGACGAACGGCTGCTTGGCTCAGAAGTTCAGGCCTCACCGCCTCATCGTGCGTCCTCCCTCCCTGACTGGTGCCACAGCGACCAGGGCGCTCCCGTGGACGTGGCCGCCCTGCCCAGAAGCTGAGTAATGACCCATAAGCACCTGACCAGGAGCTGGAGGCATCCTGATGTTCGATTTTCCTCAAGCACCGTCACCCCGTTGCTCTCAAACATGCTGTGTCATTTCGAGGGCTTAGCACTAAGCAGATTTACTGCAAGCCAGTAATAACAAAGAAGGAAATGAAAATATCCTTGATTAAAGGCACTGAAAAACTCTCCACTTGTGCTCTTTTTTTTATTGGTCTTTGAGGCACTGTCGTCTTCTACCGTGAATAAGATGTCCTGCAGCAGCCGGCGGCCAGGAGGGCAGGGTCTCTACTTAGGGCTGGTTTACCTTAAAAGATGTCACATTTGGACTCTGTCAGTTTTACTGCTCTTGGCACAGAGCGCTGGTCCTCTCCGAAATGTAAACTTGAAGTCGTGGCCCTAGAAAGGTGCTTTCATGGCTGAGCAAGTGTGTGCGTTTGGCCAGGCCTTCTACAGAACTTTCCCTCTTGGCTTGCTGGCATCATCATCCGAGGTTTACTGAGTTCTGTGTGCACGTGATACTGCTCCAGATGTTAGCTCTACCTTCCATCCAGGAAACAATGCCAGAGGTTTCCTTTTGGGATACTCTCATTTGTAAACTCTTTGCCGAAGATAACAGAGGAATTTGCCAACAGGCAATGGTTACGGCATGGTTGGTAGAAATCGGTTAGTTAATTGAACGTTCTGGAAAATAAGTTCGGCATAACCATTAGAACCAATTTTCAAAGAATTAGAGTTCCAGACATAGCAAAATTGTGCCAAAAGCCATGCTTTCATTCGTTTCATTCGTTGATGAAACCTGGAAACATTTGAGGAGCTTGTTGTAGAGAGCAGCTCTTTGTGCCCATGAGTCTAGCTCTGGAAGTGGGCCGATGCGGTGAGGTAGATGATTGCTCAGAGCTGAATGGTGACCATCAAAAAATAATTATTTGATGAGGGAGACATTTTGGGAAGTTTGCAGAAAAGCGGTCAGTCATCTTTGATTTTGTAATAGACAAGAGCAGGATGCGGTTTGCAAGCCATTCCAGGAAAAGGGATGGGGCTGAGAGGCTGAGCTGACAATTGGAGGAAGGTTGGATCACCAAGAAGTCCTAGGAAGAGGTTGTCGGAAGAAGGAGCAGAGCAGTCAGGGCCTCAGGGAGCATCTTATGAAATGATGTTAGTGGGGCCCATCCACAAGCCAGGCTCCATCCAGACCCTGAGGACTGGAGAGAGGAAGACTGGCCACAGTCCCAGACAGGCAGGGACACTTAGATGGGTTCCAGGACTGAGATACAGGCATGAGGCAAAGTTGGGCAAGGGAACGGGCACTGCCAGGATAAACTGACTTGATGTGGGATGCCAAGAAAGCGAGTACCTTCCTAGAAAGGGGCCGGGTAGGAGCCGATGCACCTGTGATCCTGGATGCAGTTTGTTTCCAGGGCAGTGAGGAGTCAGGCCTGACTGGGGGTGGGGGCTTGTGCCTTGTGTGTTGCTGCCTGAACTTCCCCTGCCCAAGGCTGCAGCCGCTTCGGGTGGGAGCTCCAGCCTCTGAAGTCTGCCAGCAGCAGGGGCAGGGAATCAGGCAAATCATTACAGAGGAAAGAACCCCAGTCACAGCCTGAGGCAGGGCTTGCAAACTCAAATGCCCGCAGATGCCGGGAGCTAAAATGCAGGAAGCAGTCAGATGTGTAAGATGATAGGGAGACACGGGAGCAAACAGGGAGCTCAAATTGAGCAAAACTTGGCATTGGCCAAATCCAATCTTGTGTCTAATCTGGGCCAGACTCGGCCGGTGGACCACACTTCACGGGTCCTAGTCTCCAGTGGGCCCAAGATTTGGGAAAGTGAAGTCGAAAGATTCAAAACAAAGACACAAGATCCTAAGACCAGAAGGCCCAAAAGGGGAAGTCAAAACCAAATGTTTACATTACAACCGCAAATGAACCTAAGAGGGAGAAAAGAGAGACAACATCTAAAGAAGAAACCATGATTCTAGAAGTAGCTCATCTATGAGTTCATGCTTTCAATGGGCATGCAAAGATGGTGGAAGTGGAGGAAGTTGGCCAAGTACGAACAGAAGGGCAAAGGTTCAAACCGAGTTGAGCCCGGGAAGATGCCAAAGGCGAGAAGAGGCAGTGACAGCTGTAAGAACAATAAGAACAAAGGAGAGACAGATCCCTCGCTTGTGGCCTGAGGAATAGTAACAGAAGACAGAGAAAGCGGATAGAAATAGAAGCAACAATTTCTGTTTTACTTCCTTCTTTATAGTTAGAATGTTCTTCACACGTAGCGTAGAGAAATAAAATCCTACGCTGTCAGGCAGAATGAAACCTTAAATAGGGAAGGACATGGGGCGCCTGGGTGGCTCAGTCAATTTAAGCGTCCGACTTCAGCTCAGGTCATGATCTTGCAGTTCACGAGTTCAAGCCCTGCGCTGGGCTCTGTGCTGACGGCTCAGAGTCTGGAGCTTGCTTCGGATTCTGTGTCTCCCTCTCTCTCTGCTCCTCCCCTGCTCACACTCTGTCTCTCCCTCTCTCTCAAAAATAAATAAACATTAAAAAAGTAAGCATAAATAGGGGTGCTTGGGTGGCCCAGTCAGTTAGTGTCTGACTTCGGCTCAGGTCATGATGTCACGGTTTGTGAGTTCGAGCCCTGCGTCGGGCTCTGTGCTGACAGCTCAGAGACTGGAGCCTGCTTTGGATTCTGTGTCTCCCTCTCTCTCTATCCCTCCCTCACTAGTGCTCTGTCTCTCTCTTTTTCTCAAAAATAAATAAATGTAAAAAAAAAATTTTTTTTAAGTATAAATAAAATAGGGAAGGGCAGAGCAAGACACCACTATGCTGCCCTAGTCACGCCCAAACATCCTCCATATGCGACATCTTTCCTTTATCAAGGAACTCCAGGGCTAGGATATAATGCCCCCTGCACCTCATCCCCTCACCTCTCCACCACCAATGCTCTAAACAAACACCTGGGCGTTGTCTGAGGAGAGTGAAGCCTCTGATAAAGTGCCCAGCACAGGGACTCAGACACGATCCCCAGAGTCCCTTTTGCACCCCTCCAGCATGGTGCCGAGCCTCGCGCAGCCCTGGCCCCTTTCAGAGTCAGTCCCTTTGTTCAGCAGATCCTGTGTATGAGGTGCGAACTTGCTGGTCCCCTGACCTGCCGGAGAGACTGCGTCCCACAAGGTGCGGCACAGCGGTTCTCATCCCTGGCTGCTCGTCGGAACGGCAGGGATATTATAAAAACCTACCAAGGCTGGCCTGCTGCCCCACGTATAGACACAGAATCTCTGGGCCCCAGTCCTTTTATCCTAATATGTAGTCACAGTTGAAACCACTGTGGAAAGCAAGCTAGATGTTTCTCAGAAAGGGTGCTCGGGTCCCTGTTTGCCATATACACAACTAGAAAAGTCACTTCATCTCCCTCTGACGCTTTCTCCTCTGGGAAAAGGGGGCACAGGAACGTGACCTTGCCTAGTTTAGCAGGGTTCGTGAGGTCTGCTGAGGGAGCAGTGGAAGTGACTCATGCACAGGATAATGCTATTTGTATGACTCCTCTGCTATGCTTAGTACCTACAAAGAGAGAGCTAAGGGTTCAAAGGAGGCCACATGGTCACCATGAAAAGGAAGGCATCAGTGAGCATAAGCAGCCTCATTCGGGCCCATTTCTTCCAATTATTATACATGTTTGCAAGGCTGGTTGAAATAGAAAAGGTTTGTTAAGGTAACATTTTCATGAAGAAAATAAAACCAAGAACATTTTGATCCCCCTCATAGAAAAATGTTTAAACTTACTCTGTTGTGTCTAGATTCTGAACTTCTCTAGGATGAGTACAGCGTGTTAATTCCACTGTGTCCTGCTAAGCATAACAAAATGTGTTCAGGTGTGGAGAGACACTTAATTTAGGATTTTATGATTGTCGTCACTTTGTATCTCATGAAGAACATCTTAAGGTTGACAGCTTCTAGCATTTCCTGTTTCTTTCTGTTCGCTTTGGACTTGGGTAAAGCTGAACTGTTAAAGTTAGGAGAATTCGTATTTGACCAGTAGCAAGGAGGACTGGAAAACCGTAATTTGGAAATACAGTGGATGTCCAGATCTTGGTCTTTTGATACCATTCTCAATTAAAAGGGAGTCAGGGCTCCTGGGAGAAAGATTGCCTCCAGGAATAGGGCAAGGAAGGTACAGCCACAAGCCTGGAACTTCTCACTGTGCCAGAAAGTCAACAAGTGCTCAAGGAATGGCAGTATGTTAGAAGGACACAGTCAAACTACAGTGGCTCCCACCTGCCTAAACCTGGGGCATTTTGAGTATCAAAATATATAATGATATTAATAACGAGTAAAAGAAGAATGAGTGAGTCCGCGTTCATGTAAGTAAATATTCAAGGGGGGGCGGAAGCTCTTCATTATACCTGCATGCCAATCCACAAACATCGACTAGATCATGGGGTTAGAAAAATTACCATTTGATAACTATCATACCAATAATGGGTTCAAGCAACGGAATCACCAGTGAATGCTTAAAGCACTGGGTGAAACTGGAATGAGGCAGAGGATATTTACAAAATCTAAAAATATCTCCCCACAAATTGCTTATCAATTACAAAGAGGAAAGTAGTAACTTTATGGTGGAAAAATGTGACAGGTACCATTTCTCCCAAGGCATCAACATTAAGTCACCCTACAGCCAATCCAACAGAAAATCTGATAGGCTCTACTGTCAAAACGTACCCAGCCAAACTGCCATCATCTCCCACCTAGAGGGGACAGTTTACCTCCTGAAACTGCTTCCTGCCTGTTCAGTCAGAGGAGCCTGTTAAAATGTGAGTCAAATGATGTCACTTCTTTAAGCAAAACCTTCTCAAGCCTTCATCTCACTTAGAACCAAAGCCCATGTCCTTACGATGGCCACAGGTCCTGAGGGTCTGGCCCCTGTGTCTCTAACCTCCTTGCTTATTCCACGTCACCCTCTTTGCTGTCCCTTCAGTGCATCAATCATGTTTCTATCTCAGGGTCTCAGCATTTGCTGCCAGTAGGAGTTTTCCCCCAGATATCTGTCCAGACTGCCCCCTCTTTACCTTTAGTCTTTGCTCAGAGATGTGGCAATCCTTCCCTGCTTTATTTCCTCTGTAACTGCGAATTCTTCCTCATGTTCCTGTCTCCTGCACCAGTATTTAAGCTGGGAGAGAAATATATCCCCAGAACCTGGAATATAGTGGACACTCAATACATATGTGTATGTGCTGAAATGTTGAGTGAATAAATACACTGATGACGTGCCTACACCAGCACTGTGCTAGGCATGGTACGGGATATACAAACAAAACAAAATGAAAAACACAAAAAATAACCCCTAACTAGAACCCAAACAACCAAACAATCAAGCAAACAAAACAAAAATTAAAAAAAAAAAAAAACTAACTAAACTGAAAAAAACAAAAACAAAACCAAAAAACACATGTGGTCCCCAGCTTGCCAGAACCTGGCAACCGAGTTGGAGGAGGGAAGGGAACAAACATTAGCACAGAAAGGTGAGTCGGGTTCCAGGAGGAGTCTTCCCAGTGGCCGGCACTCTGTGGGGAGCTGGTTTGGGTGGGCAGAGGGGAAAGGCAAGGAAAACTATCCCCCCTACCCCCACACCAGGGGACACTGCCAAGATGCTTCTTCCAGAGCTAGGAGGAGGGGGGCCGTGGGAAGCCAGGGGCAGGGTGGCAGAATGTGGGTCAGGCCAGCCTGTGGAGGGATTTACGGCTGTCAGTGTCCTTCATATTCCCTCCACCCCAACCCCCACCTCAACCTATCCTGCCCAGTGGGCTAGCATGCTTAGAGTCCCTCCCCTGGGAGCACACCTGACACAAGGATTTGAGGCTAGTGACATGTTCCCAGGAGTCACCCCAGGAGGAAATGAGAGAGGGAAGGGAAGGAAGCTGGTCTGTGTGCATAAGAGAGCAGGATACCCCTGCAGGCACCGGGCTGATCCAGCTGGGAGCCTGCAGGAAGTGAAAGGGAACAAGTCTCCGATGATGCCCTTCAACTCCCGGTCCTCATTTGCCAGGTGCTGCTGGGGTGTGGGGGGCATCAACTCCCTGGCACCTCCAGCCTGGCCTGAGCAGGGCTCAAGAGACGGCCACGAGACAGAGAGCCGCAGGCATCCGGGCAGAACTGCTGGCTTGCGTGGCAGCGGCGGGCTCTCGGACAGAGGCCGAAGGCGCGCCCAGAAGCTTGAAATTTACGCTTTTACGGTAAATAGAAAGCTAAGTTGTAGAAACCATAAGAATGACTTGTTTTTAAATGGAGGAGAGTAAGAACTCTGTTTGCACCACATCAATGGTTCGCCCAGTTTAGAATTCCTACGAGAACCCGTCCCTGATACTTCATAAAGACGCAGAAAAAGCTGCACATGTAGTAAAGCAGGCTGATGGGAACCTGCTAATCGCTGCCCTTGTAGTCTAGTGACTAAACCGCCCTTCCTGCTAATGACCGTAATTCACTACCAATATCATCAGTGCTCTAAAAGCCTTCTCCCCAGTGGTGACTGAGTGTGGGGCCAAGAAACAAAACAGGAGTCACACCCCATTCACTTGCCAGGGCAAATAGCCTTGTAGGTGTAATTATTTAAATTTAAAATTAATTAAACTTTACAATTAAGTTATAAACTTATAAATTTAGTATTCAAGTTCAAGGCCGCACTTGCCAGGGAGAAATGTAAAGCAAAACCCACATGCCTCCTGCTGAGGGTACACTTTTTTTTGAGAAGATGCAAACAAGGTCACAGGGCCTGTCTGCCGGAAGGGAAATCCCTCTGACGGCTGGCTTCCTTTGGAAATCATTTCAGCCTGAAGGAGAGGAGAGGGATGTGCACACACGAGGCTCTCTACTGTCCGTGCCAGGCACACGGTGTGGACCAAGGCTTCTGAAGGCCAAAGAGCGAGGACTTTATGAAAAAGGGAAGCACGTCTCCGTAAGAAGAGCCCGGAGAACTGCCGACACGCAGCCCTGCCTGCGGAGTGGAAAACACCCTTGAACTCTGGAGGTCTGTCAAAACCATTTCCATCAGAAGCAGCCCCACCTTCCACCTGCTGGTAACTGGAGAACACCGAGGTACGTCTTGTTCTGGAGGATTTTTCTTGACCCCTGGAGCCGCCAGGAATGCGGCTTTGGGGGCAGCCAGCCAGGCCTGGGATGTGGGAAGCTGAGGCATTTCAACAGCTGCTCGGGGGCGGGCAGCACATTTTAATTGTCTTGGGGCAATTAGCATAGGGTTTCTTTTCTCCCTCTAACCTTTCAAGAAAGTGGTGTAAAGGGAGCCTTTATAGTCCTCTTTGGGAATTCAGTCACCGAGTCAATCATTAGGACCACTGACTTAATCTAGGAGGCGGGGAGAAGTAAGGAAGAGTCTCTCTCTTCCAGGGGCCCTCTGTGGACCCTGCCCAGAGATTTCCCTCCCGTCTGTGGGGTTCTGTGTCCACAGCTGCCCAGAAAGGAGGCCCCTCCTCCACCCTCAGCCTCTCTGGACAAAGAACAAGATTCCTGGAAGAGAATGGTGCAGTGACGTTTGGAGGTGTGCATCAGGACAGGCTCTCCACGCCCCTTCCTGGGCCGAAGCTTGGGCCTTGGGTCTCCCTCCAGGCAACAACGCTGGTGCCACCCTGGTGCCACAGAGCCTGGGCTGGCCTCTCTCCACCCTCTGCTGGCCTCCTGGGCCTTGTTACCGCCCCACGTCAGAACCTTGCCGGCCTCAGCTTGGGCCTTCATGTTCATATTCAGACAAGTTTCATCGCACCGGTTGGTCCTCACAGGAGACGGCAGCCGGTTTTATGGGAAGGTCAGGGAGGCACAGAGAGGCTGTGAGTTGGTTAGGGGTGCACAGTTGGCAAGTGAAGAGCTGAGATTCAAAGTTGGGGCTTTTGTCTCCAATCCCAGGGCTCTTCTCTTTCGACTCCGGAGTCTTCCCCTCAGCCTGACATGGGAACAACCATCTTAAAGTACAAACCTGCTTTCACGTATTCATAGAAAAGGGATGGTGTTCCCCCTCACTCATCCCTCTACAGGTTTCCTTTCCCAAGGTCGATTCTAACGCAGGGAGTGGTTCCCAGGTGGGACAGGAGGATGATGACGATGATAATGGCTACCGTTCATTGAGTGCACACCCAGGCACAAAGCTAAGTGACTTATAAGCACTTCTTTTTCTCTCGAATTAGTCCTTTAAACAATCCTATGATTTAAATAATATAATCATCTCCATTTACAGATAAAAAAGCTGAAGCTCCGTTAAATACCATGCCCTGGATCCCAAAGCTCATGGCGGTCAACCTGGTAATGCAAGCAAACCCACCAGGGTGCTCTTGACCTCGCCCTTTGGCTTGGGACTTTTCTGTGACACTGCACAGCAGCCACCTGTCCTCGGGCTGCAACCTCCAAGCTGCCCAGCCAGCGGGCCGGAAGTCCTGCCTGACAAGAGCTGACACTTAGAAAACACGATTAGGTGCTGAGCACTCTTCTTTTCACCTTCACATATTAACCACGGTTCAATGATATACAAAGCATTTCTCCCCCATTTCACAGATGGACAGCCTGAGAACACAGTCTGAATGGCTTGTCGAAGTGCACGGGAAAACCAGGCTCCAGAGCTCATGATCCAAGCACTGTACTCATTGCTCTGCTGCAGAGATGGTAGGTAACAGGCCACCTTTCACTCCTAGGATCAAAGGACGAAGGCAGATCCCGTCCAATAGACACCCTAATCACAAACAAGGTACTGTCTGGATTTTTCTTTAAGGCAGAGGCTTTGCTCTGGCAGGAACATGAAAGAGCGTTTGCTTGATCAGCCTCAGAAGCCACTAAGAAGCATTCTGCTTTTGGAACTGGGCAAGAGGGCAGTGTAGACATATGCTTTGCTAATAGCGCTGCTGGCAGCCCACGCCCCTGGCAGTAGGATCCGCCTGGGGTGTCTGTTACCAGCACATCTTGTGCTGGGCGATAGGATGCTAGGAAGCCTCCAGCGCCGGTAATGACTTCCTGCTGAGACACGGAGTCGCCCCGTGCCCACACAAAACGCCAGCCGAATCGGGGGCGGGGATTTTCAGAAAAGACCGAAGCACATCTTTCTCTAGCATCTCACTTCCATGTGATTTGATTTTTTTTCTGCCCTTTTTAAAAAAAAAAAAAAAATTTATTGTTTAATTTACATCCCAGTTAGTTAGCATATAGTGCAACAATGATTTCAGGAGTAGATTCCTTAATGCTCCTTAGCCCATCCCCCCTCCCACAACCCCTCCAGTAACCCTCTGTTTGTTCTCTATATTTAAGAGTCTCTTATGTTTTGCCCCCCTCCTTGTTTTTATATTATTTTTGCTTCCCTTCCCTTATGTTCATCTGTTTAGTATCTTATGTTCCACATATGAGTGAAGTCATATGATACTTGTCTTTCTCTGACTAGTTTCACCTAGCATAATACCCTCCAGCTCCATCCACATACTTGTAAATGGCAAGATGTCATTCTTTTTGATTGCCGAGTAATACTCCACTGTATATATATACCACTTCTTCTTCTTCTTCTTTTTAATATGAAATTTATTGTCAGATTGGTTTCCATGCAACACCCGGTGTTCATCCCAACAGGTGCCCTACTCAATGCCCATCACCCACTTTCCCCTCCCTCCCACCCCCCACCAACCCTGTTTATTCTCAGTTTTTAGGTGTCTCTTATGGTTTGGCTCCCTCCCTCTCTAACTTTTTTTGGTTCCTCAAAAAATTAAAAATAGATCTACCCTGTGACCCAGCAATAGCACTGCTAGGAATTTACCCAAGGGACACAGGAGTGCTGATGCATAGGGGCACTTGTACCCCAATGTTTATAGCAGCACTCTCAACAACAGCCGAATTATGGAAAGAGCCGAAATGTCCATCAACTGATGAATGGATAAAGAAATTGTGGTTTATATACACAATGGAATACTACGTGGCAATGAGAAAGAATGAAATATGGCCTTTTGTAGCAACGTGGATGGAACTGGAGAGTGTTATGCTAAGTGACTTTAAAGGGCTGTGTTTCCAACTGATATTTTTATTGGTCACAATGCGAACCTTTTTCTCTTCAGTTATGAGCTCTAGCAAAGGGAAGGAGTCCTGTCTCAATACAGACCAGTAAGGTCAGAGGCCCTGAACCTGAACAGTGACTTAACATATTTCGTGGGAAACATGGAGTGTTTTTCCACTATAGACACGTACTTACCCAGAATTCAGAAACCCCAGTTCTTCAGAGCCAAACCTGTCTCTTAGGATACCTTCTTCCCTTCCTCCGTGATGGCCAGGAGCCATTTCCTTTCCTGGGGGAAGCGTGGAGAAACCTACATTAGTGAATGCCTTTAATGGGCCATGAACATGTCAGATGCTTTCGAAGTATCTTTTCAACTTATTCTTCACATCGGAGTTATTATTCCTATTATACAGACTCAGAGAGGTTAAGCCACTGATCCAAGGTCATACAGCTAAAAAGTAAAACCAGGATTCAAACCTAAGTCTTTTTGACCACATCCTTACCACCCTTGTGTGCCTTCTCAAATCTCTAGCCCAGAAGATAATTTTACCACACAGTGCTGCCCTACCCACGCCAAGCACAAGGTAGGGGTCTAATTAAAGCTGGTTGAGGGAACGAATAAATGAATGAATCATTTTTTTTATTAACACTCATTTTACCATACGCTTCCCTGTGAATCCCCTTATCAGGCCATACCTCCACTCTCCAATTCCTAACACCTCTCCCAGATAATTTTCTCTGCTGTGCACCAATCACTTTCATGTAGGCTTCCAATGGACTTAGACTTAGTTACTCTTTTCCACCCCCTCATCTGTTACTCAGTCAAATCTTTTGGGTTAACTCGCTTTGCTCCTATTACTCAAGTCAGCGCTGACAGGATTGCAAATCTGGTGAAACTCCAAATCTGCAGGGCCAGAAATAGATTGTGAAATAAGCAAGAGGGTAAGGCAGCTATAATCATGATTCTATTAATACCCAATGAATGGAATTCTTAACACACACCACTGTTGGTCTACCATCATGTAGCATCATTCATGCACTTTAGAGTTACAGAAACTCGTCCATCACTTCAGGTCCCCACATGTGTCATGAACTCATTGAAGCTCTGGCAAACCTCAGTATCCATCCCCTATTGTTACATATGCTGTGTCTACTCTTTCATTTGGAGTTAATGATTAAAGTGTCGCAGTGTTTGGTCTGCTCAAAATGCCATCATTTTCCGCCCCAAAATATTCTCTAAGTCCAATATTTTCAACACTCGACTTCCTGTAGAAATTTTCTTTCCCTTCAAAATAAAGGGAACAAATTATTTCTGCTCATGGCCCTGTTTAACTATGAAATGGCAACATTTTCTCATAAGAAAATGGAAATCAGGGGTAGTTAAAACTGAAGTCTGCTATAATAGCCCAGCTATAAATGCCTCATAAACTCCTGGGTTGTTGAGGCTTAAAGAACAGAGAAATAGATTGTGAAATAAGCAAGAAATAAGAAATAAGAAAGAAAAAAAGGGAAAAATAAGAAAGAAATAAGAAAGAAAAAAAGGGAAAAACTTACCTGACTCAGTTTTTCTAAGAGTGTATATTTCTACATGTTAATTAGCAAGTAGAATGGCTTTGTGTCAATCCTCAAAGCAATCAAATGGCTTTGAGTCAACCCAATACACTGACTATTGGGTAAATGTCATTTTGAAATGGTGTTTTAGAGTTGAGGTGTTCTCTCCTATAATGTAAAATGCCATGCTTCTTTACCTTGGTAAGTTTCTCCCTAAAAGACAATGATTTTCGCAGGAATCAAAGAAAACACTCACCGACATCAATAATTAACGTCCACTCTTCACTCTCATCCCCTGAGAAGGGTGCATTTAAGGGAAGACAACAAAGAAATCTAGCTAGTGGTGATGTCACTGGACTCCAAGACTTCCCTGGAGAAGGTGCCTCTCAAGGTTCAAAAGACATTATTTAGGTAGACTAACTCTCAGGATCAAACATCAATATTTGATAAGAGCTAAAGGTGGGGCACGTGAAGATAGGAAAAGCTCCTCTTGCTCACCCTACTGCCGAACAATAACAACAAAGACCCACAGCCAAGCTGCCTCCAGTTCAAAAGTGTGCTCAATTTTATTTAAATGTAGCCATTCATTTTTTTCATTCATTCAACAAACTTATCCAACTACGCATAAGGTGCTTATCTAAGTGCTAGAGTTATAGAAAATAACAAAACAAAGTCCCTGTCCTGATGGCATTTGTATTTTGGTGGGCAAGAAAATATATATATATATATATATATATATATACACACATGCATATATATTATATACTATACAACATACAGTATAATTATTATACATTATATTAATATAGTATGTAATAGTATATGTTATTATATATAATTTAATTACACACACACATATTGTCAGTGGTAACTTCCATGGAACAATAGACAGCAGGGTAAAGAAGATGGGGGCATACTATGTTGGATTGGGTCAGGGACAGCCACTGTGTCAAGGTAGCATTTGAGCAGAGGCCTGAAGGAAGGGAGGAGTGGGTCATTCTGACCTGAGGGAAGACTGTTCTGGTCAGAGTTTACAGGGGCAGAATGTCTAGGTTAGGAACAGGTTTAGTGTGTCTGAGGAGCAGCAAGGAGGCCCTGAAGCTGGTGCAGAGGGCACAGGAAAGACAGTGCCAGCAGACGAGAGCAGGGAGGTAATGGGGCCAGACCATATAGCACAGTGTGGGCCTTTGTAAGGATTCTGGCTTTTGCCCTGAGTGAGATGAGAAGCACTGGGGCTGAGAAGCGTTAGCTGAAGAGTGACATGACCCAATCTACTAAAAACAAAACAAAACAGAAACACTTGACTGCTGGGTAGAAAACAGATCCAAGAGCAGTGAAAGTAGAAGCTGGGAGGCCATTTTGGAATGTTTTTCAATAATTCAGGCAAGAGATGATGCCAAATGCTGCTGATGGGTCAGGTAAGATGACGACCAAAACCTGACTGCTGGATTGAGCTGTGGGAAAGCCCTGGTGACATGATCAAGAGCAGTTTCAGGAGGGAGGTGAGGATAAAAGCCTGACTGGAGTGAGTTCAAGAGAAGATAGGAAAAGAGGAGTGTAGACACTCTTTCAAGGGGCAGAGGAATAGAGTGGTAACAGAAGGGAGTTACAGGGCCAAAAGAGGGTGCTTTTCTTTTCTCTTATTTGAAATAATTGTTAGTGAAGTAAAGTTTGTATATAAGATTACATAAATTTTAGTTGTACAATATTATAATGTGACATCTGCATACACTACAAAGTGATCACCACCAAAAGTCTAGTTACCATCCATTACAATACAATTGACCACCTTCACCCATCTCCCTCAGCCCCCAGCTCCTTTTCCTGTCTGGAAATCATCAATCTGTTCTCTGTATCTGTGAGTTTATTTTTGTATTGTCTTGTTTGTTCATTTGCTTCTTGTTTCATTTTGGTTTTTAGGTTCCATATATGAATGAAATCATATGATATTTGTCTTTCTCTGTCTGACTTATTTCACTTAGCATAATACCCTCAAGGTCCATCCATGTTGTTGCAAATGGTAAGATTTTATTCTTCTTTATGGCTGAGTAGTATTCCATTATATGTATAGACCACAACCTCCTTATCCATTCATCCATTGATGAACAGTTAGATTGTTTCTGTATCTTGGCTATTGTAAATAATGCTACAATGAACATAGGGATGCATATATCATTTCAAATTAGTGTTTTCATATTATTTAGATATATATCCAGAAGAGGAACAGCTAGATCATATGGTAGATCTATTCTTAATTTTTTGAGGAATCTCCATACTCTTTTCCATAGTTGCTGCCCAATTTATATTCCTACCAACAGTGCAAGAGCATTTCCTTTTCTCCACATCCTCTCCAATACTTGTCATTTCTTATCTTTTTGATAACAACCATTCTAATGGGTGTGAGGTGATATTCCATTGTGGTTTTGATTTCCATTTCCCTAATAATTAGTGATGTTGAAAATCTTTTCATGTGCCTCTGTCACAAATTATTCGTATATGTGTGTTTATTTTGGGGTTCTCAATTCTTTTCCATTGATTTGTGTGTCTGTTTTTTTGCCAATACCATATATTTTATTACTATGGCTTTGTAGTATAGTTTGAAATCAGGGAGTGTGATACCTACTGCTTTGTTCTTTCTCAAGATTGCTTTGGCTATTTGAGATCTTCCATGGTTTTGTACAAGTTTTAGAATTATTTGTTCTAGTTCTGTAAAAAAAGCCTTTGGAATATTTGTGGGATTTGCATTGTATCTGTAGATTGCTTTTGGTATGATACACATTTTAACAATATTAATTCTCCCAACCCATGAACACAGAATATCATTCCATTTATTTGTGTCTTCAGTTTCTTTCATCAGTATCTTATAGTTTTCAGTGTACAGGTATCTCACTTCTTTGTTAAATGTATTCCTAGGTATTTTGTTCTATTTAATGTAATTTTAAACGGGATTTCTCTCTTAATTTTTCTTTCTGATAGTTTGTTATTCCTCTATAGAAATGCGACAAATTTTGTAGGTTGATTTTGCATTCTGCAGCTTTACTGAATTTGTTTATTAGTTGTAACAGTTTTTTGGTGGAGCCTTTAGGGTTTTCTATATATAGTATCATGTCATCTGCAAATAGTGAGAATTTTACTTTTTCCTTTACGATTTGGATGACTTTTATTTCTTTTTTCTTGCCTTGTTGCTATGGCTAGGACTTCAATACTATATTAAATAAAAGTGGCAAGGGTGAACATTCTTGTCTTATTCCTGATCTTAGAAGAAAAATGTTCATTTTATCCTTACTGAGTATGATGTTAGCTGTGGGTTTTCATATATGATCTTTATTATGTTGAGGTACATTTCCTCTATACCAAATTTTTGAGAATTTTCATCATAAATGGAGGTCAGATTTTGTCAAATGCTTTGTATCTACTGAGATGATTATATGAAATTTATCCTTCATTTTGTTAATGTGATCTATCACATTGATTGATTCGTGGATGTTGAACTGTTCTTGCATCCTTGGAATAAATCCCACTTGGTCATGCTGCTTGATCCTTTAAATGTACTGTTGAATTCAGTTTGCTATGTTTTGTTAAGAATTTGTACACCTATGTTCATCAAAGATATGTTTTCTTGTGGCCTCCTCATCTGGTTTTGGTATTAGTATCTAAAGTAATCTTTAGATTACTTTTCCATTTTGTTTTATATAATCACTATACATTTTTGCTTTGTAGTTACCATGAGGTTCACATATAATATCCTTTATATAAAACATCCAGTTTTAAATTGATAAGAACTTAAATTTGAACATATTCCAAAGCTTTACATTTTTGCCCACCTCAGATTTTACTTATTTTTTAAAAAATGTTTATTTTATTTATTTTGAGATAGAGTGTGTGTACGAGTGGGGAAGGGACAGAGATCGAGTAGGAGAGAGAATCTCAAATAGGCTCCTCATTGTCAGGGCAAAGCCTGGCTCAATCTCATGAACCATGAGACCATGACCTGAGCCGAAATCAAGAGTTGTCTGCTTAACCAACTAAGCCACCCTGGTGCCCTGACCCCAACATTTATATTTTTGGTGTCATATTTTATATCTTTTTATTTTATTCATCACTTAACTAATTATTGTAGTTCTAGTTAATTTTTCTACTTTTGTCTTATAACCTTCACACTTCTTGCTTTATAAGTGATTGATCCACTATCTTTACTATCTATACATTTACCTTTTTCAATGAGATTTTCCTTTCATATTTTCTTGTCATTAGTGCTTTTTCTATTCAGTTTAAAGAAGTCTTTTTATTGTAAGTCTGGGTTGGTGGTAATGGACTCCTTTAGCTTTTGCTTATTTGTAGAACCTTTAATCTCCCTCCCAGCTCTGAATAATATTCTTTTAGGGTAGAAAATTCTTGGCTGATTTTTTTTTCCTCTCAGCACTTTGAGTATGTCATGCCACTCTCTTCTGACTTGCAAAGTTTCTGCTGAAAAATCTGCTCTTATCCTTATAGAGTTTCCCTTATACATAACAAGTGTTTTTCTCTTGCTGCTTTTAAGGTTCTCTCATTAAGTTTTGCCATTTTAATTATAATGTATCTTGACGTGGATTTCTTTGGGTCCATTTTATTTGGAATTCTCTGGACTTCCTGGACCTGGATGTCTATTTCCTTCCCCAGTATGGAAGTTTTCAGCCATTATTTCTTCAAATAAGTTTTCTGGCCCTTTTTCTCTCTCTTCTCCTAGAACCCGATAATGCAAATGTTATTTCACTTGATACTGTGCCAAAGGTCCCTTAGGTTATCTTCACTTTAAAAAATTCTTATGCTTTGTATGAGCGAGTTCTATTGTTTTGTCTTTCATTGTCTTTTATTTGATCCATTATTCTGCTTCATCTAGTCGGCTGTTGAACCTTTCTAATGTATTTTAAGTCCAGTTATTGTATTCTTCAGCTTTGTAAACTCTGTTGGTACTTTCTTATGTTTCCCATCTCTTTGGGCACCTGGGTGGCTCAGTCAGTTAAGTATTTCCCATCTCTTTGTTGAAGTTATCACTATGTTTATCCATTCTTCTCCTGAGTTCAGTGAACATCTCTATGACCATTAGTTTGAACTTTTTATCAGGGATGTGCTTATCTGTTTCATTAAAATCTTTTTCTGAGGTTTTTGTCTTGTTCTTTCATTTGGAGCACATTCCTCTGTCTCTTCATTTTGCCTCTCTGGGTTTGTCTCTATGTATTAGATAAATCAACTACTTCTCCCAGTCTTGAAGAAGTGGCCTTGTGTAGGAGATGTCCCATGGGGTTCAGAAGTGCTATTGCCTCCGGCCACCAGAGCCAGGTACTCAAGGAGTGTCTCTTGTGTGAGCTGCATTTACCCACCTAGTGTGGTGGGGCTGCAGCTGTGGCACAGGGTGAATGGAGTCCTCTCCTGACCTGGCTATGACATATAGCTGTGACATTGGGGTAGGCAGGGCCCTCCACAGTGTATATCCTCTGGCCTTAACAGGGAAAGTCCCTAAATGGTATCCATCAGAGCTGGCATTAGCAGATTAGAATAAGATCACATAAATCTCACATGCCAGTGTCTCTGGTCCTCAGAGATAGTCCCAAGAACTTCCTGCAGATGCCCCAAGATTAGTAAATGAGTCTCCTTTATACACAGTTCAGGCACTTTTGAACTGGTATTTTTGTACTGGGTCCCTGGGTGAGTTAGTCTGTATGTAAGCAGGTTCTCTGTTCCCTTTTAAGAGCAGGTTCTCTGTTCCCTACAGTTCTATGGTTTTTCTGGACACAATCCCCATTGGTTTTCAAAGCCAGACATTTGGGGAGCTTGTCTCTCCTATGCAGAATCTAGAGGTTAGGGTGCCTGATGTGGAGTACAATTTACTTCTCAGGGAAAAGTTCTACACTTTCGAGATCCTTCCGAATTGTGGACTGCTGTGCCAGGGTGGAGTTTTTCCTAGTGAGAACATGTCTCTGCCTCTCCTATCCACTTTGATGCTGCCCTCTTATCTTTTGTTGTAGAGGCTCCACTCATCCAGTTTTCAGGTATTTTTTCAGAGGAAATTATTCCACACATAGCTGTGTCCATGGGAGATGGCAAGTTCAAGATCTACCTATGCCATCTTCTTAAACCTTTTATTAGGAATGTCTTTTTAAGATAGGAGGAATAGCAAGATGTTTGTATGCCGTAGAGAGTGATCCAGTAGAGAGTGGAAAAAGTGATTGCATACAAAGAAAAGGAAACAGAAGCTCTAGAGATTTAAGTGGGATGGATTTTCTGTTACATTTGAGGGTCAGAGTTTGGATAGGTATCATCTTGGATGGTTCACAGTTATGAGAAGGCAATGTAGGTGGATGGGTTGATAGATGGGTTTGTCGGGATTTGAAGGAGCCCTTTTCTGACCATCTACAATCTCAGTGGAATAAGAAGTAAGATCACACACACAAAATCAGCAGAGAATGGACATAGAGAAAGAGAATTTGAACATCTCCAGGAAGCAGAGAAACTGTGAAATAGTCTCCTAAGAGAACAAGAGAGTAGAGGGACAACAGAATCTAATAGGGATTTCCAAGCACAAAAAGATCCTATTTGAGTTACTGCCTTGAATTTGAAGTGAAACCAGATTGGTTGCATGGTCTCTAATCACATTTAGCTAGTAGGTTCAAGTATGAGTGGGTGAAAGGTTGGATTCAACTAGAGTTAAAATTGTTCTCAAGGGACCAGGACAAAGAGGGATCACAGGAGTTCAGAGTGCATAGCTGAGAGTTGCAAGTAATTATAATTTTAGGTCACGAGATCTGAGCTGTATAAGGAAGGAAGAGAGAACATGAGTGGGTTGAGAAATGGTATGATTGTAATTGGATCAATGGATTGTAGGTGTTACTGGTTACAAAAAAAATTTGTTGCAGTTGGGGTACTAGAGGGCGTAAACTGTAAAGATAGGAGAGTGGGTTGCTCAGAGGCAAATGTGAATTCATTTGCTAATGGAAGAAAAGTGTATTAGTATCAGTTTCTTGGCCCTTTCCAGCCCACAGAGGTCCCCTTCCTTCACCTTCACCTTCACCACAGTAGTGGTCGAGTTCTTGTCACATAGTATCATTCTCATTTACCCTTCTGCTTCCCTCTTTCACATTGAAGGACCTCTGTTGGTACATCAGACCCACCTGGATAATCCAGGACACTGTCTGTATTTAAGGTCAGATGATTAGTAACCTTAATTCCATCTGCAATCTCATTTCCCCTTTGCCACATAATGCAACACATCCACGGATTCTAAGGATTCGAATGTAGACATCTTTGAGGGGGGGTTATTATTCTACCTACATAGAAGGACTATTGTTATTGGTAAAGACAAAGTTTAGCTCTGGTTGTGAGAGTGAATGACTTAACTGGGGTAGAGAACAAGATCACTGGACAAGAGAAGGTTTGGGAAATGTTTGGATAGTGGAAAGAATAACTGCAAGAATATTGAAATTAACAAGAAGTATAATAGGAATGTATTAAATAAAATAATAGTTAATCAGAAAATTTAAATCATCAAGGAATGGATGGTAATGGCTACAGGATAAAGCAATTTTCATTGGCAAGCTTTTGGGTGAGAGGTGGTATTGAAAATAGATGCAGGGGCACTTGGGTGACTCAGTCAGTTAAGTGTCTGACTTCAGCTCAGGTCATGATCTCATGGTTCATGGTTCGAGCTTCGTGTTGAGCTCTATGCTGACAGCTCAGAACCTGGAGCCTGCTTCAGGATTCTGTGTCTCCTTCTCTCTCTGCACCTCCCCCACTCACACTCTGTCCCCATCTCTCAAAGATAAATAAATGTTAAAAAAATTAAAAAAGAAAATAGATGCAGTGGAAGTTGGAGTCAAAGGAGAAGACATTTTCCAAGTTCTGCTTCTCCAGAAGAAGGTTTATAAAAGGTAATCAAATGACCAAGAATTCCAGAAATGTGGAATTCTTTTATTGCATTTCTCAAGGTGAGCTATCATAAGTGTAAGGTCTTGTTTTAAACTTTTCAAAACTTTTAAACATCTATTACTTTCATGTATGCTCAACTGTGAGATGGAAACAGGAAGGTTATCTTTCATTATTCTTTCATCATTTAGAAAGAAAGGGATTAGTTGACAGCAAATAAGTGAAGCATTAGCTTTATCTTGTGCCCATTCAATTACTTAGCAGAGTTATTGAAAATATCATGAGACACACAATAAAGCATCTCATAGCTTCTTTCCTCCAGGAGACTAAACTCTTGGGTCAAAATTCTTTTGATAATCTTATAAAAGCTTTGGATTTTTGCCCTTAAAAAGGCACATGGGTAAGTATACACAAAATTTACTTATAATTTCATGACACCCCCAGTTTCCCTAAAGTCCCAAGGGATCCATACATCCTAGAATAAGAACCTCTTGTCTAAATGCTAAAGTAAAACTATACACAGTAGAAATGGACTAACAACGTAAGTCACAGGGGAAGGTATAATTGGATGCCAAATGATGTGGCACAGGAAATAGTAGTTTTAATCTGGAAGAGTGTTACATCACTGATCTTGGGAATAATTGTGGAAAGATACAGAGAATCTTGAAGAATTGAGAAGATTACATGTAAAAGAGGAAAGATAGAATCCCAGTTAGGAAGAGGGAGAGGAGAAAAATTGGCAATTACCTTGGGGACAGTGAATAGACCAGTCTGACCATCTGTGAAATGTGGGCAAAATGAGTACTAAGAAATATATGTGAAAGACAATGAAAACTTGTGGTGAATAGAGCACCCCCACCCCCAACCCCGGCCAAACATTATAAATGTGGTCAATGGATTTGTTTCAGGATGAACAATGCGTAACACTATTATTAAAATTGATTCATTAGGGATTTCTACATGTGTGCCAAACACTTATAAAAGCTATTTTCAAAAGAAAATATTGTAGCAGGAAAAAGTAACTTAAATGAGAAAGTTCTTATAAGATTGTATAAAAGCTACCTGAATATTACATTTTTCTTGTGATTTTTATATATCTTTTAAATGTTCTTGGCTTCTGAAAAACTGATTTATGAAGAAAAAACAAAGGCCGTACTTTATTTATTTAAAAAAGATTTTTTTAAATCTTTATTTATTTTTGAGAGAAAGAGAGAGAGAGAGAGAGAGAGAGACATAGTTTAAGCGGGGCAGGAAGAGAGAGAAAGGGAGACACAGAGAGAGAGCGAGACACAGAATCTGAAGCAGGCTCCAGGCTCTGAGCTGTCAGCACAGAGTCCCACGCAGGGCTCGTGGGGCTCGAACTCACTCACTGTGAGATCGTGACCTGAGCTGAAGTCAGATGCTTAACTGACTGAGCCACCCAGATGCTCCTAAAGGTCCTTCTTTAAACTTGGATAAATAACGCTTCCATGGTTTCAAGTGTTGGTGTGAGATCCCAAACTCATCTTCTGACCCTCTGTCCTCCAACTTTCCCTTGCCTTCTACAGAATATGAGCTGCCACATGGAAAAGAGTAAGCAAAAATGTCAGTAAATTGTGGCTACTTTGATAGCATTTAGAGAAAGAGTCAGTGTTTGAGGAACCCTTAATATCAAATGAAAAACAGATGAATGATGATAAATAATGCCGTCTATTGCCCTGAGTTGCCACATTGGAATCTAAATCTGAGACATTACAGGGAAAATCTTGTGCAAGAGCCCTTGAAGGACTGAATTACACCAAAATGAGATCCCTTACAGATTTTTCTGAGCAGAATTCCCCTTAGCAATATAGCCATCGAGAGTAATTATGAGTGTTCCAGAATCATCATACTCCAGGACTGGAAGAGATTGAGATGTCCTCGAGTCTGACTCCCCAAGTGATTCTTGAATTTCCTCTCTAACATGTCAGCCTCTTCTCCGAATAAACATATCTGGAGATGGGCAAAGTTAGTGTCGTGCTGCTAGATGCTTTACTGGATTCTGAAGGGGGGGGTGGGGGGCAGGGAATTGACTCGTAGCATTTGCCAATTTCCATGGTGTAAATGCTCCCACCAATGTCTTATTCAAGCTACCAACATGACATCACCATTATGTGGTATTTCCACCATATAGATTCAGTAGAACTAAATAATTTCATGAGCATGGGTAATAGTAAAACATAGTGAAATAATTAGGAAACAATGAATTTTGAACATTTGTATGTTAAAATATATAATTTATTTATAATGTTATAGGATTTAGCTTGTAACAATGGCTTTACATAATAAAGGGGCTCTTGTGAGCCAGCACACAAGCTACCTCCGGCACAGCACCAGCACAAACCCCAGGGAAGGATCGAGGACCACCCTCCACCTGCAGTGCCCTCAGAAAGTTCTGGTCAACAGCCACTTTCCAATACCACCAGCCAAGCATTCTGGACTCGGCCTGTCTTCCTTGTTTCACTCTCATTTCTCTATAGTTTCTTCCAACAACAAACATCATTCACAGAAATAACCCCCTGGGGCGCCTGGGTGGCTCAGCCAGTAGAGCATGCAATTTTTAATCTCAGGGTCATGAGTTCAAGGACCAAGATGGGCATGGAGCCTACTCAAAATAAAAAGAGAATTGAAAAAAATAACCTCCAGATGGATTACTGATCTCAGAGTAAAAATAAAACCATTAAAGAACTAGGAGGTATATGGATGGATATTTTTATAAACTTGAGACAGATTTCTTAAGCATGACATAGAATCCAGAAGCCATGGGGGGAGAGGGGGCAGGGGGGGGAAGAAACAGACTTGATTTAATAATTTAAGACCTCTGCATGAGAAAATATTTCATTATAGGGCACCTGGGTGGCTCAGTCAGTTAAGTATTAGACTTCAGCACAGGTCATGATCTTGTGGTTCATGAATTTGAGCCCCATATTGGGGTCTCTGCTGTCAGCACAGAGCCACTTCAGATCCTCGGTCCTCCTCTCTCACTGCCCCTCCCCCACTCATGTTCTCTCTCTCTCTCTCTCTCTCTCTCTCTCAAAAATAAATAAATATTTTTAATAAAGGAAAAAGAAAATATTTCATTATATTTTTTTGTTTTTTTAATGTTTTTATTTATTCTTGAAGGAGAGAGAGAGAAAGACAGAGCATGAGCGGGGGAGGAACAGAGAGAGAGGGGGACACAGAATTCGAAGCAGGCTCCAGGCTCTAAGCTGTCAGCACAGAGCCCAATGCGGGGCTCGAACTCATAAACTGTGAGATCATGACCTGAGCTGAAGTCAGACGCTTAACCGACTGAGCCATCCAGAAAATATTTCATTATAAAAAGTTCCAGGAAAATCATAGAATGAAAGAAAACTTAAGAGATGTATCTAACAGGTTCTTAGCCAGACTCTATTAAACACTCTTACAAAAAACAAAAGGAAGAGGATATAAAATCCAATTGCAAAATGGGCCAAGGGTATGAACAGGTAAGGCATTGAAGAACCATCACTGCTGGTAGACATATGAACAGATGCTCAAAGAAATCACAATGAAACGATGAAATACTTTTGTCATTTAGCCGATTAGTAAATATTAAAATGTTTGATAACTCCCATGTCAGGGAAGACATGGGAGAACAGGCATTTGTAACTGTCGGTAGAAGCACAAACCAGCGCAGCCTATTTGAAGAGAGAAAAATAAGTTAAAATGCACGTAAACATCTGTTATCTTTTGTTTTGTTGTGAATTTACCTAAAATTTGAAAAACGAGCCAAAATATATGTACAAAAATGTTTGTCCCAGCATGGTTATAAATGCAAACACTAGAAACAATAAATGTTCTCTGTTAGGAGTTCTGGTTAGGAACCTACCGTGGGGCCACACAACATAAGGCCATTCGACTGTAAAAGAGCTGTCTTTGCAAATATAAATGCTCTCCAGGATAGATCATTAAGTAGAAAAAAGGTGCCAAGCACAGTATTTAAAATTTTTCCATTCAGGGAGATTTAACAGGATAAAGGATATGTATATTTATACATGTTTGTATAATCATATCTTTTTCTGGAAGGAAATACAGGAAACTGTCAGCAGGCATTACCTTTGGGTAGAGAGACTGGAGGTCAGAAGGTGTTTACTTTTCATTTTCTATCTCTTATGCTCTAAAAAAGTACCATGTTCATGTATCACCTTTAGAGAATAAATGTGTTTTTTTTCCTAAAAGAAATAAGAGTGTCTTAGTTTTGACTCTCTAGAAGCAGTGCCAGAGACAAGGCTTTGAGTGTGAGGGTCCATGTGGGAGGTGAACCTTGGAAACAGGAGTAGGGGATCGAGGAAGCGAGACAGGAAAAGAAAGGACGTCAATCAAGGGCATGTTGTCAATCAAGTCACCACTGCAGGCAACGGGACACTGTGTGATCCAGTGTCAAACTCGCACCTCGGAGTTAACCCTGTAGCGGCGAAGGAGCTCAGATGTGTGTGCGCTAACTCCTGTGGGTCACTGACTCAAGTCTGCTCTGGGGCCCTCATTGCGTGACTCATTCACAGGCAGAGCGGGCTCTGGTGGCTTCAGGAAGCCCCAGACAGAGTTGGCAGCGTCTGCTTGGCCATGGCAGGTGGAGGGGAAGAGGGGGTACACCAGGTACATCTGTCACGGAGACCATAGATGGAGCACCAGCTCACGGCCGGTAAATAAAATGTGCCTATCGCTGACCTAGCACATTCACATCTAGGAATCTCCCTCCCAGTACACTAACATACCCAGGCCCTGATCAACAATACAGGAAGACACAGATGTTATTGCAGGATTTTTTCTAACATAGTAGAACTAAAACAAACAAAAAGATCAATCAGTTAATCGGTTAATCAGGAGGAAACACATTAAACACACCACGGTGTACCCTGTATATGCGAAGCCAAGAAAAAGAAGGAGATATATTTTATTAACTTTCATGAAAAAGAAAATCTCTGAGGCACGTCACACTGTGTAACAATATATGTATAGTAGGATCTCATTTTCGTTAAGGATAAAACAAAACAAGCAGGTAAAAACACACATAAATTCCTAGTCCATTATGTGTGCCTTTATGTGTACACAGAAAAAGGTCAGGAAAGAAACAAGTTGCAGGAATAAGTGCAATTTAAAGTATACATTATTATGTTTTAATGTATTATGATACATTCGTTATATTTTAAGGTATCATTATAAGAACCCACATTGGGGCACCGGGGTGGCTCAGTCCGTTGAGCATCGACTTCGGCTCAGGTCATGATCTCGTGGTCTGTGAGTTCGAGCCCCACGGTGGGCTGTGTGCTGACAGCTCAGAGCCTGGAGCCTGCTTCGAATACTGTGACTCCCTCTCTCTGCCCCTCCCCCTCTCGTGCTCGCTCTCTCTCTCTCAAAAATAAATAAGTGTAAAAAATTAAAACAAATTAAAAAAAACGAACCCACATTATACGAAAAGGGGGGCCAGAAATAAAACAAATTTAAAAAAAGAACCCACATTATACGAAAAGAGGGGCCAGAAATAGTACCTACCTCCCAGATTCTTGCAGAGAAGAGATAATCCGTGTCACGTAACCTAGCACAGAGCCACACGCGCAATCTTCAATAAATGACACTTGTTTTCGAATGAGGTGACTTGTCACAGCATGAAGAAACCTTGTGTGAAGTGAGTCACACATCCCCGTCTCATCCCACATCACTTCATTGGTCCATGTATTTGAGGACTCTCATCCAGGGCCTCCTACCAGCCAGACATAGGAGACACATCAGGAAAGTGGACCGACGCACATTCTACTTGGGCAATTATCAAATAAATGTGCCACATGTGAAGAGGTGGGCAAATGCTCTGGAGAAGGATACAGCAGGGTAAGGGAGTGTTGGGGGCAGGTTGCTGTTGCTTATAGATGGTCTCTCATAAAGTCATATTTGAGACTTCAGGAAGCTGCGAATGTTCGAGGACTGAGCTTTCCAAGAAGAGGGAAGAGCAAAGGCAAAGGCCCTGGGGTAGGAGAGTGTTGGCCTGTTTGAGGAAGTCAGGAGGCCTGTGTGGCTGGAGCAGAGTGGGGAAGACGGAGGGGAGAGGAAGAGGGCAGTTCCCACAGGCAGCGGGTTCTCATCTAGAGTCTGCGCCTCCAGGGTGGGCTGTGGCAAGGCAGGAGAGTTTTACTGAGTGAGGTGTAAAATGGTTGGGGGGGTTACGCTGGGCTGGATATTTTAAGGTCACTGTGGTTGGCCTGCAGTAGATGGACTGGGAGAGGGGAAGCTGGGGAAGGGAGGTCAGATGGGGTGCTCCTTTACAATGTTAGGAGAAAGAAGACAAAGAACATGACTGTGGTGGAGTGTGGGGAAGGGGGGAGGAGATAATGTGAAGAATTAAGAGGTGAAACCAGCAGAACCTGATAATTAGAAGTGAAGTAAGGAGGAGGGGGAGGAGGAGAGGTGAGGAGGGGGAAGGAGGAGAGGAGGGGAGGAGGAAGAGGAGGGAGGAGGAGGAAGGAGGAGGAAGAGGAGAGGAGGAGGAGAGGAGGAGGAAGGGAGGAGGAGGAAGAGGAGAGGAGGGCAGGAAGAGGAGGGGAGGAGGAGGGGGAAGGAGGAGAGGAAGAGGAGGAAAAGGAAGAAGGGGGAGAGAAGGAGAAAGAGGAAGAGGAAAAGGAGGAGGAGAGGAAGAAGGAGGAAGAGGGGGAAGAGGAGGAGGAAGAGGGGGAAGAGGAGGAGGAAGAGGAAGAAGGAGAGAGGAGTCAAGATGAAGCTGAGGTAAAATTCACATTGCTGTAGGGAACACCTGTGAGAGAAAGCGCTGCCCAGGGAGGGCCTCATCACCTCTACCTGCCACACACCTGAATTCTCCGGCAGCACCAAACGATCGAGTCGCCCAGGATGCCCTTGCCCTACTTGGCCGCCTACAGAACTCGTCTTCACTCTTCAAACCCCAGCTGAGACACCACCACCCGTTGGTGGCTTCATGCTATAGCTCGAACGAATCATTTTGCTCCTTCTGCACCACTCAGGGCCTGGCGCCCCGTCCAGTGCGCGGCTTCCCCACCCGTTAGCAGCACGTGTTGCGTCGCCAATAGGTTGTGGGCCTATTTGTGCGCTTAGGCCTCCAGGTGTCCCGGTTGGGCCTAGGGCAGCTGGAGCTCCTCCTGGCTGGTGCCCGCCAGCTGTGGACAGCACATCCGTGGAGCTGGAGTGCCACACCGCACAAATACTCTTGTCTTCCGTATGCGCTGTGCCTGGGGTGGGGGGTGGGGGGGTATCCTCTGTTAATCAGCCAGGAGGCTAAATGGGAACTGTTTTAGTCTCAGTTTCAACCGAGGCCCCAAAGCAATAGATGAAACATTCCAAAATGAGCTGTAGGAGTTGCGAAAGTGCTTATGGAAACCAGTTTTCTACTCTCCGCCACCACCCACCTCCAGACTATAAAAGATGACAGAGAGGCCAAGAAAAGAATTGAGGTTTACAGTAGAGCATTTTGTGAGAGGAAGCTAAGCTGCGCATCTCACCCAGAAGAGTGGGATGACTGCCCTCCCTCCCACCAACGTACAGGGGCTTTGAGGAAGCATTTGGAGGGCTAGCCTCCCCTGAAGCTTGGGGGGCGGGGCACGGTGGCTGGAGTCAGGCTGGAGTCTAGAGGGGAGAGCCTGGCCGGTCTGCTGCTCTGATGGCAAAGCAAGGAGAGGTGACTGCCTTGGGATCGGCCGGTGCTCAGAGTCGGGGCCCTGAGGACTCAGTGTTTCCAGAGGGTTGTATGAAAAGGGTTGTATGCCACGTAGAGAGGGAGGAGCCCCTAAGGGGAGGTGACTTCAGATTCCCAGGAGCTGAGAAAAGTGGAAAATGAGCAGCCAGATGAGATGCATTCAGAGCCTAAAGGGGTTGCAGTGGAGATAGGATTGTGGCCGAACTGGGAATGGGGACTTGGAAGGTCTTGGAAAAGCAATGGAGTCACCACGCAAGAAAGAAGTGGCTGGAACGCTTGTGGGCCAAGAGAGTGGAAATCCACAGCCACGTGTAGTCCTAGTCCTATAAGAACCTCCTGGCTCCCCAACTTTCCTCATCCTGCTCCTCTCCCCGACTCCCAACCCTGAGAGAGTCAAATCCACAGCAGGGGTGGGTGGGGCGAGGGGTCCCTTGCTCCTGCAGACATTGGCCTGAGGTCAAGGCAGGGGGACAGGAGTCAGGCGAAATTGTACTATTAAATGAAGTGTGAAGCTTCTGATTATTACACTTGATGAGCCATATTAATTACTGAAATGAGTGGTGTTTGGAGATCTGACTGGGGCACTTTTAACATCTAATGTGATCAGGAAAGTCCCGGCGCCCTGAGTTCTCCCCAGAACGGAGAAAGGACATCTCTACCAAACGCACAACAGGGAACTTGAAGATAAGAGCACACTCGCCTTCTCATTAACGCCCTGCGGAGCCTGGCTTGTCTGTCCTAGCCAGTGTGACCCGTCTCCATTCTTCCCCCGACCATTCAGAGCTCCTCGACGGTGGGGACCACGCTTACACCTGTCGGTGTCCTCAGATTGGGTGTCATGCTTGGCACGCAGCATGGGGCATCACGGAGTTTCGTGGATAGATCCAAAGGCCATCGTGTCCCGCTTTGTTTCTGTCTCTTTCTTCCCAGTTTTCTCAGTTTGGGCCTCACCTCCGTGCCTTGAATGAGTTCCAGGTGAAAGGGGATGTTGGGCACCCTCAGCCCCCAACTCAGCCCTGAGGGCCTCCGGGCCAGTTTCTGTGGCGGCTGACACCCAACCCCGGTTACCTTCCATGGCAAGCCCACCTTTATCCCAGCGCCTTCCGAAAGCCTCATCTCCACTTTCCTGCTCTCAATCCCGTGGTCTGTTTCCCGTCTCCCCCAAAGTTCATGGCTCCCCACCACTGCCAGCTTCCCTGTTACCACCTGAACACTTCTTCCTCACACACACCGGTTACACTCCACAGCCCTTCTTCTCCGTCTTCACTCTGGCCACGTAGAGTGTCCCGTTGTGGTGCAGGCGACACTATAGTCAAGGGAAAATGGGGATGCTGCCCTGCATGTAAAGCAAAGGGGAACAGCGTGGCACCCTCTGAACCACCGCAGGCTTCAGCTGTGTCCGCCTCCCTGCTCCAGACTGTGGGTGCTGCCGCGCTCCTGGAGGGGCCCAGCCTCTGAGTTAGGACTTGATTTAGCCACCGAGGGAGGTGTGTGAGAGTGACGGGCTCAGGGGCCTCGTCCATTCATCCAAGGGCAGCCCAGGGCATTCCTTATTCATGACTCTGAGCTCTGTGTTTTCTGCTCAGCTGCATCTCTGCTGTCGGATTTGCTGGACTGGGGGGCTTGCTTTTCCTGGCCTGTACTACCCACGGGAGGCCGACTCTCCTGGGCTCTGCTTCTCCCATGCCAGAGCCCTGGCCCTGGCCCCTGCCGCCAGCCTCTCTGACCCATAGGAGCTATAGGATCTGCTAACCTAGTTTCTGAGCCTGGATATTTCCTGGCCATCCCTGTTCAGTGGCACCCCGACCCTGGCGTGGACCTATGGGTCATGAAATCTTGACGTAATTGAGTTTGTATCAGAAAAGATGAGGACAAAGTAGGAGGTGAGAAAAATCACCTGATGGTGATGATCATCGGAACTGAGCTGGAAGGAAAGTGCCCCTGAGGCACCAGATCAGAAAACTCCCCAGGTTCAGTTGTCTGTCCGCTACGACACACTGGTCATGACCAGCTACACCTATCTGGAGACTCCGTCAAGACCACAGATGAGAAAGATTGTCTAACGAAGCATGCTTCACACTGACAAAACCCTGGCAACAGACGTAGAGTTGTGTCTTTTAGTCTGGCAGATGCCTCACTTTGAAATTACTAAAACAATCATAAATGGAAACCATGCTCCCTGAATCTCTGAGCTACATGAACGAAATCTCTTAATTTGATAGGTTGTTGTTAAGGGGGCAATTACTTACAGCGAGCAAGGGAAATGACTTCCTCTTCGCCAAGCAATATTGGAGAAAACGGGAGACCTTTCTTATAGCATATGTTCCATGTGTTTTTCCTCTGGGGATTGGCCACCAATATTCCTTCAGTTTCTCATTGCCGAATACAAATCCCCTCATGTGCCTCGCCAGCTGCCCCTCCCCTGTGGCATGATTCCCTGGAAGGAGGCGGGGGACAGCGCAGTGGCGGGGGAGGGGGGAGCACTGCAGGACCACAGCAGAGACGTGGGCAGGTCTGCACCAGGGGCCCGGGATTTGCCCTGGGAGCTTCTAGCCCATTTCTTCATGAGCCCAAGTTCTGGGATCTAGGTGAGGCCACACATTGGTTCCTCCAGTAGCCCTCTCTTTGGCACTTGGGGTGCCCTCATCAACTTGGGGCACCTGCCAGGGATTTCCAAACCCCCAGAGGATTATATTCTTCTTCTTCTTTAGTCCTCGTACCACCTCCGCTTTCCAAAACAGGAAAAAACATGGCACCCTACACCACACCACACAACCTGGCACCATGACTTCAGGGCCACTCACAAACTGCTCACATCCTTCCAACCCCTTTAATGGGGGGCAAAGGCTCTCATCCCTCAAATAGAGATAGGGCTGCCATGTGAACCAAAGCTTCTCAGGCTCTGTTCCAACTGGGTGGGCAGGTGTATTCATAAATTGATCACCTCAGCCCCTGGGAGCTGGCCTCCCCTCTGTGGGTAGGTTCTGAAGAGGGGGGACCCAAGTTCTGGAGATATTCCCCACTTCCTCGGCTTGTTAGCTGGAGCCCAGCACGGTCCACAGGAGGGGCGGCTGTTGGGCACAGGGCGGTAGGCTGTGCTCCACCACTGAGCAGGGCGGGCCCGAGTCCTGAGAGCGGCCACCATTCACCTCCCGCGCCCAGCACTGGAAATGGAAGATTTCCTCTAATTCTGACTACCTCGCAATCCTTCCTGGCCGCTTTTTGTTCTCTGTTTCGACCCGGGGATAGGGTCTGCTTGACCAACATCAATGCCCTTCCCCTCCTCTGGCCTGTGCTCAGAATTCAATAGCAGGTGTAAGAGCACCTGGCTGTGGCCTTTAGCCTGGGGTCCCAGGGGAGAGGGCCTCACGTTTTCGCTCAGCAGGAAGACTCCAGAAATAGCAGCCACGGTTTGCTTTGGGGGATTTTATAATACAGGTTTCCTTCCCCCTCAAAAAAGTGAAGGAGTACTTTCACATTAAAATACGTTATATTTTCTAGGCAAGAGCTATCCCGCCTTCCCAGCGGCAGTTTTCAAACATTTGAAAGATGTTAGCTGGTGAGTCAAATCTCCCTTTATTCTTTCGGTTTTTCTCTCACTCTGAAAATATGTGTATATATATGCACACATTACACTTGGAGGCATATTTTCTGAGATGTAAATAAGTAAGGAAAGTGTGTGGCGCTTGGAATTCTGGTGCTTAGAAGAGACGGTATGTGCTCTTGATTCCAACACACAGTTAGCACATTGTCACCTACCTCACACGCGAGCATCTGTTCCGTTCATCTGTAACCCACCTCTGCTACCCTCGTCTGCACTTACCCATCTGATCAACAAGGTGCTTGAGCTATCATCCCGCTCCCGCACTTGCTTGCGGATGGTTCCCAAGGCCAGCAAATCAAATCTGAGGCCAGGTTGCTACCTATATCCAAAGAAATGTGTCCATGTATATTTTGGGTCCATTTTACAGCTGTTTGGTATAACTATTGTCAAGGAGAAATGAGCAGGTTGGGTATCATAAAATCAAAAACAGAATAACATTTGAAATTGTAATGTATGTCTATTTTTTAAATTATTTTTTAAGCACGATCTTTTTTATTTAAAAATTTTTTTTTAATGTTTACTTATTTTTGAGAGAGTGACAGAGTGCAAACGAGGGAGGGGCAGAGAGGGAGACAGGGAATCCCAAGCAGGCTCCAGGCTCTGAGCTGTCAGCCCAGAGCCCAACGGGGGCTCGAACTCACGAACCATGAGATCACCTGAGCCAAAGTCGGATGCTTAACCGACTGAACTACGCAGGCTCCCTTGTGTGCTTATTTTTAAAAATTAGGAGAGTCCTATTTTGATTTGGGGACTGCTGTGCTGGTCTTGGAGTCTTCTCCCACCAAGTCTGGGAGGAAATCGGCTCTTTCACGTGGTGTTTTGGTCTTGGCCTTGGCACGCCTCGCTTCACTCCCCTCGCACACAGGCAGCGTCCTTTGCACATGGCGGGGTTGTCCTGCGGAAATAAAGCTAGTGTTGCGTGCTAAATTCCATTGCAGACTCTCTCCTAGCAACCCAGTGACACTAACAAACCCGACAATAACGTTTTGTCTTTAGCTCTATAAAGCAACGTGGCCATTAGTCTCACCAGAAAACTCAAAAGGATATTTTGCAAGTGGAGAGTGATTGGAGCTGAAACTTTGGATCCGTTACTTTTTTCCCGTCTGCTCCTATCAAACCGGGCAGGCACCAGATTTTCACTTCGGGAGCAGGACATACCCAAAGGAACACCGGATAGGGAAAAGAGTCTGGGAAGGTCCTAGTCCCGGTTAGTGAGCTACCTGTGTTCCCTTGGCCGAGTCGCTTCAAAGCTCGAGCGCTCGGTCTTCCTCATCTTCCAAATGAGGACTTACTTCTTAACACTCCATAGTGCCTGTGGATGGGACTACACTTGTCCTCCTGCTGAATCAGAATCTCTGGAACTGTGTTCCTCCCATGTTACTTTTAACCAAAGGCAAATGGAAGACATTGCTGAGCAATTGTAAAGACGCTTATGTAAATAGCTTTCCAATGTTGTTTGCTCGGCACAAGAGGTTCAACGTACACTCAATATACACCGTGTATTGCGGGGAACAGTGTTTTCTCCGGCAGATTTTATAAAGGGCTAAAGCAACCCATATTCTTTGCTGTTTCTGATTAGCCCTCCTCTGTACAAGACTATATATCATGCATCCCTATCAGTAAAAAACTTTTGAGCGTGTACATCCAATATATCTACATACTTTAAAAATATTTAATATTCGTATCTGTATTTACTTATATACTATATTGTACTTTAATGTTAACATATTATAAACATTTAAAAATACTTAACATGAATGTTTTAAAAGGAAAAATGTTGAAATAACATTTTAAAAAATCTGATCAGTGAAATCTTGGTTTAACACGTGCTAGAGCAAGGTCAAAAATAATTCATGATGTTGCTTTTTTAGTTCACTACATTTTGTTACTTTGTTATAATAAATGAAAATATGCTTCACCAAGATATGTAGATTCAAGTGGAAGAAGTACCTTTTTTTAAACTGCATTTACTAAATTATGATACTGATCTTTTAAATTCCATCCACTACTTATTCCAAGATTTGTTATGGGCTAGTATATTTCCAGTTTTCTGAATGTTCAATAGTTGTTGCTGTAAATTAACTGGAAAGTGTGGCATTTCTTAATATTTTCTAACAAATATTCAAAATTCTGCATTTGGATAAAATTCTTCACTTGGAAAAATTGGGGGCATGTAGAAAATTCTGTTTCTAAGATTTTTGTGTTGTACAGATAATAGTTTTTATATTTGTATCTGCCAATAAAAGCCACATAAATTGGAAGTATTTTCTAAACATTCGTTTTCAAAATACTCTCTCCATGGTATGAATTTCTTTCAAAAATTATTACTTTTATTACTCACTCAAAAGCCAGTGTATTTGGAACATTTGTATTTGTAAAAGAATAATGACCATTTCAAGTTTAATAGTATTCTTAAGTGCTTTGTCATGAGATAACTTAGAACCCTCTAAGGGCCCAAAAGATTTTTGTGGTCATTTCCCTATCTCATTAAGGTTCCATTTCTATTTTCCTTTCAGTTTGTCACAGTGATGACATCCTGTAACATTTTGTGGATTTCTGGTTCATCTGTTTTTGCTGCAATGGAAGCCTTGTGACTGAAGCAGTCAAGAATGTCATAGGAGGGACAGGTCTGTGCATTTTCTTCAATTTCTTTGCTTTTAAATTTTCTCCAAACTGCCATCCTGTAAGGAGTACATTTATAGGGATACCACCCTAGCCCCATGTTTTCTCTTCTTTTAATTTAAAAAAAGTTTTTTAAGTTTATTTATTTGTTTTTGAGAGAGAGAAAGAGGGAGAGAGAGAGTGCCAGGAAGGGACAGAGAGGCGGGGGGGGGGGGGGGAGAGGAGAGAGAGAGAATCTCAAGCATGTTCCACGCCATTAGTTCAGAACCTGACGTGGGGCTTGAACTCAGAAATTGTGAGATCATGACCTGAGCAGAAGTTGGAAGCTTAATTGACTAAACCACCCGGGTGACCCCCCCCCCCCCATTTCTTCTTAATTAAAGAAACCATTCATTGTTGAGCATGAGTCTTTTTCTCGTACATCTTTTCTTTGGCAGACCTTGTAGAAGCATTTCTGCATGTATTCCAATATTGAAATGGAATCCAGAAGCCCATTGGCAGAGTCGTGTCCGAAGCATCTCAACTTTGATTCTTCAGTGACAATTCATTCAGCGACCATCCGCGGTTTTTCACTTTTACTAACACTTTCTGTCCTCTAAAGAGTTTTCTAACTAGAGAGAGCATTGAAATGTTTCACCATTGCCTTATGTAAATTATTTCTCTCCTGCAGTTTTTCCAATGGTATATTTGCTGTAAGAGAAATTTCAAAAGCAGCTTTTAAATATGTGTAAAAATTTAGTAAATTGTTCTTAAAATCCTGAATTGAGGGGCACCTGGCTGGCTTAGTCAGTTGAGCATCCGACTTTGGCTCAGGTCATGATCTTGCAGTCCGTGGGTTGGAGCCTTGTGACAGGCTCTGTGCCGACAGCTCTGAGCCTAGAGGCTGCCCCTCCCCTGCTCGCATTGTGTCTCCCTCTCAAAAATAAATGAACGTTAACAAAAATAATGATAAAATAAAATTAAAATCCTGAATTGAGAATCACGCAACTTTATACTTCAAACGAAACCAGAGGCATGGGCGTGTGTGTGTGTGTGTGTGTGTGTGTGTATATTCTGGATTATTCATTTCCGATAACTCGCTAGTCATGATAATTTTGTTCTATCATCTTCTAATATTGCAGAGAAACACTATACACTTAGGTCAACATTCACTGTTAACAATAATGAATATAAAAAGCTATACATCAAAAAGAGTTTTTAAAGATACTTTTAATTTGAGATTATATTTAGTATATTTTAGGTTTACAGAAAGAGTGCTAAAATAGATCAAAGAATTCCCATACAGGCTCATGCAGCTTCCCCTAAAGTTAGCCTCTTCTAACTACAACATATGTATCAACACTAAGAAATGAGCATTAGTAAAGTATTATTAACTATAGACTTTATCAGAATTTCCCCAGTTCTTCCATTATTGTCCCTTTTTGGTTCCAGGATACAATCCAGGATACCATGTTACCAAAATTGTCAATAGTCAGTACCACATACTAATTATGTGAAGATCTGTTTAGTTAAAACAAAATAATATTATTTTCCATTCCAGTTCACCAATAATGAGTTAACTACAAAATGTTACAAGATGTTAGAAGTGAGGGTGTCCTTGTCCTTGTCAGTTGTGTGGTTGAATTAGGGTTCTCTCTTCTACTGTACTTGAAATGAGGCAGTCTGGCTCACAGATTAAGGGCCCAATCTCCATATGTTCATTAAATATTGGGTAGTCTTCCTTGTTTTTCCTTTTATAAAGACAAAAACATGGATGCATAAAAACTGTCAAATTTCTTTTCCATACTAAATGTCCTTGCTATAAAGATAGGGCGAGTGAATGTCTTTTGTCCCCTCTGGAATACACATACCTCATTTTGTAGAACACTGCTCTATATTATATATATGCTCCTCTGGTTGTCCAGAGAATTTACCCTCAACTCCTACTAATATTTATAAAGCCTAAACTAGGGAAACTGGATAATTTCAATGTCTAGTTCTCCACTGGCCAATTCCTGTACTCCTGATTTGTTGATAGGTAATAAACACTTACTGAGTAACCTGTTAAGGCAGTTAGCATACACAAATAAGTTTCTCCAGGAAGCACCGCTCAACCATCCCTCAGCAAAGTGTTAAAACTTCACATACTTTTGGCAGGGTGGTGTAATAGCACCCATCGGGTCACACTACAAAGACTGCCTACCCTTCATGGTTGGGCTAGCTCAGGGGTTTAATGATGGAGACTGGAAATGAAATCCTTGATAGCTGTTTCATTCATTTATTGAAAGGATAAATAATGTCATGGATATAGGCATGTGCTACCTGATCCTTCTTCCAGAAGGAGGGACTTTTTTCCCCAGCTGCTGAGAATGTACTAGAAAACCCTGTCAACCCTCTTTGGAGTTTGCTTCAGTTGAAAAAAAGGCACTTCACTGAAGGTCCACTTTCTTCCAGGGTTAGCCAGCATCCAGTGACTGATCAATCGAGGGTATGAAGGCCATCTGGAAGACTCTGAGGGGCCATCCCAGCTTCAGGGTTCCTCAGAGGGTTGACTGAGGTCTTTGTTGGGATCAATCACAGATCAACTTCTGCCTCTGCCCAATTCTGCTTCCTCCTCCTCCCCTACAAGAGCGCTTTGTAGCAAACATCCTGTGAACTAGCCTTCGCTCAGAATCTGCTTCCAGAAAAACCAACCTGCCACAGCTATATGAGTGGGCAAAATTCAAAGAATACAAAGCAGTATGCAAAGGAATATACGCATACCAACATCTCTGGATGCTTCCAGAGATGGTCTTATGTGCATGAATGCCATGAAAGTACATATGTACATGTCTGCATATTTTAGCCATTTTCTTATAAAACTTGTAGCAACTTCTACTTTGAAAAATGTATTTCTTATTTAAAATTTTTTTAAATTTATGTTTACATACTGATACATAAAGTTTTAAAATTACTGCCTAATATCCTATTGTATGGATATACCATAATAATAGCTACCGTCTGAGTGCCAGCTATCTGCTGGGCACTTTTGCATGCAACCTCTGTATTTATTCAACACGTATTTACGGGGTCACGTATTTATTTATTATTTGCCAGCCACTGTTGTAGGTGTGAGGGATATGAGCAACTATTATCTCATACTTCAATTCAACCTTAAGAATAACTTTACAGGTGAGAAAACTAATGTTTAAGTAGTTTGGCCAAGGCCACATGAACTAGTAGGCAGTGGTACTGGAATCCATAACCAGGCAGCTGGTCTCAGGGCTTCTGTTCTAGTGTTGCTTCCTATACTCCACCTTATTTATCAGCACCCTCTTTTTTTTATGTTTATTTTTGAGAGAGAGAGAGAGAGAGAGAGAGAGAGAGAGACAGGACGCCAGTGGGAGAGGGACAAAGAGAGAGAGGACACAGAATTCGAAGCAGGCACCAGACTCTGAGCTGTCAGCAAAGAGCCTGACAAGGGGCTTGAACTCACAAACGTCAAGGTCATGACCTGAGCCGAACTTGGACGCTTCACAGACTGAGCCACCCAGGTGTCCCAATCAGTCCTCTATTGATGGACAGTTGGGTTGTGTGCAATTCGTGGCTATTAAAAACAATGCTGCAGTGAACATCCTTTCTCGTGCATTTTTGGGTGCTATCTCCCCACTTTTAAGAAGGACTGAGAAAGGGAAGCAGGTGAGCTCATTATTTATTTAACAGGATACCTGTTAGCAGCCCTGGCTCATTACCCAGAACATTTTTAAAAGGTGCCTTTCTTCAAAGCAGGGATTTAAGGAATCAAAAGATACTACATTCCATCCTTAATATGAAAATCTTAGGTTAAGCTTTTAAAATACTTCCATGCAGGCCCTGCATGTTGGATGCATATTTGCAGATAGGGTGATACCTGGATTACCAGCGCCCAGGGTTTCTGGTGGAAAAAGGAATGTTTTCATTGAAATTTCTCTTGTTTGCGTTTCAGAAAAAAATGAAAGCAGATCTACAATCTGGGTCTGGGTTTAATCATAGCATAATCTTTATGAGACAATGTAAGGCTGAGAATTTTTTAAACTGGTATTTTTAAAGAAAAATACACGTTCAAAAATGATACAAACCAATCAGCCTTAGAAGAAGGACAGAAGCAAGAAATCTCTTGCATCAAAAAGAAGCAGGAAATTCCAGAGAAGTTTCACAGGGAGGACGGGGGCGGGGCGAAGTCTCTATCATTATTTAGTAGGTTATTTCTTAGCATAGTGTGGTATCTTTGTTGAATAACTAAGATTCAGTTTAGAGGAAATAACAGAATTCAGACTCCCTAAAGCGAGAACATAGCAATTTACCAAACATATTACAAACCACTATGTGTCCCATGATCCGCTACCTCTTTCAATAAATATTTTCTCCTCTTTAGGGAATGCTCTGGTCACAGATCCATCTTATACTAGGTGATTTAAGTAAGTAACTTGTAACGTCTCTGTACATATTTTTGAAATTTTCATATTTTCATTTAATGGTGTATTCCATTCATCAGGGGCGAGTGGTAATTTGGCACGAGTTCAGGGTTAGTTTTTGAGATTTAAAGGCATTTTCATATAATGCTCTACTAGAGTGGGAATAGTAAAATCTCAATCTTCCAATAAGCTGCAAAACTATTAATGGATTTCTAGGTAATGTTGTTTGGTGCTAATACTCAGTGGAATATATTTTTCATTAAATATGAAAGCGTTCCAAGTATGTTTTATACCAGGTGTGTTAACTTTACTGTTTCCTGGAGTGTTTATAATTTCAAAATTGATCTAGTCTTCTCTCATATGGTTTTGCATGAGTGTTGGCTTTCTTTCTAACAGCCATGATGACTCAACTACGGAGACTAAAAGCTGGCAAGAAAAAGCCAATAAAAGTATAAAGAAAGTCAGGAGTTTCAGAGAAATGAGATTTACCAATGATATACAGTCTAGTTCCCTCTCTACCAACGCTTTCAATCTTAAATGTGTTCGAAAATGGCTCATTTAGTATTTGTTTGTGCCAGTTTCATAGCATGAATCAGATCATGACAGTGAAAGGGATACATCAAACACCATTTTAAAATTCATCCTTGGCTTATCTCTCTTCTTCTTCCCATTGTCTTGTCTTTTTCTAAAGCCAGAAATTCCAACTTTTATGTGACTAAAATAGCCACATGTCAGAATACCATAGAACTTAAAACTTCTACCGCTTTGGCTTACACTTTTCAATTTTCTAAATCCACTGAAAAAAGAAAAAGAACACTGGAGATATTAAATATGATATTTTCCTATCATTATTCTCCATTTATTTCCCTTTGCTATAAATTATACATGTTTACTAGAATGAATACTATTGCCTTCTCTCCTGTTGCTTAAATCCCTTTGTCTACAAAAAGTGGTTAGAGCTCATGCATTATTTAAGTTGCTATTTCTATAACTGAATTAATACATACATCTACTCGAGCAAATGGGTTGATAGGGTGAAGATTCACACAGACTTTCTGCCTGAAGTCCCACTCCATAATCTCTGCTTAGATGCTTCCTAGTGAAACACATCGCCAGAAATACCAGTTTTTAATGTTATGCCGAAGGTGTAAATAATACTGTAAGTGGAAGAAAAACTAAAATATTTTTAGCAAAAGGATGCTCTCATAGCTTACAAGATTCCTCCTTTACTCTCTTGATTCTCTAGGTGCCAGAGTGGAGAGTTGAAGCTCTTACATCTTCCTTGGCAGAATATAAGTCAGGCAGCTATGTATCGATTGCCCTGGATTGTTCAGTACAAAAATTTGGGGTTTGATCTTTCCTTCATTACCAGTCCACCTCAACCTGCCACTGCTTGGAGTTCTCCCAACTTCAGTTTCCTGGCTGTGACCCCCAGAGTCTTCATTTGGCCCAGGGGCTGCTTCTGTGAAGGGAGAAGTCGTGGAGGGGAATTTCAGGGTGGCTCTGTAAAGCAAGTAAGTATAAAAACTTGAAGTTTGTAGGAAAATAGGGTCTGTCACTTGCCCTCTCAGCCTCCACTGCTGAGCCTGCATATGTGTGTTTATTTAATATATAAATTAATATACTTAAAGAGAAGATGTATTTCAGTCTACAAGATTGCCTGGTATACTCCAGCTTATGGAAGTTAACCTTCTTTAAATGAGAAAGTGAAATCCCGCACATCTAACTTATCTGCAGCATTTATTTTCAAAATAAATGCATGGTAAGGGGAGTATGAGAAAGAGACCAAAAGAGAACAAAAGAACTGATCATAGCAATGCCCTGCTTGGAGAGATTTATTGAAGGAACCGGCTCATGTGATTGTGGAGACTGGCAAGTCCAAACTCCACAGGGCAGGCTGGCAGGATAGAAATCCAGGCAGGACTTCTATGTTAGAGCCTTGAGCCAGAATTCCTTCTTCTCTTGGAAACCTCAGTTTTTGTTTCAACTGATTGGATGAGGCCCACCCACACTGATCAAGGGTAATCCCTCTTTAAAGTCAACTGACTGTAAATATTAATCCTATTTACAAAATATCTTCAAAGCAACAGCTAGGCTAATTTTGACCAAACAACTGAGCACCACAGCCTAACCAGGCTGACCTAAAATTAACCACCAATGTCATTTCTCCCAATTATAAATGAGGAAACTGAGACTCTGGCTGGGATAAGTAACTTGCTCAAGGTGACACTATAACAATGAAGTAAAATCAAACTTCAGCCTGTGTAAACTCAATTCTTACACTCTTAGTCACAAACTCTGGCTGCATTCTTAGACTAATTTCTAAATAAAACAGAGCAGAGTGCCTAAAGGTCTTCTGGTAAGAACCTAGTAAGTTCTCACCGGGCCAGAACCTGATAAGTTTTCATTCACGACAAAGGTTTTAAAATAGGGCAGCCGAGATGGAGTAAACAAGGACTGAATTTACCCACCTGTCTGAAATAACTGAAAAGAACAACACTCTATGAAACAAGCATCTGAAAGACACTGGACCTCAAGCAGTAAAGGAGAGAGATCCTTGAGATGAGAAATAAACCAGGTGAGCCCTACAATCGCCCAGCCCACAGCAGAGTTTCTAAGCAGTGGGCGGAGAGGGGTAAGCCATGCAGATCCAGCCGTCTCCCTGAGTTGAAGAGACACAGAGAGAGTCTGTGGAGGCCAAGGTGGCTAGATTTAGCAGGAGAGGAGAGAGCTATATGAAGGAAGAATGCCAGAAATATGAAGACGTTAATAAGAATATTAAGACCAATATACAAAAATCAGTTATTTCTATACACTACCAATGAACAATTAGCTATTGAAGTTCTTAAAAAATCCTTTTACAGAAGCATAAGAAATATAAAATATTTAGGGATACAACTGGCAAAACACGTATAAGATCTGTACACTTAAAATTACAAAATGTGGAGCTCCTGGGTGGCTCAGTTGGTTGAGCATCTGACTCTTGATTTTGGCTCAGGTCATGATCTCACGGTTTGTGAGATTGAGCCCTGAGTCAGGCTTCATATTGACAGCATTGAGCCTGCTTGGGATTTTCTCTGTCTCTCCCTGCCCCTTCCCAACTCGCACTCTCTCTCTCAGAATAAATACATAAACTGAAAAAAAAAAAGAAAGCAAACTACAAAACGTTGCAGAGAAAAATGAGAGATCAAAATAAATGGAGTGATGACCGATGTCCTGAATCAGATGACTCAATATAGCTAATATATCAAATTTCTCCTCAATTCATCAACAGAAAAAAAAATGCATTCTCAGTCCAAATCCATTTTGTAGATTTTTTTTTGTAGAAAATGACAAGTTGATTGTAAAATTCATAGGGAAATCTGAAGGACCTAGGAAAACCAAAACAACTTTGGAAAATAGGGAGATTTTACATTACTTTACTTTGATATTTACTACAAAGCTTCAGTAATTAATAGAAAAAAAAAAGAAGAAGGACAGGCCAGGATAACCTCACACCTATATAGTTAATTAATTTTTTGCACAGATGTAAAGATAACTCAAGGAAGAAAGTCTAATGTTTTGAACTAATGGCAATGAAAGTGTTGGCTAGCCTTATGCAAAAAAATAATTCTGGTCCAACCTTTGTACTATGGACAAAAAGTAAGTCAAAATGGATCAGAAATGTAAATGTAAAACTAAAAGTATGATATTTCTAGAAGAAAGCATAAGAGAAAAATCTTTGTGGCCTTAGGCTAGGCAAAGATTTCTTACATTCAACACCAAAATAATACACACCATAAAAAAATTAATTGGGCTGCATCAAAATTCAGAAATGCTCTTTAAATGGCCCTAGTAAGAAAAAGAAAAGTTAAGCCACAGAGTAGGAGAAAATGTTTATGCGTCACATATCTGATAAAGAACCGGTATCCACAATATGTTACCAACTCCCAAAACTCAGGAATAAGAAAACAAACATTTTTAAGTGAGCAAAGATTTGAACAAAGAAGATATACAGAGAGCAAATAAACACATTAAAAAAACATTCAACAGCATTGTTCATTAGGGAAATGCAGGTAAAACCACAATGAGCTATTATTGTGCATCTATTAGAATGTCTAAAGTTAAAAAGATTGACCATATTAAGTGTGGGTCTGGACATTAAAGAAATGGAACTCTGACACATTGCTGGTGGGAATATGAAATGGTACAATTACTTGGGAAACAGTTTAGCACTTTTCATAGTTAAATAGTTAAACATGCACTTACCGTATTTCCCAGCCATTCCATGTCTCGATAATTACTCAGGTGAAATAAATGTCTACATCTATACAAAGACTTGTGTACAAATATTTACAGCAGCCTTATTTGTACTAGTGAGAGAGAGAGTGAGAGGGAAAGGAAAGAAGGAAGGAAGGAAGGAAGGAAGGAAGGAGGAAGGAAGAAGGAAGGAAGGAAGGAAGGTGATAGGAAAGGCAGAAAGAAAAGAAAGAAAGAAAAATAGAGAGAGAAAGAGAGAGAAGGAAAGAGAGAAAGAGAAAGAAAGAGAGAAATAAAGAAAGAGAAAGAGAGAAAGAAAGAAAGAAAGAAAGAAAGAAAGAAAGAAAGAAAGAAAAAGACAGCAGAAGGCAGGAAGGCAGGAAGGAGGAAACAAAACAAAACTGAAAACAACCCAGGTGTTCATCATGAAGCGAATGGATAAACAAATGTGGCATGTCCATACAGTGGAATACTACCTAGCAATGAAAAAGGAATGATGTATTGATACATGCTACAACATGAATAAAGTGCAAAATAAGTATGCAGGTGAAAGAAGTCAAACAAAAACCTGTACATGCTGTATGATTTGATTTACCTAAAACTCTAGAAAATGTAAAAATGTAAACTGATCTATAGTGACAGAAAGCAGATCAGTGTTTCCTTGAGATGAGAAGGTGTGAAGGAGTGATTATAAAGGGACAGAAAGAAAGCTTTGCAGGTGATCACTTTGTGGTGATGGCTTCATGGGTGTGCACATATTTCAGCATTTATCAAATTGAACACTTTAAATACACTGAGCCTATTGTTCATTCGTTATATCTCAATAGGGCTGTTGAGAAACAGGGCAGGTCTTGCTGAGGCAATGCAGTAATGAGATCAAGGATTAGAGGAGGCAAGACTTGAGACAGCAAGACCACTCAGGAAGATGCTGAGAAATCCCAACCTCCTTATACCTAGAACCAGCCCTATAGGCACCAATTTCATATATAGAATATGTATATAAATAACTCTAATGTATACTTAAGAATTCAGGTCTATTAAGGTCTATACCTCATTCGTAGGAAAATAATAAAAATGAATAATAAGCAAGGCCTGTTCTAGTACATTAAGAGCTTTTGTGCTACTTAAAAAAAAGGCCTCCTTGGCTCATGCTGCTCTATCACCCTTCAGCCAGCTGCCTTTGTGCAGTGCACATTCTGCATAACCATCCACAGCTGTCCTGATCCCATAGATGAAACAGAATGCTATGACAGAAACAGAAAGAATCTTAGCTACATTAACCATATGACCTTTGGTGAGTCACCTGAAATTCTTCATACCTTAGTTTCTTCCTCTGGGATTTGTTCCCTGTGGGGTTGCCCTGTGGTAGAGATAAGGACGATGATGAGGCCTTACAAACAGACATGGCACCATCAACATGTTTTGACCAGGAGGTGAGAAAGTAAAAGGCTGTTCTGGGGTTCAGGTATTACATTCCTTCCTTCCTAATAATAGGAACACCCCAAGAATTGTTATTAATCTTTATTAAGATGTACGTTGTGTTACTGAACAGGGCTGTCTTGGCTCAAACTGCACGAGACGTGCTACCCTCTAAAGCCTTTTCCCTTACAACTCCCACACCCAGTTCCCACTACCAGCCCCTTAGCTGACCAAGGCCTGCTGGAAATTTCCTCCAGTGAGGTTCACTTCCCCAAAGTCCCAGGTTAACCCATTCCTTTCTTCCATGTTTCCATCCCTTCAGTGTATAGATAGCATTTGGAAATGGATCCACACTCAGGGGGAGTATATGTGACTAAGGCTAACTCCCTTAACTTTTCTTTTTTCTTTCTTTTAATGTTTATTTATTTATTTATTTATTTGAGAGACAGAGAGAGAGAGAGAGAGAGAGAACACGAGCAGGGGAGGGACAAAGAGAGAGGGAGTCACAGAATTCGAAGCGGGTTCCAGGCTCTGAGCTCTCAGCACAGAGCCTGACACGGGGCTCAAACCCGCAAACCGTGAGATTATGATCTGAGCCAAAGTCAGACACTTAACCAACTGAGCCACCCAGGAGCCCCTCCCTTAGCTTTTCAAAAGACATTTTCATTTTAAAAGAAATGCTTATTTACTCCAAAGGATGGCTCTCTAATGGTGGAATCTGATACAAAATAGCTAGCTCTTTGAGCCTGAGATTGAAAGGTATCTCTCAAAACAAATCTCAATTTGGTTTCTCCAAATCCTTCCATGGTAAGCCATGTACACCAACTTTTCAACAGGACTTTCAAGCTTATCCTTTATATTTATATATGTATACATAAAAACTCTAGACTATATACACATATGTGTATATATGTTTATATGTGTTATGTAAGTTTACATATATAAGCATATATATACACATCTATAAAAATATATGTGTGTGTATATATATGTGTATATATACGTACAAATTCTAGTGCAAACTCTGTACAGGAAGGAAAGAATGCAATAAAATGTGGGTTTTTTCTTTTCTTTAACATTTTTTTAATGTTTTATTTATTTTTGAGAGAGAGAGAGAGTGAGCACAAGTAGGTGAGGGGCAGAGAAAGAGGGAGACACAGAATCTGAAGCAGGCTCCAGGTTCTGAGCTATCAGCACAGAGCCCCCCGATGCGGGGCTCAAACTCACAAACCATGAGATCATGACCTGAGCTGAAGTTGTAACACTTAACCAACTGAGCCACCCAGGCACCCTTGGTTTTCTCTCTTCTAACATAGCAAACTGATGTACTGATCTAAGGCTTGGTACATAGTCATTTCGGATGCTGTGAATGCCTGAAGTTCAAGTTAATAGTTCCAGTGATTTAGCTCAATATACTTGTTAATGACCTAGAGGATGAAGTGAATGGCAGTGTGGAAAATGTGCTGATGATTTTGAGTGTTTAGGTTGGTAAGAGCTAAGAAAGGTTGTGAGGAACCTACGATGGATCTAATAACTTGGATGACTGAACAAACATGAAGACTGATAACGTTTTACAGGGAAGGGCAAAAGGTAATAGATACTGAAAAAAATAATGTCAGTTCTACATAATGTAAGCAGCTCGCACTGATGGACTTAGAATTTATGTTAGTCTCAAAGGGGAATTCTGCCATGGGAATTCAACTAATGAAAATATTTGGATAAAGTCATCCAATACCCACCCCCCCAAAGCCAAAGAGTCTAAGTATGTACTCAGAAAACAGAGGGGTAAATACAGGAAAACATGCGGTGGACAGAGCTGGGTGCCTACCTAACACGCTTTCTCCTGTGGACTTTGTCCTGAGGTTTTGCCCTATTTACCCCCACCTCCACTCCAGAGAAGATGACTGTTCCCCAGCCCCAGAAAGTGAATTAAGATCTATCCAAACTCAGTTAAGCGTCTGACTTCAGCTCAGGTCATTATCTCCCAGTTCGTGGGTTAGGGCCCCACGTTGGGCTCTGTGCTGACAGCTCAGAGCCTGGAACCTGCTTCACATTCTGCATCTCCCTCTCTCTCTGCCCCCCCACTTCTCTCAAAAATAAATAAACATTAAAAAAATTTAAAAAAATATCCATCTAAACCAGTAGTCCTCAAATGTGATCCTTAGACAAGCAACAGGAGAACATCTGACAACTTAGAAATGCAGTTCATTAGGCTCCATCCCCAATATATTAAACCAGAAACTCAAGGGGTGGAACAGAGCAATCTGTATTTTTTTTAATGTTTATTTATTTTTGGGAGAAAGAGAGAGAGGGAGAGCAAGTGGGGGGGGGGGGGGGGCAGAGGGAGAGGGAGACAGAATCTGAAGCAGGCTCCAGGTTCTGAGCTATCAGCACAGAGCCCCCTGATGCGGGGCTCAAACTCACAAACCTGTGAGATCATGACCTGAGCCGAGTCAGATCCTTAACCAAATGAGCCACCCAGGTGCCCCCAGCACTCTGTATTTTAACCAGGCCCCCAGGAGATTCTGATTTGTGCTAAAGTTTGAGTACCACTTGACTAAATCAATTATGGTAATTCCATTCTCCTTTGCCAATGATTATATTAAGCATAAGAATTGACTCCCTTTAGGCCAATGAGATACAAGTGAAGTCTGCTGGGGATTCTAAGAAAGGTCTTTCTTTCTTCAAAGAAGATATTGCAGCATTTGGCCATACTTGTGTGAGCATGTGATGTCTGGAGCTGCAGCAGCCATCTTGTAGCTATGAGGGGGCACACCTGAGGACTGCAAAGCAAAAAGATGTCCTTGTGCCATCAAATTAACTAACCTCAGCACCACTCTTCCTATAGGATGTCTGGCTGGCTGTGTGAGTAAGTAAACTCCACTTTTGGTCACCTATACTATTCTTTTAAGTCATTTTTTTTTTTAATGTTTATTTTTGACAGAGAGAGAGAGACAGAGCATGAGTGGAGGAGGGACAGAGAGAGACAGAGACACAGAATCCAAAGCAGGTTCCAGGCTCTGAGCTGTCAGCGCAGAGCCTGATGCAGGGCTCCAACTCACGGACCGCAAGATCATGACCTGAGCTGAAGTCGGACGCTTAACCGACTGAGCCACCCAGGCACCCTGGTCACCCATACTATTCTTGCATCTGAAAGTATCCCCCCAAAGCACATCCCTTCCTTCTCCATTGTGGTACAGAGAAAGCAAACCTGAATAGGCAAATGTTCAGAAATAGTGAAACAAAAAAACAGAACACAGGTCTTCTTATCCCTCTCACCTGAGCACATGTGAGCTATATTCCCTAATCTTAAAGCAAATGTATTTTTGAGCCTCACTGTTCTTATGTACTGTGTTAATATAACAAATATGTACTCTTCTCACAATTATTTATAAAGAATATTTAGTAATAGAGCTCTGTACAAACGTAAAAAGAAAAAAAAAAACCCTCCTGCTAGGGTCAGCACATATTCCATCCAGCTCAGGGCTCTGTGTGACTAAAGAACACGTTGGGAAGAAAATTCAAAGGTGTGTAGTTCCTGAGCTTGACCTTGGAAAGCTCAAGTTGCACCCAATGCACTTTCATTTTCCCTCAAAACCCAGTATGAGCTGACCACTTATGAATCTACTCAACTCTTAATATTGCCCTTCATTATGGATTAAGAGATCACATAGTCGAGGCAAACCTCATCGCTATTATCGCTTTCATAAGAAAGAAAACGCCAAGACAGATGAACAGCTGGAGGTCTGCACAGAGTGCCAGCAAAAAGTATTCCTCGCTGACTGTGTCTTGATATCACACGATATCACACGTCGCAGGGCAATGTGCATTGCTCGGGCCCGTGCACAAAGTCACACAAAAAAGGGCAGGGAATAGGATGATTAGCCAAATAAATGCATCCTTTAGTGGCACCATCTCAGCTTTAGACAAACTTTTTACAATTAAGCCCCTCAAGTGACGAACAGTAAGAACAGATGGGTTTGTCATCATGCCCTATAGATCCGGAAACCTGGGCTTTACAGGACTGACAGCAGGAATTGTTCCAAAATCAACTGTCCTCCGCTGAGAATTCCCTGTTAGCTGTCAAAGAAGGCTGGCTCCATTGAATTCAGCCCTCAGAGTGCAAAAGGGGAGAAAAGATGTCTCAGAGACAAAAACCTTCCGCTGCACTCAGAGCCATTAAAGAAGCCAGCAGCATCTGGATCCCAGATGTTCCAAGTGGGGCTCCCTCTGAGAAGTGGCTGTCCTAGTCTTCCCCGGAGCGCAGAGCAGGTCAAGAGAGAAGGTACCCATGCATCCAGCTAGGAAGGTGGAAGGGCCTGCTCCTGGGTGCAGACCAGAGGCAATGCTTCTTTTTCTAGGCTGGAGCCTTCAGTTCAAGGTCCCTGTGTTTCCATTCCCTCCCCTTGGGTGAGACTATTCCTGTCTTAGGGTAGAATGAAGATGACATAGTAGAAGTGATGGGAAGAGGCATCTGATCACGTGGCTTTTAAAGTCCCTGTGGCACACACAGTGCCCTGTACTCTTCAAACCCAGGCCGCTTTGCAGTGAGGCGGGGCCATAGGACTGAGTTCTGGCCAATGGAGTGTGGGCGGAAGTGACGCGCTCACTTCCGGGCTTGGCCCAAAAAATCCACCTCGGCTTTGATCCACAATTTCCCTCTCCTATTTACTAGTCAAGCGGGCAGGACCTAGCAGACAGCCCCAAAGCGCTAGTTGATTGCGGGGCCAAGAGATGGAGGGGGCACCTGTCCTGCCAAGTAGGAATAGTCACATCAGATTTCGCCCAAATAGAATATATAACTCTTTCTGGACCAAACCACTCTGGAGTTTGTTGCAACAGCGAGCTTTCCTTACGCTACCTAATACAGGTCCTGCGTAGATCCTGGATAAAACAACTGAGTGGGTAACAGAGCCTGGGATGGGGATGGTAAATGCTTTGGGAGAGGTGACTTACCACGCCCGGCTAGTAATACATCTGTTCGCTTAATGATCCCCCCCTTATCAATGCTTTCACGCTCCGGGAGGTCGTCTGGTTGTCTCTCACCTCCAGCCGGCTGTCAGTGTCTATACAGATAGCCGAAGAGGCAGCTTAAAGAGACCTTGGGGATTTCAGGGCCTGAAAGAAATTAGCCCAGGCCAGTGGCCCCCAAGTACGTTTTTCTTTTTTTAGAAGACAATAGTCGTAACGGGACCCACACCACCTCTGGCAGCCTGCATGGTCGCTGCCCCTGAATTCATCCGTAGTTGATTGTTGACAAGTGTAGTGAGGGTTGGTGACTGTCTACCAGGTGAATATCAGTTTTTCATTAACCTGCAAGATTTTTTTTTATATCATGTATTTAATGTGAAGTGAATGCTATAGAATTCTTGTTCCAGGTTGCAACCAGTTTAGGTAAATATTTTCATGTAAAAATATTCTGCCATTTTTATGCATGGATAACCTGATCTGAACGAATTCCTTTCTGATGCTCACATATTACTTTGATTTTTTGGTATTTTGTGGCAAACTATAGATAGCACAACTTTACCATTTTGATAACTTTTAAGTATGCGATTCGGTGGCATTAATAACCTTCACAATGTTGTGCAACCATCATCATTATTTCCAAAATGTTTTCATCATCTCAAATGGATGATTTAAGTAATTAATTCCCCATTAAGCATTAAACAGTAATTCCTCATGCCCCCTTCCCCCAGTAAACTCTAATCTGTCCTCTGCCCCACTACATTCTAGATATATTGTGTAAGTGGAATCGCACGATATTTGTCCTCCCGTCCAGCTTATTTCACTTAGCATAATGTTTTCAGAGTCTATCCGTGTTGCAGCGAGTGCCAGAACATCACCCCTTTCCGTGGCTGCATAACCATGTGCTGTATGCACACACCACATTTTGTTTATCCCTTCATCTGCTGACGGACCCTGGGTTCCTTCCATCTTCGAGATCTTGCGAATAATGCTGTGATGCACAAGTATCTGAGTTTTTCCTTTCAATTCCTTTGGGTATGTACCTAGGGGTGGAATGTCTGGGTCACATGATAACTCTATGTTTAGCTTTTCGAGAAAACTGCCAAATTGCTTTCCATAGCGAACCCGCAAGATTTTTTAAAACCCGGAGTAAAGAAAAAATGTAGAAGCAGCCTTGTGTTATGTCATGGGAATGCCTGAGTGGTTGGAGGACCGGGTAGATCTGGAGACCTCATTAACACAGGGTACATCTCCCAGTCCCTAGACCTTTCTCCTGAGCAGTCTTGCTAAAGGACTCCTGCTCGAATGACTCTTAGATCCACAGGTGAATTGGCCGTGAAGCTAAGAAAGCTAACGAAGCTTCAAAGCCACTCGCTTGCACCAGCTCCTTGGAAGGCCCCGGGAAGGGCCCTTACCTCATGGTCATTTTTTCTAATTTGTGAAAGTAAGACATTTTAACTAAAACCTGCGACTTCCGTTCTGCATCCCTTCCCTTGTGTTGGGTGGCATTGGAGGGCCCATGAACATTCTGGGGATCTGGCTAGGGGAAAGTTGAGTTGGGGATATGTTTAATATTGGTTTAGAGCGTTCTATTTATGTTGATTGTGGTTTCTTTTGCACATAGCTAAGTTACTACTAGTCACCCCAGTATGGAAATCTTTCTGGGAATATTCCTACCCCCCACGGTGGAAACTCAGCAACATGATGACCCAGAGGACATATGAAAGGGTCCTGTACTCCCTAGCAGAAGAAAAAAGGTTTGAAATGTACAGAGCCAGAGACTAGTCTGTGGTACATTCTTTTTTAAAATTTTTTAAAATGTTTATTTAATTTTGAAGGGGCGGGGAGAGGCAGAGAGAGAGGGAGACGCAGAATCCAAAGCAGGCTCCAGGCTCCGAGCTGCCGGCACAGAGCCCGACGCGGGGCTCGAACTCACAAAACTGTGAGATCCGGGACCTGAGCTGAAGCCAGACGCTTAACCGACTGAGCCACCCAGGCGCCCCTGTGGTAAACTCTTTCAAACATCAAATGTGTAAAATTGCAAGTGGAAATTTTGCTTTTCATCAATGCCGAACCAACATGAAGGCCTCTTCTGTTAGGATTTATACTCGATAATGCAGCATATACAATTCTGAGAGCCCGAGTCATTTTGTTCCTTTTTAACAAAAATTTCACCAAATAGAAATGATCAAAATCCCTGTAGTTACAGGGAGACCATCATGGTGCTATACACAGGGAGGGAATATGTTTCTAACGATTCGTATGTGGGAGAGACTTGAAAGAGGTTTTTCCAAGTGTGATGACAATCCAAAAAAAGGGGAATTGTATCAGCAGTAATGGTTGAGAAGATGAAAGGAAGTTTTCTAACCTATCAATTATGAAAACCACATTGTGATCAACGATGCTGGAAGAAACCACTGAATTCTCTTTCTCTCCTCTCTGTAGAAAATGTCACAAAATTGTTGTTTTATAAAGAGGTGTTGGAAAAGTATACAGACCGCAAAATTTTGTGGGGGAGGGGAGGGAAGTGTCATAGAGTGGCACCGGAGAGCCGATAAAAATCCGTTACTGCCTGGATCCTGGACCGCTTGTGGCATTTGTCAGGCTTTTCCACGAGGTGGACTTGTGCTTTCTCATTCGAAATAAGAGTTCACTGTCCTAAAAAATTTGGTATTTGCAACTTGGGATTCCTTTTTCTTAGAAAATCATCTTTTCAAGATTGCCTAAGCTACAGTCCCCACAAGACTTGGACCTGTCTCTGCCCCACAAGACATCATGTTTTGCTCCCAGTGGCTCACCTCCACTCAAAGCCAGTGTCTTTCTGGGCTTCTCAGGCATGTCAGGGTCCCTGTCCTAAGAACATTGCTGGGCACCACATAAACATTCAGTAACCTCCATTCTTTCTTACTCCCCTCATTCCGCATTGAACCAGCCCAGTGCTTCCTACTTCTGAAGCCCCTTCCCCTCCCTGCTGCACTCGCATCCCTGCCCTCACCCCTGCCCCCTGTGAGTTCCTGCCGCTTACTTTTCTTTAGCAGCCTTCTATGCTGGGCTAAATATTGGCCCCAGAGATATCTAGGTCCTAATCCCTGGAACTGTGAGTGTGACCTTCTGAGGCAAAGCAGGGTTTTGCAACGGGGTTAAATTAAAGATCTCGGGATGGGAGGTTAACCTGGATTGTCCCAGGGGGGCCTTAAGTGTTCTGACAAGAGAGGGGAGAGAGAGATGTGACACACACAGAAGAGGAGAGGGGAGGTGACCACAGAGGCAGATATTGGCACGATGCTACCTTGAGCCAAGGAATGCCAGCAGCCACCAGAAGGTGAAAGAGGCAGGAAAACGTGCTCTTCTAGATAGAGCCTCTGGAGGGACGCCTTGGCTTGAGCCCAGTGAAACTGATTTTGGACTTGTGGCCTCCAGAGCTGTGAGAGAAGAGATGTGTGTTGTCTAAGCCACCTAGTTTATGACAAGCTGTTACAGTAGCCACAGGAAATGACTACACCTCCGAACCCAAACTCCATTCTAAAAGAACCAACTTCCCCCATTCCCATCACTTCTGGTTCCAATATTCTGGTCACAAGACCCCCTTTCGTGAAGACCCTCCACCCAATTCGTCTTGCTTCCTTCCCCACATTCTTTCACCCACAAGGACTTGAAGGCCCTCTGTGAAAGTCCATGTACCCGTTGACCCACGCCCTTTGGCCAGCCCAGTGGCCAAGACATCCTTGAAATGGTTCCCTAACGGGTGAGGAGGCAAAGCCTCTCTTCCTTGGGTGCATTCCTCTGATTTGACTCTATCCCTTTCCTATGGAGTCTCTCCTACAGGGGCTGGGTACTTCCTCAATCACTTTCGACAAACAAAACAAAAAAACCTCTTAAAACCTCCTCCTCTACAAATCTTACCCTCCTGGGGAAGAATAGGTTGTACCTGCTCCTGCCTCATTTTCCCACCTTGTCTTTCCCCAGTTGGGGATGGGGGAGGTGTTGATTATTATTCTGTAACCCATTAGAAGGAAAAACTCCTGGTTTTTGAGTCAAGTAAGTTTTCCAAATATCTACTGAATGTGTGCGGGGAGTCAGGCTAAGTACCCCAGCTAGCTAAGACATGGTTCCTGTTCTTGGGAGCTTGGAGACTCAGCTGGGGTGGGAGGGGAAGCAAGAATATGTGCACATTAATATTTACAACAAAAGTCAGACGTGTAAAGTGCCCTGACAAAGTGTGATGGGGAGAGCAAAGCAGGGACACATCACATTGAAACGGAAGTCAGGAAAGCATCTGTAAGTAGGGCCCACTTGAGATGAGGTAAATTTTCCCGAGCATAGTAGACTAGTATAAGTCAGGGCACTAAGGCAGGAAAGCCCGGACCTCAAGGAAAATGAAACTGGAAAAGAAATTTGGGCCCATAGTTTAGAGTGGGGGGGGATCAGCAAACATTTTCTCTAAAGGGCCAAGTAGTGTTTTAGGTTTGGCTAGCCATGTGGCGTCTGTCACAGTGCTTCAGCTCTGCCATTGCAGCATAACTGCAGCCATAAACACTATGTAAACAAATGGGTATGGCTGTGTTCCAATAAAACTTTATTTACATAAACAGGCAGTGAGCCAGAACGCCCAGCTAAGGAAGCCGTGGGCCTCAAGGAGCCATTGAAGGTCTGTGAGCGGGAGGATAACATTACAACACCACCAAAGCTGTGCATTTGGAAAAGTAATCTGGCCAGGGGGGTAATGCCAGGATTGGAGGAAGTGGAATAGAGTGTGGACATGAACCGCCGGGAGGCTGGTCCAGCGTTTGGGGTCAGAGGCCGGAGTTAGGGTACGGAGAGCAGAAAGAAGGTCAGACGTAGAGGGCACGGCTACCCAGTGGGCGGGAGAGACGGAGAGAGCCCAATTAAAAGTGGGCCCCGATTTGGAGCGGGCGCCACTGGGAGTTAGAGCCACTTACTGAGGGGGACTTGGGGTTTGAATGCACCACCGGGTGGTCTGTGCCCTCCGCGGACAAGTCCACGGACAGGAGTGGGTAGGCAGCTGGAGGCAGGCGACCGGGCCTCCTGGGAACACGCCCGAGCCCACGTGGGGCAGGCGGCACCCCACCCTCCCTGGGGCCAGCCGGGCTCCCAGCAAACGAGGCCCAGGATCCCTGCGCTGCTAGACATCTCGGAGGACAGCCAACGCAGAGCAAAACCAGTCCCGCCAGGGGCGGGTTGAGGCCGTGCCAAGTGACCAGGGAAGCTGCGTGTGTGGGCCAAATTGCTTTCTAATTACATTGCGCTCCAGACAAGACAAAATTGTGCCTCTTGAAAAGCATGTACGCGGAGTCCGGGTAAGCCTAGGGGAGGTCAGGCCTGGTGGAAATCCGGGGCAGCGAGTCGTGTTGCAGAATTCATTACCATCCTGCCGCCCTCGGCAGGAAGAGCAGGGACAGGAGGCTGGGGGACAGACACGGTGTGCGGCTCAGTGGAAGTCAGGGACACGTCCTGAAGAGTCCCGCACATTTAAATGGAGTAGGTGATTCTGAAAGAAAATGTGCCATTTCACCCCCAACATCTCATCATTTCTCCCTGGAACTTAATATAATGCCTTCCTGGAAAAATCATATTAAGAATTTTTTTTTTTTTTTTTTGCCTGTGTCCTGTAGCAAACATTCTCCCCACTGCTCTGCATGCTGAGACAATTTAGTTGAAAAGGAGCCACCTTAGAATTTGCCACATTTGTGTTTGACAAAGAGGCAGTTTATCCACTAGTTACACACTTTCTTGCTGAGATGCAAATGTTGTTGGGCAGATACTGGAAACGCTGTTTTGATATTTGATGCACTTTCTGGGGAATTTATGTTAGAAACAGAGCAACCGAGGGAAATATGCTGACTTCAAAACATAAATACAAAGCTACCACTTGGGGTTATTTATTTCCCAGGCAATCAATCAGGAAATGTTAAGAAACACGTTCAGAATGGTTTCAAACGTGATTCCAGTCAATTGAGTAATCTCTCCATTTACTTTTCATATGTTGTATGATTTTTCTTAAAAGATGAAAGAGTAAAAGAAGACACTCTTGGACTTGGATCGTAATTGTGGATTTAAGTCTGCCAGTTCTTTAAAGGGAGGAAGTGGCTTCAATTCGGTGAGGCAATCACTGATGTGAAACCAGACAGCACTCATCATAGGAGTATATATGCACAATCATTTGTTAAGTAATTAATTACTTATTTTTCATTGAAGCAGAGTGGACACACGCGGTTGCACGAGTTTCAGAGGAACAATGCGGTGATTTGAACATCTCTCTGCGTCATGCTACGCTCACCACAAACATAGCTGCCATCTGCCACCTGCACCATGCTATAATGGCCATTGACTTTATTCCCCATGCTGCAATACATGCGACATTTTGAATACGACTGGTGATTCCAGGACTTTCTGGCAAAAATGGTTAAGAAATGATTATGAGTAAAAGTTAGACGTGGGTCCTCCGTGTGTCCTTCCCACTGGTGCCGTCAAAGCACAGACTGGTGAAAGAGCTTGCCTGGTTAAGTCAGGCAAGGACAGTAAGTATCATGGGGAAGGGGATGAGGAAGGGGGTTAGACTGGTCTTCTTGCGGCGCTCCTTCTCCTAAGAAGTTCCTCTTCCTGGATGGACTGTGTTAAGGTTAGTTCAGCCTTTTGTAAAACCTGCTGGAATGGCCCAAATATTTGAGTCTGTTTTAATATCAGTTCTCCCCATTTGGAGACCCGCATTGGCCATGGGCCTATGGATTCCTGCCTGCCCTTGATGACACATCATGAGCCAAGGCTTGGAAACCAGAGCACTGTGTCCCTGTGCTACAACCAGGTGAGTAAGAATTGGACCTCAGACCAAGTCAGCCACTTCCCACGCTGCTGGGGGTGGGGGTGGGGGGGGGAGTGTCAGTGTAGTTCAGGGTGAATTGAACAAAGCCCATCTTCATGTGCTATTGGCCTTGGCATCCAAGAAAAAAGCAGCTTTCCTCCTCTGGAAAGGCCTAGCACACAGGCCTGCTCGCTGATGACAGGAGAAATCTTCAACTGACAGACAGGCAGGCTGTGGAATCAGTGAGATTGGCTTCATTTTCTCCTTTGTCCCTTCTCATGCACCTCCAGATGCCCTCTTCCTTTTTCAGGGTCCTAAGAACCGTTTGCTCCCAACCAGCCTTCTATCCCCTCTACTGATGGCCTAAAAAGCTGACCCTCATGTAAGAATCTGTATAAGTCATTGAAATCTTAGTGGGAAATTTTCAGCGAGCATCTTCTGCTGTCATATTGGCATAGAGTCTTTAGCTCAGATGGTAGAATTAAGGATTTAGTTTCCTGTTCAAGGATTTCAGGCAGCAAACTGGCATAGGGGGACATATGAGGAACATCTCTTCATGCAGATGGAAACTCAAGTTTGGCCTCACTGTATCCACACCCTGGGCACACATAACAGGCAATATTTAGAGGCACAAGATAGAAATAGGCAGATTCTAGAGTGTCTGGGTGGCTCAGTCAGTTAAGCCTCTGACTCTCAATCTCAGCCCAGGTCTTGATCTCAGGGTTGTGAGTTCACGCCCTGCATTGGGCTCCATAATGGTTGTGAAGCCTACTTAGAGAGAGAGAGAGAGAGAGAATTAGGCTGATTTTTAGAAAAGACATTTGTATGTGAACAGTTCAACTGTGCTAATTTGGGTAAATCACATGGTTTGGACCACAGTACATGACCTTCAGAAACAGAAGACAGGCAGAGATAATTCCAGGGTCACCCTCAACAGATATGAGGTATCTATCTCATTGAGGATCACAGACATCTCCAATAAACTGCCGATTTCCCTCTCTAGCCAGTTCGGGTTTAGCCTAAGGAAAGCCCTAGCCTCAATCGACATAGCTCTTGTGACTGTGGCCTGAGAAAGGAAACGACCTGCTGTGATGAGAAGTTTCCCTGGTGACATCCATCCAGCTGGCCACGGTTGGGGCTCATCTGGGGCCCACACATACAGGATATCAGAGTGTGCCAAGATCAGCAGAGATAAGCCCTTTGTATAGAATTCCTCCATCCTGAGAAGCAAGGAGGCAGGACTGAGTGACAGACTGAGCAGCCTGGGCTTCTAACATCTTTGGCCCATGGAACCAAACTACACTCTGGGAGCAGCCTGGTTAAAGAGACAAGAAGAGACAAGTCAAGGTGAAAAACTTTGGGAACCTTTGCAAAACAGACTGCAGCAGGCTCTTTCAGCTGTGCTGGAAGGCCAAAGCATCCTACAGATAAGCTCCAAGTAGTTCTGATGGAGGAGACTTGCCTGGGCCAGAGAGTTCTACTGTGATCTATGTGCGACAGTTTTTATCTGTTTAGCCCCACACACTCCAGGGAATTATCTTTATTCTCTTCTAATTGGTCTTGATGTCAAACTTAGGGACATAATGAATTTAGAAAAAGCAGCTCTGAAGGGAAAGAAGAAAACCAACTTGTAGTTTGGCATTTGATGAACTACCTGCCCTAATTGGATACAGAGCTCTGGATCTGGCCTTGCCTGATCTTCCCACAATAGCCGTGCAGTGGGGAGGGAGAAATTCCCATCTGATATCCATGTGGGCTCCCCCTGCCAGACAGACGGTGAAGACTGAACCTTAGAGAGGTGACTCTCCACTTGGCATCTCAAACCGTCCCCTTCTTGATTAGCTTCGAGAAACACATGATCTTCCCACCTTTGGAAGGAGAGATATCTGACAGAGGTGGGTAAGTGTGGGAAGTGTCCTGCCTCTTTAAAGAACTGGCCATTGCTTTCTGTTTGTTCTTACAGAGTAAGCTTTCAGCGGGCAGAGCTTGTGGACCAGCCCCAACCAAGTCTGCTGTCAGAGGGACCCTCCTCTGACTCTTTCTACAAGCTGAATGGCCTGCTTTTCATATTCTGTCTCCACAACAGTGCCCTGGGCCATTTTTTTTTGTTTTGTTTTGTTTTGTATATTAGACTCTCCTGGGTGTTCATTAAACAACAACCACAACAGCAACAACAACAAACAACAACCCCACCTTGCCTTCAGTTAGTGCTTTGCTATACAAAACAAGGACTAAGAAAGTTGGAGGAGGACTAAGAAAGTTGGATGGTGCTCGAACTTTCACAACAGATGTTTCTTCATTGACTTTCCCCCAGGAGGAGAGTAAATGCAAGTTGTTCATCTGAGCGATTTCCATCCCTTTTGGACGGCCCCTATTCCTCCTGCTGTGAAACGTGCACACTCCTCAACTAAATTGTATGGGATGGTTCCGAAAGGGGAAAACCTAGTTTGCATACTTCAAATTAGAGGTCTGCATGAAAGTACACGGGAATCAGAGACTCACACAGGCCCAGTCACAACGGCCTCCGGCCCTTAGGGAGGGCCACGCTTGAGGCTTAGCGGTTCTGACACCCCAAAGAAGTGGAAGGAGATCTACAGGCACTTGTAAAAATGTATAGCTCATTATAAAATGTTCTGAAATTGTAAGCTGAGCATCTTCCTTCTGCAAGTGTACTAGGGGTCAAAACTTTAAAGTCTCCATCTGCACCACGCAGGCCATGCTCAGGCCAGCCAAGGGTATCAAGAAAGGGGGAGGAATCCTAATTAGGTTTTCTTTTCCTCAGCATTGAACCACCTTCTGTAGCTGAATTGCTGGCACTCACTTCCTCAGCAAGGTCGGTTTCCGTGGAACTCCAAGGCAAGCAGAAAACTCCGGAAACTGAAACCATGAAACCTACAGAGTTCCCAGAGGAAACTGGACCACCCGGAACCTTTCTAAAACCAGTGGTCACTGACCAAATTACGAGTCAGGAAAATGGTCTTTGGTGAGTGAGCATTTCTGAGGTCTCAGAACGTTTTCATTTGACTGGGAACATTTGCGCTCAAGGTTTTGGTTTTGCATCCGGATTGGAAAAAACATGCGGTGTCATTTTCTCCTCAGGAGAACAGAGCCAAAGGACAATGACTGTCCCGAGTGCTTCAGGGCCATGTTGTTACTCCTTACCCTGCTCTTCATGGTTCTCTGGTGACTGTTACTCCTTACTGGACAGGACAGCCAGGTTGCAAATGTTTACCCCTGTGTGGACCCTCCAGCAGCTCAATCGCACAGACTTTTGCTGACAGGGATTTTTGATTTAGCTGTAAAGTTTCACTGTTTTTCTCAAGTGGATAAAAAGTCCTGACTTCCTTTGTTTCTAATTAAAGACATATGGGCAGAAGATGACCAGCTCCCTCATTTTAACTCCGTGTAAAAGAGTGTGGCTCCGTGGCATCCCAATTTGCCTGTCACCAGTTTGCCAGGCCGTTTTAAACAGGTCACCTGATCTGTCTGCAAGCAGGGAGGAACATACACCTCGTTGATTGGTGTCCTGTGCTATTTCACTGTTTGGTGCTATCAAGTGGTAATAAAAATGCTTTAGAAGCAACGCTGTGGGTTGTCAAAATGCCCATCCATCACCGTAAGCAAATTTATTCCATAACACTTCAGGTCTTTAGAAGTAAATTGAGTAACTGCAAAAAGTGTCTTTGAAATAAAAGGGAGAAGGATCAGGTAATGGCCTGACCCAAACGGTGAGTTAACTACCCTCTGGGAGTGGAGGTTTTTTCCTACTTGGGAGGCTTTAGCTCTGCGAATGCAACAGTGCCGGGAGAAACACGTTTCTATGATACCAAAAGACAAGCTACTAGTTATATTGGGTATTTTGTGCCTTGACAACAACAACAACAACAAATGTGTGTGTGTGTGTGTGTGTGTGTGTGTGTGTGTGTGTGTGTTGAAAGAAGTCATAGTTCTTATGCAGCAGTTACCATCCTGTGCCAGGCTAATCTTTCCAAATGAGTCACTGTTCAGCTAATAAAAGGTGTTTTCAGATCTATCGGTGGCAAATGATAATCACTGGAGGAGAAGGAGCATGTATTGAGCACTTACTGTATGCCAGACACTGTGCCAAGTGCTTGTACGTCAGCTCATTAAATCCACACAAACTCATGGAGTGGAAACTCACTTCCTCCATGTTAGAGAAGAAGAAACTGAGTTGCAAAGAACTTAGACAACTGCCCAGAGTCACATTGCCTGGAGGAGGCAGAACTAGAATGTGAACCTGGGCAGTGTGGCTTCAGGTGACAGTCTTAACCATATGCTACCCTGCCTCCAGGCTTCCTGTGCTAGTCTGATGGAGGAGCCCTGCCCATTTAGAATTCTGATTCACTGGCCATTCATTGGCCTGGAATCCAGTAGTCACTCAGGAAATACTAATGCCCTCACACATCCTTTCTTGTGTCAATCCTATCTTACAGACATAAAGGAGGATATATTTTCTTTTTTTTTAATGTTTACTTATTTATTTTTAGAGAGAGAGCAGGGGAAGAGAGAGAGAGAGAGAGAGAGAGAGAGAGAGAGAGAGAAGAGGGAATCTCAAGCAGGCTCCACACTGCCGATGCAGAGCACAACGCAGGGATCGAACTCACAAACCATGAGATCATGACCTGAGAGGAAATCAAGAGTCAGACACTTAACTGACTGAGCCGCCCAGGCACTCCGGGAAAATATATTTTCAAGAAAGACTCTTCTGAGAGTCAGGAAAGAGTTAGGGAGCAGCCTCTTTGAGAGGATCTTTTTTTTTTTTTTTCCCTAAATTGCAGGAGGATTTAAATGGGTAGAAGTTTGTCAATTACATCTCAAAAAAGCTAGGAGAAAAAAGAAAATAAAGTGCGTTGCTTAAGGTAAATTTAAAAAATAAAAATAAAAAGGTAAAGGGTAGAGCCTTTCAATATTTCTAAATGTGCCAGTCCCAAAATGTTGATGATAGCTGCATTAGATATTTTGGTCACAATCTTTGTCAGAGTCTAAAAAAACTAGTCATCCCCCTCAGTGTGACTCACCAGAAATGTGCTCAAAGCTTCTCGTGTTTAATACACATGGAAAACAGTGCATCCACCTGCTAATGGAAGCCAACTAAAGTGGTTCCCTGGGGATCTACTGGTGACTGTGATGTTACATCTTCCTGGGCGTGTTTTTTTTTTTTTTTTTCTATTTTCTTCTGGAACGACATCGAAAACGAAGAGGAAGTATTTTTTCTGTCCTAGAACATGTTGAATCGGGATTGAAACCTATCACATTCCCAACCCCTCGGACCCAAGTCCCCTGAAAGGAAACTGTCCCAACCTTCAGCAGACAGGTTGGCATGAAGGGTCAGAAAAGGGACTCATGCTATAGTCACACATCCTGATTCAGCCGGGTTCTTTGCGAATCACCCCTGATAAGTTGTTGCTCAGAGTTTTGTCCCTCATTCATGACCATAAACGTGAGGCACATCTGGCCTTATCAGGACAAATATCATGTTTTTCATGGTTTTGCTGGTGGCTACACATACTCAGAAGACCTTGAAAACCACGAGCTGGCCACCCATATAAGAACTATCCCAAATCCCAGTTTCCACAAGGGACTAAAGCAAAGAGATTTTGGGTGGGGGGGGCTTTGTGCATTTGTGCTTGTGTGTGTGTGTGTGTGTGTGTGTGTGTGTGTGTGTGTGTTTAAACTGACTAGCACCATTCAGAGAGTCCTTAGGAGGATTTCTGCTCTGAGCTCTGGCTCTCCAGGCAGCACAGCCCCACCACCACATCCTGCCTCTCCACTTCCTCCTCCCCTTTCCCAGCTCCAGAAGCCAAGATGGGAAGTCTCTCACGACCCTGTGGCTTGGCCAGGAGGAAGCCTGAACTTGATACAGCTGGCTTTCCTGGGGCCTGGTAAGAGCATTTATCCCTGAGTCTGTGCTTCTTTGCTCACCTATTTTTAGCCCTGGGCTGCAGAGCTTCCTGAGGCCTCCGCCATCAGTCTCTGTCGCGGCCGGGCCATGCCAGGGATGGGACCCAGGTGCTGCCAGGACTGCCGCGCACCTGAACAGGGACCCGGGCAGCAGTTAAATGTGGTTTGCTTTAACGTCAAAAGGAAGAGAAATAAACACCCTAAACCAACTCCCTCCCTGTCTCCCAAGAACAACGGTCGGAGTTTTCTATTTTAGCAGTAAGCCATGAGGGTGGCTGGACACATGTGAACTGGAAATGTGGTCCCATTAATCTGGCAGGCAGAATGGCAAGAATGTCCTGATCAGGACCAGCCCAAAGCACTCCTCTCTGGCTGCCCTCTTACCGCGTACTCCCTGTTGTGGGGGCACGCCCTCTCCAGACTACACCACTCCCCGGTCCCTTGGCGCCTGTTGCCACTGCAGAACTGTCCTTGATGACCTGCTCTGTGTCCTTCAAGATCCCTGGCCAAATGCCACTAAAGCCTTCATCACCTTGGGACAATTGATGCATAGCTGTCACCCTCACCTGACTGAGCAACGCCATGGACAGAGACTGTGTCTGTTTGCTTACACGTCGAGTGTGCAAGACGGCGGGTGTGAGCGGTGGGGTGGAGGACATGACAGGGATGCATGGGAGATGGAACAGGAGGTGTAGTTTGGGGCCAGGTGGTCCCACATTAACAGGGCTTTGCTAAAAGCTGAATGAACAAACACATGACACACGACAAAAAGTTAAAGTCAAGATACAGTAAAGAGCCACAACTGGGAAAAATAAAACTAGCTAATTCATGTTCTTGGTTTTGTCGGTACTTATAAAGCTCATTAGTTTAAGTGAGGCGTTATGAATTGACTCTATTTATCACTTCAAGAGATTTAGGGCGCCTGAACCAGGGTGGGTTGGGCCAAATGTTCCATGTGCAAAATTTAAACGTAATTACAGTGCGTGGAATATACTGTCTCCGACTTGTCCCCAATGTCAGCCCCACCAGGCAGAATATCCTATCCATATCAGATCAGACATGACAACAGAGATTAAGACAAACCAGAATTCACCAGCTGGCAATGGCCTTTGCCTGATAAACGCTATTGCCGGTCACTCAAAGACGATACTTTTGCGATGTCTGTGGCTGTCTATGGGTCACCAGAGCTTAGTCCTGCTTAGTCCTGGGTAGGCAGAGCGGGAGGTGCCTGGGCTGGGAGCAGGGGGAAGAAGACAGCCGGGGAGGAGAGGAAGCCGGAGAGGCAGTGGCAGGTGGGGCTGTGTCCTTTCTGAGGCCTGCTTTCCGGTCAGGCCTCTATCTGTCCTCTCACACCCCTCCCACACCTGCGGGCACTTGATAAAAAGAACGTGTCCCCTCCCACCCCACCCACATTCGAGCTGTCCCTGTTGCCAGAGCCCGCTTTTTCTTGGGGGGTGTCATGCTGAGTTCTTCCTCCCTGTCTAGCCTCTGTGTGGCTGAGTCCTCCTGCCCAACTGCCCCTTTGGGAGTTAACACTTTCCTGAGGGCTTCTTTTCTGACTGCTTGGTCAGCTCCATACACCTCAGCCCCCAGGAAAGCAATTGCTCAGTCCAGGTGCCCAAGAGTCTGCCCTCCGTGGCCTGGGTGCCCTGGGTCTCCATTTGACTAATGAGGGCAATTGGACAGGCATGAGAGGTGTAATTGCAAAGTCAGCACCAGAAGACAGGATTTTACAGCCAAGTATAGAGGTCGGGTGCCCAGGAAAATTCAGCACAGGGGGCCCAAAACAGCCCAGGATCAAGTACAGCAGAGAGGCGTATGGCCAGAGTTGGTTGGTGGCCAGAGTAGGCCTGCCCCTGTGACTGGAAACATCCCTTCAGGAATGGGCAGAGTCTCACAGCCACGGGCATGATTTTCTTGTGGTCCATGTCAGGCACTGGCCGCCTTTGGATAACTCTCTGGTTTGGGTGAAGAACACAAAAGGAGGGGAGTTCTATCGGATTCTGGGGAGATCACTGGAGCCGTGCTTCATAATCCAAGGGTGTAATCAGAATTACCCTAGAAGTTTTTTCAAGCTCCGCATGCCAGGACCTCACTCAGGACCCAGCAAATCAGAATCTCAGATGCGTCTGGGGTGGGGTGGGCAGGCGCAGACGACTGTAGACTCAGATACAACCTGCCACCGCTCACCCCAAGGTGGGCACCGCCTCAGTTGTCCAATCTTGGGGCCAGAGACCTTATCCTCTTACTCTGTACTTAGCACAGCTCCCTCCCTCATAATAGACCTAAAATAGTATGTGTTGACTGATCGAATGAATGAATATGGGAAGAAATGAACACACGCTTCTGGTTACCGAAAGAATTGTTGATTCTGTCAACAAAGACAGAGAAAGAACGGAGTTTCCCATAATGGATTTTAACTCCAGTTGTAAGTAAGCCTTCCAGTTACCTATTCTTAAGAACAGCTAAATATGACAACACTAATGTGTATTTTATCGACTAGCGTGGCTCAGGCATATGTGGTATTACTGAACGAAACAAGGATTTGTATTAACATCATAGATGAGAGTCTAAAATGAAAGCAGGCACTCCACCTAACTCACGATTAATTATATAATCTGAGGCTTAATTCTGGCTTTGGAAACAATGGGAACCGTAATTACATGTCTAAAGCCCAAAATGGAATCCCACAAGTGTTTGACAAGCAGAACATAAGGATGATGGAGTGGTTTACCCATGAGCTTGACCACAGGGCAACCCTGGTGAGTCACGATTTCAGGCTGTGGTAGGATTTCTCATTACCCTCCATTCTTCTATGGCGACTATATTGAGCTCTGGGCCACTTGATGGATGTGACTCTGTTTATGAATTCAGGCTGGCCTGCTGTCTTTGCGGATCTGACCCGTATATAGAATAGCCATGCAAATTAGCATGGGCCTCTGGCCAGAAAAAATTAATCCAGGCCTAAAAGCAATCAAGTAAAAGGTGTCAAAGGGCACACAAAGAGGGGAAAATGACTGGGAACACTGGCATCCTACTTTTTAGGTTTCCCTAGCTCACTACCTTGTGATTTTTTTTTTCCTTTCGTCACTAGAATACTCGCAAATGGAAGAGTTGGTAGAAATCTTTCCAAATACTTGTGGGATGAGAAAATAAGTTCATGCTGAAAGTTGCGTTAGGGATTCAGAGAGGCCTTCCCTCAGTCAGGTCCGCAGGGACCTCCACACCAGCCCTTAGCATTGATCTCAGTGCCCTGTTGTGCCTGGACAGCACCTGCCACACTGGGTGGTTCTAGTCACTTGTTTTATAGTCTGTCCCCCACATTGGACTGGAAGTTCCTCGAGGATAAGAATCATGTCCGTTTTGCCCACCTGATTCCCAGTATGTGGCACAGGCATTGAACAAACAGTCCTCAAATGAATGAATGGACACTGGAGGATGATCTTGCCCCCACCTTCCTGTAACAAGAGAAGGCTGTACGGTGGCCAGGGCTCCCTGGCCCATGGTTGACAGCCTGCTTGTCCTTCCCAGAACTCCTTTCTGGTCTTGCAGCTCTCATCTTCCCTGCTGCTCTGCTCCAGGACGCTTCAAGCCTCACTAGGCTTTCTTTTGTCCACACTGGCAGGTTGCCTGGTAAAACACCACCCTGAGAAATGGAGACAGAATGTGAAGGGCACAGGCAAACCTGAGAAGGAAAGACAGGGGCTGAGGTGGAGGGTAGGCTGGATCCAGAGAGTTGACAGTGAAGAGAGAGCCAGGTAGGGAGTCCCAGGCCCAGAGCACAGAGGGTCTGGAGGTGAGCAAAGGCCAAGGGTATGAAGAAGGAGACTGGACGTGGAGGTACCTTGTTTCACAGAAGATGCCATGTACCTGCCTTCCATAGAGACACCGCTGACAGTAATAGCAGTGATAATAACTAATGTTTCCTGAGCTCTAACTATGTGTACCGTGCAGAGTATCCTCCTCATGGGAGTGATTGACCCATACAAGGGACCGGTAATTGTCAGGGGTTAGAGGTCAGAAAGGTGAAGCTTTGATGACCAAGATCGTATTGTCGCTGGAGAACTAGGAATGCCCCCAGGTCTCTGTCAGCCTCTCCTCGTCCCACGAGGTGGGTGTGTAATGACACATGAGGGGTAAGTGTGTAACAGCACACGAGGAATAATGACAGAATGGCAATCAAAATACCACTTGACGGTTATCTCCCAACTGCCCCCAGCAGAGTGCTCACTGGTTAAGCAGGATCTGCGGTTTAGACTTCAGGCCAAACAGACCTCTTAACCGCCCCAATCCCCACCAAAAAAATGAATCGCGGGACTAGCAAATTAAGAATGTCTGTAGAGCACACCCTGACCTAACTGATGAAGCCAGCAGTGAGGTCAAGCGGAAGAGAGACGGCCTGAGTGCGCATCTTCAGATGATGGCGGCCCGCGTTCTATTAGCAGCTCTTGTGAGGATGAGAAGGATGTCTCGCGAGGAAGGAGCGAGGCCAGGATTCAGGTGGATAGGGAGAAGCATGAAGGCGTGGAGGGAAAGCATTCCTCCCCTGTAGTAGTAGTAGCAGCAATAATAATAATGGTAATAAATACGTAGATGCTATCACTTCTAGAGTGCATTTAAGTGTATTGCTCAAGCTTTCTACCTATCATGTTAGGTAACTAGCGTTAGCCTTGGAATAAACAAACCATTTAGGGGATTTCTCTAAGACCACAGACCTAGGAAGTGGCAGAGGTAGGACTCAATAGCAAGAGGGCAAAGCCCACCAGCTTTCTGTCTGCCACACGGGTAAGTTAATCTAGCTGGGGAACATGAGTGGGATGTAAGGGCAGACCCTGGCTCTGTGCCAAGCATCCCAGCCAAGCCTGTTCCTTCCTATCACTGGTTCTTCTAAGTGTCTGCTGAGAGCACACTCTCTCTTCCTTGCTGACTCCCAGCAGAGGAAATTCTCTATCAGACTATACCGTTGCAATTCATATTTATACATGATTTAAAATTTTTCCAGTAATGGATTAATTCCCAAACACAGAGGTTGGTCCCTAATCTAGGATTCATGGCAATAGGTACCGTCTAAATATACTGGTAACTTCCTGTAAATAAAAGAGCGTGGTCTGTGGAACAGGCAGAGCAATGAAACAGATCTAAGACTACAGTTATTTGTTACAACAGAAAGAAGTCATTTGAAATTACTGAGAGATTTATTACATGGATTACGTAATAAATGATGATGAAATAACTGATGAGTTAAATAACAATTTTTTCCGGATCTTTATCTTGCCTCTTGCCATCAACACATGGATGCAGCAAATATCTAAGTATAAAAAACGAAGCCACAAATGTATGGCATAAAAACACTGATGGATATTTTTATATCCTTGGACTGAGGAAGGGTTTTTTTTCACCCCAAGATGATATTGATTCAGCATATAATTTTAAATTTCACGTACCAAAAATTCACAAATAACATTTACAGAGAAAGAGTGAACTGGGAAAAATTAATTGCAAACTGTATAACAGACTAAGAGTTATTATCTTTACTGTACAGGAACTCCTATAAATCAAAGGAAACAGCCCAGTAAAAATGAGAAAGGATACACATAGGCTTTTCACAAAAGAAGAAATACCAAATGTATAAAAATATACTAAACCCTTAATAATAAGTATGGTTACGCAAATAAAACAATAATAAAGTGTGTGCGTGTGTGTGTGTGTGTGTGTTTACTCATCAAATACAAAGAATAAAAAGAAAACAGCATTGGTCATGTGCTGAGAAATGACTATTCTTAAGCACCAGTGGTTGGAATGGAAATTGGCATAATTTCTGGAGAGAAGTTTAGTAATACATACCCCAGTTTAAAATATATACACTAATGTGACGCCTGGGTGGCTCAGTCGGTTAAGCGTCCGACTTCAGCTCAGGTAATGATCTCACAGCTGTGGGTTAGAGCCCAATGTCGGGCTCTATGCTGACAGCTCTGAGTCTGGAGCCTGCTTCAGATTCTGTGTCTCCCTCTTTCTCTGCCCCTTCCTTGTTCGTGCTCTCTCTCTCTCTCTCAAAAATAAATAAACATTAAAAACTTATAAAATATATATACTTACTCTTAGCCCAAGATTTCCAATTCAAAGAATCTATTTTCATTGTGTTAAAAGATATGCATTCTAGGGGCACCTGGGTGGTTCAGTCGGTTGAGTTTCTGACTTCGGCTCAGGTCATGATCTCATGGTTCATGAGTCCAAGCCTGGCATCGGGCTCTGTATTGACAGCTCAGAGCCTGGAGCGTGCTTCAGATTCTGTGTCCCCGTCTCTCTCTGTCCTACCCCTGCTTGTGCTCTCTCTCTTTCAAAAATGAGTAAACATAAAAAATTTTTTTTAAAGATATGCATTCTAATATTTATGATTTTAACCATTTCTAAGTGCACAGTTCAGTGGCATTAAGTACATTCACATTGTTGTACATCCTCTGCAAATTTTTTTGTCTTCCCCAATTGAAACTCTGTATCCATTAAACACTAACTCTCCATTCTCCCTGCCCCTGCCCTTGGCAACTATGATCTACTTTCTGTCAGTAGGAATTTGACTACTCCAAGGATTTAAGAAAAGAATTGTACAAGAACTACACTACACACACACACACACACACACACACACACAATGTATTTATTTAAAAAAACTTAAAAAAAAATTTTTTTTAACGTTTATATATTTTTGAGACAGAGAGAGACAGAGCATGAACAGGGGAGGGGCAGAGAGAGAGGGAGACACAGAATCTGAAATAGGCTTCAGGCTCTGAGCTGTCAGCACAGAGCCCGATGCGGGGCTTGAACTCACGGACCGTGAGATCATGACCTGAGCCGAAGTCGGACGCTTAACCGATCAAGGCACCCAGGCCCCCCTAAAAAAATTTTTTAATGTTTACTTATTTTTGAGAGAGAGAGACAAACAGATGGTGAGTGGGGGAGGGGTAGAGAGAGAAGAAAACAAAATCTGAAGCAGGCTCCAGGCTCTCAGCCCAGAGCCCAATGCGGGGCTCGAACTCATGAATGGCGAGATCATGACCTGAGCCAAAGTCGGATGCCTAACGGACGGAGCCACCCAGGCACCCCGAAGATGTATTTATTCAAAAAAAATATATGCTTGGTAATAAACAAGACAGACAAAGGTACTTGTCTTATGCACAGTGTGATCTAGATAAGGTAGAACAGTAACAAACATGTAAGCAATAACAGCATTAGATTGCTGTAAATACTATGAAGAAAAGACACAGATTCATGTGACAGTGATTGTGGAGGGTCCTTCAGATGAGGCAGTAAGGAAAAGGTGTCTCAAGCACTATTTATAATCAAAAACAAATTAGAAACATCTAAACGGCTAAGCAACATGTCTGCTAAGGCTCAGAGTCCACCTGGCCGGATGTCAGCACATGACAGTTCACTGCAGACTGTAAGAGCCTTCCTTAGAAATAACTCCGTTAATTCAGTGTGCCTTCTGTAGAGTATTTTCCCGGAGAGAAAGAGTTTCCAAAATTTTGGGGTAGAAAATAATTCGGCAGCGTACATGCTAATGCTGCTTTATTCTGAGAAGGAATGTGTAGATGACAGTTTCAAGTGCTCGATGTTCAACCCCTCCTAAAACTGTAAAATAGCAGCAGGGCGATCAAGAGGCTGATCTAAATCTTCTCTCTGTGGTTTTACTTTTGTTCTGGCAGGCTGAGCCACCCTGGAAAAAAATTACAGTGTGTGCACGGGAAACATATTCTTCCCTCTTTCTTGACTAACTGACATACTGGAGAGCAGGCGTGAGTAAGGGGCAATGGCATTGGTTGTGCTATAGTCCAAATACAGGGAACAATTTAGCGCCAAGGGCTTGGCCTACTCTTAGCCTACGGCAGGAAATTCAAGGGTAATATAACACTTTGCTGTTAAGTAATACCGCTGGAATAAAAGCATGTTTGGGATGACTTTGGGCATTACCTTGGAATTTCTGTTTCATTTGCTTCCAGAAAGAACTTTTTTCCCGCCTAAAGTTCTTGTATTTCAGAATTTTTTGAAGCTGTATAAAGATGATGCATACAAACTGGCCTCGACTTAAAGCTGTATGTCATAAGAGCATGCTGAAGAAAACATGCAGGATCTCAGTTTTGACCACAAGACCCTAGGGCAGCAGCTTTGTCTACAAGTCACAGGTCAGAGACCTCACTCTACTATTTATTAGCTGTGTGATCTTGGGCAGATTATTTCAGCCCTGATTCTGTAAAAGAGGAGTGACGGTAGTACATACTCAGAGTGTTTTCGTGAAGGTAAGATGCAGAACGTGTAGGGCCCAGTGCTGGCACACAATACGGCTTTCTCCTTCATGCCTGGGCTTCATCACGGAGTCTGGCATTACTGACACACAGTCAAAAAAGACTAACATGGAAAACCAAAATTTATTTTTGTTGGAACAACTTGGGACACATTCCGACCGATTCTCCCTGTTGGGTTTTGAGCCATACTCCTCCCATGCTGCCTCCTAAGCCGAATTGCAGCACGAATTGAAGCCCTATCTTCAGCTTCAAAGGGACTTAGATTAACCCGAGCATCACTAGATAACTTGAAACAGACAGTGCAGGAGACTCAGACCCACAGGGGAAACTGCTGAAGGATCTGGAGATGTTTTCTCTGGGAGAAGACTGAGGGGACATGAGCCTTGCCTCCAAATATTTGAAGGGTAGCATCATGTGGAAGAGAGACTAGATTTATTCTGCATGACTGTGTTAGTCTCCACGAAGACAGACTCCAGTTTTATATATGGGAAAAGTTTATTAAAAAAAAATTGTCAAGGAAAGATGTTATATTCTTTTTTCTAATGTTTTTAATCTTTATTTATTTTTGAGAGACAAGAGAGACAGAGCACAAGCGGGGGGGGGGGGGGGGGGGGGGGAGGGGGAGACAGAGAGGGAGACACAGAATCCGAAGCAGGCTCCAGGCTCCGAGCTGTCGGCACAGAGCCTGATGCCGGGCTCAAACTCACGAACAGTGAGATCATGACCTGAGCCTAAGTCAGACGCCCAACCGACTGAGCCACCCAGGCGCCCCTGAGAGATGCTATCTTCTAAGGAAGGGAGTTCTACAGAGATTCTATCACAAAATAGCTAATCACTCCCTGGGAATTGTGCATGGAATTCTGTCACCTAGCAAGAGCTAGGTGAGGTGCCCTCTAGGGTTCTTTCCCAGGTCAGGGAGGCTGTAATTCAAATAGCTACCTAAGTGCAGCATTTTGCACAGCAACATCAAGAACAGCCATGGCGAGGTGTAAGGCACATACAGGCGCACACAGATTGTGCCTATGTGTGAACTGTAACCTTCTAAAACAAAAGAATTTCATGCCACATTGAAAAAAAGCCTTTTTTGACGGCTAGAAATGAAAATGTTCATCCTTTAGACTAGCGTATCCTATTTTATAGGTTCATGCTGTAGACACAGGGGCCAAATGAAATGAACCAAGATCGTAGGCATTAAGTTACACTTTAATTTTATCTTTTTTTTCTCCTGTGATTTTGACATGAGTGATTAAAAATGAACCTGGACCTTTGACCTACTCCTTTGGGGTTTCTTCCCCCCTCCCCCCCATTCACCTGCAAACCTTTGCTGATCTTTGCATAGAGCTTTGGTCAACTGCTTTTAACAGCTAAACATTAAAGCCACTGAGAGCATAAACAGGAAGCTGGTGTTTAGGTGGGAGTTCCTAGGAATTTTATACTACTGACCACAGAGGCCAAGAGAGAAAGGAAATAGGAAAAACAGTGTAAATACCTGGGTGACTAATGACTTTGCGCAGCTTAGCTGGCTTTTCTGAACATTTAAGTCTCTTCTGGGGGAAACACCCTGAAAAATTTTCAGGACCCTGCGTGACATCGAAGGGGCAGATGTATGAGTGTTTACTGCAGGCGGTTGGTTTTGTTCACCGACTACCGGGCAGAGAGATTTTCTGCCGATCTCTCCAAGCGATGGACTCCATTTGCATGCGTGGTGCAGACATTTTGCCGAGCACCGGGGTTCCCAGGCCTCCGATTGTAAAGGATTGTTAAGGCCACCCCTTCCCTCGTTCACATGGATAGCGCCTAAGAGGATTTAGAATCAAGTGGGCACATTTGCACGGCCTTGTTCTGAAGAGGCAGCTGGAGCGCGGGCCGGCCGGCCTGGCGCAGCCAACCGCGGGTCCCGGGGGACCGCATTGTCCTCCGAGGGGCCGCCACGGGGGCTCCATTGTGCGCGGAGCAGGCCTTTTTCTCCTGCCCTCTGTCTCCCCCGGGCCTCCTCCCCCGCCTCCCCACGCAGACTTTTCTCTCAAGCTGCCCGGATCCCCCTGCTGCCGCATTTCCAATGCAGAGGAGCGGGCAGGGCTTCGGGCTGGCCATCTGCACGCGGAGATTGACAGCGGCCCCGGAAGGTCAGTGCCTCAACGATTTCTGTCTGAACAGCAGGCCACCCAGGCCTCCCGAGCAAAACAGGGACATCTGCTCCCCTTAATTTAGAACACTGGTTCCAATTTCACCGGAGCCCCCTGCTTAACGCCTCGCCTCGGCTCCGGGGGAGGGGTCGGGGAGGGGCCGAGCAGACGCGCCGCCCGTCCCCGACTCCCCCCGCTCCCGGGCAGAGCAGCTGAGCCGGCGGGCGCGGGGGGCGGGGGGCGGTCACTCACGTGATCCGGGTGACGTCGTGCGGGGGTGGGGGCGGGCCGGCGGATAGGCGCGCGCTGCTCCCCCTGAGCGCCCGACGCCCGCTTTCGTCCCGGGTCTGCAGAGGCGCGGGCTGCGCCGCCCGGAGCATTGGAGGTGGGCGGCCTGGAGGGCGGCGATCCCGCTCGGTGACGAAGGGTCGGGCGGCCCCGCGGTCCCTCTCCTCGGGCAGCCGGAGTTTGGGTCGTCTCAGCCTTGCTGGGAGGAACACGTGAAGGGGCAGGAAAGTTTACTGCAACTAGAGTGAGAAATCCAGCTCAGCCCCTCCGTGGGCAGGACTCTGGGCTGGCAGCTTTAAAGCCAGCCTTCAGTGGGCAAGGCCCAGATCCTGCGTGGACAGTTGACATCGGAACTCGTCCTGCCTTTTGTGCTTCACAGTGGGTGAAAGAAAGAAAGCCCTGCATTTCTGAGTTTCCACCACTAAATCATAAGCTCCTGGAACACAGACACTGCATCTTCTGCATTATTGTGGCCGCAGGTCCTAACACAAATGTTTGGAGACTAAATTAACGTGTGAAATGGAGGTGGACCTGTGAGCCCTGAGTATAACTGTTTCTCTTTGTGTATGACAAAAAACGAGACTTGGCGGAGAATGAACCTGTGCATACAGCTAGGTTATTATTAGTGAATTACTTTCCTCTTTTCTTCCATTTCCTTCTTTGACAAGCGTCTTATTGTGCCTCTGTTATTGCGGGATAGCAGGCAACCGGCTGGGGATATGAAGAAACAAGACCCGGGGGTCCTCAGATGTGGCCGCTCTGTGAGGGGGGCCGGGTGCAAGGAAACAGCTAACCAGGACTCTGGGTGTTAAGTGCAATGGTTGGACTCCTCGATCGAGCCTCCAGAGAGAGAAGGAGGTCTAAGTTGAGTCTGGAAGGGTGAGTAGAAGCTTCCTAGGAGAAGGGCCCTTTATCCACACAGGTCCCTCTGCGTGGATTTCCCCCTAACCCTGCTTACCTCCTGCCCATTCTTCAGGCCTCAGGTGAAATGTCACTTCCTTGGTGCCTGGACAACCAACATGAGGTTGTCCTATTAAGCGATCCTGTGGCATGTCGCACTTCTCAAGACATGCACAGCTGGACAAAGTTTATCGTCTCTTTCCAACTGTGAGCTTCTTGAGGCAGAAACTGGCCTGTTCATGGGTACAGTCTACATACATATCCAACACAGTGCCTGCCCCCACCACGTTCCCTAAGTATTTGGTGAACCCATGAGTAATCAGGCTTTTTTAAGTTAAGGACAAAGCATTCATGCATTTTCTGTTTTGGAGGTGAGGCCAAACTGTGGGCCCTCCTCTACTCTGAGTCCCACGGGTACAACATGGAAACAGAATGACCTTTTAGAATTTATTATTTTGTGGTATCCCCGCAGTGCAGTGATTTCAAAACTCTCTTCTACAGAATCAGTGTGAGGTTGCTGCTCCCGCCCCGCCCCAAAGAGAGATACCATCATGAAGCAAGTCTGGGGAAGACAGGGTTGCATAGAGCCTTTAACGAGCTCCTGCACAGCGTCCTGACCCAGATTGCTGGTTTTCAAGGCGCGTCTAGTAACGTTTAGAAGCTGGCTGATGTGGATGAAGGGTAATGGTAACTTTGCTGCACCATTTTCCCCAACTTCTCCCAGGCCCAGGAAGGTAGAAGGAGCTGCTGTGGGGAGAGCTAACCAAGATTGATTTGCCAGCATGAAGGCTGTCTCCTTCTGCCTGGTTCCTTTGTTACACCTTGGACAAATTTGTTCCTTGTGTTTTGACCTCATCGAGAGAACAAGGGTGGAGATGGAGAGGCATTGGTGACATAGGACTGTCTGAGCTACAGTGCAGCCCTACGACATTGTTGCTGTGTGATTTTGAGGCAGTCTCTTGCCTCTCTGTACCTCAGACACTTCCGTTTGTGACCAGAAATAGTGGTACCTAATTTACAATGTTGTTAAGGTTTTAAAAGCTCTCATATGCATTTAGACTTTTCATGATGGATATAAATTTTATTTAACTGCTAATAATTAATAAATTAAAAATTAAATATCTAACCTTTACTAGGTTAATTTAACTAATTAAGTCTCCTGTTAGTGGAGCAGGATCACAGAGGACTATGGCCTAAGGGAGGAATTTTTCTCTGCTCGCTGCCTTCTTAGCTCAAGTGAGGCATTCTGGGTGTTCATCATTACTTTTCCAGCCAGAAGGATTGCAGTTCTTTAACAGCGTTTGCTGAGCTCTCCCTCTAAGTAAACTTAAGTTGTGATTTCATTATATTGTGTTCTCAGAGAGGAGTGTAGCAGCGGTACATCAAAATTCAAAAGTTTTGCCTACTATCAATTTTCCAGGACTGACTTCATAGCCAAGTGTTAAGTTCCTCAGCAACAGGATTGTGATCCAGAAGTCCATATTATTTTGAATAGAAATCTGCTTACAATGAAAGAGTGAATGCGTTCCTGTCTTGTTTGTTGGAGCTTACTTTGACCATGAAAAAAATCGATATTGGCGTCTCAGAGAGGAAAAATTTTCAGATCCTGTATGTTAGACCACAGTGTGAAAATTCACATTGTTTCAACATTGTGCATAATGTTAAACATTGCACTTTCATGCTTTCCCTGCATAAAAGAAAGCTGCTTCTGGAAATTCAAAGGTACTCTGAAAGCAAACGTAGAAATGATTTCTTACCTGTATGTATAATATCAACAGTTTTACTCCAAGTCTTTATTTTCTGTGTAGAACATTGACTTGGGTAGAGTTTGCTAGACTAGATGTTTGGAGTGAATCTGTTTTCAGATATAATCTTTGACGCATTCATGAAAGCTTTATACTTTGAAGCAGGTAACAAAGGACATACTTCTTAAAATGCATATTTATTTATTTTGAGAGCAAAAGCGTGAGCAGAGGAGGGGCAGAGAGAGAGGGAAAGCGAGAATCCCAAGCAGGCTCCGCACTGTCGGCCCAGAGCCTGATTCAGGACTCAGTCTCACGAACGTCAGGATTATGACCTGAGCCAAAATCAAGAGTCGGCCAACTGAGCCATCCCAGGCATCCCAGGACATACTTCTGAAAGGTTGCCTCTATTCGTGGATCGAATCTCCATGCCCAGAATGGTACTTGGACCAAATATGCTGATATCACTTAAATCTTACAGGGGGTCACTGCTGAGGGATCAGAAATGTGCTAAACATCAAAAGATTCTCTCTAAAAAGAAGCTTTAAAAGCAACATCTAGTTTTAGACGTGAAGTGTGCCCTGTGCACCTCTTGGGTACCACTTCTCACCTTTGGGCACCCCCTGCCCTTTATTCCAGCTGTTGATTCAGGCTCTGAGCAGCTTCCTGTAGGTGCAGCCTGACAGGGCCATGCCTCTTGACCAGCCTCACACCTCTGCTGGACATTTGCCACTGGCCCCGGAGGTGCTCTGAGCCACTCGGGGCCAATGTGCTGACTTAAGCCCGAAACACAGTGGCATAAGTTTTCAGGGCAAACCTACGAAGCAGAAGCCCTAATGGATAAATGCGTTCCTTTCTTCCCCCAAGATGGACCGTCCCGAGATGTCTTTCCTGCAACTCAGACAGGACACACAGAGCCAGCAACCGTTTGCCAGGAGCTGTGACTCGTCTTTGCATTGGTTTTCCATCCTTTTCTGCTTCATTCTTCATGTCCCTTACTCCAACTCTCTGGATCACCCTCTGCAATCAAGTATTTTCACTTAAGCCTTTGTCTCAGGATCTGCCGTCTGAGACCCAGGCTAAGTCATTTTGACATTATGTTTTTTGTTTTTTGTTTTTTGTTTTTTTTTACCAAAGGAAGTGATAGTGTTTACACTGGTCTTCATGCCCTCTCATCCCACCCCATCCCTCTTCTCACTGTGAGCGTCTCTGTCCAGTTATTTTGTGAGATGGTTAAAGGGGTTACCTCTCTCCTTCCTTTGGATACGGTGGGACTTAGTGAGAGTGAGGAATCCTGGCTGCCTTTACTTCAGCACAGCAGGACCCAGGGTGAAGTTTGCCGTCTGCATCTGGCAGCTGGTCGGCAGCTTTGGCCCCGTGCTTTCGTCGGCTAACTTTAACCTGGCTCTGTTTAATTTTTCCAATCTGTATTTTTAACTTCATCCTAAGTTTTTTATTTGTTCATTTTATCTTGCTCTATTTATGGATTTGAGGAGTAAAAATAAGCAAAGATTAGCGTGAGTAGGACTTAAAAAAAAAAATCCTAGGGCTCAAATGGCCCAGAGGCACATATAATACCCTTACCATGTGACAAAGCTTTTAAAATGATAAGAAAATCATGGGTTTTGAAAGTAGCAGTGGAAAAACTTTATTGTCTCCATTTGGAGACCATTTATTGAATTTGTTTCATCACTAATAATAAGCCTCTGGATTCATGTCTGCATCCTGCTGGGCACCTGCCATAGTGGTACAGCTTTTATGGGTGCAGCGGTCAGGGGCATGCCAGGACATCACATCCGAAGTAAGACACCAGGTTTTCCATCTTGCTTCTCCACCATAAGATGGAAGTGTAAAACCTGAAGTGTGCATTCGAGTTCTGGAAGCAGCATTTTCCACCCTTGGGAAAACTGCTCCAACCGGAATACCATCCAGAGGTTAACAGCTTTGAGGAAGGACCAGAAAAGGAAAGAGTTCTGCACTGGGTCTGGGTTGTGGTGCAAGCAGTCCTCCCACTCGGGCTTCTGGTGTTAGAGGCATCAGTGCTGGGAAGAAATGCCATGTGGAGTTATTGGCAAGCCCCAATGGGAAAATCACAATGCAGACCTCCAGGCTTCTGGAGGATGGCTGTACGGTTGGCAGCAGGGAATTCTATACTTTCTCACAATAGTTCTTACATGCTGTGGGGACCCAGTAGAGACAGAGCTCCTAGCCATGGGACACACCCTGACCATATGGCCAAATGAGCCCATCACAACTGGGCTCTGTCAGAACGACCACATCATGTCATGGGATAGGCCAAGGAACAATCCAGTGTAAGGCCGGACTGGTACCTCTGGAATTAAGCACAAGCAGGACCAGGGCACACAGCCAAGCTGACATGAGGGTTTCATGTCACCCACTGTTACTGGACCAGCACCTTCCCATCAGTTCACACCTATGGCCATATGGAGGATCCTTTAGGATCAGTAGACTGAAGAGGAAGGAGCTTAAGCTTGCTGCATGGGTGGACCAGCTCTGTCTGTGGGTGCAAGCTGAAGACAGTGACTGCACTCTAGCCCCAGTCAAGGGTAGTCTTGAACAACAGTGGTGATGGAGAGCTTCAGGTGGTGTCCCTGGTCATTTGCTTTGTGTCGAAAGACAAGTGGCCTGAGGTTAGACTCATGGGCTATAGCAAATAGCTTGACCAGATGGACAAGGGCCTAGAAGGAGAAAATGGGCAGACTGGCAACCAGGACGTCTGGAGCAGACATGTGGACGGACCTGAGAGGGCATACTGTGGGAGAATCTTTGTACTGCATTTTGGAACTCCAAGGGGGAGGCACTAAGCCTGCAAGAAGATGAAATGACTGACCGGTTAATGGCACCCAGCCTCTGTCATCAGCCACTTCTAGTATTGGCACCATAGACACATGAACAGAAGAGCCATGGTGGCAGGGGTGGAGGCTATGCCTGGGCCCACTAGCCTGGACTCCCGATTACCAAAGTTTTTCCAGCTAATGCCGCTGCCAGATGGCTAACATTCCAGTAGCAGAGAGTGATGCTGAGCTCCCAATATAGCCCCGTCCCTTAAGGGGACCAACCTGACACTCTGGCAGACTGCCTACATGGGACATCTTCCAACCTGGAAGAAATGGCAATTCATTCGAACATGAATGGACACATATACTGGATATGGGTTTATATTTTCCTGCTCTCAGGGCCTCAGCTAGTACCACTATCCAAGGCTTAAACAGTGTTAAATCTACTGTCATGGAATCTGATATAATATCACATCAGACCGAAGAACACATTTTTTAGCATGACTCCACTGGTTCTATCTCATGCTATACATCTAGAAGCTGCCAGCCAGCGACAGCATAGCATAGACAGACCTGTTGAAAGCTTAACTGATGTGCCAGCTCAAAGGTGATACTTCTTAGGATGGAGTACCATTCTTCAGGATTCAGAGTAGACCTTAAATCAAAGACCTTTAAATGGCACTGTGTTCGCAATGGGTAGAACGCATGAGTCCAGGAAGCAAGGATTCGAAGTGGAAGCAGTCCTTCTGACCATCACTCCCAGTGTCCTACTTGAAGAATTTTGCCTTTTTATCCTCACAAAATGGAGCCCTGTGAATTTTGAGATCCTGGTTCCTAAAGGGGGGATACTTCTGACAGGAGACACAGTGGTTGCCTCTTTGAACTTTAAGTATGGCTGATCCATGGGCAATTCTAGCTCCTTGCACCAAGGAACCAACAGGAAATATGAGAAGTCACTGTCTTGGAAGGGATCATTGAACCTGGTCACAAGGAAGAGATAGGGAGATATTGTTATGTGCAGGGAAGGGAAGAATAATGTAGAACCTAGGTGATCTGCTTAGGTACCTCATGGTTTCCCTACTCCAACTTTGGAAGAAAATCTACCACAGCCTGAGATAGGCATAATGGTTAGGAGCTCAGACCCTTCAGGAATGAGGGATTGGTCTCACCACTAGGTAAGGCCCCAAGATCAGCAGACATGCCTGTTTGACAGTGAGGAACATCTTTAGTGGATAACAGGTGGGAGAAGATGAGTATTAGTAGGCACCCTGAAATCAGCTATAGCACCAAATCTAGAATTTATTCCACTTAACCTTCCTCCATTAAGGTCCCCTTAGGAACAGAAGCCCACTGGTATCTTAGAGGAGCTTTTCTTGGAACCTATACGAAGAAGAAGATCCAAGTGCTGTAAAAGGTGGACTGTAGTGGTGCTTTGATGCACTGTACAGATTCCTATTCAGGAATGAAGGTCTTATTCTCCAGCTGCGGGGAGTTGTTTGAGAAGGTGGTCCTTACCTGTTAGCCTGTGGGTTTTGCCTCATGTAAAGAAGACTTTCTGATCATCTGAAGGTCACACTGTCTTCCAGGGACAGCCTTCACCGAATGACCTCTTGCCCTAACTTGGGTCAGCTCTCAAAGGCTACCTCACGTGGGTTGGCTGATGCTTTCACCAAGACTGCGTTACGTCTCAACTTCTCCCTCTGTGAATCTGACTTTGCCCCTCCCACTTCCCAGGTGATCCCAAGAGCACTCAATAAACTGCTTCCTGGGAACACGACCTATAACAGCCATTAAAACCTGGGTTATTACCAGATGAAATAATTTGTATTCAAAGGCTGGTGAGAAAACACTTTGGTTATACGAACTAGTTGATTTTATTAATGCCAGACTATAATTATGAGTCTCTTTTGCTGGTTGCCAATTGATTTGAATCAAATACACATATATGTAGCAAACTGAACTCTTTTTGTGAGAATTCCTAAGTACACTCAATCTGGGCATATCTCACTTCAGAGGCCAGATTTCCAACTCTGATTTCAGTTCTCTGTTGGGATTTTAGCCATTTTGTAAGAGAGAATGCATTTCCACAAAGTAAGTAGTTGCAGACATTCCTCAGAGTTTTGATACATGGTCAGAAATTTCAGGAGAACTTGTGGATTCATAGATTGATTTCTAGACTCCTAAGGTTCTGTGCCTCCTTTGCACGCATGGTTTGTTTTTCAGCCTAATCAGCTCTTGCAACTAAACCACACTGATAAAGCAAACGTTTAATAATTCAGATATCTGCTGAGGTACGCATTCCAGGGGCAACTGTAGAAACTTAAAAACATGATTCATTTTTACGAAACTCTGTGAGTCTTTTCCTGAATTAGGAGTTTAGATTCACCCAACAGCAGCTCTCTACACCCTGTGGAGGTTTTGCAGTGTGTCTCCAGCTCCTGCCTGTTTGCGCCCATGTTCATTTAACGCCTGGACAAGTGATCAAAGTGAGTTTATTATCTTCTTTGCCACTTTAAGTGCAGGTCTTGTCACATCTTGCTAAACTCGGGGAAAAGAGCAAGGTGCTTCCTCTGAGTGTTTTCATGACCAAGAGTTATTGACCTGAGGAAGTAGTTCAGAAAGCCTCTTCAACAAGTTTACCCAACTTAGAACTCTAACTGTGCCAAGTAGGATAAGCCCACATACCCTCTTCCCCGGAAACTTCTGTACAGTCTATGTATTGAGTGTCAGGAAGGGGACAGGTATAAAGAAAATGCATGTGGGGCCCCCGGGCGGCTCAGTCAGTTAAGCGTCCGACTCTTGATTTCGGCTCAGGTCGTGATCTCACAATTCTTGAGTTCAAGCCCCCACATCGGGTTCTGCACTGACAGCGTGGAGACTGCTTAGGATTCTCTCTCCCTCTCTCTCGCTGCCCCTCCCCTGCTCATGTGCATGCTCAAAATAAATAAACTAAAAAAAAAAAAAAAAAAAAAAAAAAAAACTTTGAAAAAAAAGAAAAGAAAAGAAAATACACACACGATCATTTGCTGACACTCCTCATGTAATAATGAGCCTGAATGGACATGTTCACAAGCAGATTTTTCCAATAAACAACGCAGTGGAAGTTGGACACATGTGCCTCTTCTTTTGACTTAAGTAAAGAGCTGACAATGTTTTCCCCTTTTTGTATGATTCTTAGGAGGCAAGTGAACTAGCTTTCCTATTTGCTGTCATGCTTCTCATACAGGCTAATTCATCATGTGAGGTCATTGCATGCGGTGGGTCCTGTATCCCCCTTTCCTGCCTCCTTCCTGCCATCCCCAGCTATTCCCTTCATGGTCTGGATGATCCCATCAGCTCTAAAAGTCCCTGGTTAAAAGGAGTGTAAGCACAAGTCTCCTCATGCTTCCCAGCTTTGAGGCTAGGGCCCACGGGGTCCAGGGGACTGCTGAGGGCGGGAGCAGTGGGGGGACAAGGGGAGCAGGGCAGTTGGGGCGAGTGATTCAGAGCTCACATCTTTTGGGTCTGCGTGCTTTCTCAATTAGGTTAGGTCGTCTCCCTCCCGTGGACTTCCCAATTGATTTAGCCAGCACCAGGGGAGCTGGCTTATGAGAATACTGAGCCTAGCCCTCCTGTTTGCCTCATCAATGTGCATTTTGATCTCAAAACACTTGGAGCAGTACTTTTCCTCTTCCTTTCGAACACATTTGCACTTTCCCCTGACTTTTCCACTGAAAAAGCTGCTGTTGAAAATAATGGTAAATTTTCTAGTATTGGCAACGTGTTCGGCCCTGGTGGGTCGTCTGAGGGGCCATCTTTCCCCAGGGCTTCTTCCTCTCATCATGCCAGATCTAGCTCCTCATACGTTCACACGTGCAATAAGGTGGCGTCCCCCTGATGAAGTTTCTGACTGGAACTGCAGGCTCCTCCCCATACTCAATCCAAAAGAATCTTCCTCAGTTTCTTCAGGTATGCTCGGCAGTAAGAATCTAGAATGGATCCTACTGTGTGTAGAATGTGTGTGTAGAATGATGCCTACTGTGTGTAAGCGCCACATGATCAGGGACACGGTCTTTCTTTATCACCACCGTTTCCTTGACTGCTAGAACAGTGTGGGTTCAGGGCCTACCCTCAGTCTTTGCTGGCTAAGCGAGTCCTGCCTCAGGCGTGGCCAGCACTCACCGACAGGCACCGTGCTAGGCTCTGAGCACACAGTAGACAGGACGAGTGCCTCTTGCCTCACAGGCAAGAGCTGGGGATGTGGAGAAAGCGAAGAAACTGATGTTTAAACAACATTTCAGTGCAACATTGTACGTGTTGTGAGGTGAGGGGTGGAGATCAGAGAAAGCAATCCAGAGATGAGGTCTGTGCAGAGTCCTGAGGACAGTAGGAATTTACCAGTCCACCTATACTCCTTAAGCTAACGACGGGACCATTTACCATCTGCTCCCCTTCCTGCCCTTATCTTTTTAATCTAAGTTCTCTTTACTCCCCAGGCTGCCAGCCCTTCTGTTCCAGGGAACTAATCTGCTTTCTGTAACCCCCAAGGACTGGCTGGATGCTGTCTGGCCCCTTTCGTCCATGCTAGCCTTTCTCTGTGAATGTATGTTCATTACATCCTGAAAGGTCCTGCTCAAACCCAAGGGGTCTAGGGCAGCCTTCCCTAATGAATTCTCTTCTGATTCCTTTATTTCCCTCTTATTCACAGCTTAAGCTTTTAGCTTGTACAGTCTGATTCTAAGAATGCAGATAAACCACACTGGCACTGAGCATGATTTGGACGTCTGTAGATAAAAATCACCCAAAGAACAGTGTCAGGATTTTCCTCATCCTTTTATCAAAGCAGGAAATGCAGCACCCGGTGCATTGCATTTCTGTGTGGAAGTCAGCACAGCAGAAGGTACCCACCTCCGTTGCCCAGAAACTCCTGGTCCTCTACTGTCAAAACATAGTTCTCTATGTAAATCTAGCACTGTTTATAGATAGGGATATTTGGGGAGAAATCTGGAGAAGAAATGTGTTAAAATGGGCTTTATAACCACTATCAAATTTTTAAAAAACTTTTTAATGTTTATTTATTTTTTGAGAGAGAGAGACAGTGTGAGCAGGGGAGGGGCAGAGAGAGAGAGGGAGACACAGAATCCAAAGCAGGCTCCAGGCTCCGAGCTGTCAGCACAGAGCCCGATGCGGGGCTTGAACTCACAAGCTGTGGGATCATGACCTGAGCCAAAGTCGGACTCTTAACTGACTGAGCCACCCAGGCTCCCCACTATCAAATTTTTATATTCGACTCCCAGCTGAGTTATAGATTCTTTAGGAATTTTCCATCTTTGTATTCCTATAGGAGAGTAGTTAAGGAAATAAAATTATAATAATAACTTTATAATTGTGCATAGAGCTTTACAGTTCACATCTAAAGTAAATGTCACCTCATCTGAGAAGCCATCCTAAATATCCATGACAGTTGCCCTCACCTCTCTTTGTGCTCCAACACCTCTTGTCAAACCTCTAAGTGTGGCACCCTTGGCCAAGCACCGTGACTTATGTTACGTGCCTGACTCCTTAACAGATAGATTTTATCGAGAGTGGGGAGCTTAGGGGTGCCTGTGTGGCTCGGTCGGCTAATCGTCTGACTGTTGGTTTCAGCTCAGGTCATGATCTCATGGTTCGTGGGATCGAGCCCCACATCAGGCTCTGTGCTGACAGCGTGGAGCTTGCCTGGGATTCTCTCTCTCTCTCCCTCTCTCTCTGCACCTTCCCCACTCTCTCTCACGTGCCCTCTCTCTCAAAATAAATAAACTAAAAAAAATAAAAAAGAGCGGGGAGCTTAGCTTTTTCAATCGCATGCTTCTATGATCTGGCTCATGATAAAGGTCAGTACACTAAAAATACCTCATAGATAAGTAAGTAAATGAATGAACGGATAAATATATAAATGACTGTTATTTCCGTATTAAGTATGTGATAAAGGCTTGTTATATTACCCTTCGATTGTGATAGAATAAAGAAAACTAAAAGCAGATAAATCTAATAACTGTGGAAAACTTATTTGAGGGAGAAGGTTTGGAGTTGTAGATGAAATTAAGTCTCTAAATTTTCCTAAGAGTTCTTTTATTCCTAGAATAGATACTGATGAGTTAGTTGCATTCATTTGCAGCAGTATTTCTGCAGAGTCGGGAAATTGATTTAATTAAGTCCTGTCTTTCCCTAAGAGTTAGAAAAGTATTCTAAGAGTGGAAAAAATCATAGAACAAATAGTTACCATGTAAATTATGGAGTATTAGGTGCTTCTCTGAGTATTTTCTCCTTCATGATTAAATGTTAATCTCTGAGTTATGCGCTGTAATAATAGATCCAACTGAAAAAGTGTTTCTGGCACTAATGCATAAAATATGTGCATGCAGTTTGAAGGCTGAAAAATGGCACATTCTTTGGGGGTGGATGAAGAATGGTCTGAAAGTTACTGCCACTCTAGGGAAACAGAACGTGATTATCTACAACGTTAGCTGATTTTAAATACCGATTGCCAAACTGTTCAATAAAATATGAATACTTATTACGGCAATCCATATCACATGTTACATATCCTATTTCAGGGGTGGAGTGCACCTTCTTAAAGAAACATGTGCTAACTAGGTAATGTCAAACATTATAAAGTGAGTGGAAATTGAGACTGAAGTTCTCCTCTCTTATTGGTTGCTCAACTGGACTCTAACCTCTAGGAAAAGACTAAAACTATAAACAACACTCAGTATCCATGGTAACATGCATAAGAAGGTAATTATTTTTTCTTTACATTTTTAAATTTTAGAGTTTAATAGCATATTATATGCATTGCCTCAGGCCCACGATTCCTGCAGTTGGTCATTAAGTATCAGGAAATGCCCTCTCTACCAGTCATTATTGCTTAAATAAAATGCCACTTACAAGCCTTGTGAACAAAAGAGCTACAGTGTCTGTTTAAGGCATACCTTGACTATTGTGGTGATTTGGCAATGAGTGCAAGGACCCCAGAGCACCTGGCCCAGAAGCCAGGCTTGTGTCCCGAGAACAGCATTCACAAGGAAGCCTTTTCAGTTATGGTTAATTAGACGCAAGAAACAGCTCCGTCCTTCAGGTGAACACACCAGAAGGAAGGCCCCAAGCCCATGTTCTCATGCGGTCAAACGGCTGCTGTAGGAATAGTGCCGGAGCAAAGGGTTCTGGGTAAGTCCAACGTGCGTTAAGTCCATCATATTGTGAAGGACAACCCTCTGATGTACCATTTTGGAAGTTTAGGTTTTATACTATTTGGGTTTTGTTTTTAATGTTTATTCATGTTTGAGAGGGAGAGCGTGAGCCGGGGAGGGGCAGAGAGAGAGAGAGGAGGGACAGAGGGTCCCAAGCGGGCTCTACACTGACAGCAGCGAGTGCAGTGCAGGGCTTAAACTCACGAACTGTGAGAACATGACCTGAGCCGAAGTTGGACACTCAACAGACTGAGCCGCCCAGGCGCCCCATACTATTTTTTTTTTTAAAGGAAGACTCATTGACAACGAATCCAACAGTTGAGAAGGTGTGAGGGGAGAATTTACTTACAAAATCTGTCTGGTGTTTGTTCTACACAGGCAGAGTGATGTAATAGTAGACCAGAAAATTCAGTCCAAGTTGAAACCAAAACTCTTTTCTCTGGCTACAGAGGCTCCTTTCCCTTGGCCCCTGTACACCTGGGTGGCTTACACTAGACAGGTGCCAACCTCACAGCTTTGGTTTGCCTGCAGAGGTGGCCTCAGTAAACCTGTCCCCAGGTGACTTGTGCAAACAAAAGGAAGAATATGTGCTGAAAACTAATCTAGGGAGCGCTAAATTTAGATCGGATTTTTCTTCCAAGAGTTTGTTTGTAAATCAGTTTTGGGAACCTGGAACAAACATTTCCCATAAAAACATTGTAATACATGTGGCTATGAAAATTTAACCCCTAATGACAGTGAAATGTTACACATCAGCAAAACCCATTTTGTAGCAGTTGTCTTTTCTCTGTCTTCCTCCGCTATATGATGGATTAAAGGGGCTTTTGTGGGCTGATCTAGGAGGTAGACCACCATGTGCAATGGTGCCTGGGGGAAATCAGTCCCCACTCAAAAAGCTGGATGTGAGAAACTCTCATCCTGCTGCCAGAACTTCACAGAGAAGGGAGAATTCCCTTCAACAGTTCGGATGATGCCACACAGAAGGAAGAGGGAGCAGGCTTTTTTATGTAAAGGACATTCATAAATTTGGTGTTTGTATTTTGAGAACTGCCAGCACTTAATTTAGAAAGTATTACAACTGTATTAGGCAGAAGGTGAACTTGACGGAGTTTAGACCAGGAAGTTGAATACGAAAACATAAACAGTAAAGCAAAATATAGAACCAAGATTTGAACAGAGATAGACGTTGGAACTAAGAACTTCATAGCAGAGCTATGAGCAAGACCGATGTTCCAGCGCCAAACAAGGCAATGCAAAAATTTCTTTACTAGAGAAAGTAAAGAAATTTAAAAGCGGCAAAGCAACGGGACCCTGATGCTGATTGCTCACATTTTCTGTTCTTTTGTCCCTGCCTGGATTGACTCTAAAAGCTAATAAGTCCTGAACAGTCTAAGCTATCACAAAATCACGTGTCCATCCCACTCCACTTCTGTGACCCACAGCCTAGCTGCTTGCCTCACCCCCCAAAAATCTGTGAGCAGCAAAAGCTCTCATTCTAGACAATTCCCCAATTGTTTTTGCTCCCAAATAGCAAGAGAGAGATTTTTTTTTTTTCAGTGAGAACAAGGGTGAGGTGGGATGTGGGGAGGGGAGCAAAGATGGAGCCATGACCCATGAGGAAGAACAGGAATCAGTTTAAGAGATTGTCAGGGTTAAGGATCTTTTTGGAAAAGAAAAAGAGAGAGAGAGAGGGAACTATGATTCCTGGGAAAAGGAATTAAAGTAGTGGGCCAGGAGGAAGGCAGAGGAATGCTGTGTAAGATGCATGAAATGATGCTTGGAATCTTCCAGAAAAAAAAAAAAACACAATAAAAAACACCACAAATGAAAAATGTATGTGGTGAGATCAAATGTCTTGTGGTACCAAGCAAGAAGCAGAAGGTAAGTTCCCAAGCAAGATCAGCAATCATGGGGCTGACCAAGAACTCTCCAGACTGCCAAAAGTGGGAGTTTGTGCCTGGTTCACCTAATACCCAAGGTGCAGGGAAGTCTCCAGTGCTTGTCAAGCTCCTCAGGAATAATTTGACTTTCTGTTCTCACAATCCAGTCTGGGCGCCTCTGGAGAATCTTGTGTTTACATGTCCAACTGTAGCTGTGACTCCAAGGAACCACACCAGCTGGGTTGGGGACCAAACCTCTGTGCTTTTGAGAAGGTAGAGAGGGATTCAAACACCGTGGTTTTTGTCATCACAAGTGTCCTGTCATTTGGGGCAATTTGTTCCAATTGCCACCACTGGAACAAAATGGCAGATGATGTTTTTCAAAGCTGTTTGGAAAGTGCGTTTCCAAGTCAGTTACAAAAAAGCCCACACTATGTTATTTTCACTGCGCCCAAACAAAAAAGTGGTTGTGTGCAAAGATGCTTTAGGAAGAGAACTCGCAGTCTAATGGTTGGAGTAGATTGAAAGCATAAATTAAGTTACATCAATGGTAGGAGACTTTCCTTGCTTCTCTAGACCTGGAATTTTGGCTCCAGTATCATTTTTCAGCCCTTAATATAGAGGCTTAACACTTTCAAATATGTTAATTTCAGAAAAAACATTTCTTGCTACTTAGTTTAAATAATCTTTTCCTGGATGAATTAAGTGAAGAGGAATAAAACAGTCAACGTAAAATATAGATTCATTCCAATCTAATGAGATTGTTGGAAGTCTGACTTGGTGGGAAACCCTCACCTCTGGGAAGTCTGCTGCCACACCAGCCATGTCCTTGTGGCACCGTAACTTCTCAGGTCCGTGATGTTTGGAAAGGGTGGTTTGGACAACACAGATCACAAAAATATATCACTCTCCTGAATGTCCAGCCTGGCAAGTTTATGCTCAGGTTAGCACCGTACTTGTGGAAGGGGCACGTTTCTCAGTTGGTTTTTGATGCTCTCACTCATTTCAAAACAGGCTTTGAATTGGGTAAAAGGGACTAGAGATGCTATCATCGTCGGGTATTTCCCCAACTTCATCGTGTTTATTAATGGATATTATCAGAGGGAGTAATTTTTAACAGTCTCACTGATTTGCATACATTGGAGAAAAGTCTTTCTGAATCACTGAATGTCTGGATTATGAAACTGTTAGAAGCACACGTGAAGTTTGATTGTTTTAAGTGGTTCCACTTGACCAATAGGCTTCCCTAAGTAACAGTTGTTGAGGGAGCTGCTTCAACAAAATAATAGAAGCGATTTATTCTACGTGTAACCTTAGATCGCCCTGGGTGATACTCTCTTTAGCTCCAAGAATCACTGATCATCCTGAGGTGGAGAGGAATAGAGAGATCATCTAGGCCAAGGGCAAACTTTTCTGTAAAGGGCCAGATAGTAACTATTTCAGGCTTTGTGGGCCATGTGGCCTCTGTCATGACTATTCAACTGCCGCTGTGGCATGAAAGCAGCTGTAGATGATACAGAAGTAAGAGTGTGTCTGTTCTAACACAGCTTTTGATTTACAAAAACAGGCAACAGGCAAGATTCGACTGGTGGGTTTTAGCTTGTCAGCCCCTGATCTAGTCCAACTTGCTCACTTTACAGATAAGGGAAAAGGAAGCTGAGAAGACTGGGAATTCTCCAGAGTCACTTGATGGTTAGTGGCAAAGCCAGACCCCAAACCTGGAAATTAAATCTAGATTCTGGCTTTATTTCTACCATGACACATTAGTTCTGTCTCATTTCAAGAAGCCGCTTCTGCCCTGCAGATGACAGAGGTTTGAGTCAGCAGCGTTTGAGGAAATTATGCTCCAGTAACAATTCAGTTATTTAATAAAAAGCACTTTGAGGAAGTGATTTTATAGGACATTGTCACTAATTATTGACATTACTCTCAGTGCCGGTGTTTTGTTTAAAGATGGCATCAGAGGAGTGACAAATTGAAAGATTGTTGTTATGTCATAGGGTCTCGTTTTAACAATGTTTTTCACTAGAGTTGATTTGAATAAAACTAGCAAACTAGGGTTTCCAATTTGCCAAAGAACAATCAGCCCCCAGAGCAGAAGTTCTTACCATGAATCGGGGGATTAAGGACTCCCTGAAATTCATACAGAAGTTTCTGTGGATGCACTTTTGTCCCTCGGGACAAGATAAACATTTTTTTTCTCTTTCTTTCTTTCTTTCTTTCTTTCTTTCTTTCTTTCTTTCCCTTTCTTTCTTTCTTTCTTTCTTTCTTTCTTTCTTTCTTTCCCTTTCTTTCTTTCTTTCTTTCTTTCTTTCTTTCTTTCTTTCCTTTTCTTAAGCTTATTTATTTATTTTGAGAGAGAGAGAGTGCGCAAGAGGGGAGGGAGCAGAGAGAGGGAAAGACAGAATCCCAAGGAGGGATCCCCTCTGTCAGCACAGAGCCCAAAGATGACACTTGAACTCACGAACCTGTGAGATCATGACCTGAGCCGAGATCAAGAGCTGGACGCTCAACCGATCGAACCACCCAGGTGCCCCAAGATACACAGTTTTCTTCAGATCCCTAGAGGGATTTTGTGAGCCCTGCAAAGTTATAGGATTTCACATGATGGGAGATTCTTGTCTAGTCAGGCTGCTCGAACAGTCTGTCTGAAGAGGGAATGAAGAACTTTTGGCCAACCAAGTAAGTCCCTTCCTCACATGTATCCTCTGGGGCTGGCACTCCAGAGGGTAGTTAGCTGGCCACCAGAAGGGTCCATAGGGGAAGGGAAAAGTAGGCATGGTTTGGTTACAAAGAGAGATACAGATCTAATCTGTGAGACAATTTCAGCATCAGAGGGTGAGAGGCAGTGATGCTCGACGTCGATGGGCAGCATCAATGCAGTTTCGGGGTGTTAGCCGGCTCAGAGCAAGACTCAGCGACTGGGTACCTGAGATGAAATTCAACTCCCAGAGGCTTCACTTCTGGCAACACGCTGGACTGAGTTAACTCAGCCAGCCCTTCTGCTAGAGACACAGAGTGATCCTAGAGTTAATAGAATGGAAAAAACAAACAAACAAAACTGTGTCGTTGTCATTTTTTTAATGCAAGTTGAATTCAGAAGAAAGAAATGGAAACTCTCGCATGACCGAAGCAACGAGTGAACTAAAATCAGAATGGCCAGCTTCAGCCGAACCGACAGTGACCCAGGAGGTGAAAGGCTAGACTTTTCATTCCCATGCATGGATAAGAAGCGTGGCCTCGAGTCTGATCAAGGAGAGGAGTGAGAAGAGAGGTTTTAGCCTAAAGCCAGAACTCTTGAAGAGCTGTTGGTTTGTGAGACAGGATCAAGAAAACTCCATCCCATGGCCCAGATGGGTATTAGGGAAGCTTTCTGCCAGACCTAGGGCTCCAGGCTGGAGAAAATGTCTACAGTGAATAAAATTAAAAGCCACCCTTTGGGGTGCCTGAGTGGCTCAGTCGGTTGGGCGTCCGACTTTGGCTCAGGTCATGGTCTCACAATTCATGGGTTTGAGCCCCGCGTCGGGCTCTGTGCTGGCGGCTCGGGGCCTGGAGCCTGCTTTAGATTCTGTCTGTGTGTCTGTCTCTCTCTCTCTCTGTCTCTCTGCCCCTCCCCCCTCACACTCTATCTCTCAAGAATGAATAAACAATAAAGAAAAAAATTAAAAGCCAACCTTTTACTTCATGCTCTGGGGTAGGATCTGAATTTACGTTATACACATGGATTGGGACTCCCTGACCGAGGAACAAAATGCTCCAAACTGAAGAGTGCTTGATGTCCCGTGGATGCCTGCACAGAACTAGGGCAGACACCTCACAGCCCGTGGCACATTGGCTGGCCCCCACAGAACGATGCCCTCTACTGAAGATGAGCTTGTACCAGAAAATCTCACCTGCACGCAGAGCCAGATCAGTATGGGAGAAACAAAAACTACACAGATCGAACACTTGGAAGAGACTATAAAATAAACATTTTAAAAATACAGGATAGGATGTAGAAACCATTAAAAAAGAATACATTAAAAACAGCAGTTGCAAAGGTTTGTAAAAGCACCACACAGGAACTACAGAAATGAGAATGACAGCCGTTAATTACGGACTTGTAAAACAATATCTGCTACGTGGCTGAGGCGCACGTCACTGAACCAGAAGGCAGATCCGAGGCTGTGACTTGGAATGCTACACAGAACGTTCAAGGCATGGAAATCCATTTTGACTAAGTCCATGGAAGCCAAGGACGGCTCACACTACTTGGCTATGGCAGCAAAACCAACTCTAGACCCACTTACTAGGTTCTGGGGTTCCTCTTGAACCTGGTCAGAAGGGACAGGAGGGACAAGGGCCTGAGCTTGAAAACCCAGAGCCTTGGGAGCCCTTGATGTGTAAAGTTTGGGAAAGGAGGGCTGTCTTCCTGACAGGCCTGACTTATCTACCTGTCTGGCCTCTCAAGACTGTTCTGTCCTAAGGTTAGCTCTTACCTCGAGAGGAAGAGGGAAGTGTCCAGCTTCCCTCCAGATTCTTTCCAGGCCTGGGATCCTCTGGCCGAGCAGAGCCGTGCCAGGGCTATAAGAGCTGTGAAGGGTGGTTTTCTAAAGGCCACAGTGATCAGTGCCTCCCTGAGTAAGGACCCACCCCCAAGAGGAGGGGACATATCACAAGCCCTGTGGTACCTGGGAGAAGGCAGCTTCCCCTGCTCCCCTCCCCAAGCAGGATACATAACAAAAGGGTGAACAGCAGGATCAGTGAGCAGACTCCCTCTATAAAATCCTGTGGCCATCAGTGAGTCCCTGATCTATGACCCACTGCTGGCCAGCTCTCTGAAAACTGGCCGCTGCTCCCTCCACATCTGCCTGACCCTTTCTGGATCAGACCTCAGTAAACTGTGAACCTCGTTCTCTTGGCTGCTTCTCCCAGGCCTGGTATCCCCGTCCCACATCCCCACACTCCCCGTGGCTTCTGGTTTGACACAGTCTCGAGCCCTGGCTTGGTCATAGCCTGAGGATGACTTTTCCACAAGCAAGCGGGATCTTTCCAGAAGGCAAACCCTCCCTTTGCTTCAGTTCCCTGGGAATCAATGCTTTTTCTAAGAACCTTGTGACATGTAAGAGAACATCGGGAAAAACACAGTTGCTACAGGGGGCCTGGGACAGTCTGATTTGGAAACTGGAGATAAATTTTCCCAGACCCCTTACTCAGGGGAACCCCAGAGAGCTGCAGTTATTAGCATTTTGCAGTGACGGGCAGCACACGCTAATGGCCAAAGAAATGCCATTAACACCATAATGATGGGGCAGACAGGACTCTCATTGACTTCAGAGGGACCTGGGCTCTAGGTGACGTTCAAATGCCCTCTGCCTGCCTTCCATGTTCAACATGTACCCGTTCCAAAGCTGAATCAGCAGTGCGAGCCAATTCTGTAACAAAATGAAGACCTTTGTTATCTTAAATTACTTGTACCATCTAACTCCTTATATAAAGCAAAATGTCTCTTAATAAAATCACCTTGATTTCCATTAGTATGTAGTACATCATCACAGCGATGATTTTATTAGGCCACTAGACCCTCAGAGAGTGTTAAAAGGCTGGCACAAAGGATGTCAATTTAGTAGGGGAAGCTGAGTGTCCAGTTTTCTACCAGAAACTAAAGTCTTGATTCTGGATATCTGAGCAGACATTCATTTTAAATGATGTCTCAAGACCAAATTTGTAGTCAAGATATTCTTTATTATAACCCAAAGTAATATATATATATATGTGTGTGTGTATATATATATATATATATTACTTGTATATATATTATACAAGTATATATTATACTTGTAAATATATTATATATATAATATATAATATATAATATATAATATATAATATATAATATATAATATATAATATATAATATATAATATATAATATATATATACATATATATATGTATATATATATATAATATATATAACCCCGCCTTCAGAGATAGGCTACTTCTAGCAAAGTATTAGGAAAATAAAATATTTCAAATCAGGTTTTGCTCCTGTGTTAAAAGTCACAAGTAGGAAGTTCACCTTTTTCAATTTTCTTTGTTCTGTTCCCCATAAGGTAGGCCCCATGCATTTTGGATCTGGCCTGCAGTTCTGATGCATGTACGTGACATGTTTTCTGGGGCCTTTTAGTACCAGTGTAGCCAGGGGCCCAGGCACTTAGGAAGGTAGGTGGGATGGAAGGAGTGCAAATGCTCTGTTGAGTGCCCTCCAGGGTGGCAGATAATGGCAGTGAGGAAGAGCTGCCTGGGCCTGAGCCCCATTTCTGCCATTAATCGGCTGTGTGACTTTGGGCATATCACTTTAACCTTCCAGCGCCCTGGTCTCCTCGTCTGTAATTGGAGATGGTGGGTAACAGCCTGTCTTGAAAGTTGTTTTTGATGATCTATGTATAATACCTGTAAAGCACTTACCTTATGTTACTTACTAGCTAAGTGAACATTCCTTCGTTTCCAGAGCCAGAACATAACATCACACACCCAAGAGAGGAATCCCTCCTGAATTCTGTATCCAGGGGATATCCTTTTATGGCCATGTGGACGCCGAGGAAGACAGAGACATTTCCATTTGGGCATTCTTAACTGAAAGGAAAGATTTTTATTAACCAAAACAGGACTTTGGTAGACCAAAGATGTAGAGCGGGGACAATTTAGGCTACTCTAAAAGTAGGTTCTTCTGACGAATGAAGGTAGGATTGGCACCTAGCTCCCAGAGTGATTGGAGAAAGGAATAAACCCATGTGAAGGTGATTAGCACGGTACTTGGCACAAGGGAAGCACTCAAGATACGTTGGCTGTGCCTATGCCAGAAGCTCCTGCACCCGATGTCCTCTCTAAAGCTCACCGGACCCCACTGCTGAGGCCCTATTCACAGGTGAGGAATCAGGGAACCTGAGCAATCACACAGGAATTTTTTTTTCTTTTCTAATGTTTATTTAACTTGAGAGAGAGAGAGAGAGAGAGAGAGAGAGAGAGACACAGCAAGAGCAGGGGAGGGGCAGAGAGAGCTGGAGACACAGAATCCAAAGCAGGCTCCAGGCTCTGAGCTGTCAGCACAGAGCCTGACATGGGGCTTGAACTCACAAACCGTGAGATCATGACCTGAGCTGAAGTTGAACGCTTAACCCACTGAGCCACCCAGGTGCCTCAACACGAGAATTTTATAGTATGTGCTGGAACCAGGGCTGGAGCCAGGGCAATGGGGCTCCACGGCGAATGCTTTCTAATATACCTCTCTGTTCCTCATCTGCGTATTCTGAGAGCGTTGAAGTCCTCCTAACCTGCTCGCAAGAGTTGAGCCCTTCAGAGTGCGGTATTTTTACAGGGTGCTCCCCTCAGCCAGCGAGGTGGCCAGCACCCCCCTGAGAGACTCCCACCTCCAGCGGTTCTGTGATGCCATACTGGTGGGCTTGTAGATAAGGCAATCGCCGACGAGGAAGAACTATCCCAAGATGCTACCATGTGTCAAGTCTCCACACCCCCAGCCCCTGAAAACACCTCATAACTGGTGGGGGTGGGGGACAAGCTACTCTGCAAAATGTTTTTGAACCCTAATTAGTGGGCTAGCCCTTATTATATGATTGAACCCCATATCACCTCCCAGAGCAGCCCTTGTCTAACACCATTGATTCAGGTTTTAACTTGGAGTTTTTTTCTCCTTTTCCTCACTTGCTGCTGATCTATGGGACACAGTAGCCTCTGTTCATTACTGCGTGGGTCTGCAGTGACCTGTGACGTGGTGTTTCACATTTAAAATTACTCAAAGGCCTCGATGCACACTATGACACAGCAACCTGGCCTCTTTGTTTTCTAACCTTACAAACCACCCGAAAAACAGAACAAAACAAAAAGAGGTAAGGCAGGGAAGTCCCTAAAATATCGATACTCAATCTGCCTTTGAATCTTGGAACTGGGGGGAACAAGATGCTGATGAGCATAAAGTTATGGTTCCACGTGCAGGTGGGTTAGTCTTTAAAGGGTCTGACTGGCATGGCCTTGTACTGTCCCATCTATACAGGACTTTTGGATGCATTATTTCATACGACACTACCCAAACCCTGTGAGGTAGGTAGGACATTTTACAGGGAAGGAAACTGAGCCTGTGAGAGGTTAAGTGACTTGTCCCCAGTTACAGAACACAGCGAGTGCTCGGACTTTTGGCCCAGTGTCCAGCCTGCTCCACCACCCAGCCCCGTCTCCCTGGAGAAAGTGTTACGTGTAGCTGAGCCCGAGTCCTAGCAGCCCCCGCGAGGCGGTGCTTTGAGAGTCTGGGCAGATTATTAGATCAGGATAAGTTGAACAGCTTGGTGGGATTTAATTGTTTGGAAGGTAGTCAGCACATTTCCCAACACTAAGGGAGACCGCTGGAGTCTGCTTTTCCCCCATAATGATGCTACCTGATTTTTGGAGAGTGCTTTCACGTTGACGCTTTGCTTACTTGATTCCAGACCCAGTCTGGGATCTGTGTGAAAGGTTTCATCTTCGTTAACATGTACAGTAACATACTGGGGGAAAAAAATCCAAGATGATGGGAGATGAACCAAAAGGAGACAGGCAGGACTTCTTTACGCCACCTCCGTCCCCGCTTACTAGTGACCTGCCGGCCAGGTGTGCCCCATGGGTGCCGCTCCCTCTGCCCATTAGGCACCATCCACTTCCCTGTGTTGCCAGGCGAGCTTTCTGACCTCAGAGGGTGCCTCGCGTACTGGCTGCAAAGGTGTTTTACTGACTTAATGTCCACGGAGACTCACTTGAAAGCAAGCTTCTGGGTGAGCCCGAGAGTAGGGGTGGGGCTGCTGGAGACAGGGCTGGGAAGGCACTGCAGGCCTGCAGGGTCCACAGTGGCACGAAGCGTGCACGCCTCCATGGCGGTGGAGGTAGGCAGTCCCCGGGAGAAGAGCTAACCTTTTCTTTTTTTAAAATCTGTAGTCAGAGGGGATGCCCTGCCAGGCCCTGGGTCTCCTCTTTTTTGGGTGGGTTTCCCTACAGATGCAGCTGAGGGCTCCACCCCACCAGACTGTGTGGAAGAAGCTGGAAGGGATGAGGCTGCAGCCCCGCGGAGCCAGGGCAGAACCAGCCCTAAGGCCCCCTGAGCGGGAAGGAGGGGGGTTGGTATCAAGCCCAAATTACAATGTTCGAAGGAGCACAGGTCTTAATGCTTCCACACTCGCCCTTCCATGGTCTGGCCTGGAACAGCAGCCAGGGAGATTCCTTTGGAACAGATCTGGTCACTCTGCTGCTCCCAGCTGGTTTGACAACACCCCAGCCCTCGCACTGCCCCCCCTCCTGGCCTCACCTCCTACCTCTCTCGTCTCAAGGGCTCCAGCCACAAGGCCTCCTGCCTCCCCCTCTTCAGCCATGCTCACCCCACTTTTGCACTAGCTGCACCCTGTGCCCAGCATGCTTGTCCCCCAGAAATTAACATCCACCACCCCTTCAAATCTTGCATCAGACTTTCCCTTCCTAATGCAAACTGTCCTCCCCACCCCCACCCCCCATTTCCTTAACGGACCCTGCTGCCTACTTTTCCAGAGCACCATTCATTTTTCAACCCACAAATATAATCATTGATTATGTTCACTGTCTGACTTCTCCCGCTAGAATGTGAACGTCCCTGGGGGCAGGAACATCTTTATCTTACTGACATGTCCCCAGTGCCCACGTAGTGCCTGGTTATGCTTGGTTGGGTAAACGGATGCAGAAGTGATCATCTTCGGTTACATACTGTGGCTGCTCCAAGGTACCCAGCACCCCTTTCGTGCTGGAAACTACAAATGCCCACATCAGCATCCAGGCTTCTGGAAGAGGAGCTGTAAATGCTAGGCAGGGAGTCTGGCTCCTGCCAAGACAGCTGAGAGGGTTCTCGTTTCAGCCAAGACCTGCAGCAGAAACCTAGTCCTACAGGCTGTAGGCATGGGATGTGGTGGGGGGCTCTAGGGCAGGAGACAGCCAACCTCCAGCCTCGGTTGGGGACAGCAAGACTCACTCTAAACCCCTCCACTGCCTGGAAAAGGTGACCTCAAAACTTTCAGCCCTAGGCTTGTTCCAGGTTGAGGCTTGTAGGGCTAGATAGGAAATGGTCAGGACCAGAACCTGTTACAGAATTTATAGGGACAAGTCCAAAATGAAGATGTGGGGACACTTGTTTAAAATGCATTACAAAGTTAGGGGCACCTGGGTAGCTCAGTTGGTTAAGCATCCCACTTCATCCTAGGTCATGATCTCATCGTTCCTGAGTTCGAGCCCTGCGTCAGGCTCTGTACTGCCGGCTCAGAGCCTGGAGCCTGTTTCAAACTCTGTGTCTCCCTCTCTCTCTCTGCCCCTCCCCCACTCATGCTCTGTCTGTCTGTCTCTCTCTCTCAAAAATAAATAAAACATTACAAAAATTTTTTTTAATGCATTACGAAGTTCAAGGCATGTCTCGGGCAAATGGGGACACGTGTGAGGACACAGGGGGAGATGGCAGTACTTCTCCTGACCCCTTCAGCTTCAGCCCAGAGCCCACACTTGAGGACACTGCTGCCTCTGTGCTGAGTTTGCTGCTCAATGAGACTGGTGCCAGTTTCACCAGGCTCAGAACCTCCCATTGGCCTTGGGGGGAGGGGAAGGAGGGGAGCAGGCAGAGCTCTTCCAGTGGAAGCCCGATGAGGAGGCTGGCCCCCAAGCCGGGCCCCCCAGAGAACAGGCAGCCTCTCAAGGGGAACTTAGTGATGTCTTCATCTACTTGGTAGAAGTCACAGCCCACTGCCATGTGAATCTGCCCCAAGTGGTACTCTCCAAGAAGGACATCAACTGGCGGACTCTGCCCTCAAAAATAGACTTGCTCTGGGGCGCCTGGGTGGCTCAGTGAGCTAGGCATCTGACTTTGGCTCAGGTCATGAGCTCACGGTTCCTGAGTTCGAGCCCCACATCTGAAGCCTGCTTTGGATTCTGTGTCTCCCTCTCTCTCTGCCTTCTCCCACTCATGCTCTGTCTCTCTCAAAAATAAATAAACATTAAAAAAAAAAAAATAGACTTGCCCCACGAGGCCACCTCTGAAGGCCAAGCTTGGGGCCTGCAGACCTTGCCTGTGAGTCCACAGGCCAGGCCTCAACCTAGAAACATGAGCACAGGACCTGCAACTCGGCATAGCATCCAAGAAGCAGAGGATGACCTGGCCGTGGAACTTTGCTGTAGTCCTTTCTTAACGGATCATGGGCGTAGGGGCCCTGCTTCCTAAGTTCTGAGGCCCAAGAACCTTCAGAAGATAGCCTCCTGATATTTTCTACAAAGGTTTTGATTAGCAAAAATAAAAATAATTAAAAAAAATAAAATGGATTAAGAATTTTAAGATGCTGGCCACAGAGCATTAAACCAAGTGGGCCCTTCTGAGGACTGACAATGCTAATGACATTTCATGGATCCTCCTGCCAGAAAACTCCACAACAAACGTAAATCACTTGTGTCTGAGACGTGTAGCATGTTTCTCCTTGAGGAAAGAGCCCTCGGGGGGAGTGGATGAAGGTACCAAAAATTGTTTCTGTGCCACTAACGAAAGGATCCGCCGTTGCGTTTGCAGGGTGGGGGTGGGATGAGCAGTGGCAGAATGAGGTGACATCAAAGGTGGTGTTGGGCCAGACTGGGTCGATGTCCATGTGAAATGACTAGCCAAGACTCTGGAACATTCTCCATTCAGAAAAGTGGTCAGTGATCAGTGACAGGTAGGTAAAAAAAAGAACGGGGCACCTGAGTGACTCAGTGGGTTAAGCGCCTGACTTCAGCTCAGGTCATGATCTCACGGCACGTGGGTTCGAGCCCCGTGTTGAGCTTTCTGCTGTCGGCACAGAATCTGCTTCAGATCCTCTGTCCCCTCGCTCTCTGTCCCTCCCCAACTTGTGCATACGCATGCTCTCTCTCTCTCTCTCTCTCTCAAAAATAAACATTGAAAAATTAAAAAAAGAAGAAAAAGAAAGAAAAGAGCAATTAGAAGGAATAAAGCCGAGGTTGAGTCACGTTGTTGTGGCTTTTTATGCTGGGAAGCCCAGGGCCTTTCCACATGAATCAGCTGAAAGTTTGCATTACTAACAACATTTAAGTAGGCATCCTTGGATATCAGATGCTGAGGTAGGTGCCATCCCCTCACATTTGGATGGCCCTTTACAGTCTAAAACCTGCTTTGCTATATATAATGCTTTCAGTGGACTCTCTCAATAAGCCTACTAGGTTAGCAGGGTGTTGTTATCGGCAGACAGGCAGACTGACTAGTCTGAGTCCACAGAGTCAGTAAGGGCCCAGAGGGGGCACGAGAACTCAGTTCTGCTAGCTTTGAGTCTAACGCTTTTGTCCTTTCCTCCACGATGCTTCTGTCACGGGTGGTGGCGGCCATCTTTCCAGAGCTCATGGCCTGAGACAGACAGACAAATGCAGCCCAGGGCATCACAAGCATATAGCAACACGTTGACTAATGGCCTCCAATTACCGATACCCTGGCAGCAAAAGGGCAGTGAGCTGCTAGGGATGCAGAGTATCAGCTCCGCTTTCAGGAAAAACTAGGTGTTCAGAGGGATTGGATGTTTCTTTCCCTGATGCAAATGGTACATGAACTGCTTTTTGGGGGCATCCGATAAACATGAACTACAGACTAAGTAAAGACGAATAAAGGGATGCTCTCCTGAGTGAGTAAGCATTTTGAAATGGCCCATTAACCTCTTATCAGAAGGATTCTTTCCTTCGAAGCGTGTTGGTCATTTCCTGCACTAAAAGGTGTGCGGACGATTTGCCACATCACATTATTATGCACAGCTAACTGCTTTGCAAAAACTTGTACCTGCAGATGCAGTCAGTGGGTTTGAGTTTATTTAACTCAATCATTAACTTTTTCTCTCAAAATTAACAAGTGCAATTAGCCCATATTAATGAAATAATCTTGAGTTCTTTTTTTTTTTCTAACCGAAGTTCCATTTGAGTCACACAAAAAAGAAAATGCATCTAAAAATCAGTTCCATTTTAGAACAGGCACATGTTCCAAACAGCTGAACTTATTTTTCCTTCTTCAGATTCTGCAAAATTCACTCCCAGGTTTACTCTCTATGCCAAGTTTCAGAGCTGAGCAAATTTTTATGGTCTAGTTATAAACCCTAGAAAAACAAGGTTTATAGGAAATGTTGACACAACCTTAACTAAAGTGGTGTTAGCTGACACCTCTATATTTTCAATTTGGGGATTTCTACTGGGAAAATATAAACGCTAATTCAGCAAAGGAAGCCAACTATAATAAAAATGTTGTAGTCTTCCTGTTCACCCCATGAAGTTCTACTTCAAAAGATGCCAGTGCAACATGGAGGTGAGTTAGAATTAGTATGCTCAGTATGTAGGGCACCTGCAAATAGCTAAGCCTCCTGGTTACTATAAACTTTGCCTGGGAATGCATGACCTCACCATGAGTCATGGCTGCCCACTGCAGTCCGGTCAGAGAGGTGGCGGCGGATTCCAGGTCTTTAGGCGAAAGGCGTCTGCTATCCTTGCACCGCGCATCTCCAAATCTACCATGAATAGAGACCAGAGTAGGTTTTTCACGGACCAGGAGAGCGAGACTCCAAAACACAGAGAAGCCAAAATGTTGAGAGTTGAGTAAAGGCACACCGCGGACGTTGATCCCGAGCGCGGTCAGCTCAGACTGGGGCCAGTAGCAGTGCCAGGGGGACCCAGGTGTGAGGGCATGCCAAAACATCAGGACAAAGAGCCAACGACAGTTCTCATTTCCCCAATCCCTCTAAACAGCCCAGATGAGAAGCACATGTGTTCCATATTTAGGCTTTGATTTTTTCTTTTTTTTCCTTCTGAAACAAGAGGAGGTGGGAGAAGGGGTGAAGTTTGACTCAGGTCCAGAGATAAAGACTGACATACACAAATGGACCATAATAGGGGGCAAAGTGAGTTAAGCTGAAGTAAATGTTTTAAAATCCTCAGCTAGATAGACTAAACAGTATTGGCCTAGGAGCCAAAAGACCCAGCTGTCTGTCCCGAGGCTCCCACCGGGGAAACGCGACTCCAGGCAGCCTGCGGAGCCTCCCTGGTGTCTCTGCTTGGTCATCTGTAAAATGGAGGCCGGCCTCCATTACGCGACAGCGGCGAGGAGTAAGTAATGGCCCTGGAAGTGCTTGGTGAATTTTAAGCTGCAAGACGAATGGGAGTATTATGCCGTGTTGATTGCATTTCTCCATTGGAAAACTGTGTTCAGAAAATGGAAATATTTTCAATCGAGGGACAAATCCATCAGGATAAAGGGGGAAAAAACCCTTCCTAACATATTTGTAATTGCTTTTAGTTCATCCTAGAACTGATTCAGAGGGCCATTTACCGCTGACATCTTTGCTTTTGTGTTAAGTCTAATAGTCTACTAAAAAGGCCATTTGGGTCGCACCCCAATTACCATCACATATGTCTAAACTTCACCAGCTCACAAGGGACCGCTAAGTTACATATCTTCATGAACAGAAAGTATTTTGGATGATTATTTTCTTCCTCCCAGGTTTCTAAGGCTGTTGGCAGCATTTTCCCAGAGTGTTTTCAAAAGCTTTCACAAGATATCCTCATAACATTGGCAAAAAATATGAAGCATACTTTAAAGGCTAATGCTTAACTTCTGTAGACCCTGATTTTTATTTATTTATTTATTTTTTTCAGGTTGAAAAGGAAGACAGGAGTTTCTGGATGTACCTGTCAAGACTAAATGATTGTTCATTTCCTGTGAATTGGGAATAACGTAATCACATGCAGCTGGGGAGCTAGGCTGTGTTTCTTGCTTTTTCCTCTTCCAGAAGCTGGGTCCCTTACCAGCTGGGAAATATTACTGTATGAACGTGCTGAAAAACTTAAGGGAAATGAAAAGAACAACAACATTCTAGATGTCAGCAATCAGTTTGATGGTCTTACCTGTACCAACCTGAGAGGATTTTAATAGCAAAAGTTTGTAAAGATTAATTTAATTTAAACTGAGTTCTTAGATTAAAAAAAAAAAAAAAAAAAAAGCAAGTGTTTACAGAGTCACAAAAATCTTTGTCTAGAATTGAGCTGATTAGAATTAACCCTGTCACAATTACACCCGCCAACGACTGGGTAAGTTTGAGAGAAACAATTTAAAATAATAAAGTATTTTAACCCAAGAGAAATGGATTAGTAGGAATCAAAGTATCCGTCCTTTGCTAATGCAGTCATTACCTGGGGGAAAAAAAAACCCACATAAATTCAATGCTGAGTTTAAAATTGGAATTCAGCAAAATGTAATCTCGGGCACTTATTTTAAATGCACGCTTCTATCTTTTAGTATAATAAATTTTGTTCGGGGTTTCATTAGCCATTACACTATACATTGTGATTATGTCAGATATTAGATGCTGAGAAATGGAGCCAACATCTCACTTCAGGTGGCTCCTGTTCCAACTCATCATCAGAATTAATTAAAGAAAGAGGAGGTGGGATGGGGAGCAGGAGAAACGTTTGGATTAGTCAGGTCACCGTTTTTTCCTGGGAAGGTGAGGAATGGAAGGAGAGAGAGGCCAAGGCAGAAGGAAAGTCTCTGTTGGGATGCCTGGGTGGCTCAGTCGGTTAAGTGTCTGACTCTTAATTTCCACTCAGGTCATGATCTTGCGGTTCATGAGTTCGAGCCCTACATGGGGCTCCATGCTGGCAGTGCAGAGCCTGCTTGTGAGTCTCTCTCTCCCGCTCTCTCTCAAAATAAATAAATAAACTTTAAAAAAGAAGAAGAAGAGGGGCGCCTGGGTGGCTCAGTCAGTTTAGCATCCGACTTCGGCTCAGGTCATGATCTCACCATCGTGAGTTCACGCCCTGCATCAGGCTCTGTGCTGACAGCTCAGAGCCTGGAGCCTGCTTTGGATTCTGTCTCTCTCTCTCTCTCTCTCTCTGCCCCGCCCCTGTTTGCACTCTGTCTCTGAATCTGTCTCTCTCTCAAAAGTAAATACGTTAAAAAAAATAAAAATAAAAAAAGAAGAAGAAAATTCTCTGCCAATGGAATCTTATGGCATCACTGCCCATTCTACCCAGACTTGCTTGGAAGAAATTTGGGGCCTCAGGGGAATGTGAGGGGCTACAGTCGCCCTGGATCACCATGTGCATGTGCATGTGGTTGTCACATTTGGCTAGGCATCAGAATTACTGGGAGAATTTTTAAAAATAGAAAACAACTGGGTCCCATCCAGTCCTGGGATAAAGCTCGCGCATGACATCATTTTTGGTTTTTTTTTTTGTTTGTTTGTTTGTTTTAATGTATGTTTTTAACACACCCAAGCCTATAATTGATTCTGAATGCTGAGCCAATATTGAAAACCAGGGGTAGGCGGTAGTTGGAAATTAACTAAAAGGTGAATTTGACAATATTGCACCTTATCTAAGTCTCTTTCATATTGTTTGAATCCAGAGAACTGCCTTTTCTGACGTCTACCAAACACAAGATGATGAGGATGACAATAATAAAAAATATCAATGCTGCTGAAGCTCCTTGGGGACTCTTCAGAATGACACAGCACTTACACATCCATTAGGTCATTTCTTTTCCCTCTTCTCTCTCTTAGTGCTTTGAGGCCAGCAGTGAGAGCACCGTCACTCCATCTCACAGGTATGAAAGCATGCCACATCCTGCTAAATCCCCCACCAGTGCGAGTGGGTAGGCTGACCCCCATTTCGTGCCCTTTCCCCCTTAGCAATCCCATCAGCTTGGCCTGACAGCTGGTTTTGTGGCACACCTGGGACAGCGGGCAGGGAGGGTCCTCTGCCCTTAGTTGATTTTATGCTCCTGTAGTAGAAAAGGCAGAGAATTCAGCGACTTGAATTAGCTCCCAACTTGACTGCAATTGGAAAGAAGCTTTGTGTTTTGTTTTCACCTTTTTTTAAATTAAATGTTTTTTCTTTAGTTCACTTATTTATTTTGAGAGACCGAGAGAGTGAACAAGAGAGGGGCAGAGAGAGAAGGAGAGAGAGAGAGAGAGAGAGAGAGAGAGAGAGAGAGAGAGACTCCCAAGCAGGCTCCACACTGTCAGCGCAGAGCCCCATGAAAGGCTCCAACTCAAGAACCGTGAGATCAAGACCCGAGCCGAGATCAAGAGTCGGAAGCTTAACCGACTGAGCTACCCAGGTGTCTTGTGTTTTATTTTCACCTTAAAGAGTCGGCTTACATCCAGCATGTACAATAGATATGATAGATTTTTGCCTTTCCGTTTTACACAAGTCCTTTTCTGAAGCTAACACATGTCTCCCTTGTCCATGTCGTTGCTCTCTGGGATTCAAGAGAGAAGAGATCGTGAGGAGAAAAAGACACAGTGGGTCGGTAGACGGCAGGTTGCCCCTGGCAGGCCGGGTGGAGCAGGCAGCTGTGCAGGGCTCCTGCCTGCCAGCTTCTTTCACATCACGAGAAGCAAATGGCCCCCAGGTGAAGGATGGAAGAAGCAGCTGAGAAATCTTCCTGTCATATTTGGGTTTATTTCCCTGCCGCCTGAGTAAGCTTTCAGTAACCTTGGTCTTTCGATTCAACTATTTTGATGGAAAGAAATAACGATCACGGCAACTGTGGCTGATGGATGTTAAGAGCTGGACCTTACCCTTTCAGGGGAAGACTGCTTGAGAATGGACTTGAGGACAAAGGCGTTACAAAGCATGGCACCGGAAGCTATGTTTTTGCTGACTCGACTTACCTTATTAACAAAATCATTTCACATTTTATGTGAACATAAACAAAACTTCCTAGGTAATCTTTGAAGGTGTTGGATGCTGTGGTAGCTACCACTGTGGCAAAAGGGCAGTGTTGAAGTGTAATCAGTCTCCCAGATAATAATATTTTACCGATCAATAACTTATTGTACTTACAGGTTTGCCCTGTCATATAAAAATATATTTATAAAAAGTATCACCCAGACTTTTATAAATTAGTAGACTGACCGTTGCTTTAATCATCTTTTATCTTCTACATGTGTGAACCTAAAAGATTGATGGTGTTTTAGTTATGTCTACATCACATCTGATTTCACAATAGCCTGTGGAGAAACCTATTTAGTAGACTGACCGTTGCTTTAATCATCTTTTATCTTCTACATGTGTGAACCTAAAAGATTGATGGTGTTTTAGTTATGTCTACATCACATCTGATTTCACAGAAGCCTGTGGAGAAACTTCATATACAGTTGCATATATGGAACTTAGCTAGTTTTTTAAACCAGGAAGGTAGAGCTACTTTCTGGGATAGGAATCACAAATGGGTTTCATCCGAGCACGAACTGGGCAGTTCACAGAAGTGGCATGCTGAGAAAGCTGGTCTGGGCTCAGCAAACGTGTGTGCGAGATGGATTAGTGATGTCTGCCATGGAAGGACAAGGTCCTGGTGCCATCTGTGTGCCATCTCTGCCGTGGGAGGAAAGGGAAAATACTAAAATATGTAGCAAATGTGTATTTCACTATGCACAAAGATGCATAAAGAATTCCTCTGATGACACAGTTTTTGCCAGAGCAAAGACTCAATCGATAACTTCAAATAGTGTTAGATTTCAGAGTATTATTAAAAATACTTAATGCATATCTGGGTGTCTAAAAGAGTAAGGATTATTCATTTTTCTCAACATGTTACAATTGTTATGTGAAATTCTGGAAATTAAGTCTGTCATCATTACGGTAGTGAATATCAGTCAAAATCTTCCAATTATGTAAGCAACTCACAAATGAGTCTTTTTCCTTGAATTCCATCAGCACTGAAGTACACTGCAGCCTGATTGTTTTCATTAATGTAGTTTTCATCGCACTCAAAGAAAATGCCATTGTTTGGTGATTATGACGCCCATAGGGAAGTCATAAAGTCCGTCATATTCCTAAGTTCCATCTAACAGTATCAGTGAGGATACAACTCCAGCATAGTCATTTATTTCCTGTTAAAGATAATATCAATGGAAAAGCAAAGTGGGGTTATCCCCCTGGAGAGACCGTGAGTTTAAGATGATTAATGTTGTAAAGAAATAGCTTTCTTATTGAATAAATGGCCTTTTCATCAGATCGTTTTAAATTGCAAAATTTAATTTCAGATGGAAGAAAACATTCCTCAATTATACTGCAAATAATGACGTATTTACACACTTCTTTAGCATGTTTTCTGCCAAAGATTTATCAGTTCAGATCATTTTCATTGTGTGTTTCTTAGTTGCATATTATTCCTCTTACCTTTCAAATGTATAGACATTTTTCATTATTCATTGATTGAGTTCTTGAAGACATGGGTTGACTACAAAGGGTTTGATTCTGTTTATTTTATATAGCCAGGAAGGTGACCAGTCATGAAAGAAACCCTCCAAGAATTTGTTGTGTTTCCGTACTCCTCCTCCTCTGGCTGTTAGCCAACAAATCCATTTTCAGTCAGCAAATCATAGTTCCATATTTCCAGGTGCCATCTAACCCATTGAGCATCTTGCCACTTTCTCCAAACCAATGTTTGGAAGTTTCTTTTAACACATCTTCTTCTCCTTTTCTTCCTGGGTGTTCTATATACAGGACTTTTTTAGTGGGGGAGAGAGTGACAGTGGAGTTTGCTTTAACTATGAAAGTAGCTTGCTTGAGTTACAGGAGGAAGCAGGACACGATTTTTCTGAATTCTTACCTTGTCCTTTTAACGGGGGACATTATCTTTTCTGTTCCCATATATCATTTGCCTTTAAGGATCTCTGGGGAATAACTGCTAAAGCTGGAACTGGGTCCTTCCTGAAGCAATGAGGGAAGTGGGGAGTTTCTCCTTTGGGGTCACTGTTTCCAAGATAGTTGTGTTCACCAAGATGGAAATTTTCTCCAAAATTATGTATATGCCGGACCTCTGGGAAAATAGGTGTAGGCATGATTTGCTTTTATTCAACTCTAGTGGCCAGCACAATAGATACCCAGCCCTCAGGATAGCTTTTATTTTATAGGTAGGTATTCTGAGCTGGATGAGTAGAAAGTGTTTAATTGCCTTAATTTCAGCATTTGACAGAAACTTCTTTTAGAGTTTGTGTCATGAGCACTGGTTGCCTGTTCAGTGTCTATTCTTGCTTATTACCAGCAACGTGCCCAAAGAAAGATTTCATTTGCCAGACTCTCTTGTAGATGGGGAGGGCAGGGGGCCACTGAGGGGGAGGCCTATGTTGTTGGGTGGAACTTTTTCCATTAGACTGGCTGTCAGCTCCCTTATGGGAGAAGTTTCTCCTTTCATCCTCTCTCAGTGGATTGCTGAGTCCTTAAAACTGGTCTTAGCTCATGTTTGTGCAATTGTGAGGCTTGCCCTTCCAGTGAGTATTTTGATAAAAGTTATTAAGTAATAGAGAAGGAAACATTCTGATCATGTTAATGCAAGCAGGATATAAAACAAAAATGGAAAGACACCGGTGAGGATCTTACCAATTTAGGTCTAATTACAAACACAATGCCTTGGAAAAAATTAGGTATGATAAATCCAAATGGGAAGGTTATATGCATTAACAAGGATAGATTTGTTATTTTAATTAGAAAACATTAAGTACTGGGGCACGTGGGTGGCTCAGTCAGTTGAGCGTCAGACTCTTGGTTTTGGCTCAGGTCATGATCCCACGGTCGTGGGATTGAACTGTATCTGGCTTTGTGCTGAGCGTGGAGCCTGCTTAAGATTCTCCCTCTCCTTCTCTCTCTCTCTCTCTCTCTCTCTCTCTCTCTCTCAAATAAATAAATAAATAAGGGCTCCTGAGTGGCTCAGTTGGTTAAGCATGTGACTCTTGATTTCGGCTCAGGTCATGATCTCACAGTTCATGGGATCAAGCCCTTCATCAAGATGTGCGCTGACAGTGTGGAGCCTGCTTGGGTTTCTCTCTCTTCCTCTTTCTCTCTTCCCCTCTTCTCTCCCCCCTCAAAATAAAGAAAGAAAGAAAAAAGAAAAAAAAAAGAAAACTTTAAGTACTAATAGTTACTAGCTGGGGGTGGGGGGGCAGGGAATAAAATCACGAGCAAGAAGACATGGTCCAGGACTTTCCGGAGTTGACAATCTAATGGGGAAGACTTATAGTAAAATAAGCAATCAGGGCAGACACGTACAGCCACACAGAGTGTGCACTGGACAACTTCAGGGGACATTTGTCACATAGAGTACAGTATAAAGGGTGCCCCACTGCAAGGCATGACCTGTCCAACTACAGAGGTGGCAGCCCTCGAGGCAAGTTTTCTAAAGTGTGCTATGTAAACAGTGATAGAGGTCATACTGTGCCAAGGGAGACATAGTACCAGCCCCTGGCCTAGCCTAGGAGGTTGTTTCTTGGAGTAAATGGCGTTATACCTGAGACTTCAAGATCAGCCTGAGTTAGCCAGACCAAGAGGAAGAAGCGTTGCCCAAGTAAGAAGAACAGTGTAGACAGAGGCAGGGACAAGAGGTGGTAGGGCCAAGTTAACCAAGGAGTACATATAAGGAATGCCATGGCGGCTCAGTCCTGCGTGCCATCTGGAAGGCTTCTTTTTCGAGCTTTCCAAATCCAGATCAGCTGCACTCAAACGTGATGGATTGTGAAAGAGAAGGAGCTCCTCACCTCCCACCTCTGTTTTCTGAAGTTCTCAGCAACATTTCCCCATATAGTACAGTTGGTTCAAAAGCTCCAGGAAGATTCCCTGCCTTCAGACAGATGGGTCCCAATGGTGGGCTCCCGTTCCTGCCACCTGTTCAACTATATCAAATGTCAAGCATTTTGATTCAGAGAAACTAAATCAATCTGATTGTGACATTTCTCTTCCTCAAGTCTTTTAAGGATTTGGGGATTAAAAACAAACAAACAAACAAAATACTTTGGAGGATCAAATTCAAAGTTCTTAGCATGGCTTACACAGTATAGTCATCTCTCACAGGGCAGGGACCATTTCTGTCTCGTCACTTAGCATTTGTCACAATAGCTGGCACAGAGTAGCAATGAATGAATGGCCAGGCAGTTTTTTCCTGCCTGCAGTTTCCCCCTCTAGTCTGCTCCAAAAAGAAGAGGACTGGTTTCCAGGCAGGGCAAGCCCTGGTCCACATCCTGGGTTTCCACAAGCGATAACCACCCCCTGCCACAGCTCGCTGACTCTTCAGGTTCTGGGTCTGCTCTTCCCTGGCACCTCAGGCACAACCAGTCAGGGTGTATCATTTTAATATCCCTGCTACTTGACACTTATCAAAATTTTGGTTTATTGCCCTAAAGAGAAAATCATGCAAGTGTGAAAGATGTATGCACAAGAATATTTGCTGCAGCATTGTTTATCATGGTGAAAAATTGGAGTGACCCAAATGTCCATTAATAGAGGGCTGGTCCCATCAATTATGGAATATAACACCCAGCGGAATAGGAAACAACCTTAAAATGGAAGAAGGAGAGTCTACTGTATTTCATCAAATCTGAGATACCATCATTTTCAAAATGCATCATTATTTTATGATACTAAGAAAAATAAGTGCTGTCAATTAAAAGACAGTGCTCTCCTGTTATCTAGAATTTTTACTTTATACTTATTAGCTCCTTTACATTTTGGCATATTTTTATACATTACTCTTAATGCATTCCTGAAAAAAATATATAAGCATGATAAATTAATATGTTTCTGGAACATCTTCGTATTTAGAGTCCAACTCTTCTGAATGCTTATTAACTCAGACGTGTCAATGTCCAGGTATTTTTTGAAGCCATCAAGAGTGTCTGGATGCTGAGTTTCTTAAGAATGCACAAAAGAGAGAAAGGCATTGGGGTCCTCAGTTGGCTTTGCAGTTACGTAGAATTGGCCAATTTTGGACTTGTGCTTGAGGAATATTGATAAACCACTTCATATTTACCTCCAACAAAACTCCCACACTCCTCCCTCAATGATGTTGCTCCCAACAGTTAAAAGAAAACTCACCTCTTGCTCATGAATTTTCTCCTAATCCATTAACACCCATTCCGAATGTTTTGATGGTTTTGTGAATGTGTCTACAACGGCTGCCTGGTCAGGCATCACGATTTGTTCAGATGCAGCCTCATTCCAGGGGTGCAAATTGTTTTTTAAAAAGAGCGTTTAAGAGGGGTGCCTGGGTGGCTCAGTTGGTTAAGTGTCTGACTTCGGCTCAGGTCATGATCTCACAGTTTGTGAAGTTGAGCCCCTTGTTGGGCTGTGTGCTGACAGCTCAGAACCTGGAGCCTGCTTCAGATTCTATGTCTCCCTCTCTCTCTACCCTTCTCCCACTTGCACTCTGTCTCTCTCTCTGTCTCTCAAAAATAAATAAACATTAAAAAGAATTAATAAAAATAAGGCGTTTTAGAATCAATTAAATATCTTATATGTCCAAAACATGTTGAGGAGTGACAAAATGTCTAGTGATAAATGTATGTAGTATATATACAAGTATACACGTACATGTATTTATATTAATATGAAATTAACTTGAGGGATGTTAAATAATAACATGAGGATGTTTATCCAATATTATCAATAGTCACTTCTATGTAGTGCAATTTAAGATGATTTTACCTTCTTTGTATTTTTCTGTATATTTAACACTTTTATTTACAGTAAAGATGTAGCATGTTTTCAAAAGTGGTAAACTTTATTTGTTAAAAAGAGAGATGATATTTATGGAAAATTGCCTAACACATAGGCATTTCCATTTAAAATTTGATTTTATATCCTATGTATATGTTTTAGGAGGTCTATAAGGCCCCTAAAATTAGAAATTGTCCTTTAATTTACCTGTCACACTTAGCATAAAATCTGAGCTCCTTCCCAGAAACCCCTGCCTCACCCCTGCCTACAGTGCTGATGTGAGCCTTTCCAACTGTTCTGAGCTCTCTCCAGTAGGCACACACGAACCCGTTCAGTCCTTGAACACCCAACCCCTTGTCCCCCATGACTCCGTCACACAGGCCTCCAACATTTAGCTACATGCTTAATAAATGAGGCCACCCCTGACTGCTTGATCTAAAGTAGTCTTCCCTCATTCTTTTTCATCACCTCGCTCTGTTTTGTTTCCTTCAGAGTATTAATTACCATAGGAAAACCACTTCAGTTACATGTTTGTCCTCTTGTTTATAGACTGCCTTTTGCCACTAGAATGGAAACTCCATGCGAGCAGGATCCCTGGCTATCACAGTAACTCCCCTCTCTGCTGTGCTCAGTCACTGACTGGCATTGGTAGCAGCTCAAGGGATGACAGTCTTGGTGTGAACGTGGTTGTGGGACCAGAAGGGTGGATGCAGCCCTCTTGACAGCTGATAGAAGAAACATCTTCACAACACTCATTGCCTTTTTCACTTTCAAAGGCAGTGGGAGACTTATCACATATTACTCAGGGCCTTCTTTTTGAAGACCCATGGGGAAAAAAATTCCCTCAAGTATCAATCCCGGGAGGAGTTGTGCTTTACTTGGGCAATTGGTTTGTGTATTTAACTAATTAAATAATTAAGAAAATTAATTAAGTAATTAAGTAATTGACAATGTGATCTGAGTTCTCTGTTTTTGTAAATGTGTGCCTGAAACTTGGAACTGGACTTGTAGTCTATTTTTTGGCAAATGCACAGGAACGCCTATAAATATTTATGTATATTACTTGAATACATATTGATTTTGGATCAACGTTACTCATGGGTTAATCTTATTTTTCCTACCTACCCTAATCCTTTTGTCCCATGTTCACAACTTACTCATTTTTACATTCTCTTCTTGTACTGCACACATTTTAATAGGTCACATTATATGTTTTGAAATACAGTGTGGGTATAAGTGAATTAGTTGTTGTTTTGTTGTTTAATGCTAAGGCTGGTAACATGGAGCCATGATTTAGCCTCAACCTTCAGCTTTACACCCACCCCACTCTCTTCTGTCACTCTGCCCTGATGCTCACCGCTTTCTTCTTGATCTTCCACTGGAGTCTACCACATTTTATTACCAATATTTGCTTGGGAATCTTGCCTGCCTTAGAGAAGAGTATTTTGATGTAGCCCTATCAATTTAGCCATTGCAAAAAAATAAAATCACTATGAGTTACCAAGTGTCATGCTCAGCCAAACCTTCTCCCTTATTCCCTCTCCCACACCCTCTACTGCTAATGGTGGGAAAACTTCACCATCCACTTCATTCATTTCCATATGGCTTGTAATTTTTATGGGTATGATTTCTTTATCATTGGAGGGAAAAATAATAAAGAGAGATGAAATTCTGTATATAGGTTATCCTCTAAGAAGTTTTAGCTTTTCCCTCTCAACCATCATTATAATGGAGTTTTTGAGTATTAGCTAAGATGTATGCATACAACAGAGAGTACAAAAAAAAAAAAGCTAGTAATTTTTTAGTCTAGAGCTGAGAATAGAGGATCATAGTATGGACAAAATATCCCCCTACTCTGATGTTCTATGTACACTAAATCAACAAGGACAACCAAATCAGAAAGAAAACCAAAAAGGCAAGAATGTCCTTATTGAAAGTGGAGTGAGTCCCATTACTAAACAGCAAAATCTGTTAATTATTGGAGAGTAAATGCATTTGACCACTGCAACTTTAAGGGAGAATTAAGAGAATCTGATATGTGGACCATTCAAGATTCATGTGAAATCAAGAGAAGGAGCAGACATCTTATTTAGAATGATTGATGGCCCCTGCTGTGATGAGCAAGTGTGAAAAACATATGCTGCCTGGTTTTATGTGTTTTGCCTGCCAGATGGTGCCTAACCCTACCCCACCCCTGAACCTTCCCTTACTCCCACCCATGCCAATCTCTGCCGTATCCCAACCACTCTCCCTAGTCATCCCCAGTCCCTGTAACCTAATCCCCCCTGCAGAAGTGGGGGTGGGGGAAAGGGCTGCGTGAGGCTCAGGTATGAAGTACAGATGTCTGTTTTGCATATTATTGGACAAAATTAAAAGCTTAAATTAGACTGATTTGTTTCCTAGGCTATATGTCAACAGCATTTAAATGTCACATACCTGTCTGTCTCTCTAGCAGGTAATCTTTCTCTCTTCATTGCCAAGACAGTTCCTAGAACATAGTAGGTATGTAATAAATGTTTACAAATGAATGAATAGCTAAATAAATAAATATAGGATCAACAAAGAAGGGAATGAAGTGAATTTGGCATCATCTGATCTCTATAAATCCAGGCTTCCTCCCAGTGTTGAGTCCTCTGTGTAGTAGGCTGCTGTAGAATTTGCTAGAGAGTCACATCAACCTTCTCGTTTTGTTATTTAGGAATTATATACCATTGTCCCTTCTCAGACAGCTGTGATATCACTGACTTCACTCTAGTCTTCCTGTACTGCTCCTCTTTTTCAAAAGATACCCCAGTGGAATCGGGGTCACATTTGCAATCACTTTCCATTACTCAGATTATAATTCATCTGGTTTTATAGGCCAAGCTCTCTTCAGGCTACGTACTCTTTCACTGGGAATCAAATCCTCTTTTACATATAAATGTATACTTTTACTATGAAAGTAATGTAACTACATTACCAAGAAATCCAGAAAACAGGGATGAAGGGAGAAAAAGAAAATCACTCCTAAGACTAACTCTCTAATACAACCACCGTTAGGATTTTGGTAAATTTCCAATAATGTTCCCTATATGTTTGTTTTTACATCATTTCATATGGTTTCATTCAGTATACATACAACTATATTTCATGACTTTTCTAACCGGTCAGGAAAGTCGAAACAACACTAATGACTTAGCCCAAAGGATTAATATAAGAAACTAGGTAAACAGGTATTGGAGCACTGAAGACACATAAAGGAGACTCTGAAATAAAACAGACATGGTCAGTGCAGGAAGCAGCTACTACCCCTAGGGCTGGAGGAACAAAGAGAAACGGTCAAGGTAATCAGAACCTAGAAGCTTGGGGGAGGGGCAGCAAAATTGGGACACAAACCTCAGGGATGGTACCCCACCAGGGCTCCACTCATAGTTCTGAAAGGAGGGGTGATGGGGTGTGGGCAAACAGAAACTAGAGCCAACTACTGGTGAAATCAACTGCCACTGTCCAGAGTTCAGGGCCACTGGCGGGGTAACTGATGAGACAGGAAGCACTAGGGAAGCCTCCTGCCCTTCTCCCCACTCTTGCCTTCATGCTCCCTCCAGGGCACCCTATTGGGATCCAATAGGGAGCCAGCAGGCATAGCAGAAATGAGTTTGCAAAGTTCCGTCTCCCAGCACCACGGAGCAAAGTGGGTTCCCAGATGGGGGACAGTAGCTTAGTAAGGAACCCATACCTTCAAAGCTTTATTTTGGATGTGACTACACAGCCTATATCTTAAATGGTTGCACCGTCTTTCACACGGTGGTTGTACCTCATTTACTTAATCATTTCCTTATTCCTGAACATTCCAGTTTATGGCCAAGATTTTGCTTTCGAAAGTATAAAGATGCAATGGAAATCGTGCATTTGGTTTTCCTTTCTCTTAGGATAAGTTCTCAAAAGACTAATACTCTCTGTGTCAAAGAATAGGATAAAAGCGTTATGACTCTAAGGCACATTGGCAAAATGCTTTTCAAGCCGGTCGTCTCAGTTTGTGCTGCTACGTGCAGAACGTAAAAATACAACTAGCGGTACAAATGGCTATCGCCTACCACATCCACAGACGGTGCCCTCATTCCATTCAAGACATTGCCTTCGCTCCTGATTTTATGAACAAATAAACAAATGCTTTCTTGTGTAGCTTATAGCAATTAAGATCCATGTTAACCCTTTTGCTAACATTCTAAGCTAGAATATATAGTGATTTGATATGCAAACTTTTCGGTATGGCTCAAAGGCTACGTTTTTGGTTTAGGCAACTCGGTTGAAGAAGCTCCTTTCTTCCTTCTCTCTTCACCTTTAATTGTTTTTTTGAGCTCCTGCACCCCAAGAGCTTAGCCCTCTATAAGAGCAGAAACTATTAGGAGGAGTCCTACCCACGTCTTGGCCCCATCTCTCTGAAAGCCGTGGGAGTAAGCAGTGAAAGCCGGGATCCATTCAGTTGGTGAGTCCTGAAGATAAAAAATAAAGAGCTTGATGCAAATACAAAACTCATGACAGACTATACGCAAAAGCCACTTTACCTTTTCCAAAGCATTTTGAGTCTTTACAATAATAGTATACATTGACCACACAATGATGTGTTGTTTGATTCTATACCTTTATAATATTCTTGGAATAAATTAACAAGTCAAAAAAAAATGTTTTTGGGTCTCATTGTTTTGAATCAGAAGACCCAAAACATTTATATACAAATGTAAATACAGACACACGCTGTATATCTACACACATATTGTAGTGTACCTACAACCAAATCTGTACATTCATTTGTAAATTTGTATTCACAAGCTCTTCCTCAGAGAGCTAGATTCTGGTAATAGATGACCATTTCCACTTCCTTTAATTAACTTTAATAAGACAGATTTCATGTAGCAGTTTGTGCTATTAAATCTAAGTCATCTCCTTTCAGCGCCCAAATTTATGACCCCTAATTTCAGCGCACCTCCTACTTATCAAAACCAGGAAAATGATGGCACGTATCTCACAGTGACTTACGGTGTGCGGTAAAGGTATTTTCTTTGTTTCATCCCTTGGCCCTGCAAGGTCCGTGGAAGTCTGTTGGGTGCTTTTCTTTTCTCTCAAAGGTGTGGAAGGGAAGTGGAGAAGACAGGCTGCAGCCTCAATGTGGTCCGTGGACCTTCCTCTGTGTGAGGTGTTGCAGGGTGTGGGGTACAACTGTGACTGCTTTATGGTTCTTCCCAATTTACATGTTAGACAACAGCAGAGCCAGAGAGTGGGGAGAGGAGACCATGTTTGTGGCCAGCATCAGGTTTCAGGGCTGCTGACCTTATCCCTTAAAGATAAATAAATAGGAGGAGCCACATTTGGAGCTAATTTTGAAGGACGGTCCCAATACTGCAAATACGTGGTTGAGAGGAAAAACAGGTAGTGGGGGAAAATAGAAGCTAATTCACAGGCAAGCACCTGGAAAGCCCTGGAAAATGTGACACATGTAAAAGCAGGGTGCCTGAGAGGTGAGTGGGAGGGCGGAGGGGCAAAGCAGGGGTGACAGAAGAACTTGGGAGAGAGGTTAACACCGTTCCTCTGTTGACAAAGGACTCATTCTAGTGACATGCTTTGTTGTCAAAAACATTGTCATCAGAAGTAAGAAATGACATAAGGAACCTAAGAATGCACTTTGGGATGACAGCAAAGAGAGGATTATTAAGGGAAAAAAAAATCTACAACGCTTAGGAAAATAGAATCGAAGGAGTTGAGATGTGTTGAGTGTTTGGATAGTAAATGTAATGGAAGTGTTTGCTGTTATTGTTAGCAGCAGCGTCACATGGGCCAGTTGAGGAAAAGGCCGGAGGAAGGGGAAGGGTTCAGAGGGAGGACAGAGGATGGACAGCGGGAGGAAAAGCGTCCAAGTACGCATCTGTCTTAGGTCTCATGGGGTTCCAGGCCACAGGGTAAGTTGATAAGAAAGTTGGCCAAATATGTGCAAGTTCTGAAAATAGTTTTGGCAGTGGGCCCGGGCAGCCCTGAGCTGGTCCTCTGCCCGGATCTCTGGAAGAAGTGGGTCAGAGCCTACGGATCTTTTCAGATCACCTACTCCAGTCAATGCTAAAAAGATAATCGATTCAACTGGCCTTCTACAGTTCCATCCATTCTATCACCCAGCCCCTCCTTCCTGCCGCCTCCCTCCTTTTAACTTGGGACACAAACTTTTGTTCTACAGTTGAAGATAAAACATCTTCACATGTGAATCCTGAGAGTAGTAGCATCTTGCCTGAAACTTATGTTCACTGGGTGTAATGAATCCATCAGTAGCTGTAATCCATTCCTTTTTTTTTTTTTTAATGTTTATTTATTTTTGAGAGACAGAGAGAGCACAAGCAGAGGAGAGGCACAGAGAGGGGGACAGAGGATTCAAAGCAGGCTCCCCAACATGGGGCTCAAATTCACAAACCATGAAATCATGAACTGAGCCAAAGTTGGACAGTCAATTGACTGAATCACCCAGGTGCCCTTAGCTGTAATCCATTCTTATTGGAACCTGAGAAGAGTGGTAAAAAGCTTGGGCTTTGGTGTCAGACTTGCAGGAGTGCCTGAGTGGCTCAGTTGGTTAAGCAGCCGACCCTTGATTTTGGCTCAGGTCATGATCTCACAGTTCATGAGATGGAGCCCGAGAGTGGGCTCCGCACGGACAGTGTGGAGCCTGCTTGGGATTCTCTCTCTCTTTCTCTCTCTACCCTCACCTCATTTTCTCTCTCTCTCTCTCTCTCAAAATATATAAATAAACTTTAAAAAAAAAAACAGACTTGGATTTAATTCCCATAACTGCCAATTGCCTGTTAAGTGACCTTGTGCATGTTGCTTAATCTTCATGAGTCTCAGTTTCCTCATCCATAAGATGGGGACAACAATAACACTTACTCTTGGGATTGCTGCAAGGATTAAATCATCTATTATGTGTAAAGGAGCCAGCACAGGCTACAATTCCATACATACATAGGTGCAGCTGTTGCTATTATTATTCATACGGTGAGTGGTTTGGAAGGCAGGATGGCGCTGGCCACAAGAAGGGGAAAGAGGGAAGGAAAGGAATAAAGGTCCTGGATTGGCATGAGGTTGGCCTGTGCAACTTCAGCTTTGTACAACTGCATCCTTGGATATAAACTCAACTTTGGTCATTCAGCTCTGTGATGCCCACCAATGTTGCTCATGTATCTCCTGAACATAATTTCATTTCATTTATTTTTATTTTTTTTAAGTTTATTTATTTATGTTGAGAGGGGTGGAGGGGCAGAGAGAAGGAGAGAACCCCAACCAGGCTCCAAGCTGTCAGTGCAGAGCCTGACGCAGGGCTCGAACCCACAGACCGTGATATCGTGACCTGAGCCGAAACCGAGTTGGACACTTAACCAAATGAGCCACCCAGGTGCTCCGAACATAATTTCACTTTAAAAGAGTTTTGCCCCAGAGGCATCCTCAACTAAGGCATGAGGCCTGGAGAAGGTAAGGTGTCAGAGTTTAACTCCTGGGCCTGCTCACTTCAGTCTCAAACTTCAAAAGGTCTGTGAGGTTTCTGAAGAAATGGAATTTTAGACTATTCATGGCGTAAATACTGCACCTCAGAGGACCTTCAAGTCATTTGCAAACTTTTAAGCTAGCAGGCCCATTCCCACATCACAGGTTGGCACCGATTCCCAAGGCACCCGGCATCTCCTATGTGCTCCCGGACTGCATCCTAAAGGTTCTGCCTCAGTCCATCTTGCTGGCCACTTCCCCTCCCCAGATGGTCCTGATTGTCCCAGGTCACGGCCCTAGACCTGTTTCCTGCTCCTTTGACCTGTGGTCCCATACTGTTTCCATCAGGCTGACCCCTGGCTTCCTTCCTTCGATCCATTTTTCTTTTGTCCCTTTCTCACAGGGCTTCACGGCTGCTCTGAGCCGGGTTTCACCCTCTCTCTGGTAGGTGCTCTCATGCCAGAGTGCCTGGCCCCCAGGGTCACTCTGCCTTCAGCAACAGACCCCAGACCCACATCTCCTCTTATCCTGTGAGAAATTAGTTTGAGCCACTTGAAAGAACGGGCTGACATGAAGACTTTAGAATTTGGTCATCACTGAAAAGCTAAATGTGCATCATGTAGCTAGAAAGGCCACGTGTGCTTGAGAATTGATTTTCTCTAGGTGTGCACATGGTGAGCACCAGACCTCACTCGTGTAATTAGAGAACAGCAATACATAGTAGAGCTTTGCATGTACGGGAGTCAACCCAATATTCAGAGAGAAAATAATTGTAATTGATTGATTAGAAAAGGGCAACATAAAGATGATTTTAATGACTTTCTATCAGGTGACATGGTGTTCCAGCCAGGCCTTGTAATTACTTTCCAGACACCCTGTCCACATCCCAGCATATGTGGTCTTTTCTGAACCTGTCCGCTTTTACAGATGAGAATGGTGAAGCACAGAGGTTCAATGCTTGCCCAAGGTCATGGTTTGTAAATGTTGGAGTTGGAATTTGAACCTAGATAATCTGGCTCCAGATTTCATGCTTCCAACCCCTACATTATGTTACCTCTCAAAAAAAAATTTTTCATTCAAACATTTTGTAATAGTAATTATTTTTATTGATTTGCTTGCTTTATGTGATTCTACAAGGTGGGTGTGAGTTTGCTGGACAGGTGGTGCTGCCTTATTCAAAGCGGTGACTGACTGTTTTCAAATGATAGAAGAATGAAACATTAAGGAGCCAGAAATGCAAGGGAGTGAATTAAGGCAGGCTGAGTATCTGCAAGCTAAGGACATTATGCCAAATATTTGATGGTTCAGAGTTCTAACCTCTTACCCATGTTTGGGCAGCTAGATATAGAAAAACCTAGAATTATCTGTCCCTGGCTTACCAGAACCTTCAATTACTGGATTTTTTTTTCTTTACCTGGTCTTTTCACAAAGACGTCACTATCAACAAAATACTCTGAGCAGGCTGTTTACTTGTTTGTTTGTTTCCTTATTTATTTTTAGAGCAACTTCTAGTGGCTGCCTTGAGTTTATATAATTTGGCCCCAGTCTCCTCCATCCAAATGATCTTTAGCATGAGGACCATGAGATGCTGCCCCAGCTTCCTTTTCCATGGTCCTTTGGACCATGTTTACCAAGTCAATAAAGCAGACATGAAGGCTTGATGGTTCTGAAAAAGCATTGGTTCTGAAAAAGAGTTGATAATGTGTTCCCTGAATTTCTGGTTGAATACAATCTTTAGTATTGGCCACAATTTATTTTATTTTATCAATACAATTGAAGAGAAAAATATTCTGTGTACTTTATATTGAGGGTTATACGGACACAGGTGCATGTGTGTCACCTTTGTGAAGCTGCTTAATAACACAGGTTAGGGGCACTCAGCTAAATGGTGTATAAGGTCAACTGAATTCTAACAGCATCTTGAGTCCCCAGTAGTGTAAGACCTGGCTGAGCTGGATGATATGAGTGAATCAAAACTATGTAAGATGTAACCGTAGACATGATGACAACATAGGTGACCACAACATAAGGCAAATTAATCAATTGCAACACCATGGGGTTCAGAGAAATATTCTCACTCAGAAATGGCAATTCCCTGCCAATGTCCTGCTGCACCCTTTTCCCAGATCCACAGCTGACAACATCAGTCAGTCACAGTACTCTTTCCACTGAGCCCAGAATTAGCCTTAAGAAATAATAATGCCTAGGGGGCACCTGGGTGGCTCAGTTGGTTAAACTCTCACCTCTTGATCTCTGCTCAGGTCATGATCTCATGGTTCATGGGATCAAGCCCCAAGGTCGGCTCTGTGCTGACAGTGCGGAGCCTGCTTGGGATTCTCTCTGTCTCTCTCTCTGCCCCTCCCCACCCTCTCTCTCTCTCTCTCTCTCTTTCAGAATATTTTTTTAAAAAAGAAACAATAATGCCTATAATAATATCTCTCTCCTTTCCTTGTATTTCCTTCTTGAATGGGAAAGAAAGGAGTAGAGTCCAGCTACCAAGTGGGGCACACGCATAGGTCATGCCTGTAAAAACAAACATAAACTGTCACATGTGTCACAGCAATGGAGAAGATTGAGAGTTTTGGTGGGGTGGGGCTGTTTTTAAGTATGCAAGTTTTCATAATATTCACTTAAAAAATTCTTGTGGCTTCCTTTGCATACTTTTGGAACTTTATTAGTAGTAAGAAATTATTGCACCTCTCACAACTCATTCCAACATACCAGGCTGTCGGGGCACCTCCATTGAGAACAGCTGCTGTGGAGGTTTAAACTCCAAAGTCTGCTCCAGACCAAGGTGAAAGAACAAGCGAACCACCTGAACACATTGCAACGTGACTATAACCCAATCCAAGGCAAATTATCCCTTCCCTCCACGTTCCTGAATAGCTGTGCGTGTTCCTCCTACACTTAGATGCTTACAATTCTTGGTTCCCAAGGCGGTTATGACAAGTAAGAGAGAACTCATTGGCTTTTTCCTTTTTGGACACCCTTCCTCCACCCCCCAAAAATATGAGTAAGGCTGGTGTGGCAGTCCTCGCTAGCAGCTTCCCATGGTCTTATGCTGAGCCAGTCTTGGCGACGTCTCAAAGCACTTCCCTACCTCCCCCAGGGGAAAAGTTCGCTCCATAAGGGATCAGTGAAAAGTGAGATACTTCACTGAAGCTTCCCGAGGGTCGGGTCTGCTTCATCTCCACCATGTAGCACAAAGCCTGGCCCACAGCAAGTGCTCGGGAAAGATGTTGGAACAAGTGAATTCACTGATGAATGAAAAATCACTGAAGTTCCCATTGCACGTCTCTGTTCCCCTCCCAGCTCTTCTCTTCAGCCACAGGGGACCTCAGCCTGCTCTCCTTCCTTCCCCTTCAAAGATTGGAGCCAGCCTTTCCTGCTTCTAGGAGTCCCCTCTATTCCCCTTTTCTCCCCACCATCCAACACAGCTCTTTCCTGCTCCTCCACCCCCACACCCAACACTTCGTTCTGCAAAGGGCCCCCTCGAAGGGGCCTCCATCTTTCAAAAGCAGCCAGAAAATTGTAAAGGACAAAACACTCCCCACGCAACAACTAACATTTTCCTGTTGTGTATTTGTCATGTTTCTGTTCCCCCAGAGGAGTAATCTCTTTACAGGCAAGGGACAGTGCCTTTTACTTGTAATTCTAGTGGTCCATGGGGGGAGGGTGTTAGGGGAGGGTGACTATTACTGTCATACTCTGCACATGGAGGGTTCTTTCATGAGAGCTTTGTGGCTCTCAGAACACCACCACCGCCACCTTAGGGATATTGATACTGTGTAAAAACATGAGCGTGTTGGCAATTAGAGGGAATTAAGTTCCTACCTTATTTTCCAGTACACAGAAGGCCTCTTAAGAGAAGTGGGGTGTTATGGACTTAGTGTAAAGAGAACATGAGTTTCCTTTTCGTAAGACCTTAATCTAATGAGTATAAACACATTAATTTACGCAGGCTTTGTCAAAGTTCCCCAATTCTGTCCAGTCACATGCAAAGAGGAATACAAAATTCCTATTTTGTTAGCTCTTTTATCCTTTTCTCTGACCTCTTCCCAGCCTCCCCTGCCCCTGTGTCCTTCCCTGCCCCCCCCCCCATATACACGCACATGCAGAAACAGAGGAAAGGTGTGTTAAAGTTGTCAGAGAATTTAACGCAGTCAAAATTGTAAGATTTATGGTTGAAAAATCTATTTTCCTGTAACAATTTTCTACTTAAAAAGCCAGTTCCAATAGCTCAGCTTCTTTTCAAATGCACTTTGTGTGGTAATATCGCATATCTCCATTCCATTCCTTGGAACTTAATTTTTATTTGATTTTATTGACGCTGCTCGATTGGAATGTGTATCGCTTGAGCCCCCACGGAGAACTGAGCAGGTGTGAGTAAAGCAAAACATCTTTTGTTAATAGAAGTACACCCTGGGAGTTCATGGAGACGCTGTAATTTCGATTGCTTTTATGAAAATTCTGTAAATTCCCATGTTGTGAATTTCAAACAGAGCTTGGGAGACCAACAGTCTTTAATACGAGCCAAAGATACGGTTATTTCTATGACTGAAATAAATGTTCTGCTTTCTTTTTGCCAAAAAAGAAATTCAGGTATTTAATTAGAATGTTTTAAACTGTAGAAAATCATATTAACTTTTGAGTTTGGCTCTCATAGCTAGAAAATGGAGATTTTGCTGTGATCGCCCTACCGAAAGGTGACTTTGGGTTTCCTGAGTAACTTCTGAAGCATGAAGGATCACTCATCCCACCTTCATTCGAGTCCAGAATGACTTTGCAACAGCATTGCCCATTTCCAGCCTAAGTCGTATCTAATTTAGAGACCGAGGGAATGGGAACCGGTCCCTCAAACCTCTCAGCTTAAGAGGGTGATGTATTAACTCTCTGCATCTAGCCCTCCTGGATCAGCTGCTACAGGGAATCTAAGGGTGAGGCCAAGCCCAACTTTCTTCCTGGTTTGGGGCCAGACACATATGGTGTTGCACTCTCCCAAGCTGGAAGGAAAGACGTAAGCTTGGTATATTACAAAATTGCATGTGTCATTAGAAAAAGATGTCAGAACGCTTTATTTAAAACTTTGTTTTCTCAGGTTGTATTGCCCAAGTGTATCTTGGCATAGACAGCTTAGCTTCAAAAATTCCAAGATGTATAAAGAGTTTCACCTAGCCGAAGCTATTATATTTGGTTATTTGCCACTAACACCTTTTCCCCCCTTCATTCTTGCAGAGGAGTGAAGTGATGACTGAATTTCTACTAAAAATTTTGTTCTCTTCTCCTTGCAGCCATGGGGTCGATTCTTGACAGGATCATTTATCTGCTCCAAAAAGAGGAATGTGGAGTTCACAATGGTGTGGGACTTCTGGGGATTTCTTGGATAAGGCCATTAGAGTCAAAGCTGTCACCATTCCAGGACAACTTTCAGAAGAATTATCTAGCAGCCTGCCCCGGTAAACTTGCCAAATTGCTCGTACTTGGCTAGAAACCACGGGTACTTGAAGGCCTTTCTTTTCCCCTGTAGAGCAATAGAGTATCACTCGACAGGAGCTAAGCATACTCATGTGATGTCTCTGGGAGTTTTTCAGGCTGTGCATAAACTCCTGCAAAGGACCTGCTTCAAATGACATCTTCACGTCCACTTAGTCCCACTAAAACAAAGGCCACCTACAGAGAAACAGGTGTGCCTTTTGAAAGCATATGCCCTCCTGGTCTCCTATGCTCCTTGACAACTGGGTGGAGAAGTAACAAGGACTTAGATTATTTTTTTTCTCCAAACTTCTCCACCAGGCGTTTAGGGGGCATGGCTCTTCTTAAGTATAAAGATTTTGAGAGATTTGAGGATGCTCCCCTACGGCCTACAGACTTCTCTGAAAAACACGGTCTTTATGGGCAGGGGTGGAGTCTAATGTCCCAGGAAGTTCCCAGGCCTTGCCAATTACCTCAGCGCAAAGAAATTGAACTGGGCTGGATTGAGTGTTGTCACGTCTGTCCCCAGAAACCTGCTTCACTTCCAAGCTACATTACCTCAGCCTTTCAAAGTTACCACAGGCAATGTTGGAATTTAATTTTGCTCCCCTTGGCCACGGTGCATAAGAACATTTGCTAGTTCCTGCCCATATCTTCTCTCATGTACTCCCCGTGATGGCTGCCCCACTACCTTTCCCAGTCCAGACAAGCCACGGAAAGGAAAAATCAGGGCCCTGGGAAGTTCAGTGACGGGTGTGCTGAGCCTCTGGGAAGGAATCAGGGAGCAGGGACGTTAAGGGGACATTCACATGGAACAGGAAAGTCAAGATTGTGACCGGTGCTGCCTTCTATCCAGGAAAGGAAGAGATTAGTTATGACTTCTCATTTCTCTGGTACCTCAACTGTAGGAAAGAGCCCACCTAACCACCCAGATCCCATTCTAGTAGGAGTTGGTGTTCTTCCCTTGTGTAGCACCCTTCCAGCTCATGCCTGTCTCCCACTGACTGCAGAAATGCTGCGCTGAAATGTTTTTAAATTTTTATTTTTTTATTTTTTATTTTTAGAGAAAGAGACCGCAAGTGGGAGAGGGTCAGAGAGGGAGAGAGAGGATCCCAAGCAGGCTCCATGCTCAGCACGAAGCCTGACATGAGGCTCTGTCCCATGAATGGTGAGATCATGACCTGAGCTGAAATCAATAGTTAGATGCTTCACTGACTGAGCCACCCAGGCACTCCTGAGTTCAAATGTTTTAAAGTAACATGGTAAACAGTTTCACATTTATGCCTAATCATCCTGCAGTAAAGTAATGATTATGTGTGTTAGGGACATTGCATGTGAGGGTTTTTTTTTGTTTGTTTTGTTTTTTCAATTACAACACTATGGCCTGTTCATGGAGGCTCAGACTTCATAGTTCTGGAAAACAATTGGATCCTTGTTCTCATTTACCATCCGGGTGCCTGAATTTCTAGATAATAAAACCTAAACCAGTAGTTCTCCAATATTGACATGCAGAAGAATATTAAAGTTTTACAGTGTTTGCTAAAATGCAGATTCCTGGGCCTCACCACCAGAAGCTCAGACTTTCTGGGCACCAATCCTGGGTCACAGCCAAACATCATCCCTGGTGACTCAAGAATCACCTCCAATAAATCTGAGTCCCAGTCTTTCCTGTTACATCCTTTGTCTTTTTCATTTGCCTCATCATTTAACTGTATTGAGCCGAAATTGGCAACCTCCATGTTCCTACTTTGTTACATTATTTGTGTTTCTACACCCTAATATTTCTTCAGGAAAGTGCCCTTCAGCTCTGAGCAAAGGCTCTAGGGGCTCCTTTAGTCTTCCCCCACTTCCTACATGATGGGGACAGGGATCTCTGACTCCTAGTACCTAGTGAGTGGTTCTAGGAGAAGGGACTTCCCAGGGATGGGAATGGGGTTGCTTGTAGGGGCTCAGCTTCCAGATGGCTATTCCCTGGGCTGTTTCTTTGCCTTGGGTCAATTAATTCTTTTTTCCCCAAGAATTCTTGGGTTTGTCCTATGGCTTTGATTTCCACTGTACCCACCTGTTTCTTGGGATCAAGGTTTCCTTCCTCCTCTGGCTCCTAAGCCTTGGGATCAGCCATAAATACCCTCCTACTCTCCAACTCCTGAAGTAAGCCACAATCCTTTAATCCTTTTGAAGTTGGAAACAGCTGGAAACAGGCTGAGGGTAAAAAGGGCAAACAGAGACCCACGGATATTAAGTCCAAAGCGTCCCAGGGCACTTTTCTCCATCAGGCTTCTCGGCACGTCACTGGAGCTGAGGCCCTGATGTTAACCTGCACGTTCCTCGTTCACTGGGGGAGGGAGGCCCTCCCCACCCCCTTCGGCTCCAGTCCCAGGGCTGATGGTCCTCAGCACTGCTGGTCTCTCTGTTCAACGGTCCCTCTTCCTATTCCAGTTTATTTATTCATTTCATGCCCCGCCCCTGTCCCACCTCTCCAGGAGAGAAGGACATTGGGACAATGCCTATGATAGATTTCAGGATTCCCAAAGAACCTCAGAAAGATCCTTCATGTTTTAGAAAAACTGTCAGACTGTTCTTCCAGGATCTACTAAAAAAATAAAAATAAAATAATAATAATAAGGCTATACTCTCTTCCTCTCAGGAGCCAAGGCTGGTATGAAAGCAGGAAAAACACAGGAGTTTTGGGGCTGGCATCTGTAAGGGGCAAGAAGTGGCCGGAGTGACAGCGTTTGAGTGTAGGGGGCTTGGAAGCTTTGGTGTTTGTCCAGCGTGCTCCTCCTTCCTTCATACTTCACGTAACAAAAACTTCCTCACAGCTGCTCCTGCTAGATTCGTGCCCACGCCTGAGAGAGTTCGGCCTGCCTGATTCAGGGTTCACCACAAGCCCTCAGGCAGAAGCCCCAGCTCCAGAGGTAGCCATAGCAGAAGCAAGGGCAGCCTTTGGAAAGGCTGTGCAGGTTCCAGAGGGGAAGGCCTGGGTTCAAATCCCAATTTACCACTTACGTGACGGTAGGCAGGTATTTTAACGTTTCTGTGCCTTGGTTTCCTCATCTGTAGAAGTGAGGTAGTAAAAACTGTGGATTAGGTGGCTTAATCCACAAAAAGCATTTGGAACATGCCAGAATATGTTAGACATTGTCTAAGCAGAAAGCCTTATTATTATCATTTTGCCACTATCTACCTCGCTGCTGTGCTTATGTCTCAGTCCTCCAAAGGATCCCCAACACTTGAATTCAAACTCATCCCCAGGCTCTTTCAGATGGTCAAAAGCAACATATTTCTTAGTAATTGCTTTGTAATTTTTCTAAAACTGAATACAATTTCTTTTTTTACTTAAGTTTATTTATTTATTTTGAGGGAGAGACAAAGACAGAGAGGCAGAAGGAGAGGGAGAGGGAGAGAGAGAGAGAGAGAGAGAGAGAGAGAATCCCAAGCAGGTTCTGCACTGTGAGCACAGAGCCTGATGTGGGGCTCAAACTCATGGAAATGTGGGTTCATGTCCTGAGCCGAAATCAAGAGTCAGGCGTTTAACCAACTGAGCCACCCAGGAGTCTGGAAATGCATAAAATTTCCTTCTTTCTTTCTTTTTTTTTTTTTTAATGTTTATTTTTGAGAGAGAGAGAGGGAGAGAGAGAGTGTGAGTGGGGGAGGGGCAGAGTGAGAGGGGGACACAAATCCGAAGCAGGCTCCAGGCTCTGAGCTGTCAGCACAGAGCCCCACGCGGGGCTCGAACTCACAGACTGCAAGATCATGACCTGAGCCGAAGCCGGACGGTCAACCGACTGAGCCACCCAGGCGGGGCTGGAACTCACAGACTGCAAGATCATGACCTGAGCCGAAGCCGGACGGTCAACCGACTGAGCCACCCAGGCGCCCTGCCCTCCATGCTTTTTAAAGTATTTTTTATTTTTTTTTAAGTTTATTTATTTTGGGGAGGGAGAGAGAGGGAGAGAGAGAGAGAGAGACAGAGTGCAAGCAGGGTAGGGGTAGAGACAGAGGGAGACACAGAATCCAAAGCAGGCTCCAGGCTCCGAGCTGTCAGCACAGAGCCTGATGCGGGGCTCGAACCCACGGACTACCGCAAGATCATGACCTGAGCTGAAGTTGGATGCTTAACCGTCTGAGCCACCCAGGCGCCCCGCGTAAGATTTCTTAACACCGTTTTGGTCATATTGGATAAGCTACCACGCAAATGACTTCCGTGCAACTGACCAATAGGAAATAGCAGGACCAGGAAATTGCGTTGGTTCATGATCTTTGTCTGGGCAAGGGGTACTGCCCAGACAACAGCAGCAACAGAATGATAACCTTCACCAGAAGAGGAAAAACAAAACAGCTTGATTGCCACACCAGCACTAGGAACCTGTAAACTGTATTTTTAGGAAGATAAACGTGGCTGGTCTCCGGGGCACCCTTCCCAGAGAAGTGAAGACCCACCCGTGTGGCTATCACTTTGGGGGAGGTAGAAGTGCCTTGCATACCCCTTTTGGCGGCCCACAACCCCCGCCCACCTGCTCTGTGGCTGTCCAGCCAGCTCTGTTCTAATGGAAATGTTCCCAGCACTGGCTCTCTTGCTCCATGTGGCATTTTCTAGACTCCCCCAGAGCTGCCCAACTGGGCTCCAGGGGCTATTGTTCCAAGTACCAATTTTTGTTTTTATTCTGCTCTGGTTACAAAATCGCATAGTTTGGAGTGGCCTGCTCCAGCCTGATTTCTTCAGGAACTCAGTTACTTCAGAACACCATTTTGCACAGCATAGTTTTGTAAGGAAACACATAACACATTAGAGCAGAAACCACTGTATTGTTATCATTACCTTGAAGACACATTTCAACACTGACTTTCAATGTGTCTATATTATCTTTGTAAATGGATTGCAAGTCCTTACTTTATTTCTTGAAATTATCAAAAGGAAAACTTAGATGGTCATTTGCCTGGAAATGAGATGGTGTTCTAAAATACCTTTTATCCGAGGCAGCACTGATTCTATGTTGACTCGTTTCTAAGTTCAATTGGCATACCATCTAGACTTCAGTGTCTGAGCTACATAGTGATCATATTTTTATGAAACTGTTTTTATTTTATTTTTATGTCCTATTTGTTCGCTGTCATTCTTTCTCTCTCTCTCCTTTCTTTCCTTGTTGTTCTTGGAGAGGAGGGCTCACTTTACTAAAGCCTGTTTCTTAGTGACTATTTTGTTTTTGGTGTTGTCAGTGTGATCCATCATGCTAAGGGGTTATTTTATATTCCTTGAAAAAGAAATGATATGAACTTAGATGGACATCTGTCTGTCAATATTTCACATATAAGGCCTTAGTTACCTTGTCATGTGATGTGAGTCATTTGCCCTTAATGATGATATCAAATCAGAAAAGTTTAGCTGGTGTTCATGTAGAATATACCTCTTGCTACAAAACAGATTCAGATTAAATCCCTTCTATCACATTTACTGAACACTTATTTTCTTTATACACGTTAGTTAATTTAAAGATCATGATAATATTGAACAAATGAGTAGCCAGTGTTGGTTTAATGCTACGTGCCAAGTATTCTTCCAAGCATTTCAGTGATATTAACTCATTCGACCCTCAATTCACCCCCTTAAAAATGAATACCTTTATCATGCTTATTCTGCAGGAAAGGAAACTGAGGCACAGAAAGGCCAATGTGAAGTGGTATGTGGTGAATGAAGGTCATGTGTCATCACCACGGTTACGTGGTGAAACCAACATTGAAAGCTAGGCAATGAGACTCAAGAGCCTGCAGGATAAGTGTGCCTGGCCCTCACCACCACGATCCTGTCCCAGCAAGGAAAGAACTATCATCCCCATTATACAGTCGAAGAAACCAATGCTTGGAGGGACAAAATACCCCATCCAAAGTCACAGATGTTCGGTGGTAGAACAGAGATTTGAACTAAACACGTAAGTACTTGGCCACTTCAGTCCTTCCTGAATTCCCATGCTTCTCTGTTATCTCAGACTCCAATACTGCATTAGATCCCCTTATCTCTTGAATATTTTTGAGACTTCAGGTGGAAAGGCCTCAGTGCCTTTCATTTATGACTTTCGAATTTGCATATATACCATTTATTTCTAAAATGTATGCAGAAATAAGAATATCTGGTTTAAACAGGAAGTCTTTAGCAAAAAGGCATCAATTCAAAAGAACTCTCCAAAAAGTTCTCAAATGTGCAAATAACTTTTTTTTCCCCTTTAAAAAGCCTTCTGAATTAACTTGGCAGAAGACTGCACGAACCTGATAGCGTTGAGATTCCTCCCAATTTCTCTTTAGAATTCCCTCAAAGATAAACATGAAGATCAGAAGTGGGAACTAAGTCTAAGAAGACCATATGCAAAAGACAAGCCTGATTCTCCACTACCACTCCAAGGGTTGTACTGAGGAGCACATTTTTGGATAGAAAGTCACACGCCCCACAGCCAGAGCCAGAATAGGACAGATGCTCCCCAAGGAGACTGGACAAGCTTCTGGCTCACCATTCTGTTGTTGTGATACACCAGCTTGGCATTAGCAAGCAAAACAGACACACTCTCCAAATTTTGAACTGGGAAAAGCCACACTTCTGCCTTCCACCTACCAGTGTCTCCTTTTTATTTTCATCAATTTTTTCGGCTGTTCATCTATGACCAGAGTGGTGGTAAAAGGTGGGGTGGAGAGAAGGGACCAAGGGGCAGGACGTATTGGAGATACAGTTTTAGCTCCCACTGGAAGAAGCCATTTTCAGATAAAGGGGCCTGGTTTTCTGAGAAGAAAAGGGAATAGGGTTAGGCTGCTAAAACCTGACTGGAGTCCGGGAGACGTACCTTAGATGAGTACTAGACTTTATAAACTGAGCTGGGTTCCACACATTAATTGTATTCTCCGACCTGGGCCAGTGTCCAGGCCCCTGTTCCCGGGCCAGCACATCCTTCTCCGGGCACTGTGAGCTGAACCCTTCTCCAGAGTTGACAGGAACTGCCTCATGCCCAAGTGCAGGGGAAGATAAGCCCTTACCCCAGAGATGATGTTCGGCCAGTGACTGGCAGTACGCAAAAGGCTAGAGCCTTGTTCTAGGTGGGACACTGCTGTGTGGCAATGCTGCCCATGGGTTCAAGTTGAGACTAGACTTCAGTTGAACCCATGGATTCACCTTGCTTCTTCCTCAGCCCCAGCGTGGGTCCCTTCCCACCTTGTAGGCCATGTGTCTCCTGCAGGAGTTGTCACTAAATCACTGCACAACTGTCCCCATCTCAGTCTCTGTTTCTAAGGGACACAAAACCTCAATCTACTAAACTAATTAATAGTAGTTCTAGGTACACTGAGTATCTTGTAAGTAAAGGTGATACAAAAACCCTTATATGGGTAGTTTTTTCTTGTTTTATAGAATTCAATTCAAAAAAAAAAAAGTGCAGAGCCAGTATATTTTGTGGCTCTTGAAACGCATTGCCAAATTATTTTTGATGAGGTTTGTCCCAATTGTACTACCTCCAGCAATGTTTCAGAGTGGAATTAACAACAAAAGCAGCCAGCCCTGGAAACCAGGATTATTTCAAACTATAAAGGTTATCTTACTGCTGCTGTTATTTGTGTATCTCAGATTGCCAATGGGGTTGAATATCTCCCCGTATTTGTTTACTAATGGTTGATCTTCCTTAGGGGCATTTCGAATCTAAGAAGAAAATTCCATGCCAGCTTTCCACAAGTTTTGACGCTACGAGATTAATGTCATTGTGTGTGAGGGCTTTTCAGTTCCGTGTAAGACAATTCCAAGTTTAGAAACTGGGCAAAATCATCAGGACTGTTTTTCCTGTGTAGAAAGGTTAAAGTAAAGCAGATGTGAAACTGGCCTCAAATCCTTTTTCTCATGCGGTATTATTTGTCAGGGATGTTAACTCTTGAAACTACACACAAAAGAATACTGAAGAAATAATTTGATCGTCATTAAAATTACCTTTCATGTTATTTTATTAATAAAACAAACATACTTAATAGCATAAGCATAATTATAGTGAATGACCTCATTGGCCTTACTCTCTAAGCTTCCATGGCAAACCTCCTTGTTTTCCTTGTCCTGTGTCACCCCTTTTCTTCTTTTCCAGTGCCCTGAATGTGGGTGTTCCCACACATTTCTGTTTTGGGGACTTTTGTTGTCCCCGCTTTACATTTTCCCTTGGCGGTTTATTTACAGTGCGAAACTAAACTACCTGAGGTGATTTTTTCCAGACCTTTCCATGCCACTCATGAGTGTGAAATGCCTGAGGGTTCCCCACAAATTCAGCAGTGCTCCCACACAGACAGATAACCTCACAATAAGGACACACTCTCATCAGAAAGTGCTGCTCGCTAGGAAATGCCACAGAGATGAAATGAATGTTTCTACACAATTCCCACACCACCACCTGACCACTGACCTGGTGCGTAAAGACAGCTTGTTCTGTATGGGTCCCATGCTTGTTATGGGCATAAGATGAAAGTTGTTGGACAAATTAAGCCCAAGACTGTATGTTTCTAGCCTGTGTCAGAACTGTAAATTACTACTTACCAATATCTAAAACTTGGGACATTTTATATCCAATTTCTAGCATATCTTTTTAAAAAGGCTGATTCGAAGGGGCACATGTACCCCAATGTTTATAGGAGCACTATCATCAATAGCCAAATTATGGAAAGAGCCCAAATGTCCGTTGACTGATGAATGAATAAAGAAGATGTGGTATATATATATATATATATATATATATATATATATATATATACACACACACAATGGAATATTACTCGGGGATGAAAAAGAATGAAATCTTGCCATTTGCAACAACGTGGATGGAAATGGAGAGTATTATGCTAAGCAAAATCAGTCAGTCAGAGAAAGACAGATATCATATGATTTCACTCATATGTTGAATTTGAGAAATTCAACAGATGAACATAGGGGAAGGGAAGGAAAAATAAGATAAAAACAGAGAGGGAGGTGAATCATAAGAGACTCTTAAATACAGAGAACAAATGAGGGTTGATGGGGGGTGGGTTAAACGGGTGACGGGCATTATGGAGGGCACTTTTCGGGATGAGCCTTGGGTGTTACATGTAAGAGATGACTCACTGGGTTCTGCTTCTGAAGCCAAGACTACACTGTATGTTAACTAACTTGAAAAAAATAAACCAGATATAACAATATTGGCTCAAAATTCCTACATGAGAAGAGTCTATAAAAGCCTGGTAATGGTTCCCCCACTTTAAAATTTTTTTTTATGTTTATTTATTTGAGAGAGAGAGAGAGAGAGCGCGCGCATGAGTGGGGAAGGGGCAGAGAAAGAGGGAGACACAGAATCCGAAGCAGGCTCCAGGCTCTGAGCTGTCAGCACAGAGCCCAATGTGGGGCTTGGACCCATGATCTGTGAGATCATGACCTGAGCTGAAGTCGGATGCACAACCGACTGAGCCACCCAGGCATCCCATGACTCCCCCGCTCTAAATGAAGCATGGACTTCCAGTTTACCACAGTCCCCTTGGCACCCCATTGCCTTAAACCTCTTCTTATTTCTTTGCCTCTTTTCTTGATACCCTTTTCTCCCTCCCTCCACTTCTATATATGCTCTTTCCTCGCCCGAGATTCTCTCTGCACATGCACCTATCAACTTACTCCTCTGTGTGGCACATCCTATTCGGTTTTAGAACTCTATTTGATGTCGCCTCTTCTGTATACCTTTTCCTGACTGTCCACTAGCACCACTACCTAGTTAATCATTAGCTCCTGTCCATTTATTCTGTGACGTGTAAAAACCCAAATGTATTTATCTATAAATACAGGGCAAGCAAGTCATATTGAGAAACCAGCATGCAACAGACACTCTGCGAGGGGCTGCATGTATACAATACAATAAAATATATATATATATATATATATATTCCCATCCCGGGAAGCATGGAGTGCAGTTTGCAGAAACTGCTTGGGTAAAGCATTGAGCAGGGTATTGTACAGAATAGAGGCAAGGCTACTCCATTTTGAAGCAAGCTTTCTAGAGTAAGTAAGTGGCTTACTTGATCTGACATTTGAAGGACAAGGAGGAATTAGCTTAGCTAATAAGTTGAGGAAAAGTGAATTTTAGGAAAGGAAGGCATAATCTGAGAAGACACAGAAGCATAAAATACACAGTGTAGACAGGGAATTGCAACCAGCTTTCTATTGCCAGAGATAAAAAAAAAAAAAGTGCATTCCCTGACGTAGCAAAATATGAGGCAAGAATCGTTTTAACCTACTCCCTTTATTTGAGCCACAGTTTCCTTTCACTCCATTTAAAAAAATTTTTTTTTTAACATTTATTTATTTTTGAGACAGAGAGAGACAGAGCATGAACGGGGGAGGGTCAGAGAGAGAGGGAGACACAGAATCTGAAACAGGCTCCAGGCTCTGAGCAGTCAGCACAGAGCCCGACGGGGGGCTCGAACCCACGGACAGTGAGATCGTGACCTGAGCCGAAGTCAGAGGCTTAACCGACTGAGCCACCCAGGTGCCCCTTCACTCCATTTTAAATGGTAGAATTAATTAAATATCACAACTAAAATAAATAAAAGCAGCTGTATTTTAGGAGAAAATGTTAATTTTAACTTGAGGCCTACATTTTTATTCTTAGTTGTGTGATTTTATGTGCATATCGGGCCCGCACTTGAGCTTTCTTTGGAAACAAGAGTTTGGAAGCAAGAACGCAACATAGGCCATTTTTAACATCAAGGCTATCATGCTACTTTGTTTTCATAGCCAGAAATATAAAAATTAAAGAAATATGTTTCACAAATAGAATCAATGAAAATTGGGTAAGCATGCAAGGCCTGCTCACTTATTTTGGGTAAAATAAGAATATTTTATCTAAAAGTTTTCCAAATTATTTTCTGGAAGTTAGAGCTAGATCAAATTTGATTCCCCAAATCTCCTCCTGGGGATCGTTTGGCAAAGACAATATGTTAGTGAGTAAAAATTTCCTTTTAAACTTCCAAATGGAATTTTCTGCCACAATATCAGGAAAATATTACCTGAATTTATCTTGTAGGCAGACTAAATGACATTTTACATTTTTTTCTTTGAAATCACTTTGAAGAATTAAGTCAGAAAAGAGGAGAACATTCTTTTGACAATTTACTCTCCCTATAGCTGGATTTTGGTTATAACTGCCTAAAGTATACTTAAAACACATTAATATTGGTGTTTACCTCTTAAAATGTCAGGTTCTATATACAAAATTCCAAATATATCTGCCAAATATGCCAAGCACCAATGAAAGTTATTACTTTTGAATGTTTTAAGTAATTGGTAGTTTCTTTGATGTTCTAAAAATAAGGTCCCTACATCCTTCAGCCAAATATATTTCCTTTTGATAACTAATAAACTTCAGGATGGAACATAAGAACTTTGCCATGAGCATTCAAATAATCATAAAGTAAAACATACACTCTAGTACTTTTCATGGGGTTGACCACCTTGATAGCGATATGAATAATTCTCATAGATTGCTGGGCATAGTTTTAGGTGCTTAGCAGTGAGTATTTCTGATTATTCCCCCCTAAGGAATTCCTCACTGTGAGTCCTGCGTTACTGGAGTAAGATCAATGCGCATTCCTATCAATTTTTTTAAAGCTCACTTGTTCAGAAGAATTTTGACAGGCCTTCAAAGATATTATTAGGTTTAGTTGTATCCCAAAAGGTTTGAGAAACAGTTTTTTCTTCCATACCACCTTGAACCATAAGTCATGCATCCACACATGGTACAGCCCAAAGTTCTTAGGGGCAGTCACAAGATCCATGAACTAATGGTAAGAAAAGGCAATGATTTGATCTTTGGCAAAGTTCAATGTGTGATATTATCAGGAAAGACATTCTAAGGCCTGACTATAGAAAGGAACATTCTGGAAAAGTTTCAAAATATCCTCTCAGATAAACATTTGGCAGCATTCAGAAGGCATAATTCTCAGAGAATTTCTCCAGCATTGTGTAGTTTGGTCCTTGAGTGATTAAAAGGGGTGATTTAGGGACACTGCATGGCTTAGTTAGTTAAGTGTCTGACTCTTGATTTTAGCTCAGGTCATGATCTCATGGTTTGTGAGATTGAGTCCTGTGTTGGGCTCTGTGCTGACAGTGTGGAGCCTGCTTGGGATTCTCTCTCTCCCTCTCTCTCTCTCTCTGCCCCTCCCCTGCTCATGCTATCTTTCTCGTTCTCAAAATAAATAAATAAATATTTTTTTTTAATAAAAGGGCTAATTTATATAAAGTCTTCATGGTTATTACAATTTGTTCTTAAAATGTTCTAGTATTACTTAATATTACATGCTGCAGAGAATTGCGCTCTAAAAAAAAAAAAAAAGGCACCCATATAGAAATACGGTTTGTATGAATTTGATTTAAATGTCATTAAAGCTGAGACAGGTGCAATATGGTTCCTTTGAGTTGTGTTGTTAGACATAAAACACACTGAGGAAGTTACACGTTTATTTGCAATAAACCTAGATTTAGCCTTGATATATAAGTGAGCCTCATCAGATCTGTGTTTTGGTGGACATCTTCAGCTCCCTTATAGAAAAAAATTTTTTTTAATGAAGAGTGTTTTCAAGACTGCCAAACTGATTCAGAAAAGTAAAGTGTTGCTGATAGCAGAAGATGACTGCCTAGTCTCCCTTCATACCTGAGCCCAATAAACAAAATATTTGTTCATTCTGTGCATACATTTATGTCAACGACCTAAAACATGCCATCTTTTAATGGAGACTGAGGTAAGATTTAAAATATTTTCGGGGCGCCTGGGTGGCTCAGTCGGTTAAGCGTCCGACTTTGGCTCAGGTCACGATCTCGCGCCCCGTGAGTTCGAGCCCCGCGTCAGGCTCTGGGCTGATGGCTCAGAGCCTGGAGCCTGCTTCCGATTCTGTGTCTCCTTCTCTCTCCGCCCCTCCCCCGTTCATGCTCTGTCTCAAAAATAAATAAATGTTAAAAAAAATTTTTTAAAATAAAATAAAATAAAATATTTTCATGATTCTCTGATTTCTTCTTTGCTGTTGGAATAAACTCCATTGTCAAACAATACAGAGATACATAAAGAGAAGAGTCATTCCCATAGTGTCCTTACAAACCCATCTCTCTGATGTAAATCAAGCTATATATCCACCCTATTCTTCATGCTCCCACAAACATATATATTCATATTTATATTAACACACAAACATGTAGAGTTTTTATTTTATAATAGTATTCTTTGCACATTTCTTGCAACTTACTTTATCACTTAATGGCTGGTCCAGCCACAGACATATAATTCATTTTAAGGAACACCGAAAACAGATTCTGATTTGATTTGCATCAAGATGTATTAAAGTGGAGAAAGAATTTTTAATTATATTATGTTTTTATTTAGTAACATGGCATAAGTTTTCATTTATTGAGATTTTATGTCTTTCAAGAGAAAAAGTTCTTCATATAGTTACAATTTTTATAATTTTCATTATGATATTTGTTAACTTCATTTTTGTTTTTGTTTTTGCTATCATGAAAAGGTGGGTTTTATTTTTCATTTGTATTTAACTGGTTATCACTAGTATGGTGAATTGTATTAATGATCATTATCTACTCCCTCTATGGTAAGAGGATTATACATCCATGCTTGTTGAATATAATTTGCAATACCTTCTTAGAGAGGAAGCATACTTCCTTTCCCAATTGGGCTGGCCATATGACTTCCTTTGGCCAATGAATATGAGTGAATATGACATAAACACACCCAAACAGGAGCTCTAAATTCAATTGTGAGATTTCACTTAGCCTTTTGAGTTTCTGCTTTTTGACATAAAAATGAGCAGGTAGGAGCTGCTCCTTCAGCCTAGCTCCTGGAATGAGAATACTTGTGAAGCAGACCTGCAACCAACCCATAGCTTAGAGAAGAATAGCAGCCAACTGTCAAGAACTTGAAAGGTCTCATATTTTACCCCACTTTGAAGCTAAGGACTTAACTTGCCAGTTTCATGGATACTGAAGGAAGAACTTACTCCTGGGTCACAGACAAAAAGTATCACAACAAAAGCAGCATCCAGAATGTCAACATGATTGTGTGGCTTTCCTGAGTTTCTGTTCCCACACTGGTGATGTGAAGGGGCTCAGATGGATGCCTGAACAAAGAGTAGGTTGCATTACAGGAGAGGAACATGGAACTTGAAACCCCATCGTTTCATAGCAAGCAGTGATCAAGCTTGCTCTTTGTCCTAGAGGTAGAAATTATGTTCTCCCTCAAGGTTGCTCATTGCAAACACACCTGAGAAATGGCTGGGTAAAAAAATGATTAGGGTCTTAAAGGCTTAGCAGACCCAACAGGACATGTAGAAACATGAGACTCATGAAGCAGTGTCTACCAACACCAACCCTCAGCCCCCAGGTAATGAAATTGAGAAATAAATGTTTGCTATTGAGACATAAATGAAATTGAGAAATAAAACTGCCATATTAGGGTTGTTTTGTTACACAGCAAAGTTAACCAACACAAAAAGTACAGAGACAAGGCACTGATGTTTGTATATTTGTCTTATATCCTGCCACCTTACCTAATTCTCTTACTTAAAAAATAATTTACTGGGGCGCCTGGGTGGCGCAGTCGGTTAAGCGTCCGACTTCAGCCAGGTCACGATCTCGCGGCCCGTGAGTTCGAGCCCCGCGTCAGGCTCTGGGCTGATGGCTCGGAGCCTGGAGCCTGTTTCCGATTCTGTGTCTCCCTCTCTCTCTGCCCCTCCCCCATTCATGCTCTGTCTCTCTCTGTCCCAAAAATAAATAAAAAACGTTGAAAAAAAAAAATAATTTACTAAAGTTTCTTGGATTTTCTAGGTATAATATCTTCTGCAAGTAAAGTGATTTCTCCCTTTTTTCATCCGGTGTTTATACTGATTATTATTGATTATTTTGTTTTCTTACCTTCCATATTACCCTAAATCTCCAAAATAGTTTTGAATAACAATAATAGTAAATATGCCATTTATTAAGATATTGTCTCTTAGTTCCAGACCTACCCTTTGATATTTCACTTCTGATGCCAGAACCAGAACTCTGCAAACCATGTTTCTGCTTCTCATGGTGCTCCATGGTAAATTGCTGACAGGGATACTGCTGGGAGATCCCAGGCTGCAGAAGGAAGACTTGTTCTTTCCTATTTTTTTTTCTGGGGGATTCTTATTTGTTCCCAGTTCTTATGAGTGTCATCTCACCAATGCCTCTTCATCTTGGCAGCAGCATTTCCATCAAATAGCAGTAGGAGAATTCCATAAATGGTTTTCCAATATGTACAGAAGCCATCCCATTGCACTCCCCTTCCCTTACTCAGAGATGCCAGGGGTCTGAGTTTCATTTTCACAAGGGCCCTTCTCTAAACTTCTAAGTTTTAATAAATCCAATCTCTCTTCTTGATCCCACACAATCATAGGATGGTGGCTACTTTCTGCAATTACTACCTCTGTGATTCCAAGTTCTCTCTCTTTTTTTAAACTTGTTTTACTTTGTGAATAATTTGCCACTTAGGGAATAATTCCTTATGTTAAATTCTCTCTGCTAGAATAACTGGTGTGATTTCTTCCTTCTGATTGACCCCTGATTGTTAAGTAGGTAGGTATTCCTATTTATTTTCTGATTTTAATGATGATAACTTTAACCATTCACTTTTTAGTATGTGGTTGCTGGGTTTTGGTTAACTGCTGTTGAAGTTTGTCAAATGTGTTTATTATATATTGACAAATACATTTTTTCTTTGTGATGTACTAAGCTAGGCATTTTTCATAATGTTGAATCACCTTTACATTTATGGAATAAATAGCTAATGGTTAACACTTTTGTAGCACTACATATGCTCTAAGAACTTCATATATATTAATTCACTTAATAAACCTACTTGATTATGGCTTATAATGACATTGCCAAATCTGATTGCCAAATGTTTATTTAGAACTTATATTCATAGCTGAAATTGAGTAATAGAATTTTATATCATGTATTGCTTTATTTGTTTCCTACTATCTTATTGTCTCTATTAAACTGAAAGATCCTTGAATATCCGTGCTTTACCAATATTTTTCTCCTACTCAGTCAATATCACAGTACCTTGTAAGACCATATGATTGATAATTATTGACATAAGATATGGGCACCTGGTTTGCTCAGTCAAGCGTCCAACTTCAGGTCAGGTTGTGATCTCATGGTTTGTGGGTTTGGGTCCCACTTTGGGTTCTGTTCTGGCAGCTCAAAGCCTGGAGTCAGCTTTGGATTCTGTGTCTCCCTCTCTCTCTGCTCCTTCCCCATTCACACTCTGTCTTTCTCTCTCACAAAAATAAATAAACATTAAGAAAAATGTAATAGATCTTAAAGTAAGTCTACTTTTTGAAAAATTAGCATTTATTCTGTAATAAGTTTTAATTTTACATCTTCAATATAAGAAATTAAAATATATAACAATAGATACATTTAATATTATTTCAACTAGATCTCTCAGGGCCTATGTGTTCATTTCAGAACCCTGAAATTTTGTGAATTGTTGCTGATGCTCTCTCCTTAAACATGCTTTCATAGAGTTTTTAAATTTTCCAACACTTAATTAGTAGCAATAATTACTTTTGCATATTTTTGGGGTACTGTGTTATGTTTTGTAAGGTAGATTGTCTCAGCATTATCTCTTTTCTCAGAAGATTAAAGACAAATTAGTAAAATATATGCATCAAGGATTCTTAATGTATGAAACCATTTTCTTTTTTTTTTTTTTTAACGTTTATTTATTTTTGAGACAGAGAGAGACAGAGCATGAACGGGGGAGGGTCAGAGAGAGAGGGAGACACAGAATCGGAAGCAGGCTCCAGGCTCTGAGCCGTCAGCCCAGAGCCTGACGCGGGGCTCGAACTCATGGACCGCGAGATCGTGACCCGGGCTGAAGTCGGACGCTTAACCGACTGAGCCACCCAGGCGCCCCTGTATGAAACCATTTTCAACAAAATACTTTTTGTTTAGGTTAAAATTGGATTTCCATGGTTTGAGGCTTCAGGGCTTCTCCCACTTTGCTCCCATTGAAGACTTGAACTAGTCATCAAAGTTTATCATGTTGCCCTTTTAAGGTACTAGCTAAAGGATTTGGCAACTATTTTCTATGATTTAGCTTTACTTGATTTTTTTCCTTCAAAGCATCTGTTAATATGTCTTTGTGATTAAGTTAAAAGACAAGCCATGCTATTTTTTTTTTAATTTTTTTTAACGTTTTATTTATTTTTGAGACAGGGAGAGACAGAGCATGAACAGGGGAGGGTCAGAGAGAGGGAGACACAGAATCTGAAACAGGCTCCAGGCTCCGAGCTGTCAGCACAGAGCCCGACACGGGGCTCGAACTCACGGACCGCGAGATCATGACCTGAGCCGAAGTCGGCTGCTTAACCGACTGAGCCACCCAGGCGCCCCGAGCCATGCTATTTTTTATTTGTGTCTTTTTTTTTACATTAAAATTTTTTTTAATGTTTATTTTTGAGAGAGAGAGAGCATGAGTGGGGGAGGAGCAGAGAGAGAGAGGGAGACATAGAATCCGAAACAGGTACCACGCTCTGAACTGTCAGCACAGAGCCCCATGTGGGGCCTGAACTCGGGAACAATGAGATCATGACCTAGGCTGAAGTCGGATGCTTAACCAACTGAGCCACCCAGGTAACCCAATTTGTGCCTTTTTTAAATTACATTTTAAGGATCTTCTATGTGCACAACACAATACTGGGAGATAGATAAGTAAAAATGTATTCTGTACCACCAAGGATCTTGAAATTTAAGGGAGTGACCAAATGCTGGCTCAAATTTTATATTCAAATAATAGTGTAGGGCAAACGTTTTTCAATCCCAATAGCAATAGGAAAAAAAACATCAAAATTAGACAAGCATGTTGCTGAGGTGGCACTCTGAGAGTCTTTTCCCTATCTGTTTTTGTTTTAATTCTAGGTTCTAATTTTATGTGATTTGGTAGGTAATGATTGGGGATTTATAATCACAGTCATAAAGGATCTTTTTCTCACGTTGTCATGTCATGTTTGGGAGCAGTAATGTAAATGATTGTAATCAGAATTTCTGCTGCTATTATTTCCTTTTTCTACCTTCCCTACTATTCTAAATTTTGCGTTCTAATTTTGATTATAAGGAATGATTATTATGTATCCTTTTATTAAAATGCAGTTTTCTAAAGCTTGAGCTGGACTTATTTGAGAAAATACTCTATTTTAATGTGTTATGTAGCCTGAAAATGGCCTCAAATACTTCTTGTCAGTTTAATTCAGTTTAATTTGTTCAATTCAGTTTAATTGTTTACCTCAGCTTCTTTGGTATGTGTGTGTGTATGTGTTTATGTGGATCATATCCCTGATGATGGCAAAAACCTACACACAGTTTTGAAAACCACAGATACAGGGAACTATTTTTAATAGTTAAAATCATCTAATTTTAAAAGTAAATTATGGCAGAGAACTATAGTTTGATCATATTAAGTATAGTCTACATTACTATCCTATATTTTTATCTCAGCTTTTCATTTACTTCTAAATATGAGATCCTTCTTTTCAAAGGTTTTCTGGGATTATGATTTAAAGACAAGGAAATAAGAAATACATATAGTTTATAGGGTGTTAAGTGACAGACATAGGAATCTACTTCAGGAAATTAAAATGGCAACTTGGGGGAATTAGTTTTTCTTTAAAATTAGGTTTATTAAGATATATAAATTGTCTCATTCACATCAATTACGTGATATTTAAAAATATTAGAAAGCTTATAGTTTAAAATTTCACACTACTGACTCAGAGGTTTGTTCAAAGTTTTTCACCAACTGTCTGGAACGCCAACCAGACGATAAAGCATAAAATATACTAGCTATTTTTAATATGGTGTAGCAGCCCCTTTATTATCTTGCTTATTATACAGTTATTATGTTTTTCTGATGTTTTTGTTTTTTTAATTGATTTTTGTTGTTTGGTTCTTTAAAAAATGTTGATGCTATTTTCATAGAGAAAAAAAAAAAAAAAAAAAGCATAGACCAAAGGAAGAAACTGATGTTGAGCAAATGTTAATGGAAAATTACTTTCTTGGTTTTAAAATTGAAGTTGACACCTCTGAGTTGTCAAGATTTTTTTTGGGGGGGTGTGTATTAGTTAATTCAAAATCTCTAAGATTTTAGGAAAATAATTGAAATCAGGAGATGGTCTTGAATGTGAAAAGACAAAAGATGGGGGAAAAAGCGTAAAGAGTAGAAAGGAGAAACTTTGGCAAATGTCTTTGTTCCACAGCAACATCTTTTCTGTTTTGAAAATAAGTCTTTGCAGGTGCATTTCCTATCTTATTTTCCTGCTCAAGGAAGAATGTTGATCATTTTCTGAATTTACCAGCAATTGGTGTGTGCTGAGGGCTCATTTATTTCTTACAAAATGTCGCTAACCCATTCCTGTCCTCTTAAATTTAAAACAGCTGCTACCCACTGGCAGGATCTAAATCTTAACAGAGACAGACAGAATTCCACATTCTCTGTACGCCTGTATTACACTATTGTTAATAATAATCTCTGTCCGTCAAGGTGACAAGGGCACAATGTGCGTCTACGCACATAATTTCTTTGTACGTATATAAAAAGCTAAGGCTTTTATTTTGTTAATAAAAACTCATGATTTAATTAAAAAAGAAACCTCTGACTGTTGCTGCCATTGGAAGCACTATAATTTAGTTTGCTTAAAACACTGCATCATTCAATTGCTGTTTCCTTTCTCTACAGTTATATTTTTTTTAATATTCTCTGTGAACTAGAATAGCTGATTTACTGAGCAAAAATAGCAGAAGGGTCCAAGCTAAATGTTAAAAGGTAAAGCAAATTTGGAAAAAGGGACATATTTTTAATTTTAAATTTATAAATTTATAATTTTATTTTCAGAATACATTTCATCATTTAGAATTTACACTCTTCTCAACATTTATTTTGCACAGAAGACAGTTCCAACGTTTCCAATGAATGCTTCACTGTTTAAAATATGAATTTTGACATAATCATAAATACCTGGATTTTCAAAGATAACACTGCTTTTCCTTGTTCATTTTTTTTACTTGCTTTTACATTGTTACCTTACCAAAAAAGAAATACTTTTGTGTTTTTCTCTTAGATTTTTCCTGCAGCACAACTTCAATTTCCATAAACATAGATTCATCTGTTTTGAAAAATGCTAAAGCTTATTTTCATGCATAATATAAATCACTGAAAGAGACAGTAAAGAATTCAAAAGGTACTTCATGTTCTACCAGAGTGAAATCCAAATCATTCTTCTCCACAGTGGATTCATGGCTTCCTGCAAGATAAGATCTCGTCCTGGTAAGGACTTCATCTGTAAAGAAAAGAGAACATGATTTCTCAAGGGAACTCCAGTATCATAATTCATAAAATCAAATATATCAATAAGCACAGCTCTTCTTTTAAAATAGTCATCCAAGTCTCTGGAAACTAGAGTCTAGTGCATTGATGTTAAATTGTAATATGCTATAACAATGTAAATATGTAAAAGAGAACACATAGTTAATTATTAAAAAGTTTTCATTCTCATGAATAAAATTAAAATGCCCAGTAATCCTTAATTAATACATTTAGAATCCCTTCCTTAGTGATGAGAATTAACTTTGCAATTTAATTTGACACTTTGCAGTGTGAAAAAGAAAGATAAAAAATAAGCCTCTTGGGAAAGGGAGGAAAATTTCCAGTCTCTAACTAACCAATCCAATTTAATCAGGTCTCTCTCCCCACCTCTTTCTTTCTCTGTCTTTTTTTTCCCCTGAAATAATTGATATTTCTACCCCTAGTCTCTCCGTCCTCTCCCTCTCTCTCTCTCTCTCTCTCTCTCTCTCTATATATATATATATATATATATATATATATACACAGAACTAACTTTAAAGATCTGAGGTTTGGATTTCATTTCATCTTAAAGTATTTGCCTGGATTTGTTGCCAGTCAACATGGTAGTCCAGAATCTTAAAAAGATTAAAAAAATATATAGACTATGTTAAAGGAGATACATGACACTCTAGATATACGAAACCATGAACCAAATACAGCAAAAGTTTCCAAATGTTGAATACTTTTTACAGTGCCCATCTGATCTTGGTATATATTATTCATGTATTCACCAAAAATGTATTGCAAATCTATAATCCATGATGGCACAGGGCCCAGGATTCAGTCCCTGCCTAGAGAAGTTCATAATTTAGTAAGAGAGTCAAATAGGTAAACAAATAAGTTTCAGTATTAGATGGCAAATTCTTATATAAACAGTTATATGGTACTGTGGGGAGAAACATGAAGACTTCCCAGAGGAGGTGACATCTGACCCAGGGCAGAACAGAAGGATAAGCAGAAGGTGGGAAATTTATCCTTGGCAGAGAGAAGCTCCATATGCAAAGAAGTGGGTAATGGGGAATGAGGGGATATAAATGAATAAAGTTATCTGAAGGACAGAGTCCATGGTGACAGAGGAAGTTGGGGAGAGAGAAATGAATTAGAGCCAACCTATGAAAGCCTTTGTATGCCTCACTGAGGAGATACTACTTTAGATTGTAGGCAAAGGACTGTAAGCAGAGAAATGACATAATCAGCTCTAAGATTATCAGAAGTCAGACTCCCTGAGAAATAGTCACAGAAGCCCTGAGATTTGCATGCAGCAACTCATATAGGGAATAGTTTTGGGAACAGTACTTCTAAGAGAGTAAGGAGAAGGAGGACTGGGAAGAGGGGAAGTTGGGCCTTAAAGCAGATGCATCAGAGGCTGTAGCCGATCCCTTGTAGCTCTTGAGCCACAATGGCTGTTCAGAGTTGTCCTACCTTGAAGCCAGGCCACTAGGCCTCTTACCCACACTGAGAATGACTGGATGTGGGCTGTCTCCAGAGATAAGGGGTAGCCTTGGGCATGGCTGATGCCCGCAGATGGGAGAATGCCTGGAGAGGGACACAGCTGTGAACTATCACCAACCAACATGTCCAGAAGCTGGAACAAATGTCTCCATCCAGGGATCTGAAGAGGAGGAGGGATCTGAGCAATGTGTCACAGAAGCCACTGCAGAGGTTTTACGTTTTTGTTGGTGGTGGTGGTGGTGGTGGAGGTTTATTTTTTTAGCCTAAATCTGACCATACTGAGAAGGATGATCTCAAGTGAGGAAAGATTAGTTAGAAAGAGATCAGGTGGGATTTTGTGGGGAAAAAAAAAAAAAAAAGATGACAAAGATGATGCCAAAGGTACTACGGTAATTCAGTTGGGGAAAGATAATTGTAACATAAATGGTGCTTGAACAACTGGCTATTTATATGGGAAAAGAAAAAGAAACTCAACTCTTGCTTCACACTATACAACAATCTAATTCTAAATGGATCATATTCTTAAATGTGAAAGCTAAGCTACAAGACTTGTGGAAGAAATCAAAAGAGAAATTCTTTGTGACCTTGGGTGAGTCCAACCTTTCTTAGATAGAACACTAGAAAATAAACAACAAAGGAACTGAAAGATTGACAATGCCAAATGTTGGTGAGAATGTGAAGGAATTAGAACTTTCATACATTACTGATGAGAATGTAAATTTGTACAGCCACCTTGCACAACAGTTTAAGATTTTCTTGCAAAGTTAAGGACATACTAACCACAAAATCCAGTCCCACTACAAGGTATTTGTCCAAGACAGAAGAAAACATAAGAGTTGTATTCCAAAGCTTATAGGTGTTTAATCTATAATAGACAAAACTGGAAACAACTCAAATGTGTGTCAATGGGTGAATGGATAACATAGATTATAATATATCCGGAATATTGTATACTATACAGCAATAAAAAAGGGTTTGAACTACTGATACAACAGTGTGGGTAAATCTCATAGACATTTCGCTAGGTAAAAGATGCCAGACACAAAACACTATATTATTCTATTTATATGAATCTATTTATATAAAGGCAAAAGAAACACTGGTACTAGGGACCAGAGGAGGGGAAGGGACTGACCACAAAGTAGCAAAAGGGAACTTTCTGGGTGATGAGAATATTCCATAATATATGTATTTTAAAATTGTTTGGTGGGAACATGGCTTTATTTATTGGTTAAAATTCATTGAATTATGTATTTGTTATTTGTGAAATTTTTTAAGTTTATTTATTTATTTATTTTTATTTTGAGAGAGAGTATGTGTGCGCACATACAAGTGGGGGAGGGGCAGAGAGAGAGAGAGAGAGAGAGAGAGAGAATCTCAAGAAGCTCTGCACTGTCAGCAGTGTGGAGTCCAATTCAGGGTTCGAACCCACAAACTGCAAGGTCATGAACTGAGTCAAAATCCAGAGTCAGACACTTAACTGACTGAACCGCCAGGTGCCCCCATCCTGTTTCTCCTGACATCACCTCTCTGCTTTGTATTCACTCTAAAGCATAGCTTTGTAGTTCTAATCAGATAATAATTAGAGCACGAGAACTTACATATGACAATAAACTATTGTTTAAATATAAGGTATTTTCCTGCACATATATCAGCTTTTGTCAATCCACAATTTTGTTCCCTGATATCTGAGTCAAAAGAGCTATCACATTTCTTTAATTTTTCTAAATTAAATCCAACCTTAGTTTCCACACTAGAGAGGTCAAAAATGCTATCTATCTATCTATCTATCTATCTATCTATCTATCTATCATCTATCTATCTTTCCTGGCTCCTATTCCTTCTCTTAGGGTTGTACATAAACCCAGAAATAATGGGGAAGAGCCTCAGCCCTTCAGTGCCTGGTAACTTCCAGTCCTGGTCATCCTGGCCCAAGGGTTTTCGTCATCCATTCACAGATATGAAGCCTCGTGCCTCTGGATCACCTTCGGCCTCAGGACCATCTGTATAGAATCCTAGGCTGGCATCTAGCTTCCCTGGCACACATACTCCCTAGGGCCCTGTGTACACGTGAGCCTCGGACAGAACCTACAACTGGTGTGAACCCCCTCTCAACAGCCCCCTTCCCCGGCCCCCAGCTGACAGTCTTCTCTCACCTTTGCAGTTGTTCTCCAAGTATGGATCCTGGACCAGCAGCAGCACCTGAGCACTGCTTTTTCATTTCAAAGTTTGTCAGGCCACTCTAATGTGCAGCCAAGGTTGAGAATCATTGTTCTAGATTTAAGAACAATGGCAATGACAGAGATATTGAGACTATGCATAATATAAATACGTCTTAAGTATTTAAATGATTGAAATCTAGGAAAAGTCGGTTTTAAGTGAATTTAGAAATCAACACTTCGGTCTCTTAATTAGCTGAGAAAAGCTTCTTGGAAAAAGTGGGATTTGAGAAGTACAGGCTGCAGAATATTCTGGAGCTTCTCCTTCTTGCATGCTGGGGGATTACTGGAGCTAGGGTGCCATCTTGGACTGTGAGATGACTTTGGGAATGTAGGTCATGTATGACTGAGCAACAAGATGGAAAGAGCCTGAGTCCCTGATAGGTGACATGGGCAAACTGGACCTGAATCACCTATGTCCAGACATTTTTATACAGGAGAGAAATAAACCAATCTAGTTCAAGCCTGTTATTTTGTGGGTTTTTTTTGTTTTTGTTTTTTGTTTTGTGATTTGCAACCAATGTCAATAGCAGTACCCACCACATGTCTAGACAAGAGAATCTCACCAAAATAACAGACTAATGAAATGCTCACATTCTATATAGCCTCAGAGTTTACTTTAAAGTGTAACGTAAAAGTGACCCTGACTACCATTTGTGGTATAGAACAACACACGAACCTGATAATTAACACTCACTTCCCTCCTCCCATGTGTCACAAGAGAACTGAGAAGCCAAGGAAAGCAAGTTGCAGGCTAAGTGCGTGTTCTGCGAATCAGTCAGTACAACAGTCGCATATGCCTGGCCGTACTGTGAACTCTATTGTCTATTTGCCCTCTATTTCTCTTAAGTATTTTTCTCTTTTGTTTAAATACCAAAAAGCAGTATCCTAATGCACAAAATACCAAAAAGCAATATCCCTAATGCACAAAAATACTTCTTCTCTAGAAGACATATATAAACATTGTGAAAAATCTATTTCTAAAGGAAAATGTGACTATTGACAATCATTTAGAGCATTACTGAATTTCTGGGCAAAGCTGTTCATTTTGCAGGTTTTATGATCTTTCTTAAGCTAGAGACTTAAATGATCAAGCCCTTCACTTTCAAGGTTCGTCATAAACTCAAGTGCCTTCAGGGGTAGGTTAAATAGTCCCCAAGGTGGGGTTATGGGAAAATGGGGAACGTCTGCACCTCTGAACCAGGCAGCTTCACTCCAGTGATGAATGCCCTGGGGTAGTGGGCAGCCGACATCATCGGAGCTTCTGACTTTTTGGAAGAAGTCAAATGCCTGCTTTTAAAATATGTTATCTCCTGGGGTGCCTGGGTGGCTCAGTCGGTTGAGCGTCCGACTTTGCCTCAGGTCATGATCTCCCAGGTCGTGAGTTCGAGTCCCGTGTCCAGCTCTGTGTTGACAGCTCAGAACCTGGAGCCTGCCTTGGATTCCGTGTCTCTCTCTCTCTCTGCCCCTCCCCCACTCACACTCTGTCTCTCTCAAAAATAAATGAACGTTAAAAAAATTTTTTTAAAAAATAAAATGTGTTATCTTCTTTCTGATAGTCCACTCAAAAATGTAAAAACACAAATCAAACACCTCTGTGAGCTGAGTACCATCTCCAGTTTAATTGGATCTGAGTTTTCAAAATCAGATTTTAAAATATTACTCTGATTTGGCCTTAGTATAATTGCTTTAATTGGTTAAAAACTGCGTGACCCCAACATAAAGGGCAAATAATAAATGACAATTTGTCAAGTGGAGAAGAGACATGTTGAGTTAATTGCCCAGGGGCACTATCACGTACCTTACAGCCAGATAGGACTTAACCAGGATAAAACTCAGAGATGGTGGTGGCTTTGTTTTCCCAGGCCAATGAGGTCTTGGGGATAACCACAAATTTTGGTGTCAACAGTGATGACTTTTGTCTCCTAGGTTGCTCCTACCTGTCACTCTGCCCTGGAGACGAAATACCTTCTCCAACTGAGTTCAAGAAGTCTGTCAAATGTTTTTTTATGTGCCAGGAACTGCATGGGGCGCTAAGGACACAAAGTGGAGTAAATCATGCTCTGTCTTCAAAGAATTCACAGCTTTGTGGGGGAGAAAGAAGCATAAAGAGTTTTAATACAACACACTATTTGTTATTAAATTGAAGATGCCATCAATTACAGGAGGCACCATTAGCTTTTGCACCTCTAAGAAAAAAATGAATTGTTGTAAAGATTAAAGGTTTTACAGAGAGTGCTGAGCCTTAGATCTAAGCAAGTGCTCAGTGAAGGTTGGCTATTATTACTAGCAGAGATAGTTAATGGTAGAACTTGAACTTGAAGAAAGAGTAGGTCTTTTCTAAGAGATAAGGGAGAAAATAGATTCCAGGGAGGAAGAACAGTATATACAAAGACCCAGAGGTCTGTTTCTGGAATATTCTGCCTGTTGTGCTGTAGTAGGTGAGGTTTTTTTTTCCCTTGAGGAATTGTAAATATTTTTGACACCCTCTCCTTTCTCCTGCATCTTTCACCCTTGCCCTCCAATCCCAACACACTCACAAAAAAAAGGCAGTTTGCTTCTTTCAACTTCATACTCAAAAGCAGGCACCTGGCCCTGTACTCAATCATGAACTTGGCTCCTGGGAGCAATGACACTAGTTACTTGTCTTCCATTTCCCTCCATACTCCCCCATCCCACCCTCTTGTGGTTGGGGGAAGCCTTTGTCCAACATCTTTTGTTTAAAAGGATTAATTGCCAGCTCCCAGTGCCTGTCAGTTTCTTTTAGGGAACTTTATGCAAATAAGGCTCCAGGTGGCCTGCCCTGATTTCCCAGAGTTCCCCTGGGGCAACACTCTATTAGGACCTTCACTACAAATAACATTTATTGAGCCCACTGAAGTCTCTTAAGAAGTTACTGGACTTGAACAAAAGTACTCAGTTAATAACAGAGTTGCTCCTGTTCAGTGTTCTGCTGTGATACGCTGCATCGTTGTTCAAAATGTTTTTCCTTTTAAAGGATTTTTCTTCTCAGTATTATTTCTATTAACACAGTGTCCCCTTTTCAATATTTATTTATTTATTTATTATTTATTATTTATTTTTTTTTGAGAAAGAGCGTGAGCGGGGGTGGGGCAGAGAGAGAGAGGGAGACACAGAATCTGAACCAGGCTCCAGGTTCTGAGCTATTAGCACAGAGCCTGACGTGGGGCTTGAACTCACGAACTGTGAGATCATGACCTGAGCTGAAGTCGGACACTTAACTGACTGAGCCACCCAGGCACTCTGACACAGTCCCCCCTTTTAAGAAAACAACTAGCATCTTGAATAAGAAAACCAGCCAGTCTTTAAATTTGAGTTCATCAATGCATTCATTCCTCCTTCCTCACATAGTTCTTGAGTGCCTACTTAGGGTGTTCAGCTACAAGTTTAGAGGATTTGAGGTTGAACAAGACCAACATTGTCCCTCCTCTCACAGAGCTTACAGTCTAGCAGAGAAGGAAAATTAAAATCATTTTCAAGGCCAAGAGCAGAGACAGCTTAGGGAAAGCCTCTCAGGGGGAGTTCCTGAGAAGAAGAGACCAAAAGGTGGGGGGAATTAGCTAAATAAAGGGATGGGGGAAGACAGCTGATAAAATGAGACACGAAATACTTTGCAAACTGTGTGACAGCAGACGTGTGAAAGACTGTGTGGTTATTAATCACACGCTCCTCCATAGCTCTCCAATCTTTGTCTCAGGTCTCCATTCCACTAAGCTCCTTATCTCTGCTCCTTGCTCTGAACAATCTCTCTTTTATTCTGTGTAACTCTTGGTTTGTGGATGTTTATTCTATTGTTAAGTTATTAGGACCCTTTTGGGCTTGCACTGGAGACAGGAGCATTTCTGGATACAAGAGTGACCTGATTATTATCTTGGCTGCCTGGAAAGAGACATCTCAGACCAGATCTTGGAGCTGAGACAGATGCAAGGGGGTGGCAGAATGGGATTTGGTGTCTCTTGATCTTAATTCTGAAGGATGAAATATGCATGGAAGTCAGGCAAGAGGTGGCTTGTAATAGTGTTTTTCAAACTTCTTTTGATTGAGACCCATAGTAGGAAATACATTGGCACAGCAACTCAGGATACACACGCATTACTGAAACAAGAGTTTCCCAAAGTTTATGCTTCGGGAAAAATTACCCTCATTATGTGTGATACAATCTGATATTTTATATTTTGGATTCTGATTAGGGTTTTGCAGGGTGGCAATCTATTAATGGTTATAAAATCAACTTACTGGGTTATGATGGGCACCTTAAACAATGAAATAGAAGCATCCATGCAAAGACAGGCTGGGGAATAATGAAGAAGATACCTATGGAATCAGTCTTTAGGAGCTAGAATTTACATTTTTGGACTTTGTGAGTCTCTGTTCCCTTTTTTTTTTTTTTTTAAGTTCATTTATTTATTTTTGAGAGAGAGAGAGTGCAAGCTGGAGAGGGGCAGAGAGAGAGAAGAAGATACAGAATCTGAAGCAGGCTCCAGGCTCCAAGCTGTCAACATAAAGCCTGACATGGGGCTTGAAACCATGAACCACGGATGAGCCCAAGTCGGATGCTCAACCAACTGAGCCACCCAGGCACCACCCCCTGAGTTTCTGTTTCTTGTATTGTTACATGAAACTTCATACGGATCAATGGTTATGGCTGTGGATTCTGGCGAATGGATTCAAATCTTGACTTTGCTACTTAGGGGCTGTGTGATGTAAGATACTTGACGTAGTATCCTGTACCCTGTTTGCCTTGTGTGTAAAATGGGAATAATAACAGCATTTATCTTATCCATTTGTAAGGATTAAGTGAGATAATGCAGTGCCGGGTATATATAAACACTCAAATAGTAGCTATTATGTTTCGACCTTTTATTTTCCCCTAGTATTAAAGTCCAGCTTTTCTCAGTCTGTAGTGTAGGACCAAGGGAAGTGTTATGAAGTAGAGTGTTCTGGGAGCTAGCTTGCTAGGAGCAGCAGATATCAAAGAGAAAGAGCCATCAGGGGAAATTGAAACCCCAAGGGCCAGAGCAGAGGCCCTTAGTCCCTCTGGTGCTAACCCTTGAATGTCCAGGGCTTTATTTTCTTGAAGAAATAAGTTCTTCTTACAGTTCCTCTCTCTAATATCAACACACTTTTGACCCTAGCTCCTGGCTTCTTATTTAGGTCAGATTCCAGTTTGTCACAGAAACTTGACTAAATCTGGATGTGTATTTCCTCACAAATTTTTACTTGATGTTCCCTGAGGTTCCTCTTTGTTTGGGTGCCCTTTCTGCTTGTCAGTCTTTTCTTAGCCACATTACTTCTTTCCTGCATCTAGAAATATCGGAAGTTTTTGTGTTTGCTTTTGCTTTAAATCTTGAGGTAGCAAGAGAAAAAACAAAAACAAAAACGAATAAGATGGGGAAAAAAAAGAATGCATCCTGTTAAACCATCTTACAGAAGCAAAAGTATTCTATGTTAAAAACACGGAATGAATTTGATGTACACTTCTTATCCATTTCCACTCCAAAAAATGAGAGATGACATTTACTTGTGAAACACTCCCATGGGTACATCTGGAATCTCAAAAGAGAATTCCAGCTTTTGGCATGATATACATAAAACATTTTATAAGTATGTTAACAATGAAATTTACAATTTCTTAAAATTGTTGTTTTGCAAAGAAAAATATCAGTATAATTATTTTGAAAATATGTAGCATTTTTCAAAACTGCTTATTTTTCTATAACTCTGCTCCCTGGGGGGGGGTGGGGGGGGGCGGAATTTAGTGTTGTAATGATCATGTACAGACTTTACAAACTTCTTACGTTATTTGATAATACTTAAAACCCTGCATAAAAATATAGTAAGAGGTACAAATATTATCCACATCAGAAACTTTTCAAAAATTTCGATTTCTCCTGAATACACATTTTTTTTAACCAGCTCAGATATCAAGAGTTAAAGGCTAATAATATTCTCCTGTAATCTCTCCTTTCTGTGAAAATACTACAGTATTTTCAGTGAGAGTGTAAACAAACCATTGTTTCAAGTTTTATTTACACTGGAGCTGCCTGGCAAAATCCCATGCCTGATCTAGCCATTTGTCTTGATTCCAAGTAAGTATTTAAGAGATCCTTGCTATCTACAATATTTCCACCTTTGGGTTTACTTCCAAGGCCTGTTTTTCCCATCCTTTATTTTTCTCCCAGGACAAATGTGTCTGAGCCACTTTTAACCATAACGTTTATTGTTTTTCCCGCTTATGAGAGCAATGTAAGAATCCTACAAGCCAGAGATAATCTGTTAATACACTGTTGTTAGTTCCTCGGGCATTTAGTTTTCCTTCTACTTAGTCCTCTTGTAAGCATAACTAGTCCTTTCTAAGAGCAGAAATAAAAGCATTGACCCGGGGCGCTGGAAGGTATGGTCACATGAGTGGGAGGCTGTGGAAAGTTTACACCCGCCAAGAAGTGTACATATTTGTTTACACGGAACCACCGTTTGTTACATTTAATAACGGTGAACAGTAATCCGTAAGTAGTTACACAGAGGCCAAACGGGTTATTCAGTAAGAAAGACAGACTAAAACCTCTAAGACCGCGCCGGGACAAGGCGGGGTAGGCGCGCGCGCGCGCTGGAACCGGGAGCCGGGGCCGGCGCCGGAAGGGCGGACTTGGAGGGGCGGGTCTAGCCATCGCGGGCGGGGCCTACCCAAGGCAGGTCCGGTTGGGGCGGAGCCGGGGGCGGGCCCGGGGGCGGAGCCGGGTGGGAGCAGGGCACGGCGGGAGAGCTGACTCCTCCCTCTCGAGGAGTCGCAGGCACCTGGTGAGGAGCTAACGGCTGTTTCCACACGTGGAGAACTTTTAATGAACACGTGAGGGAAGGAGGCAATGTCTGCGGAAAGTCTACCTCACAACTCTGGCGTCCGACTCCAACCCCCAGGGCGACAGCTAGTTCGATGTGTTCCTGGGGTGGGGGTGGGGTGGTCTACGCCCCTTTCCATTAGTGTCCCCGGCCCTCGGCCACAAGTTTTCTGAGAAGCTTTCTCAAGCAGTCCCCGCCCCAGGAGGCGGCCACACAGGCCACTTGCGCCTGCGCCTGCTCCGGGCGCCACACCGCGGGGGCGGAGCCGCCGAGGAAAGGGGCGTCTCTCTCGCCGTCGCGCGCAGGGCGGAGCCGTGGGGGCGGTGCGGCCGGGCGCCCAGAGACCTGACCTTCCCGAACGCCGGGTCCCGTGACGTCACCTCGCCGTGACGCGCACGCTGTAGGAAAACTGTAAGTTTCTAAGGATTCCTGCAGCTCCCTGGGCCTGCGGGGCTCGCTCTGTTGCTCGCATTCCCGGTGTCGGTGGTGGCTGTGGGCGTTTGATCATTGGGCGATCGGGGAGCCGCCGAACGTGGCGAAGGGACAGGTGCCCGCCCAGAGCGGGAGTGCACCTTCTGCGACGGGCGGGACCGAGAGTGCGGGGAGGCGAGGCCGCGCCCCGCAGGACAGGCCCTCACTTCTCCCCTGGGGCCGAGAGGGCTCAAGGAGCCTGCGACCGAGGACAGGGAAGGAGGAGGGTCCACATGGTAGCGACCCCCTTTTTTTCCTTCTCTGATGAAGGGACTTAGATTCCCCTCAGCCCTGGAGTTTGACATGTGAAGTATGGTATGGAGGGTTTCTTCAGAGACTCCACATCTGGGCTTCTTTGGGGATTCTGCAAGTGACCAAATCGCTGAGGACCGGTTATAAAGATAACCACCTGCTGCCTCAGTTTCCTTTTTGTGTAAAATGGAGGTAAAGCAGCCCCTGGCCTAATTGGCATTGTACTCGTACAGAACCGGGGACGTTGTGAGAGCACGTGAGGTAACACAAGCATGTAAACTTGGCAGGTGAAAGCTTAGAAAGGCAGTCCTTATTCTGAGAACGTGGTGGCCAATGGCCATTTAACAAAGGTCTGGTAGGTAGGGATCTTTCACAGTTTTGCCTCCTTAACCCCCTGGTGCCCACTGATCATGGGCAACACTTGAGTCTGATGGGCGATCTGAACTGTTGTCACTGAACTTAGTGGAACAGGGATCAAGAAATGACTGGTAGCCTTATCACAATGTTCTTGACAATGAACAAATGAGATCCCCTTGTCTGGGTTTTTCAGAGAAAGCTTTCAGCTTGCTTGAACTAGTGCATTATAGTCGACACAGGTATACTCAGTTTTAGAGTTTTTGTGTCCACTTGGAATATCTGATGGTCGTATTTGAATTTGAAAGTTTTGGCTTGCCAAGGGTTAGCGCGTTATTGATGAGTTAGTACTGTAATACTTCTCAAATTCAGGGGTAAGTATTTGTTAGGACCTTTGAAGGGAATACTATTGTACACATCACAGGGTGTATTTATTCCAGAGATGGAGAGATCACATTTCTGTAAATTCAGTTTAACCTCCTTTGAGAAGCCTTAGAATTAGAGAGCAGGGGTTTTAGTCTTTGTTCTACCACTTAATAACTTTGTGTCCAAGGACAGACAGCTCACCCAAACTTGGGATTTTCTTTTCCTGTCTCAAATGGGAGATGATGGTGTATTTAACTGTTGCTTTCTCAAGGAACCAATGAGAGGGTAAGTGTAAGGATGACAGGGTTCCTAAGTGTGGTTATTGTTATTAAGAAACCTCCGTAGGTCCCCTAGCCTGGGTAAGAGGTGTGTTCGTTCAGAAGTCAGGTTCTGAGTCAGAACTAGAAATATAGCAGCAAGCAACTATCCTGCGAGCTGGTGGAGCTCATTTTCCAGTGGGGGAATGGGCTACAAAGAATAAGAACACAGTATTATGTCAGACAGTGATTAAGTAGAGTGAGGTGAAGGAAGATAAGAGAATGGCAGTGGGGGAACAGAGCAGGTGTAGATAGGGTCTGTCAGGGAAAGGCTTCCGAAAGAGGTGACCGTCGAATCCATGAAACCGAGCGGAAGAGGTAAGAACATTTCAGGCAGGGATCATACGAGCAGTAAACACATGGACTCAGTGTATTTGAGGTAGTCTTGTAAACACTAAATTTTTACAGCGAACTTAACGAGGTAGGTACTATTATCTCCCGTTTTTGTGGATGAAGAAACTGACACCCAGAAAGGCGTGCTCGAGGTCGTACAGCTTAAACATACTGAATTTGGGCAGTTTGACGCGGAGTCCATGCTCCACGTGGCAGTCCTGTCGAGCCTCACAGCAGGGGCAGCGGAGGAACGATGCTGGGAGGTGGACGCTAGCCTGAGGTGGCCAAGGCGTGGCAAGATGAGCGTACAGATCACAGCAAGGAAAGGGGGAAAGTGGTGGCAGGCGGTGTTGGAGGACCAGGCTGGATTTTGGGGGCCCTTGTAGGCTATGGTGGTGTTACTCTAGGTGTGGTAGGAAACCACTGGGAGGTTTGTATCAAGGAAGTAGCATCTGATGTTAGTTTTCTTGGCTGGAGGACTAGCCGTAAGGTCATGGAGTGGGGCCACTTGACCATGGGGAGGTAGGAGGCTATCGTTCTGTGCTGGAGGAGAGATGCTGGTGTCTTGGCCTGGGAAAGTGGTTGTAGAGACGATAGTACGTGGTCGAATTCATGGTATCTTTTGAGGGTAGAGCTGCTGGTGTGGGCTTACATCTGGAGTGTGAGGAAAAGGGCGAAGTCATGACCTCCTCGGTTTTAGGCTGGGAGAACAGTGGTGCTGTTGACGGAGCAGGGAGAAAGGGCTTGGCCGCGAAGGTCATGAATTCGGTCTTGGACAACTTTTAGATGCCTCGTAGACCTAGTAGTACCAGAGCTAGTAGTAACAGGAAGCACTATGTAGCCGTCAACTGTACTGGGCAGGGTTTTAAGCACTTCACGTGTATTAATCAATTTCATCCTTGTAACAGTTATATGTGCTAGAGATCATTATGATCCCCGTTTTACAAACGAGAGGACAGAGGCACAGGTTAGTTAAAAGTGGCTGGCCTAAAATCACCCAGCCTGCAAGTGACGGAGCCAGGATTCAAAACCAAGCAGTCTCTGGCTTCGGATCCACAGAATTAACGTCTGTAACCACCTATAAGTTGACTGGTTGAGTAGGTAGTTACAGACATTAACTGTACATTTGATTTACGCATTTGGAACTTAGAGGAATGGTCAGAGCTGGATACTCAGCATTTACATTTCTGAAAAGAAAGCCTGCTTTTGTGCCTCATCTAAGCCTTGGTTGGCGATGGAGTAAAGAACGCAGGCAGTTGGGCCATGCTGACTAGACTCTCGTTACTTTGCTCGGTTCACACGGCCAATATCCAGGATCCCCTTTCCATGAGGTTCTATGAGGGTGAGGTCTGTATGTTTTTTACTTCTCTGTCTCTGGTTCCTAATCCAGTGCCTGCCATGTAGTAGCTGTTAGGGATGACTTTATATGTAAGACATTTGATTAAGTTTTGGGAGTTCAGAGATGAATAAATCATAGCACTCTCCTTGGAGGAGCAGAGTGTGAGGAAAAACCTGTGGGAATAAAACCAGAGTAGACTAAATGCATAAATACATGTTGATTATTTCATTCTGGCCTTCTGCAGCCCCCCCATCCCCCACCCCATATACTTGAGGGATGGGGCATGAAGAGGGTCAAAGGAGCAGAAGAATGCCTTAGCAATTGCATGGTGAATTTGAGGCTCCTCTTCCACAAAAGAATTACTCATAATCTTGCATATTTTACTATATTTGCATTAGTTTCATTTGGCAACGGTGTAATTTTTACCAAATGAAATAAATTCTGCTATTTTAGTATCATTGTGGAGTGATGAGTTTTTCCAGTTCTATTACCTCAGTGTTGACAGGACTCACTAGTGAAATAAGGGAGTTGGCTTGAGATGTTGCAGCTTGCATAATAGAGGGTGATGCAGGGGCTGTGTGAGGTATTTAGGCAGGTTTCCACTGGTTTCAGTGTATCACGCCAAAGTTCCACATATTGGAGTAAGTTTCAGTTTCTCTGCTGATGATCTCTTTAACACTGAGATATGTACATATATACACATACATACATATATATATATTTTTTTGTCATAGAAAGGGGATCTGGTGGTGTATGTCATAGGTGGAATTATAGATTACATCTCATATCTGGAATGTGGTAGAACCTAGAAACTAGAACAATATGCACAAAAATAAGTGTCTTCTGTAGATCTCTGTAAGGGTATACCATAACTTCAATACATTTGTCACAATTTTATTACTTCCTATCAGGAGTTTTTGAAATTTGAACCATTACAAGATTATATAAAATTGCACCATGGTAGATTTTGGATTCATTTCAGAGTTTTTTTCTTACAGTATATAAAATTATATCTTGTTTAGCTTTTTTAGCTTTCCATGGGAGAGTTGATCTGGATAACCCGGTTCACCATCACTCTAAACATCTAATTTTTTTTTTTTTAATATTTATTTTTGAGAGAGACAGAGACAGAATGTGAGTGTGTTAGGGGCAGAGAGAGAGAGAGAGAGGAAGACACAGAATCCAAAGCAGTCTCCAGGCTCCGAGCTGTCAGCACAGAGCCCGACGCAGGGCTCAAACTCGTGGACCGTGAGCCGAAGTCGGACGCTCAACTGCCTGGGCTACCCAGGCGCCCCTTCACTCTAAACATCTAAACAGGAACCCTCCACAAATACAGATGTGCCATCTTGTTTTGCAAATTTTAAATCTGCTATTGTTGCTTCCCTAAATTTAATGGAGTTGAAATGATTAGTATTCCTTTATACCACAATCACAGCTGGCTTCCCCAGGAATATCAGATATGCATAAATGGTACAAAGTATCTTGAAGGGCCTGCTGATTGTTCAGCCTTAGTCACTTTTTAAGTTTAGACTTAGCGAGGGCAGGTTGATGGTTATTTAATTGTGCTAGATTGTGGTAAGTCTTCCTGTTTGCAGACAGAAGCCCCTCTTTCTAAATCTGACCATCCTAGATAACTTATACAATCCAGATTCTTAAAAAAAAACAAACTATATTTACATGAGCAAATTTAGAAACTACTACTTTATGTTAAGAGTACACATTTAAATATATGGAAATTGTTTCTTGTAGAAAATTATGTCTAGCCCAGTGATGTTAGTGTAGTGGCCATTAAATATAATTTCTAAAATTCTACTTCTTGTAGTTTCTTTTATTCCTGCATATTACCTTCAACTTATATATGTATGTATATATGTGTATATATTTATATTTTCTGTATTTGCAGTAAAAGCTGAATATTAGTTGTGGCCTTTTACTTAGCATTGTAAATGATTGAATATATTTAAATAATATAAATAATTGTCACTTAATTTTTTTAATTTTAGTTTTATTGTTTAAAATTTTTTATTTTAGAGAGCAGGGGAGAGGGACAGAGAGAGACAGAGACAGAGAGACAGAGAGAGAATCCCAAGTGTGCTCCATGCTGCTGCAGGGCTTGATTCCACAATTTTGGGATCATGACCTGAGCCGAAATCAAGAGTCAGAGGCTCGACCAACTCAGTCACCCAGGCACCCCAAGTGTCACTTAATTTTGATTCATTTGACACGTGGTTACTTACAGATTAATTGAGGCTTGATTTTTTTCACATAAACAATAATTATTATTAGTAAGTCTTGGTGGAGACTAAGCTTTAGTGATGGGTTAACCAAATTGCTTTTGCAAAAGAACATGCAAGGAGAAAATTTTAGAGGGGATTAAGCAAAAACAGAATGTTAGTGGAAGGGATAATTTAACCATAACAACCTGCCATACCTAGAATTCTTAAGATGTTACTATCCTATAGATAGCATTTTTTTATTTGGTTCTATATTGCAAAAGTGTTAGTTTTAAGCTGCATTCTTGGCCACCAATCTATAGTGAGATAAATACTGGAATATATGCAACTATGAATTTAGCTCAGTGGATCTCAACTGGGGATGATTTTGTTCCTTCCCCCAACCTCACTCTTGGGACATTTGGCAATGTCTAGAGACATTTTTGGTTGTCACAACTGTGTGTGAGGGCATGGCACCTGTCATATAGTAATGGAGGCCAGGGATGCTCTTAAATATCCTACAAGGCACAGGACAACCCCAACAGTAAAGAATTATCCATTTCAAAATGTCAATACTGCTGCTGAGAAATCCTGCAAGATATAACTTTTTTCTTTCTTTCTTTTTTTTTTTTTTTTTTTTTTTTTTTTGGTGTTTTAGAGATTGAGGTAATTGCAAGTGGCAAGCACCTTACTTGAACAAAAGATTGTGTTCAACTGCTTTTAGTTTGTTGGAGAACTGAGCTAATTTGGTTCATTTATTGCAAGAAAAAGAATTTTTGTAGCTGATGGCTTTGAATTTTTTTTTTTTTTTGATTGCTAGTATGTCTAATGTTTTTGGTTTGTTTTCAGCCATGATTTTTTTCTTGATAAAATTAATTTTGGCATTATATAATCCTGGGTTGTATCAGATTTGCTAGTATGAATCTCCTTCATATTTTGAATTAACTATCTCAGTTACATGGTTGTTTATTCACTTCAAAAATCCTTTCACATTCATTTTGATTCGTGATTTTCATGAACACCCCATGAAATGTGCAGAGCATGCATTACGCTTACTATTTGCCAGATGAGGAAACAGATCAAATGATTTGCTGTATACATTACAGCAAGTTAGGGATTAAAGCAAATTTAGGACTCTCAGAGGTTTTGATGCTTAGGACATTTTTAAAGTTACTAGTTGTTGTTGTCTCATTTGATTTTCCTGGCTGTCCTTTGAAAACTGGTAACTTACTTAAGGTCACCCAACTCATAATGTAGTTTTGACTATTTCCAGTGACCTATGCTGCTTCTCCAGGTATTCTCTAATAAGTATATTTGACAGTTTCTGGATAAATTCACCAAATCCATGCTTAACCTAACTAGGTTTCTTCACACTATAAGGGAGGAAAATTTCTCCATCCTCTTTGGTTCTCATTCTGGGCCTAAGTATTAAACTGATATGACAGATTGATAGTCGAAAAACATGCAAACTTTATTAAACTTACTTGTACATGGGAACCTTAGATGAAGACCTACAGTAGTAGCCGGAACAGGAAGCTTTTATACATTTTAGACAAAGAAACAATAAATTTGTGAAGAATTGACAAGACCAGAGGAGTTTGGGCCAGGGGTAGTAAATGGTGAAGAAGTAACTAGGAAGATAAGGATTAGTTTAATAGGATTTCTTTGTATAGGTTTCTCCACCTCTAGTTCTCCCCCACCCCTCCCACCACCATCTCTGCTGATAAGAATACTTTTCACATGGGAGTTTTATCTTTTGCTTTCAGGAGGGAAAAAGGAGAGTCATAATGTCCTTGCACCTGCTGTTTCTTAAATATCTTTGATTCAAAATAATCAGAATATCAAAATGGTGTATGCGTGGGGGGACATTCTGGTGTCCTGCAACACCTGTCAGATGTTCATGTTGTCACTTGAATGAATAGGTAATTCAGTGTTTGTAATCCTGTGATTGGACTTGAGTGGAAACTTTGCTGAATTTTGATAAACCATAAGGTAGTGCTACTTGCTATTTAGAATTTATTGTTCGAGCAGTCTAAGTCCAAAAGCAGACTGAAGAGATGGCTCTCAGCTGTATTTGAGTATATTTGGGTGAGGCAACCTACTTGGCATGATTCATTTTGCCTTTCTGATGAGGGATGTATATTTGGGATAGTACCTCCATTGGTTCTGATTTTTAAATTAGAAACCTATTATTCTCTTCAGCCAGTGCCATCTTCTATGTCACATTTGAGGCTGTTTCTCTTAACTTTTTCAAAAAGACTATATACTCAAATATTTGATGAGTTTTCATGTTTGAAGATTATTTGATGATATTCAATTCTTGATGTAAGTTTCAGTAATCAGAAAAAATTTTTTTTTTAATATTCAGAAGTGGAATTGGTGGGGCATATGGTAGTTTTATTTTTATGTTTTCTTGAGGAATCTCCATACTGTTTTCTATAGTGGCTGCACAAATTTACAGTCCCAGCAACAATGCACAAGAGTTCCCTTTTCTTCACAGCTTTGCCAATATTTATTATCTCTTGTCTTTTTGATGATAGCCATTCTAACAGGTGTGAGGTGATATCTCATTGTGGTTTTGCTTTGCATTTCTCTAACAATTAGTGAGACTGAGCACCTTTTCATGTATCTGTATGTCTTCTGTGGAAAAATGTTTGTTCAGTTACTCTGCCCATTTTAAAAATCAGATTGTGTTAATGAAGGGCAGTTGGCACACAGTGTTTAATTAGCTTCAGGTGTAACAGCATAGTGCTTCCTCAACCCTATACATCGTGCTGTGCTTACCACAGTTGTCACTATACAAAGCTACTACAATACCTTGACTATATTCCTCATGCTGTACCTTTTATCCATGGGACTTACTCATTCTATAACCAGAAGCCTGTACCTCCCATTCCTTTCCCCCAATCTCCCATCCTTCTGGCAACCACCAGTTTGTTCTCTGTATTTATGTGTCTATAATTGGAAATTTTAATGTTTCGTATAATACATCCACTGGCTGAATGTGGACAATTCATAGTGTGAAATTGTGGGTCTTGGATTAAGAAGGAAAGGAAAAAGACCTTCGTCCGTGCAATTGTGTATTGGGCAACAAGGACTATAATTATATTGAAAAGGTGAAGATTTTCAATTTTCCATAAAACTGAATTATCCTGACAAAATATTTTACTTATCTCCATGAAGAAAAATGCCATATCCAAGTGGACATAATATTGTATTACTGAGGGGAGAGACCACCACTGACGTGTAACTGAAGCCGGGCTGGATTCCATACTTGCTAAGCAAGGGAGAGCTCTATGTGCAGAATATAATCCTCCAAACGGGCAGAGATGTACTTAGATAGGGTTTTGAGGAAGCATGGAGTTGTAGGATTGGCATATTTTCAGTGAGACAGTTTAAGGATTGGCCAACTTGAAACTTGGGGTTTAGGGTCTGGCTGGTGCTGAGGAGCAAGTGTCCTGAAGCAAGGCAGTTGCCGCTCGGCTGACTTCCTCAGCTGAGTACTTAAGTGGAAATGTTGAGTAGAGTTGAAGGGTTGATACATTGGGGCATATTTACAACCGGTTCTGTGATTACTTGTTCCCAGCTTGGGACAAGAGCCAAAGAATAATCTTTTCCTTTCTCGAAGCTGGAGAATAGGTACTTTTTATTTTCCACATTTGTGTCAAACATTTGTTAGCAATCGCGCTAATATACACTTTGATTTTGCTTTCCTTCTGAAACTTGTAAAAAAAGAAATGAGTGCAGTGAATGTAATTTGTTTCCTATCTACCAGTCTCAGGATTATATGTTATTTGGGACCCAGGCTGCTTCAAGGATTATTTTGATATATAGTTAAAAAGGTAATATGTTATTTATGGAAATACTTGACTATTTTAAATACTGTGGTGATAGCTGTTACTTTTATGTCTGTTTTTCTCTCTTGTGGGAATGTGTCGTATCATATGCCTGCCACAGTAGTCTTGATGGACGCTGAATTATAGATCTACAAGTTTGTTGTTTTGCTGTTGTTAGAGATACATGTAGAGGTGATTACTTTTTGAAATTTAACTGGCAAATTCTTCTTATCAACATTTAGGAGATTTAATGGTTATATCATGTGTCTTATATAAGGTAGGCTGAATGATTTTAGTGTCTGTGAATCATTTTACCACAATTATATCATAGTATCATTTTTATGAAGTATTTCGGTTTAATTTTTATTTAGAATATTTTAATTTTTGGAATGAAATAAAGAGCTGTTTATGACAATTGGCTGGAACTGTGATATTTTTCTAAACTGATGTTTCACAGTAGTATTTTAGCTTTAAAAATGTTTTCCTTTGAGGTTCTAAAATAAACTCAGAGGGCATTCTTTATTCTAGAAGTTAGAAAAAGCAAAAGGAGTTTTTGATATACTTTCTATTTTGTGTTGAAGTTTTATTTAAAAGAGCCTGTGTACTGTATTTACATGGAAAAACGTCATAATATTTTAAAAAAAGAATGGGTACTGCCACGTTTATATGCAGCCCTTATTTCCTTTCTTAACCTACAGCTGTATCATACCTCACTGCCTTCCAGATGAGTATTATCCAGTGATAAAGCTACATTTATGATTTAGGTAAAGCATTTTTGTGTGAAAGCTCTTTGAAAATGTGAAGCCTGATTCTTGTTTTTACCGATAGCGCAAGTTTCTGACTTGCTATGATAGTTAACCTTAAGATTAATCTCAACCCATTATTAAACTTAACATCATGTTGTTTATGAAGAGCTATTGTTTAATTGGTAAATGATACTCAAACATTTTTAGCCTCAGCATTTAAATTTTCTAAATCTATACTAAATAGGTAGTTAAATTTCCTAGGAAAAAAGGTGTCTTTGATGCCTAAGCATGGTTACACTTTTGTTTATATGTATGAAATAATGGATTTGAAATGTGGTTTTTCTCTGTGCATATAAGCCCACCTCTGGGAATAGGTGGGCTTATATTGCCTAGTGATATGATCAAAAATAGAGTCCTAGGTAGGTGATAGTAAAATGGAAAAAACTGATAATATAAATGGATATAAAATGGTATTTCGTAGTTTTAATTTGCATTTCTTTGATTACTGCTGAGGCTGAGCTTCTCTTCATTTACTTGTTAACCATATAAATTTCACCTACAGTTTTCAGATTTAGCAAATAAAAATACAGGAAACCCTGTTAGATTTGAGTATTAGATTAACAACAAATACATTTTTAGTGTAAGTATATACCCTTGCATTAGTGGGGATATACCTATACCAATTTTTTTATTGCTTATCTTTAATTCAAATATGATGGGGCATTCTGTATTTTATCTGACAACTTTACTTCTCAAAATTGTCTGCTTCTGTCTCTTACAAAATTCTTAATTGCATTTCCTGTCTTTGTTGTTATCTTCAAGAGTTCTTGGCATACACTGGATATTAATCCCTTGTTGTTGTTTTTTTTTTTTTGTTGTTAGAAGTTGCAAACATATTCTCCCATACTTTTGCCTGTTAGTTTTGTAGTGTTTTTTTTTGTTGAATAACAAGTCCTTCATTTTGATGGAGTCAATTCTGTCAGTTCCATCTGAATTTTCCCATATTGTTTATATTTTTGAGATCTTAAGAAATCTTTCATCACTCCAAGGTCACAAATGTATTACCCTACTTTTCATTTCAACAGCTTCCTAGTTTTACCTTTCATATTTAGATCTTTAATACATTTGGTGTTTATTTTAAGGGAAGAGTATCAGGAGATGAAGTGAGAGAGGTAGTGGAAGGAGCAGATTGCATAAGGATGGTAGGCCATTGTGAGGACTTTGGTTTTTATACTCAGTGAAATAGGAAGCCAGTGGAGGTTTTGAACAGAGGGTGCCACTCTCTGAAATCTGAAATACGCTTCAACAAAAATTCTCTGATGACAATTGAGATTAGATTGTATGAGGTATGGCAGAGACTATTGATTCTTCCTCAGTATCTAGGATAGCCTTTTCTCTGTTAGTATTGGAACCCGTCTTAGAGACTGTATCTTCCTACTTCTTCTGACTATAGGAGATATCTGTGTGTTTAGGTTGGGGCCAGTTAAATGTGAGCAAAAGTGGTATGTGCAACTTCTTCAAGGTGAGGTGCTTGTCCTGTTCATCTCCCTACGCCACCTCCACCTTCCTGTTGACTGGAAAGCTGCATCAACTAGAATGGTAACAACCACCTTGAACCCAGAGACAGGCAGCCTGTGATGAGGATGGCAGAGCCATCCCTCGTCAGCCTAGGTCCCCAGATGACCTTGTGGAACAGAACCAACTACTACTCATCCTCCCCTAAGCACTTGCCTATCTCTTTACTGTTTCCAGGAAGAGAATAAACTTTCTTGTTTCAGTTACTGTATTTGTTGTCATTTTATCACAACAGCTTTCTTCATACCCAATTTAATGCCAAAATTGGTACCTGAAGCGAGGTGTTGCCATAATAAATAGCTAAAGTACATGGCACTGGCTGAGTGGTTGGTCAGCAGACGGTTAGGCACCATGTCCTAGGCTGGAAAACTGGTGACCCTTGTTACGCTATGGCAAAAGCTTGGTGAAACTGTCACCTCTGATAACTTGGAAGGCAGTCAGTGTGTCTACCATTTTGTACCCCCAGGGAAGTGATTGGAAAGACTCCTAATGTGAGGCTGCTAACATAGGTTGACCAGCTGCTTTAGCAAGGAACTGCAAGAGGGTGTCAAGTAAGAGAACAATTAGCTAGTTTGCAATTAGAGCTGGGAGGGGGTATGATTTCACTAAAGGAAGTTCTGAATGCCCATGGCCTATGCTTTGAATTAACTGAAAGGACAGTAATATGGGGTGTTGCAGGGTTGGAAAGATGGTTTCTTCTTCCCAAACAGCGAGAGGTTAGATTTGTTCTTAGGAGACTTCATTAGATTTTCTTGGCCAGAGAAAGGGGGAAGCCAGTCTAGGCAAGGATCAAATAAAGGATTTATCTTCCCACCTGAACCAGTCAATCAAGCTAGGTAAAGCTCCAGTTACAAATACAGAGTTTCAGTTCCCTAGAGCAACAAAAGTTTATTTCTTACTCATAACATGTCTGTGGCTCTGTTCCACCATCCTCTGTCACTCCAAGCCAAAGGAATAGGTTTTTGGGGACATTGCTGTTCTGTTTCCGAGGGAGAGGAGACTTGCAAAACCGCTGCTTGGAAGTAACAGGTGTTACTTTTGTTCATATTTTATTGGCCAAAGCTAATCGGGTGGCTGAGCCTGAAATCAGTCAGGCAGGAAGAACATTTTAAGTCACATGGCTTGCACTGATGTGAATGGGGTGTGGTGGTGTAATCATCCTGTCCTGTGGATCAGATGACCTCAAATTAGCTAACCTTAAATTGAGGGACAGAGGGATGGATCTGCCTCAGAGATCAGCTAATCAAAAAGGCAGAATTGACAAACTTAGCATCTACCACCAGATTAAATCTTTACTTGTCCTTACTTTCACGTGGCACTGACTGAAGACAAGAAGACATGGGGGATTTTGAGACGATTATGTTGCCACAAGTTTAGCTTGCCAAAACTTGTGATGGTTTCGCATTGTTTGACAACTAAAGCCATCTTTGACCCCCAAATATGTACCCCCTGGGAAATAGGCTATTAGCTCTTTCCTGCCTCTTTGGAGCACATACTCTCCTGTGTTCACTTCACAGATTGCCAGAAGGGATAATGGAAAAAGATATCTTCCAGAGACAAAGCCAGGCTTCAACAGACAAATGAACAAATGAGTCTCTCTCCCCACCAGGCACACAGAACCTGAGTTAAACCAAGGAACTTGGTTCCCTGGTAGAGTCGGGAGATTCGTTGCCATTCCTGTCCAGTAGTGTTTTGTCATTGGTAAGAATACCTATTTGCCATTCTTTTCAAAATGACTTAATTGCATTAATCTTACTTGTATTCCATTGTATATTGGGTGTGATGGTGGTGGTAGAGAACAAAGTTATTTCTCTATTAGTTTGTGGGTCACTGGATTGGGACAGAGACACATTGATATCTGTTGAAGAGGTTGCGTATCACCCAGAGGTCTTAGGCTTTGAGCTGAATCCAGTAACTGGTTGGGACTTCAGGTTATCCCTTTAGAAAAGGAGAGGAATGTTTCAGAGTGGGAAGAAGGATGCACTCCGACCAGCAGTATTTTGCTGGCACATAGTTCCTACACAGAAACTGTATTCCTTAGGCTTCTTGTAGCCAGATGAGACCACGTATCTAAGTTTGGGCCAGTGGATGGGAGTGGAAGTGATGTGTGCAACTTCTAAACCACATTTATATTAAACATCTGCTGTATGTCGTAGTCTTTTTTCCCCTGTCCCCATGGGTGAGGTGTAGGTGAGCCAGCTTCCATCATACAGACAAGGGCAGTGCCCCAGAGGAGTGACAGGACAGAAGAGAAGGACCCTTAGGAGGAACCCTCAGGGAGGAACCTGCCCACCTTGCTGGGACCACTTGTCTGTCTCAGGCCTACTGCACAAGACAGAAGTAAACTCTGGCTTGAGCCACTACATTCTTGGTTTTATTGTAGTAGTGTAGCCTATATCTTGGTTAATACAGATGGCAGTGATGGAAACAGGAAACAGGAAAATTAGAATCATTTTTAGTGATTTTTTTTCAGGTGAGGCTTTTCATTTATATATTCTTTCTGTGCAAGTTTATCTTTCAAACTGTCTAACAACGAGTTTAGAAATAAAGAAACTCCTTTGAACATTGTGATTTCCTTTATATTTCAGAGGTGTATTTACATATTCATGTAAAAATCCTGACATTTTCACATGATACCAATTTTCTTCGTTGCTGTAGAGTTCTTACACTTGCAAAGTTATTATTACATAACATTTGGTTTCACCATCCTATACTTTTATTACTGTTTGATGGGCAGCAGCAAGCAAGGACCTGCTGAGATGGGAGACTGCATTTGCAGCATCTCTGGTCCACTTGGGTGGGACTTTTATAGCAGCAATCTCCAGTGTGGTTGTGGGAGGGAAGAAGTAGGTTCTTAGATTGGTTTAGGAGAAGGACAAGCCAGCAAGAAAGTTAAGTTTAGGCAAGGGAGTGGGCAAAGCTGGATGATCAGATCCTAGGTTTATGGTGGATACGAAGTGAAGCCTGGAGCATGGCTAATGGATCGGGGAAAAAAATAGGGCATGAGGAAAAACTGGAATCTTCAACATATTAAGATCAAGTGAGATTTATTTATTCATTGATTCAATAAATATTGAGTATTTATCTTCCAGACACTGTTCTCTGTGGCACGGCTACTAAGATCAAAGCAGTGATCAAAACGAAGCGCCTGCCCTACTAGAGCTTACTTCTACAGGGGAGATAGATAATACACATGAATATATGAAAATGTTAAAAACAAAAATGAGGAAGGGTAAGGGGGTAGAGAGTGATTTAGATGCTATTTTAGATGATGTGAACAAGAAAAGGCTCTTGGAAGAGATGATCTCTGAGCAGAGACTGGAATGTAGTTAGGATACAGCAATGTGAAGAGCATCCCAGGGTATGCAAATAGTATGGCAGACAGAGCCCTGGCCCAGAGCTTGCCTGAGGAGTGGCCAGGTAACTGGGGAGCGTGAGTGAGGAGGAGTTATAATTACTGAGGGCCATGATACTTTAGGGCTGCGGTACGATTTGGGATTTTATTCAAGTGTCATGGGAAACCCATTAGAAAGTTGGAATCAGAGAAGTGATGTGATCTATTTTACTTTCCTGAAGGCTCATATTGGCTGCTTTGTGGAGGATTGATTGGCAATGGCGGGTAAAGAATCTAGAGAGCTGGACGGGCAAGCGACTGTAGCCTATAAGTAGCATATTGGAGTTTAAGATGTCAGCAGTTGAATGCTTCTGGGTGAAGGATCCCCTTGCCGCTCTTATAAGCAGACACACCCACTCCACAATAGGCATTATTTTCAGTGGATACAGGTCTGACCCCGACCCTTGGCTTATGCCGCACCCTTTCCTGTTTTTGACTCTGCCCCTCACCAGCTTCATTATTCATTCTTCCGTTGGGTCCTCACTTGTCTTTCAGATGTGATGCACAGTGTTATGTTGTCTGCCTAGCCAAGACTTCCTCTACATTTAGGTTCTCAGACCTTTTTTTTGGAGTCTGATTTTAGTCTTCAGAGAACTTACCTGGAAGCCTGCTGTGTAAGACAGGTGAAAGCAGTGGAAACGGAAGTTGGCGGTGTTGTGTTCTGTCCACTTAGCAGCTATTCTCTGACTCCCTGAAGCAACACTGAGCCACCTCCAGGAAACCCCAGCCTCTCAGTTCACAGTGGAAAGAGCCCTGCCTTGATCTGTGCTTTTGCCTGTCTTGCAGCAGGCCATTTCTGGGATCACCTCCAGTCATACTCTCCAGGCTCAGCCTGTGCCTTCTGAATCTTTAGGCACCTAGCTAACCAAACGACAGTATGCATGCCCTCCATTTAAAGTGGCGTGTTGAGGACTCTCAAAACTATGAGGTAGGCATGGTACATCGTCCCGAGTATTAGTTTTACTTGCGGTTATTTAATTTACTAAATTTGCACAGCAAAAATTAATGTAGTTCTAATCATAAACTATCTTTTTCAACAAATTCTTTTATTGACTCTAATTAAGAATGTAAACTTTTTGGGGCACCTGAGTGGCTCAGTCAGTTAAGTATCCGACTTTGGCTTAGGTCAGGATCTCAGCGTTCTTGGGTTCGAGCCCCATGTCGGCCTCTGCACTGAGCTTGGAGCCTGCTGCAGATTCTGCGTCTCCCTCTCTGTGCCCTCCCCACCCCTGCTTGCCCTCTCTCTCTCTCTCTCTCTCTCTCTCTCTCTCTCTCTTTTTAAAAAATAAATAAACATTAAAGAAAAAGACTGGTACTGAGGACAAACTGAGGGTTGAAGGGGGGTGGGAGGGTGGGGAGGGTCGGTGATGGGTACCAAGGAGGGGATCTTTTGGGATGAGCACTGGGTGTTGTATGGAAACCAGTTTGACAATAAATTTCATATAAAAAATAAATAAATAAAAATAAAGAATTAAAAGAAAAAAAAAAGAATGGTAACTTTGTAAAATAAGAAAATAGACGTATTGGGGCACCTGGGTGGCTCAGTCGGCTGAGCATCTGACTCTTGATTTCAGCTCAGGTCACCATCTCAGGGTTGTGGGATTGAGCCCTACATTGGGTTCTGTGCTGAGTTGGAACCTGCTTGGGATTCTGTCTGTCTGTCTGTCTCTCCTTCTGCCCCTTTGCCCCACTCGCTCTCTCTCTTTCTCTAAAATAAAAATGGAAAAAATAAAATAGATATATTATAGTTTAGAGTGTAACATCTGTGTGAACTCTTTAAGGGGCAAAACACAAAGCCAAGAAATGTAAAGTTCGTGTGGGCCATTTAGTGCCATGCCTTCAGCCTCTTGAGGGCTATTTGGTCCCTCTGCTTTGCATTGAGGATACTTTGATAGGCAAGGTTAGAACTACCTTTTTAGCTGGTTGGATTTGTAATTCTATATTACTGTTTTTATGTTTAATGGAGCTATATAACATTTTTTTTCAGCACGAGTTAGGAACTGGCTATGGTATAGACTCTGAATCTTTAGGCTTTTCTTGTTAAAGGTAAAAATATGAGTATTTTCTTCCTTTACTCAGGTTTCATTTTGACAGATGTCATTAAAGTAAGCACTGCTGCATTATAAAAAGGTCATCCTGGGCCACAAAATAAGTTTGACACTTTGGATTAAAAAAAAAAAAAATAGGGTATCCCTTGCATTAAAATCTGTAATGTTTCTTGAGTTGAGGGGGATTTTTAAGCAATAAGATAAATTTCTTTGTTTGGACTGTTTGCCATTAGGACATTGATTTAGCACTAGGGATTTTGTCTAACACTGCCAATTTGTAAGGTTAATGAAGGACTTGGTCATGTTCGCTGATGCATCCTGAGCATAGCACCTGCCATGTAACAGTAACTATTTTTTGAATGAATGAATGAATCATCTTTGAGATACCTGTGGAAATAATATTGTCTGGTTATTGATACGGGACAGCATCACAGTTGGATGAAGGCTCCTTCCTTGATGTGCTGTCACAATGTTGCTATGGCTCCTTCAAATTAATGAAAATAGGACATAGCTGTAAGTTGTTTTTATTTATTTATGTTTTTTGAGTCTGCCAGTTGTCAAGTCTATTTAATCATATAAAATACTAATTCTCTCAGTAAAATAGGGGTGGTAGCACAGAATTGGTTTATTGAGTGCAAGTAGCTGCACTAAGATTAGATGAGGTACATAGAGTGGGACAAAATGCATACAGGCAGATGAGATATCTGACAATGGACTTATATCCAGAATTTATAAAGAACTCTTACAACTCAGTGGTAAAAAGGACACCACAGTGAAAAAATGGTCAGAGGGCCTGAATAGACATCTCTCCAGAGAGGACTTATAAATTGTAAATAAGCACATGAAAAGATGCTCAGCATCATTAGTCGTAGGCTTATACACATCAAAACTACAAAAGAAAGCACTTTGTGCCAACTATTTGCTTATAATCAAAGACAGATAATAACAAGTGTTGGTAAGATTGGAGTGAACATGCATACAGTGCTGGTGGGAGAAAAAGAGGCAGCCACTTTGGTAAATGGCTTGGCAGTTCTTTATAAGGTAAAAACATCGGGGCCTGGGTGGCTCAGTGGGTTAAGCGTCAGACTTCGGCTCAGGTCATGATCTTGCAGTTTGTGAGTTCGAGCTCTGCATCAGGCTCTGTGCTGGAAGCTTGGAGCCTGGAGCCTGCTTCGGATTCTGTGTCTCCATCCCTCTCTGCCCCTCCCCCGCTCACGCTCTGTCTCTCTCTCTCTCTCTCTCTCTCTCTGTCTCTGTCTCTCTCTCAAAAATAAATAAACATTAAAAAAAATGTAAAAGGTAAAAACAGAGTTACCATATGTTACCCAGCAATTCCATTCCTGGTCTCTACCCAGGAGAAATGAAAACACACATCCGCATAAACATTTATACACTAGTGTTCATAACTGCATTATTCCTGATAGTTAAAAAGTAGAAACAAGCCAAATAAATGTCCATCAGCTGCTGAACGGATAAGCAGAATGTGGTGTATCATTCACACGATCCAGTGGAATATCATTCAGCATGAAAAAGGAATGAAGTACTGACCATGCTACGACATGGATGAATCTCAAAACATGCCACGTGAAAGAAGCCAGACACAAAAATGCTCTATATTGTATGATTCCATTTATATGAAATGCCGAGAAGAGGCATGGGGACAGAAAGTCAGTTAGTGGCCGGGGAGGGTTGGGGAAGGGAGTTGGAGAGTGACTGGTAATGCCTAGAGAGTTTCTTTTTAGAATGAGGAAAATGGTCTAAAAAATTGTTTGTGGTGATAGTTTTACAACTCTGAATATACCAAACCAATAAATCGTCTACTGTGAAAGGGTTAATTGCATGGTATGTGAATTATATCTCTTTAGCTATTAAAAAACGAATAAGTGAGGTAATGTGTGGGAATATACTTTGAGCTACTTGAGAAGATATTATTGTAGTTTGACTGTAAGGCCTTTAAATAGTAGCAGGATGACTTAGATATTTTTCCTTGCTTGCAGGTCTGTGATTTTTATGCCATGACTCAACTTTATAAGGCTGTAACTCAGCAATATAAAATATTGAAAATGTTGAAACATTAAATGAAAACTGCTTGGCTTACTATTTTTATTTAATAGGATTTTCTGAATCTGTTAATTAGCAATAAGTAGAATGTCATTAAGGAATTAGGTTTTGAACCATAAAATTTTAGAGCTGGAAGAAACTTTAGAAGTCATGTATTCTAGGCCCCCTCATTTTGCTTTGCAAGTGAGAGAAATGAGTCTAAAGTTAACTAAGATGTCTTAGGTCAGAGAGTAAGTTCTAGAACCGAGTCAGTGCTCTTTCGCTGGACTACCATTGTTTTTGGTGCTGTAATAGTAGTAGCACTATTAATATCTTTAGCAGCTATTTGAATACTTCTATATCCTAGGCATTCTGTTAGGTACTTTATGTATATTGAAAGGAACAGCTTTGAATCCAAATGACAGCCCCACCTTAGTTTAAAGCTAGGTTCTCTTTTCTGCTTATTATGGATCTTTGATAAGAAATACAATTGCTGAGAAGTTTGTTTTGCTTGCTGTTTGCTACGAGCATTGTGAGACCTTTCCTGATTGTAACCCACTGTAGAATGGGCTGTAAAACTTCCTAAATGTAGTCTGATATGTAATGGAATGAGTGATTGTATACAAACTAACCGGCATTTCTCGCTTCTGTAAACCTGCCTGCTTAGCACATTCCTCACCTACCCCCTTCCCCCTTTCTTCCTCCCGCCACAAGTAAAAAACCTCCCCTGTGCTATTTGTCTCTGTCTATAAAAACGCTATACCAACCCTATTCGTGGCCTCTTGTGTCACCGGCGACGAGTGCGCAGAGGACCAGGTTCGAACCTGCAATAAACGACCCTTGCCGCTTGGCTTTGACTTACGACTCTGGTGGTCTTTTGTGGGAGGTTTTGGAACTTCAGGCATTACATTTGGAGGTCCCACCGAGATCTCCCCCGAGCCCACCAGACTTCTGGTCAACGGGTCGTATTTGATTCCGATCGGTAAGTAAGCCGGCTCTAACGTTCTTCCTTTTCTCTCTGATCTGTGTTTCTTCTCTGGAGAACCGGTTCTGTCTGGAAGCTGGTGTGACCCTGGCGGACGCGCTATAGGGCACCCAGCCGGGGTCAGTTGGAGACGTCCACTGACATCTGGGGGCCTTCTTGGCCCATCTGGGGACCTTCTTGGTCCATCTGGGGGCCTTCTTGGCCCATCTGGGGGCCTTCTTGGCCCATCTGGGGACCTTCTTGGTCCATCAGGGGACCTTCCTGGTCCATCGGGGGGCCTTTTTGGCCCATCAGGATTCTTTTCTGTGGGCTGCTTATGCCCAACGCGCCTGCGAACTAAATACTTTCATTTTCTCTATGAACTTCCAGAGTGCTAAGAAATATCTCTAGGCGTCTAAAAAGAAAAAAACCATCTAGGCATGCCAATTGTTACCCGTATTTTGATGTGATGTGTGTCTGTGTGTCTGTCTGTTAAATCGACTGGAATGATTGTTGGGAGTCAGGGGCACGCGCCTGACTTACCCTATGTGTAGTCCCACGGCATAAGCTACGGGATTCGAGTGGGCTCTAACCCGATTTCCGCGGTGATCCTCATACGGCTTAAGGCGGTCAAAATTTATTTTGATCCAAGCAGGGGGTTTATACCTGCCCGCCCATGCTAAGAGGCACCTAAGTTCCCGCGAGGGACGCGGACGGGCGAGTAAGCGAGTGCTTCTATGTCAGTCTAAATGTATTGTCACCCCTGGGCCCTTGTAATAACCGCCGTCCTAGCCATAACCCTTTCTGTTGGGCTGGCCGAGGCGGCCCCAGAAAGTTGAAACCACTGTCAGAGATTCTTGTTGGCTCTTGTTTTTCTTTCGTGCGTCGGATGTTTTATTGGAATTAAGTGTTTTTTCGGCTGATCAGAATTAATTATTCCATCCTTTGTTCCTCTTTCCTCCTTCCTCAGCTGCCTGCGGCTTTCCCTCCCGCCCCTCCCCCCGGGGCCCAGCCAGGCCGTCAGGGGTCTCACCCTCGGAGGTCGCCTGTGCAAACTCCATCGCTGATTTCAGCCGCTTCAGGGCCCCCTCCGTGCCGCCCCCTTCCCTTCTCCTCTTCCTCAGAATCATAACATGGGCCAAACGCAGAGCACCCCTCTCTCCCTCCTTCTCACCAACTTCAGGGATGTAAAAGCTAGAGGACACAACTTAAGCCTAGACATTCGCAAAAGGAAGTTGATCACCTATTGCCGCTCTGCATGGCCCACCTTTGGGGTCAATTGGCCTACAGAGGGAACCTTCTGCCTCCCTGTGGTCCTTAAAGTAAAATAAAAAATTTTCCTACCAGGGAAAGAAGGTCACTCGGATCAGATTCCCTATATTCTGGTGTGGCAAGATTTAGTAGAAAACCCACCTCCTTGGATGGCCTCTTCCTTAATAGCAGAGTCATGCCAAATCCTAGCGGCTAAACCTATCAACCCTCCCAAGCCGCCAACTCCAACTGCACCCCCTGTTCTCCCCGACAACCAAGATTTACTTTCCCTTGACCCTCCCCCTTACCAGATTCCTCCTCTTATTCCGAAAGCTGCCCCTATCCCTGCTGCGCCGGCAGAGCCTCCCGTAGCCCAGCCCATAGGAGAACTAGAGAATAGGGAGGCTCAACCCGCGCCCAAGCCTAGTGGGGGCAAAGTCCAAGGGCTGCCGGACATACCCGTAGGCGGGCCCCACATGAGCCAGGACTCCGCCTTCCTGACTCCACCGTAGCTTTACCCTTACGGGAAATAGGGCCTCCCGATGAGACGGGGAACCCCCGACTTCAATACTGGCCCTTCTCTACCAGTGACCTATATAACTGGAAAACCCAGAATGCCCGATTTTCTGACAACCCTAAAGATTTAATAAGTCTCTTAGACAGCGTTATGTTTACCCACCAACCCACCTGGGATGATTGTCAGCAGCTCCTCCGAATCCTGTTCACCACTGAGGAGCGAGAAAGAATTCAATTGGAAGCAAGAAAGCTGGTTCCTGGAGATGACGGCCAACCCACTGCTAACCTTGATCTCATTAATGCAGCTTTTCCCTTGACCCGACCCCCACAGGATGGCTGGGACTACAACACGGCAGAAGGTAGGGGACGGCTACGCATTTATCGCCAGACTCTAGTGGCGGGTCTCCGGGCTGCTGCACGCAAGCCCACTAATTTGGCAAAAGTGTATTCAGTGATACAAGGTAAGACAGAGAGCCCTGCCGCTTATTTAGAAAGATTAATGGAAACCTTCAGACAGTATACCCCCATGAACCCCGAGGCCCCCGAAAATCAAGCTGCTGTTGTAATGGCCTTTGTAAATCAGGCAGCCACTGATATTAAAAAGAAACTCCAGAAACTAGAGGACCTGGAGGGAAAACAGATTCAGGACTTAGTCCGCATTGCCCAGCGTGTCTTTAATAATAAAGAGACTCCAGAGGACAGGCAACTTAAAACCACGTCATGATCAAAAACCGTGGCAGCCAAAAACCACACCCGCCCTCTTCACTCAAGATGCAGAATAGGGGGGACGGGGTTCGGATCCCCTCCCCGAACCTAGGGTAACGCTACAAGTGGAGGGGAACCCAGTTCAATTTCTAGTTGACACAGGAGCACAACATTCGGTCTTGATCAGGCCCCATGGAAAAATTTCTAAAAAATCTTCCTGGGTCCAAGGGGCTACCGGAATAAAAAAATATCCCTGGACCACCCAGAGGACTATGGATCTAGGAAATGGAAAAGGTCACCCATTCCTTCCTAGTCATCCCCGACAGCCCATGCCCCTTATTAGGAAGAGACTTACTCACTAAAATGGAGGCCCAAATTCATTTTACGCCAGGGGGCCCCCAAGTGACTGGCCCTCACAACCAGCCCATTACCACACTTACTCTAAGATTAGAAGATGAATATCGACTCCACCAGGGGCCACCCTCACAAAGTCAAAACATAGAGCCCTGGCTCCAACAGTTTCCAGGAGCATGGGCTGAAACCGGGGGTATGGGGTTGGCTAAACATCGCCCAGCTCTATTCATAGAGCTGAAACCGGGGGCAGATCCAGTTCGGGTCCGACAATACCCGATGTCAATGGAGGCCAGAAATGGCATCACGCCACATATCCGTCGCCTCCTAGACTTAGGCATCTTGCGTCCCTGCCATTCAGCCTGGAACACCCCCCTGCTGCCTGTACGAAAACCTAACAGTGCGGACTATCGTCCGGTACAAGATCTGAGAGAAGTTAACCGCCGAGTCATGGACATACACCCAACAGTACCCAACCCCTATACCCTCCTAAGTGCCCTCAGCCCAGAAAGACAATGGTATACTGTCCTTGATTTAAAAGATGCTTTTTTCAGCCTGCCTCTGGCCCCCAAAAGTCAAGAGCTCTTCGCCTTCGAGTGGTCCAATCCTGAGAGAGGCATAAATGGGCAACTCACCTGGACCCGGCTCCCCCAAGGATTTAAAAACTCACCCACCTTGTTCGATGAGGCACTTCACGAGGATCTGGGTGAGTACCGAAATCAAAACCCCAAAGTGACTCTCTTGCAGTACGTTGACGATCTTTTAATTGCCGCTGAGACTGCCGAAGCTTGCTTGCAAGGCACCAAAAATCTCCTCCGGACACTTGGTGCCCTGGGGTACCGGGCTTCAGCAAAGAAAGCCCAAATTTGCAGATCCGAGGTAACCTACTTGGGGTATCTGTTAAGAAAAGGCCAACGATGGCTCACTGATGCACGGAAGGAAACCGTCCTCCGCATCCCCTGACCCACAACGCGAAGGCAGACCCGGACTTGGATACCCCCCTCCATGACTGCGCTGAGATATTGGCACAGGTTCATGGAGTTCGGGAAGATTTACAGGATCACCCGCTGCCAGACGCCGAGGTTACCTGGTTCACTGACGGCAGCAGCTTTGTACATCAAAGTCAAAGGATGGACAGAGGCCTTCCCCACCAAGCATGAGACTGCGCAGATAGTAGCAAAGAAAATGTTAGAAGACATCATACCCAGGTACGGATTCCCTACCCTAATAGGATCAGACAACGGACCAGCATTCATTTCAAAGCACACCCACCAGGAAGTTTGGCCTAGATTGAAAGCCATTTATGAGAACGGGCCCCCTCCTGAGCCGCATCACTACCGACCCGGAGATTGGGTATACGTGCAGGGAACACAAGCAAGAGACCCTCCAACCACGGTGGAAGGGACCCTATATTGTGATCCTAACCACACCCACTGCTCTCAAAGTCGATAGGATTGCTACCTGGATCCATTACACCCACGCCCGACCAGCTGATCCCTTTGCGGTTCGAGAAGACTTCGTGCCGGAAGCCAACACCACCTGGACGGTTGACCAGAGTAAGACCCATCCTTTAAAATTGACTCTGCGTCGAAAACCTGACCCCGAAAACCAGCTGAGACCAAAGGCCTGGGTGTCCCATACCAAGACTGTTGCAGCAGCTCTGGACCCACAATAATCGGAGGAACACTCATTAGCGTGCTCCTGTTCACCTCCTACGGACTCATAAGTATTGCAGGCAACCCCCACATACCCTATACTTTAACTTGGGAGGTTTCTAATTTAAAAACCCAGAAAGTCTATAATACTATCCTGCTCTCCGCTTTACTCGGGCCTCTGGCCATTCTACTTCTCGCTCTCACGTTAGGCCTCTGCATCATAAACAAAATTATTAATTTTATCCAAGACAGGTTCAATGCTGTACAATTAATGGTCTTACGAACTCAGTACCAACCGCTCGAGACATTACAAATAAAAAACTGAAGATCCAAGATTGGCTCTTTAGGCACAAGGAAAAGGGGGGAATGAAAGGAACAGCTTTGAATCCAAATGACAGCCCCACCTTAGTTTAAAGCTAGGTTCTCTTTTCTGCTTATTATGGATCTTTGATAAGAAATACAATTGCTGAGAAGTTTGTTTTGCTTGCTGTTTGCTACGAGCATTGTGAGACCTTTCCTGATTGTAACCCACTGTAGAATGGGCTGTAAAACTTCCTAAATGTAGTCTGATATGTAATGGAATGAGTGATTGTATACAAACTAACCGGCATTTCTCGCTTCTGTAAACCTGCCTGCTTAGCACATTCCTCACCTACCCCCTTCCCCCTTTCTTCCTCCCGCCACAAGTAAAAAACCTCCCCTGTGCTATTTGTCTCTGTCTATAAAAACGCTATACCAACCCTATTCGTGGCCTCTTGTGTCACCGGCGACGAGTGCGCAGAGGACCAGGTTCGAACCTGCAATAAACGACCCTTGCCGCTTGGCTTTGACTTACGACTCTGGTGGTCTTTTGTGGGAGGTTTTGGAACTTCAGGCATTACAATATTTTCTTGGTTACACAGTTTATGAAGTGGATTCATTTTACCTGTGTATTAGTTTCCTGTTGTTCTGTAACAAATTAACAAAAACTTAATGGCTTAAAACAATGCAAATTTATTACCCTATGGAAGCCCAGAATGGGTGTTACTGTCAGCAGGGTGGCATTCCTTTCTGGAGATTTTAGGGGGCATCAGTTTTCTTGTCTTTTCCAGCTTCTAGAGGCTGCCCACATACCGTGGCTTGTGGTCTCTTTCCATGTACAATGCCAGTGGTGGTGGGTCAAGTCTCACATGCAGTCTTTCTGGTTCTGACTCTTTGGCTTCTCTCTTTTCCCTTAAACACCCTTGTGGTTACTGTGGGTCCACTTAGATATTCCAGGATGCTCTCCTTATTTTAAGGTCAGTTGCTTAGCAGCCTTAATTCCCGTTTCCATGTAACATAACGTATCCACACATTCCAGGGATTAGGATGGCAGATATCCTTGAAGGGGCATGGTATGCCTACCGTGCCTACCACAGTTTGTTAAGAGGTATTAGATCAGAGAGGTTAAGTCATTCAAAGTTGCAACATTAGCAAATGAAAAAGCCGGTATTTTATAAACTGTGACTGTTACTTAGCATATTTTTTATGACTGCATGGTCTTTTCCACAAATGCTGTTTGACCTGACAAAGTAAATTGGATGGTGAGCGGTGTCCAAATAGTAAATACCTCTTTCTTATTAAAGTAAATGTGATTTTACTTTAATAGTATCAAGGTATAGGCTATATTATTATGGAACAGTTACAAGCATGGTAGAGGAGTATATTTATTGATATGGAAATGTGTATGACTCATCAAGGCTTTTCAGTTCATTAACACCCTCCCCCATTTTTCTCTATTCATTAGTTCCCTTCTGTCATCAAGTTTTTCCTTATCTAGCCTAGCGGCCCCAATTCAAGCTGCACTCCGGAAGATTCCCTCAATTCCTTTGCATCTCTTTGATCTCTCCTATCTGGCAAAGCCTTAGGACTGGATGAGCCCAACTACCTGCTTGTTGATTTCACGTCAGGGATATACTCAGCAGTCTCAAAACTGCCGAGCAGTCTTCCCACGTGGCTCTGTTATCTTACTCCCACAGCATACCTCCTCCATTCTTTCAAACAGCCTACCCCCTCCCAGTGCCACTTGCCATCTTAGCTGTTTTCCATGGAGTGGACTGCTGTTGAGCATCGGTCCTTTTAGGAACACTCTTCTTTTGGCCTTTGTCACACCACCTTTTCCTGGGTTTCCTTTTCCCGTTCTGGCTAACCCTTTTTAGTCTTCTGTGTTGGTTCTTTCACTTTTACCTGACCACTGAAAAAGAAGTTCCTCAAGGTTCTTTTTTTTTTTCCTCACTTTGCACTTTTGGTTTTAAAAATGATTTATATGTCTCCCATATTTATTTCTCAGGCCCAGGTTTTATCAGCCTCAGCACTAGTGACATTTAAGGTGGGGTAAATTTTTGTTAGGGGGCTGTCTTATGCACTGCAGCATGTTTAGCAACATCTCTGGCCTCTACCCACTAGATGCCAGTAGAACCGCCTCTATCCCAGAAGTGACAACTAAAAATGTGTCACACATTGCAGAGTGTCTCCTGGGGGGTAGAATCACCCCCAGTTGAGAACCATTTGGCTAGACTAAAGCTGTCTTGAGGATCTAAGGATAACACAATATTGGCAGCTCCTTTTGAACGTCTCCTAGGCATCTCCTACTTAACATGATCAAAATGGACTCTTGTTATTTCCCCCGATATACTCTTCCCCCAGCTCTCCTCATTTCATTTATGGCCTTACAGGCCATTGGAGATACTTTGACTTTTATTCTAAGTGGACTTGGGAACTATCAGAGGGTGTGGGGCTAGGAAATGATAGGATCTCACTTAGTGCAGATCATTGTTGAGAAGAGACTATGAGTTAGAAGGGTTAATATCTGTAATACCTGAAGAGTTCTCTTAAACTTAATGAGGAAAAAAATATCAAGACTTAGTACATAAGTGGACAGAGAATTCTAACAGATGAGTAATACTGTTGTAAAAATGTAGGAATATGTTCATCATCACAGGTAATCAAAGAAATGCATTTTAAATCTGCCTTGAGTCACCCCTTCTATTCTCTTGAAAGTACTAGAAATTAAAATAATGCCCAATTCTGGTGAGCTTTTAATGAAGTGGGGCCATTCATGCTTACTTGTTTCTTATAGATACTCTCGGCCACTGCCGTTCCCTGAACATGTGTGATTTCAGATTCTTATGCCTTGTCTATATTGCATTTCCCCTTCTTCCTCCTGGCCTCCTATTGACTCCTCATCTTTTGAGAGCAGCAGTCAGATGGGAGAGGCATCCCACCCCACTTAACACTGCTGGTGAGCCAGCCTTGATTTGCTGCCTTCAGCACTGCACTGTATTCCTGGGTATATGTGTAACCCTTGCCTCTTGAGTGGGGGTTCTTGTGATTAGGGGGTGGTCAGTTGTCTCCGGGACTGGCACACAGTGGTTGTTCAGTAAATGTTGAACTAAATTACTGAAATGTGATGGATGTTTTAATGAACTACAAGTATGTCAAGGTGATGTGGTCACTGAAAGTGTAATTATGAGTGTATTCTATGGCAGAATTTTATAACAATACTAAGGTATGTTTACTGTAATTTAACCACATTTGAAAAGTAATATGTAAAACATGAAATTTTAAAGATTTTAAATTATAGGTAATAAATAATTTTCTTTATTACATAAAGATAACTTTGTAATCTTCATGCTAAAATGTATAATTTTTAAAGTCAGCTGGCAGACTTCTCTCACCCTCTCCTCATCAAAGGCTACACTCTTTGTCTTGTTGAGTTATCTGGTTTAACTATCAGGAAACAGGGTAGACCTCCCCAGACTGTGGGCTCACAGGGGTAGCTGCATTTATGTGAATGAATTAAGTCTCCAAGCATAGTTGAACTTTTACTATGATTGAATGTATATAGGTTGAGAAGTATTTTCCTTTTTCGTGTTTTTTTTCCCAAATGATTCCATCTCCTAGGTATATGGTGCTTAGTATTTTGGAGTTTATAAATGCATTCACATTATCAGTGATACGTTATACAGCTTTCGATGATGTCAGATATAAATGGTAATTGACTTCTTTTACATTTTTTGAGTATCTACCATCTGTCGGTGACTGAGATACAGAATGCCTTCAGGGGAGTCCTTGTCTGGCAGGAAAGATGGGCAGCCATGATCACGTGATGAACATATGGTGGGGTGCAGGAGGAGGGAGAAGCAGTTATTTACCAAGAAAATCGGCAAGATAAGATGACTTTTTTCCCAGTAAGATGACTCTTGAGCAGGACTTCAGAAGATGAACTAGATTTTTGCCAAAAGGCGGAAAAAGGAAAGTATAAACAGAAAGGTGGAGGTGTGGAAGTATATGATGTGTTCACAAGCCACTGAAAAGCTTTAGAGAGGGAGATGACATGATTGTTTTTGTATTTTGGAAAGAAAACTGAGGTCCATATGCAGAATGATTGTTTCGAGGAGACACGTGAAGAGTGGTTCTCAGTCTTCTTCGCTTTGATTTTTGCATGCTTTCCCATATGATGTTTTTGTAATCATCCCTAGTTTTCGATTGCAACATAGATAAGACAAGTTATATATTATGCACAGTTCTGGCCAGCCAACCATATGGCCTTTCTCAAATTAATAGCTGTATAACAGAGTGTCTCTTAGGAAATTCTGGATGAGAACCAGTGGATTAGAGGAATGAGATCAACTAAGAGGCCACTGCAATGTTCCAGACAAGAGGTGATGGCTTAAATCAGGGCAGTGACAGAAATGGATGGGAGGGAATATATATGAGACGTTTTCCTGTATAGACTTGGTGGACTTGAAGTGTGGGGGTAGGGAGAAAAAGGAATTACAGATCAGTGTTTCTCAGATTTTAATGTGCACTTGAATTGCCTGGGGATTTTGTTAAAAGGTAGATCCTAATTCAGCATGTCTGGGGTGGGGCAGTCTTATGTTTCTAAAAAGATTCCAGGTCATGAACAACAAGCACTGTTGGTCCATGGACCAACCTTTAAATAACAAGGGTGAGAGAACTTGAGTGTCAGGCTCTAGTTTCCAGCTGGTAATGTCATTATCTGAAATGGGGAACACAGGAGAAAAGAAAGGTTGGAGTGGAGTCCTTTTGGGACATTAGGTATAAAATTGTAGGCACCTGGAAATTTGTATTTTTAACTCAAGAGAGAAATCAGCCCCAGAGATACAAATTTGGGAATCAGGATTTCATCGATTGTAGTAAAAGCTGTAAGAATGAATGACATTACCTACAAGAAAGAGGTAAGGGTAATACTAGAGTATATACTTACTCCCGTTTGCCAGAATTTTAATGCTCCATTTAAGTTACTTTATAAACTAGCAATGGGGAAGAAATTGGATAGACGGCCTCCTTTCTATGAACAGTGTGTACGTACAAATTTCAGGAGTGGAGAAGTCTTTGGAAAGGTTAAATATTCCCTGGTCAGGTTAAAAATGAATTGAAGTACCTTCTGTTAGGTAAATTCATTTATACAAACAAATATGTATTAAACAGCTTCAAAATGCCAGCTACTTATCTATGCTCTAGGGCTAAAATAGTAGCAGATAAGATGTGTCACCCAAATGTCGGATTACGGGGGAGATAAGCAAAGTGATTACAGTAGAGTGTGAGAGATACTGAGGTGGGGGAGTACAGCAAGGACACCTGTGATTCAGTGTGGGGATGAAGAACTATCTCTTGAGGAAGTATCATTTAAGCTGAGAAGAGAAGCCTGAGCCAGATGACCTAGAAGATGTGGGGGAGGGCATGACAGCAAAGGCTGGGAAGGGAAAAGGCCCTGCAGGTTGAAGAAGGGCAGTGGGGCTGACCCACAGAGCATGTGGTGTGGAGAGTAGTGAAAGATGAGGTTGGAGAGGTGAACAGAGTCCATGGCTAGGCCCTTTCTCCTGGGACTAGGTAGAGGGTGGAGGGAGAAAATGATGTATTTTCTAAAGGAAAAAGTATTATTCTGCCTGGGTGTAGTTCAAACAATAGTCTTATGCGTATGGTTTTATAAGGGTTTTATGGACTGGCCCAGGACCGGAATGACTCATAGTAACATTGTTTCTATAGGAAAAATGTTTTGGGCTTCAAAAACTGTCTTACAATTTAACTTCCAATTTTATTTTTCACCATTTGGGGACTGCTTGGATACACATACAGTTCTAGGGCTTTTTGTTATTTGTGTTCAAATTGCACTTTCTTTAGTGTTTATCTACATGGCCACAGTGTTGATTTTCCACAGATGTAGTTGAAATGTTTTCTTTTCTTGAACAGATTTAGAAAAGGTATGGAAATAAAAATAGAAACCTTTTAATACACTGTTTGCTTTTCAGAGTGTTTGTTCTTTCAAGTTAAAGGTTTCCTCTGTAAACTATATTGTGGTATGATGTTATATACCAAGAAAGTTGGAAAATTGTTACAAACAGAAAGTAAAAGACATTGGTGTGATTTCACTGCTGAAGTCAAAGGGAATGCAGAAGGTAAACAAAACAAGGCTTAAATACCTAGCTTTTAAAAATACGTTAATAATCATGAGGTTATCACCATCATCTTCTTCGTGGCTAACTATTGTTATTGTGAGAAATACTAGATATTTTAAAGCAGAATAGAGCTGTTAAGGCCTGTCCCTTTATAAAATAGATCTATATGAGCTTCATTTTGTTTAATAAATGAAACTTCAGTCTGGAAGTCCCTCAAATTCCCATGTCTCCAATAGGCAAAGTTAATTTTATTCACATCCATCTGAGTGAAAATGTCTTTCAGTATCAGAATGCTTTCAGCTGGCAAGTGACAGAAGACCCAATTGAAACTGAAAATATTAAGTTAATTTTATGATCTCATATAACTAGAAATTTGGAAGAAAGATGGTGTTATAGTTGGTTCATGTAGCAGCTAACTGCTGTCATGAGGCTCTCAGGATCTTTCTGTCTTTCCTTTCTAACATCTTAGATGAGTTAGCCTTTGTCCTCAGGCTTGTCCCCTTCTGGTCTGAAGATGACAGGCAGCTTTAGTTCCAAGCTTTATGCCCTCGTATAAAAGAACCCAAGATTGTAAGAAAGGAAGGTGTCTCTTGTCTTAGTTTAGGCTGTTGTAGAAAATACCAAAGACTGGGTGGCTCAAACCACAAACATTTATTTTGCTTTGTTCTGGAGTCTGGGAAGTCCAAGATCAAGTTGCCTGAACATTCTTGGTGAGGGCCCCTTTCTGGCTTGAAGACCACCACCTTTATGCTGTTTCCTCACATGGCAGAGGGAGAGTGCTCTCTAGTCTCTTTCTCATTTTATAAGAACACTATAATACCATTAGTGTTCTTATAAACTAAGAACATCCTCATATGAGGGCTCCACCCTCATAACCTGATGTAACCCTGATTACCTCCCAAATGCCATCACAGTGGGGATTAGGGCTTTAATCTGTGAATTTTGTCAGGGTGGAGGGAGGCACAAAAATTCATGCCATAGCATCTTTTTTATGTCTTTTTTAAGAGTGAAAAAACACTTTTCCAGAAACCTCTCAGCAGACTTCACTAGTTGAATTTACATCATATAGCCCATTTCTAAACTGGTACGTGGCAAGAGATATAGAAGTCCTGTGATTGGCTTAGACCAGTCAGGATTCGTGGCCCTCCTGACTTCCCAGAGAAGAACTAAATTAAGATTCTGTTGTCCAGGAAGGAGAATGGACCTGGAAGACACCCACTGGTGCCTGCCATACCTTCCAAGGCCAGTTCCTCTGCCTGGGCTCTGAATCTTTTTCTACCTTTTAGAGGACTTTATTCTGTTAATCCTTTTTTTTTTTTTTTTTTTAACATTTATTTATTTTTGAGAGAGAGAGCACGCACAAGCAGGGGAGGGGCAGAGAGAGAGGGATACACGGAATCAGAAGCAGGCTCCAGGTTCCACGATGTCAGCACAGAGCCCGATGTGGGCTCAAACCCACAGACCGTGAGATCATGACCTGGGCCGAAGTCGAAGTTGGTGGCTTAACTGATTGAGCCACCCAGGCACCCTACTGTTCATCCTTTTTTAAATCACCTGTGTCTCTTCTCATTCTTTTAAAGCTATATTGAAAGAATCTACATGTGCTGTCTCCATTTCTCTTCCTACAGTGTAGTCCTTAAATTTACTGTAATCTGGATTCTGCTTTAACCTTTCCTTTCCCTTCTGTCATCATCAGTGCCCACCTGATTGCCTGATTCTTCACCCGTATTACCGGTAGTGTTTGGCAAGACCATTGGTTCTGTAGGGTTAGCACACACCAGAATCATGTAGAGGGTGATTAAAAACATAGTTGACTGGGCTCCATCTCTAGAGTTTCTGATTCAGTAAGTCTGAGCTGGGGCTTGTACATTTGAGCTTACTTTTGATATTATTGATTTTACTAACTACTACCTTTTTCCCGAGTTTCAAAACTCAAAATTACCTCTCAAACCTGCCCTTCTTGTTCTTCCTGTATTCTCTGTTTTATTGATGAATACCAGCGTCTTTTTTTGTCAAGTAAGAAATCTGGAACTCATCCTGGTTTTTTATTCTTCCTTACCCCCATATATAGTCAATTCATGTGTCCTACTCTAAATGTCCTTCAAGTACATCATTTTTGTCTCCATCCCTGTTGTCTCTGCATTAATTTGAACACTCATTTCTTTTCACTTATGCCACTGGAATGATCTCTAAAGTGCTTGTCATATATCCAATCGCATATTTTCTCTTATTTATACTTCATACTGTTGCAGAGTGTTTTTTTTTTTTTTTAATGCAAGTCTGATCATATTATTCCTGAGCTCAGAATTCTTTGGGCTGTTAAACCTTCCAGATAAAATCCAGACTCCGCACCATGCAAGCAAAGAGCTTCAGGATTATGTCTGCCCACCTGTCTAGTGTTTGCTTTTTCTCCCCTCTTCTTTACTGTACTTCAGTATTGAGCTTGACTTAATTCTTCTCTTGGGCTTTTGAGCCTTTGCATGTTTTCTCTTTGCCTGAAACATTTCTCCTTCCCCCTTCGCTGCTTTGGTAGGTCTTGCTTATCTTCCAAGACTTAGCCCAAGGATGCCTCTGCTATTGCCTCACTTCCCTGGTCCCTTTCCTTTTCTATTCCTGGAGATTAGGCATTCCTTTCTGTACAACCATAGAGGTATATAAATGGTACTCATTTAGTACTGAAACACTATTCAGTTCTGCAGGTTTATTGGGTACTTGCTCCCTCTAGGCTATAATTTCTATGAGGACAAAGATTGTACTTTTCATCTGTTTCCTAATATAGCACCTAACATAATAAGAAATGTTTGTCAAATGAATATTAAGGATCATTTTTACTGATAGAAACTGGTCATAAAATCAAATCTGAAAAACTTAGGACTCAGAAACAAACAGGAGGGTGACAGAAACACCTTAGACTTTATATATAGTTGGATTTGTTCAGGATGCTGGGTGGAATTTATGGTTCTTAGAGAATTTATAGGGGTTGGTGATAGGTTGTAGACACCACATGAGTGATGTTCAAATTAGGTTACCTTTTTTATTTCCTGGAGAGTTAGGGTGAAATCTGGAAATAGGACTGCTGTTAAGTTTTTGGGCTTATTAAGAACTCTGCCAAGTAGGATAAGCACAACTGATTGCAAAATTTTCTGATATATATATCTACACATATATGCATGTGTATATATGTGATATATATATATTATATATGTGTGTATGTGTGAAGGATGGTGTGTGTGTGTGTGTGTGTGTGTGTATATATATATATATGTATATACTCCCTATTTCATTGCTTGTTTAGAATTCTATGCAGATTTTAAAAAGTGATGGTTATTATAAAGCTGCCATCTCTGTTATATATAGATTTTATTTTCAATGTTTTAAAGGTTAGCTTATTTATCCACTATTTTTGAAAATATATATCTGCCAGAAATTTCATAGTAGTTGTATGCTCTAAGCTTGCATTGTCCATGTGGTAGCCATCAGCCACATATGATTATTTATATTTGAATTTAAACTAGTTAGAATTAAATTAACAATTCAATTCCTTAATCATGCTAGCCACATTTCAGGTGCTCAATAATTGGACAGTATAGACATAGGATAGAAACAGTGACTTTGAGTGGCATATTAGACCAGATGAACTTAACATATATATCCAGAACATCCCATCCCAAAATGCCAGGATACACATTCAAGTGTACACGGAACATTCTCCGGGATAGATCATTTGTTAGGCCACAGAATAAGTCTCAAGTTTAAGAAGACTGAAAGCATATCAAGCATATTTTTTTCAATCACAGCAGTGTAGAACTAGAAATTGATTACAAGAAGGAAACTGGAAAATCACACAAACACATGGAGGCTAAACAGCATGCTACTACACAACAGTGGGTCAACGAAGAATCAAAGACAAAATGAAATAATACATATGGACAAATGAAGATGGAAGCATAGCAGTTCAAAATCTTTGGGATGCACTAAAAGCAGTTCTGAGAGGAAAGTTTGTAGTGATACAGTTATAGATCAAGAAATAAGAAAAATCTCAAATAAGCAATCTAACCTTACACCTAAGGGCTTTGAAAAAAGAACAAACAAACCCAAAGTTAGTAGAAGAGGGCGATAATAAGGATCAGAACAGAAATAAATGAAATAGAGGCTAAAAAAATAGAAAAGACCCATGAAACCAAGAGTGGTTCTTTGAAAAGATAAATAAAATTGATAAACCTTTAGCCAAACTTGTCAAGAAAAAAAGAGAGGACTCAAATAAGAAATGCAGGAGGAAAAATAACAACTGACACTGTATGAAGGTCATGACATCATGGAATATAAAGGATTATAATAGACTACTATGAAGAATTTTATGCCAACAAGTTGGATAACAGAAGAAACGGGTGACTTCCTAGAAGCATATGATCTTCCAAAACTGAATCAGGAAAAAAATAGAAAAATTGAACAGACTGATTACTAGTTATTAAATTGAATTGGTAGTAAAAAATCTACCAACAAACAAGAGTCCAGGACCAGGTAGATTCACAGTTGAGTTCTACCAAACATTTAACAAGAGTTAATACTGATTCTTCCCAAGCTATTTCAAGAATAGAAGAAGGAAAACTTCCAAATTAATTTTATGAGGACAGCATTACCCTGGTACCAAAACCAGACAAAGATGCTACAAAAAAAGAAAACTATAGGCCAGTAATACCTGATGAACATAGTTGCAAAAATCCTCAACAAAATATTAGCAAACTAAGTTCAACAATATATTAAAAGAATCATTCACAGCGATCACATGGAATTTATTCTAGGGATACAAGGAGAGTTCATTATCTGCAAGTCAGTCAACATGGTTCATCACATTAACAAGAGGAAGGGTAAAAACCACATGACCATCTCAATAGATATAGAAAAAGCATTTGACAACATTCAACATCCATTCATGATAAAAGTCTTCACAAAGTGGGTTTAGAGGAAACATACTTCACCATGATAAAGATCATATATGACAAACCCGCACCCACAGCTAACATTATCTCAGTTGCAAAAACTAAAAGCTTTTCCTGTAAGATCAGGAATAAGACAAGGATGTCTTCTGTTACCACTTTTATTCAACATAGACTGGAAGTCGTAGCTGCAGCAGTCAGACAAGAAAAAAAAATAAAAGGCATCCAGATTGGTAAGGAAGAAATAAAACTTCACTACGTAAGAGTGACATGATACTCATATATAGAAAACCCCAAAAAACTATTAGAACTGATAAATGAATTCAGTAAAGTTGCATGATACAAATTAATATATAGAAATCTGTTGCATTTCTATACACTAATACCAAACTAGCAGAAAAAGATATTAAGAAAATCCCATTTACAGTTGTGCCAAAAAAATACGTAGGAATAAATTTAACATAAGAGGTGAAAGACCTATATTCTGAAAACTATAAGATGTTGAAAAAAGAAATTGAAGATGACTCAAACAAATGGAAAGATATACCATACTCATGGGTAGAATTGATATTGTTAAAATGTCCATAGTACCCAAAACAATCTACAGACTCAATGCACTTCCTTTCAAAATACCAACTATATTTTTCACAGAACTAGAACAATTATAAAATTTCCAGCTCATATAATTACAATTTTTTTCTTAGTTATGTACTACTGATATTTTTAATGATTCTTTGAGATTTTGTAAGTGCTAAGGAATACATTAGTGTGGTGGTGGGGGTATATAATAGTGATTAAAACAGATTTACTTCTTGCCTTCAGGGAAATTATACCATAATGGATGAGGTAAGACAGTGAACACATCAATAAACTATATAATTACCAAAAAAAAAAAATCCCAAAATTTGTATAGAACTGCAAAAGACCTTAAATAGCCAAAAAAAATCTTGAGAAAGCACAAAGCTAGAGATACCAAGATCCTAGATTTCAAGATATACTACAAAGCTGTAGTAACCAAAACAGTATCTCTCTCTCTCACACACACACACACACACACACACACACACATACAATGGAACAGGATAGAAAGCCTAGAAAGAAACCAAGCTTATATGGTCAATTAATCTATGACAAAAGAGGCAAGAATATGCAATGGGGAAAAAACAATCTCTTCAACAAATGGTATTGGTAAAACTGGATAGCTACATGTAAAAGAATGAAACAGGACCACTCTTAAACAATACACAAAGATAAACTCAAAATGATTAATGATTTAAATGTGAGAACTGAAACCATAAAAGTCCTAAAGGAAAGCATAGGAAGCATAGGCAGTAATCTCTTGGACTTCATGGCCTTCACAACATATTTATGGGTGTGTTGCCTGAGGCAAGGGAAACAAAAGCAAAAAAAAAAAAAAAAAAAAGACTAAATGAGATTACACCAAAAAAGCTTTTGTACAGCAAAGAAAACTATCAAGAAAATGAAAAGGCAGCCTACTGAATGGGAGAAGATATTTGCAAACGATATTTCTAAGAGGTTAATATCCAAAATATATAAAGAACTTAGATAATTCAATGCAGAAATCCCCCAAATAATCTGATTAAAAATGGGCAGAGGACCTGAATAGACATTTTCCCAGAGAAGACATACAGATGGTCAACAGACACATGAAAAGATGTTCAGCATCAGTAATCATTAGGAAAATGCAAATCAGAACCACAATGAAGTATCGCCTCACACCCGTCAGAATGGCTAGTATCAAAAAGACAAGAAATAATAAGAGTTGGCGAGGATGTGGAGAAAGGGGAGCTCTTGTGCACTTTTGGTGGGAATGTAGATTGGTACAACCACTGTGGAAAACATTATGGAGGTTCCTAAAAAAACTAAAAATAGAAATACTATCCAGTAATTCCACTACTAGGTATTTACCCAAAGACAACGAAAACACTAATTTGAAAAGATATGTGCACCCCTATGTTTATTGCAACATTATTTATAATAGCCAAGATATGGAAAACCAGTATATGAATGGTTAAAGAAGAGGTAGTGTATACACAATGGAATATTACTGATCCATAAAAATGAATGATAGATCTTGCCACTTGTAACAATATGGATAGACTTAGAGGTAGTACTATGTTAAGTGAAATAAGTCAAAGACCAATACCCTATCATTTCACTTACATGTGGAATCTAAAAAACAAAACAGACAAGCAGAAACCCAGAAACAGACTCGTAAATACAGGGAACAAAACTGGTGGTTGCCAGAGGGGAATGGATAAAATAGGCTAAAGGGATTAAAAAGTATAAAATTACATTTATAAAATAAATGTCGTAAAGATGAAAAGCACAGCATAGAGAATGTAGTCAATAACATTGTAATAATGTACAGTGACAGATGATAACTACACTTAGGCATGGGGAACACTGTATAATGCATACATTTGACAATCACTATTGTATGCCTGAAACTAATATAACATGTATGTCAATTATACTTCAATAAAAACTTTTTTTTTAATTCAGTTCCTCAGTCATGCTAGCCACATTTCAAATGCTCAATAAATGTATACAGATAGAGGATATTTTCATTATTGTCTTAGCAAATAGTTTAGTCAGATGATTAGGATATAATCTCAAATTCCTATTTTTTAAAAATCCGCAATGAGAAAAAAATGAAATCCTGCAGCAATGTGGATGGAACTGGAAAGTATTATGCTAAGTGAAACAAGTCAGAGAAAGATATCATATGTTTTCACTCATATGTGGATCTTGAGAAACTTAAGGCCATGGGGGAGGGAAGGGGGAAAAAATAGTTACAAACAGAAAGGGAGGGAGGCAAACCATAAAAGACTCTTAAATACAGAGAACAAACTGGGTTGATGGAGGGTAGGGAAGAGGGGGAAATGGGTGATGGGCATTGAGGTGGGCACTTGTTGGGATGAGCAGTGGGTGTTGTATGGAAGCCAATTTGACAATAAATTATATTTTAAAAAATCCAAATATGACCCTTAAAAATGTGTTTTTATTATAAAATAAAACATATGCTATAAGAAACATATTATAAAATACATGGTTTACTGAATTATTGCAATGCTGATAACACCCAGGTCAGGAAATAGAACTTTGTCCATCATCCTTAAAACTCTTCCATGTGTCCTGTGTCAATCACAATCCTCTCTTCTCTCTTAAGTGATCATTATCTGAATATTCATAATAATCACTTAAGTTTTTAAAAAATTATTTGTGGAGTTAATTAGCTTCCTTAGACACTATAGTTTGGTTTCAACTAAAATAAGAACATTTTAATTGCGATACAATTTCCATGTCATTAAATTAACCCATTTAAAGTATACAATTAGGTGGTTTTAGTGTAGTCACAGTATTGTACAACCATTGCTACAATCTAGGTTTAAGGCATTTCCATCACCCCCTAAAAGAAGACTATACCTGTTGGCAGTCACTGCCTATCCCTATTCTTCCAATCAACCCAGCCTGACAACCATAATCTACTTTCAGTCTATACATTTGCTTATTCTGGTTTTTCATGTAAGTTGAATCTTACTGTATGTGGTCTTTCACTTAGTATAGTGTGTTGAGGTTCATTCATGATGTAACATATATTAATATTTTAATTAATATTAAATTATTATTAATAATTTAATTTTTATTGTTGGATACTATTCCATTGAATGGATATGCCACATTTTGTTTATCCATTCATCAGTTGATAGACATTTGGGTTGTTTCCACTTGTTGGCTATTATGATTAATGCTGCTATGATATTTATGTTCAAGTTTTTGTGTGGGTGTACATTTTCATTTCCCTTGAGTACTTACTTAGTAGTGGGAATTGCAGGGTCAAATGGTACTCTATCTTTTAGACTTTTGAGGAACTGCCAAAATGTTTTCCTAATTGACTGTACCATTTTTCATTTCCACCAGCAATGGAGAGGATTCTAATTTCTCCACATCTTCATCAGTACTTGTTATTTCTATTGTTGATTATAGGCATGAAGTCGTGTCTCATTGAATATCAAATTGATTAAAAATGTATTGTGATTTTCACTTGCATTTCCCCAGTGGTTAATGATGTTGAGCATCTTCTCATATGTTTATTAGATGTTTGTAAATCTTCTTGGGAGAAATGTCTATGCCAGTACCATGCTGTGTTGATTACTGTAACTATATAGTAAGTTTTGAAATCGGGTTATGTGAGTCTTCCAACTTTCTTTTTCTTTTTTAAGATTGTTTGGCTCTTCTAGGTCCCTTGCATATCCATATGAGTTTTAGTAAAAGTTTGTCAATTTTTGGAGAAAAGACATCTTGGATTGTAATGGGAATTATGCCAAATATGTAGACCAATATGGGAGTATTGACATCCTAACAATATTGAGTCTTAACAGTTCATCAACATGGCATGTTTTTCCATTTAAGTTGTCTTTAATTTCTTTTAACAGTATTTTGTAGTTTCCACTGTGCAAGTCGTATACTATTTTTGTTAAATACATTCTAAAGTGTTTTAATCTTCTCAATTAAAATTTTCTCTATTTTAATCTTCCTTCTCAATGGAATTGCTTTCTTAAGTTTATCATTTCAATTTTGGATTGGTTATTGTGGTTGTATAGAAAAAAAAGAATTTTTTGGTATATTCTTACATCCTGCAACCTTGCTGAGCATGGTTATTCTAAAAACTTTTTTTAAAGTAGATTCCTTAGGATTTTCTTCACACAAAACTCTGTCATCTACGAATAGAGATAGTTATACTTCTTTCCAATCTGGATCTTTTTTTGTTTGTTTGTTTTTGTTTTTTTCTTGCTTAATCGTATTGGTTAGAACTTGCAGTGAACTGTTAGGTAGAAATGGTAAGAAATAGGACACAATTCTCTTGTTTCTAATTTTAGGAGGGACACATTCAGTCTTTCATTATTAAGTATGATGTTGGCTGTGAGTTTTTGTAGATGTCTTTTGTCTGGTTGAGGAAGTTCCTTTCTATTCCTGGTTGTTGAATGCTTTTTGTGATAAGAGAGTGTTGGATTTTAGCAAATACTCTTTTTGTATTTATTGATATTATCATGTATTTTTTAAAAAATTCATTAATGTAGTATTAGTTAATTTAGTTAATATATTATTGATTGGGTTTCTTGGTCAGTGGGTATTGAACCAACCTAGCATTCCTAGGGTAAATCTTACTTGGTTGTGGTTTTAATCATTTTTACATATTGCTGGATTTGCTTTGCTAGTATTTTGTTGAGGATTTTGCATCTATATTCATAAAGAATGTTGGTCTATAGTTTTCTTATGTCTTTGTCTAGTTTTGGTATCAAGTAATACTGGCCTTGTGGAAGTGTTCTCTCTTCATGTATGTTTGGTTGGTTTGTTTTGGAAGACTTCTTTAAAGATTGGTATTCTCATTTAAAGGTTTGGTAGAATTACCAGTGAAGCCCTCTGGTTCTGTACTTACATTTGTTGGAAGTATTTTAATTACTAACTCAATCTGTATTTGTTACAGGCCTATTCAGAGTTTGTATGTTTTCTCTGTCAGTTGTAGTTGTTTTTTTAAGAATTTGTTCTTTTTGGGGCACCTGGGTGGCTCAGTCGGTTAGGCGTCCAACTTCTGCTCAGGTCATGATCTCACGGCTCATGAGTTCAAGCCCCGCGTCGGGCTCTGTGCTGAGAGAGGTGCTGACACCTCAGAGCCTGGAACCTGCTTCAGATTCTGTGTCTCTGTCTCTCTCTCTGCCCCTCCCCTGCTCATGCTCTGTCTCTCCTGTCTGTCAAAAATAAACATTAAAAAAAAAAAAAAAAGAATTTGTTCTTTTCATCCAAGTACTCAATTGGTTGATGTACAGTTGTTCATAATATTCCTTTATAATAACTTTTATTTCTGGAAGGCAATAGTAATGTTCTTTTGTTCATTCCTGATTCTGGTAATTTGTGTGTACCTTTATTTTTTCTCAGTCACTCTAGCTAAAGGTTTGTCAATTTTGTTGATCTTTTCAAAGAAACAACTTTTGTTTGCATTGATTTTCTTTTTTGTTTTTCTATTCTTTATTGCATTTTTTTTTTTTGCACTTGAATCTTTATTATTCCCTTACTTCTGCTTGCTTTTCTGTGTACTCTTCTTTTTCTCAGTTCTTAAGATGGAAATTTAGGTTATTCATTTGAGATCTTCTTTTTTAACATAAGTATTTACAATGATAAATTTTACTTTAAGCACTGCTTTCTTTAGCTGTATCCCATAGGTTTTGGCATGTTGTGTTTTGTTTTCATTCATGTCAGGGAGTTTTCTAATTCCTTTATGATTTTTTTGACTTATTGGTTATTTAGCAGTGTATTGTTTTATTTCCACGTATTTGTCTAGAATTTCCTTCTGTTACTGATTTCTAATTGCATCCTATTGTGGTCATGGAACAGTCTGCATGATTTTAATCACTTTAAATTGTTGAGGCTGGTACATGGCCTTGAATACAGTCTACCTTAGAGAATGTTTCATGTGCACTTGAGGAAAATGTGTATTGTATTCTTGGGTGGAGTATCATATAGATGTCTTTTAGGTCTAGTTGACCTATAGTTTTTTTTCAAATCTTTTATTTCCTTGTGTATTTTCTTCTTGGTTGTTCCATCTAATATTGAAAGGGGATATGACATCTTCCAATTTCATTTTTGAATTGTTTATTCCTTCAGTTCTTTTGTTGTTGTTTTAAAGTTTATTTTTTCTGATTCTCATGGTTCTTCTTTGCATAGTGTGTCTTTTTTCTTCCATTTACTTTCAACCTATTTGTATCATTGAACATAAAATGTGTCTCCTGTAGACAGCATATTGTATATGCAGTTTTACCCTTGAATGACACAGGTGTTGTGGTGCTGACTCTCTGCACAGTTGATAATTCACATAAAACTTTTTAAAATAATTTTTTATTATTTATTTTGAGAGAGAGAGAGAGAGAGAGAGAGAGACCCAGGCAGACTCCATGCTGTCAGCACAGAGCCCTATGCGGGACTCGATCCTGTGGACGGTGAGGCCATGACCTGAGCTAAAATCAAGAGTCGGACCTGTAACCAACTGAGCCACCCAGGCATCCAGCACATAAAACTTTTGACTCCAAAGAACTTAACCTATTGTTGACCAAAAAGCTTTACCAGTAACATAACAGACATATTTTGTATATGTTGTATATTATTTGGTATATATTCCAATAAAGTAAGCTAGAGAAAAGAAAATGTTGGTTGTTAAGAAAATCATAAGGAAGATTTTTACAGTACTATAGTGTATTTATTGAAAAAAAATCCACATGTTAAGTGGACTTGTTCAGTTCAAACCATGTTGTTCAAGGGTCAACTGTCATTGGATGTTTAAAAATACAATCTGATAATTTCTGCTTTTTGACTAGGTTGTTTAATCCATTCACAATTAATATTATTGATATGGTTGGATTTACATCTGCTATTTTGCTTTTTGTTTTCTGTAGGTCTCATGCCTTTGTTCTCTTGAATTCTTTCAAATTAAGTGAATTCTTTTGAAATAAGTGAATATCTTCCAGTGTGGTATTTTGAGTCTTTTAATCATTTTTAAATTATACATCTGGAGTTATTCTCTTAGTGTTTGCTCTAGGTTTTACAATATACATTTCAACTTAGAAGAATCTACTTCTCATTTTTACTTATACTCAGTAAAATAAACATTTCTCCTGTATAGCTCCATTTTTCTCTCTCTCCACTTTTTCCTACTATTATTATACATCTTCTATGTATATACTATAGAAACCCAACAATATATTGTTGTAATTTTTACTTTATATAATCCTATGTCTCTTTTAAAGAAGCTGAGAGAAGAAAGGAGAACAAATATGTATTTATAGAGTTAGCTATATCAGCCTATTTTTCATTCTCTTATATTTCTGTGGATTTGAGTTCCCATCTGGTGTTATATCCTTACTCTAATACAACTTTCTTCTCACTTGCTTCCTTTATGCTGTTATTGCAAATATATAAAATTTCTGTATGTTATTAGCCTAACAGTACATTTGTATGCATATTGTTTTATTGAATTACTCTCTAAATCAGTAAGAAAAAAAAGGGGGAATTAACTGAGTTTTCTATTTGATGTATCTCCTGACACTGATAGAAAGCTGACATCATTTAAGTGTGAATTTCTTCTGCTAATAGAGCCATCAAAATAACAGCTGTCACTTAACTTTGTGTAAAGAAGATAAATTGTAATTAGAATTGAGAGGGAGAAGTTTAAAGAGCATTCGTTTGATCTAAATGAAAAGTCATTCTTTATAGAGTAATATGTAAAACATCTCCATCTGCTTTTCTTAATATGGTCTTCGAACTAGTCATAAGCAGGGGCAGCAGTATTGAATATTTCTTCCACCTCCATTCAAGGCTGAAGGAGTTGTCTCGAGCTATTCCTGCCTGAGTGCGCTTTTTTTTTTTCCCCCTGAAACTGGCTTAGGTATTGTTTTTGAGAATGAGGTATGAGTTATAGCCCATCCAGAAATGCCTTTATGCTTAAAGTCTTTCAGATTTAACCACATGTTAATTGGCAGCTGGGTTCTCTGCACATGCATCTCATACTGCTCCACAAGATAATGGCAGAACCTAAAAGTGAAAACCCAGGCTTATTATACTGCTACCATTAAAAAAAAAAAAGCACTAAAAAAATCTAAGATAAATAATACATTGAGTGGGACACTGTGAACAACAGGCATAAATTGGGACCATCTCAGGCAAACTGACACACACGGACACTTTACCAGACATGTATTTTTTCAGAAACCTCCTAACTCCAAACTCTGGATTACCATTTTCCCATCAAAAGTCTGTGTCCTCGATATGATTCACTTGTTTGTGACTGTTTAGTAATTTGCACGGCATTATGTACATGGAAAAGAATGCGAAGCATTCTTCCTAGTCAGTTTTATTCATTTGGCATTTCTTTTTTTTTTTCTGGTACATTTTCTGTTTGTCTTAAAACTTTTATTAAATTTTGCATGCTTTCATTTTTAAACTAAAGAGGTGTAATAAATTTAGTGAATTATATTCTCCCTTAAGTTAGTTATTGTGATATCTTAATAAAAATATACAGTAATTAAAAATTAAATTTGAGAATGAAAGGAAGGCAGTTTCTACATATGTTTGATAAAAATGGATTATTTGAATATGCTTATAATAATACTTTATATTCTATTACAGGATTAATTAAAAGGATTTACTGTATATCTTATGACTCTTTACTGGAGCCTTAGGAGATAGGTAAGAGACAAGCATTTTTTGAAAAGATATTTATGAAACATTAAATAATTTGATCTCATAGGTTCCTGACAAAGTGATTTATCTCTTTTTCTCCTCAGTAAAATGTTAGTAGAAATATTATGTTTACATGAATCATAGTATAACATTTCTCTTATACCCAATAAGTCATATTTTCCAGGGAGCCTGTACGTTTATTTTCTGTAGTATTTATAGTGAAGACATTTAATAAGACACATAAGCTTGGCACCTTAAAGCACTAGAAAATACTTAAAGCGCTGAAAATATAAAAAATATATATATTATAAAATAAAATAAATATATAATAAAATATATATGATACATATAAACATAAATATAAATATAAAATATATAAATATATAATATAAATATATATGTAACTATAAAATATTTACTATATAAATAATATAATATATAAATATAAATATATAGAAGTATAATATAGATAAATAAAATATATATTATATAATAAAATAAGATATGTAATATATAAAAATATAATAATTATTATTAGATTAGATCTTAGAACTGGAAAAAAAAGGTATTAGTGAAAAAACAGGTGAAATCCAAATAAAACCTATAGCTTAATTAATAGCAATATATCCACACTAATTCCTTAGTCTTGACAAAACCGTGGTTATGTAAGATGTCAGCTTTAGGGGAAATTGAGTGAGGGAGATATAGGAAATCTGTTGTATCTTTGTAACTTTCCTGTAAATCTAAAATTATTCCAAAATAAAAATTCATTTAAAGCAGAAAAAAATCAAGGTTTATTTATTTGAAAATTATAGTTTAGAAGTAACTTTTCTCTGCAATAGTTTGAGGAATCAAAATTATTAGTTATCTTTTAAAAATCCAGATTCTGTGAATAGAGATATAAGGAAATATGTGACCATCGGTTTCACTTTTCAGTTTATAGGAGGTGTGGGATTTCAGTTTTTGGATATTGGCATGGTGTTTGTGACTTCCTTATACCTGATTACACACTTGCTCTTTGATTCTTTTAAGGTGCTTCTGTGGTCTTTGGTAGTTTAGTATAGCACTTTGTATTAACAGAGGTAAGACCTGCAAATGGTTCCCAGTGCACTGTCTTTTCTTTTTCTTCTCTTTTCTTTAATGTACTATTGGAGGCAAAAAGACCAGTGATGGGACTCAGTTTGGAGTTGAGACCCTTCAGTTACATCTATGTAAGCTTCTAGGTCAAGTACTAGACACAGTTGACCTATTGTTAAGGAATATGAATAAAGATGAACAGAACTCTTAAATAGCCATTTCTGTAATTGAGCTAAAATAATTTATTGCTGTCAGATAATAGAAATTCTCAGTTTCAAAAATGAACTCTAGCAGTATAGCTCTTTTAGATTTCTATAAATATTAAAAGACTACAAGAATGGAACTCTGTAGTTTGCTGAAACTATTACATAACTTTTCATTAATAAAGATAAAATAGCCATGCTGGTCTTATAAATGGTTTCCTGCTTCTGTTGCCAACTTTAATGATTTTAGTTAAACTTAAATTTAATAAAGGGAAATAGAAATATATTATACTTGAAGGATGTAGACATTTAAAACAACAAACCCAGGCCTGAGTGATCATTGCAGAATAATTATTAGGCTTGAAGATTTCTGTTTTGCTTGATGGTATTTATTTAGAATTGGTGTTATCAATCTTGTATTATTAGAATGACATCTTTACTTGTTTTTTGTGTAACATCCTTTTGCTAAATCTTGGCTAGGAAGTTCAGAAAAATGGAAGAGAGCTTTTTTGGGACAAGTTTAAATTCCATTGGTCATATGATAGTTCATACATAAAAAACAAACAAAAAACCCTTTTATTATTCTTTTGTGCTAAAGAAGAGCATTAAAAGTAGTTTTTAGAGACCTACTTTACCATTCAGCTGCCTGACTGTTATTTTGTGGTCATCTAAAGTATAAATGTGAGTAGCTATTATGTATTGAGCACTTTCTATGTACCAGACACTTTATTTATGATCTCATTTAATCTTCCCAAACACAAAAATAGTTTGAAATTCCTTTTCTAGATGTGGTGGGGAAAGTAACAATATCTCTAGGCTGCACCTGAGAGTTTGGTGCAGAACGAAGGGGCGCTGAAGTGTGGTGTAAAGTACCTCCTGTTTGGTTCATAATGTTATCGGCTTCCAGGAAACTCTTAGTCCATGGATACATGGTAAACTTTAGAGTGCTCAACTCTTCTGGGTTAAACGATGTCTGATCACACTGGGTGACCTAGAGCAGATTCCCCTGGGGTGACTAGCCTGGAGTACAATCTCTCGGTCCCTGTTCCAGCCTTGATCTGGCTCGTTCTACAGTTCCCTAACATGTCAGTTGTTCTCTGTCACTTGATTAACTGCTGAACACTCACTCATTGTGTGCTTCATTGATCATAAGCCAAGAACTTCTGGCAGCTCTGGGAAACATGATCTCAACCTGCCTCCTGGTCAGTGCTGGGCAACTAGAAGTTGTTAGTTGGGGGTGAAAATTTGGATCCAGAAGCTAGGACAAATGCCAGAGGCCAGAGATGGGGTAATTGAGCAGCTGACATGTTGAAATGCAGCTATCCAGGTTCAGTCAATAGGTCGGGACTCAGAAAAAGAGTAGGCATGTGACTTTGAAAGGTGGTTTTTGAAGATAATGATGACTAGGTGTGGACTTGGTGGATATAAAATACAGTCAACCCTCGAACAATGTGGGCTTTGGGGGTCCTGCCCCACCCCAAAGTCAAAAATCCACATACAGCTTTTGACTCCCTCAAAACTTAACTACTAATAGCCTCTTGTTGACAGGCAGACATGCCAGTAACTAAATAGTCGATTAACACATACACATATTTTGTATGTTATATGTGTGATATATTGTGTTCTTACAATAAAGCAAGCTGGAGAAAAGAAAATGTTATTAAGAGAATTGTAAGGAAAATACATTTACAGTATGATACTGTATGGAAAAAAAATCCACATGTAAGTGGACCCCCACAGTTCAAACCCGTGTTATTCAAGGGTTAACTGTAATTCCAGCTGCTTTATGAAGAAGAATAAGAGTTACTTAACAACTTATTCATCGTAGTGCCCATTACACTGTGCAGAAATCTATCTCTCTATAACTTCCCCCCATCAGTTTTAGCTATGTCTTTCTGTAGTTCTAAGTCTCCAGTCTTACACTGGAAAGCATAAAATACACACAAAATTACAAAGTCTCTTTTGTTATCTTCTCTTCTGTATGGTCTCCAAAAGTTGGCATTCTCTAGGGCTTAGTCCTCGGCTGCCTTCTACATTTATTCTCTGTGCAGTCTCATGTGACCCCTTGTTTTAAATGCTTTCTGTTCTCCCAGCTTTATTTTTTTACCTTGATCTCTCCTGTGAGCTCTAGGCTCATTTCTATGCCTGCCTCTTCAACATCTATTTGAAAGTCTAATAAACATTTCCAACCTAACATGTGTGAAGTAGAACTCTTGAATTCTCCTCCCCAAACCTGTTCCTGTCTCCTCCTTCTTTATCTCAGTAAATGGTACACACAGTTGCTCAGGCCAGAAACCAGAAGCCATCTTGAGTTTTCTCTTTCCTTCTTAACCCATGTCCAGCCCATCAGTAAGGTTTATACGTCCTGTCTTCTACATATATCCCAAATACCCCTGTATTGCCACCACCCCCCTACTACTACCCTAATATAATACAACCTGTCATCATCCCAAGTTACCTGGATGATAGCAACAGTCTTCTAACTGGTCTTCCTTATCTCCTCCTTGTACCACTCTGGTCAGTTCTCCATATAAGAGCAAAGGTGGGGTTTTCTTTTTAATGTTTATTTATTTTTGAGAGAGACAGAGACAGAGACAGAACGCAAGCAGGGGAGGAACAGAAAGAGAGGGAGACACAGAATCCGAAGCAGGCTCTAGGCTCTGAGCTGTCAGCACAGAGCCTGACACTGGGCTCGAAGCCACAGACTGTGAGGTCCTGACCTGACCCAAAGTCGGATGCTTAACCGACTGAGCCACCCAGGCACCCAATAAGTGGTTTTTAAAAATGTTCAACAGTCCCTGTCTGTTTCTCTGTCCAGAACCCTTGGGTGACTACCCATTACACTCAGGATAAAACCCCAAGTCTCACCATGTTCTACCAGGCCCTGTGTGTTCTGCCAGCTGACTGTATCTCCTACCATTCTCTGCCTAGCTCACTTTGCTCTAGTAAATTGCCTGTTTGCAGTTCCTTAAGTTCTCCAAGTTCATTGGACTCCACTAAATCCTTGTTACTCCCTGCCCTACACCCTCATCTCAACCGGTTCAGCCTCTAGCCTGATACCAGTGGAGGGAGATCTAGAGAAAACAAAATTACAGCGCACATAGTGAGGTTACACTAGAAGTTTTGCAGCTTTATTATTCCAAGTTTCTGTATTTGGAATTCCTTTCGAGTAGAAGAGGAACTAGAGCTTTAGAGCTATGGAAAGACCTGGCTAGAAGCAATGGGAGAAGTTACAGAGAGATTTCTGCTTAGTGTAATGAATGCTATATTGCATAAGTTGGCAACAAGTACACTTGCTTAAAAGTAACACTGAGCTGCTCCACTGGACAGTGAGTTCTCCAGCACTGGCAGTGTACAAGTTGAGGCTGATCAGATTGAGACTCTACAAGTTGTGGAGGGAAAATGGAGATGAGAATTGATTTGTAGATCTTCCCAACTCTGAGAGTATATGTGTTTTTAGAATCTTTTATTTTTTTCAGAACACTTACTCTCAGAGTATTCCTCAGATTCCTCTGCCTGCGTTTATATTGGAAGCTTTTACCAATAAAGGGTAAGCACTTCTAATGAAGTTTCCAATATTTAAGAAAAAGAGGAACTACTATCAAGGTTGATTCCACTCGGATTGGCCAGGTCTCCATCTAAGGAAATTACTTTGAGTAATAATTTAAAATTTATTTTTTATTAGTTTTTGGTCTAAAGTAAACAAATAAACACAACAAATTCCCTGATAGATTTTAGTTATTAAACAAAAGTTCACTGAGTTGCAGAAGTAAAGAGCATGATACTTGGAAATAGCTTTTTTTTTTAATAGCCTTTGATCAGAGTTTGCTAGAAATGGAAAAGTCACCTCATTCTTTCCCTTACCTCAGAAACTCTGAGAATTAGTGATCGTGTGTGAATGTTTCATTGAGAGGGATATAGCCATTCCCTTACCTTCTCTTAGACAAAAATATGATTTAAGTAATAGAGAGCTTTGTTATAAGTGCTTTTAGTTAGACCTGAATAATGCTATTCATGCAAATTCCAGTTTCTTTATAACCCTTGAACCTTGGAACTTGGAATTAATGACATAAGAAAGAGTAATTTTCAGAGTCTCTGGATACTAAAGTGCTTCATGTTTGATTGCTTCTGGTAGCTAGGACCTAAATAATAGGATGGCACATCTAAAAGTTGCCTCCAGCGTGACAGTGCTTCTGGCAGCACCAGGGCCTGTCTCACCCAGCATGTGCTCGGCAGACCAGTATGAAATCAGCGCTATGATGAATACCCTGTTGTGACCAGGAAAGCCTGAACTCCTTCACATGCTTTCACCTTGAATCGCATTTGTTTCTCTGTCTTCTCTGGGTTTCTGACTTTGCTGCCTCCTTTCCCATTTTACCTATCTCTGTCCTTTAGATGTGACTTCTTCCTCGTTACTGTATTGACCTTACCCAGACAAAACTTCTGCTCTGACTCAAAACCTACAATTTGGATTATGTCCTGTATTGAGATTCCTGCCTTGCCCTGAGCCAGGAATTCTCCTAGGAGGAGAGATAAACAGTAGTGCCGACTTGATTGTATAGGTAGTGTGACCATTGCCTATGCATCATGGTTCTTGACCTCCTGCATCTAGGCAATCAAGATTAAGTATTGCACCTGGCCTTAGCAGAAGACGCATATATCCACATTCCTTCTAAAACCAATAATGATGTAATAAAGAAAGGGAAGGAGCATTTCTTAAATGTAATACACTTTTCTCTGTCAATCTCATCTACTTAGAACAGATCCAAGGATCAGGGATGAGAGGAAAGAGGCTTTTTATATGCTACATTTGGTTGATATTTGAAAATTCAGACCCTAAAATGGTATATCAGGTGCACTTAGAGCCTCTTTATTTGCTAGTTTTCCTCTTAATTGCAAACATATAAATAACACAATGTTTTAAGTGCTTTATCTGTTTTAACTAACTTAATTGTCATGGCAATCCTGTGAGGTATATACTGTTATAGTCCCCATTTAACAGATGAGGAAACTGTCTTGGACAGGTTACATCATCACCCATAGTTAACACGGCTGGTTTTGTCAGAGCTGGGATTCAAGTTCAAGTGCATAACCACTTTTTACATTGATCTGTGAATTCTCTGACTCCTAACTCCAACAAGCCTGGTTAACTGGTTTCTCAGACCACAGCAGGTTAGAAGTTTCAAATTTGAAAGAACACATAATAACCTAGAATTCCCACTTAAAAAAAATTTTTTTTAACATTTATTTATTTTTGAGAGAGTGCATGAACACGAGTCAGAGAGGGTTGGAGAGAGAGAGAGGAAGACAGGATCCAAAAGCAGGCTCTGTGCTGTGAGCACAGAGCCCAGTGTGGGGTTTGAACCCACGAACCTCGAGATCATGACCTGAGCTGAAATCAAGAGTCAGCCACTTAAGCAGCTGAGCCACCCAGGTGCCACCCCTAGAATTCCCACTTTAATGTGTTCCTTCTGGTAAGATAATTACTCAAGAACACAAAGATATGTGCAGGAGAGTTCTATATAATGTTATAGAAAAATAGTTAAAGCAAAATAATTGAAAATAATATGGAAGTTCAATAATAGAAGAAATGGATAAACTAGGGTCCTGCTTTTCAAACTTTAATATATATATGAATCACCTGGATATCTTATTAAAATGAGGTTTTGATTAAATCTGTGGTGGGGCCCAAGATTCTACACTTCTAACAAGTTCCCAGGTAATGTTGATGCCGATGCATGGATCCCACTCTGAGTAGCAAGGAATTTCAGTACTCTCATGTTATGTGCTTGTTAAGAACAGATCTGGGACCATGGAGAAGTGAATGGACACCTTAGATGCCTCACTCATCTCTCCCTAGTCCCATCCCTGGGTAAGAATCTTTATTTTAAAAGACCATTCAGTGACTCTTAGTTATGCTTATAACATAATTCAAAGAAAACTCGAAAATGATATTTGCATTATTATTTTCACTTGAATTAAAAAAAGATCCCAACTTGGCTTATGACAGTCTAGCCTTAGAGGAAACATTTGCTTCCTGCTACCCACATACATGTCTTCAACCTCCCCAAAAACATCTGCTCATTTTTTTTCCCCAGTAGATATATAGGCTATTTAATGGTTTAGTGAGGGCTTCAGTTCGGGCATCTACCAACACAAGTAGTAAAGGGCTAATATTTTTAAGAACAAAGGTAATGAAATAAATACTTTTTTTGTGCATAATTATGGTTTGGATGTAGATAATCCTACTTTTTAATATTTATCAATATTATTACCTATTCAGCATAAGCTTCTTAAGAAGCAAAATCTATGTTTTTTTTTGTATTAAATTCCTGGTGTGTGTGTGTGTGTATGTATATATGTACATACATACATACATATATACACACACACACGTGTGTGTGTGTGTGTGTGTGTGTGTGTAAATAAAGCACCTTTTACATCACCTTCTCCTTTTTTAGTAAGGTATGCTAAGCAAGTTTTTAAAGGGAAGTCAGTTTTTAAAGGGAGTTTTTTAAAGGGAGGCCAGTTTTCCTTTCAACCTTTACAGTTCAGTAACCTGAATCTAGAAGTGAAATATTTTTCACTGTGGAGCAGGGAAGGAAGTAGTAAGGAGGCAGGATAGGGAAGTCTGATTCACTTAAAATCTCATTCTCCTGGAGAGGAGTGTGTTGGGCACAGAAAGCATTCCTGAAACCTGCATAGGGGTATTCTTGAGGATCTGGCTGAGCACCAAACTGTGCATGCAATTTGAAACCCCTAGAAGCTGGCAAGGGCAGCCTGTAAGAAATGAAAACTTACCAGCTCTTCATAAGAATGAACCCTAGAATAAAGGTTTCTCTACACAAGTCCTGAAAGAGCTTACAACCAACCCTCAAAAGAATCAGGTAACTTGGGGCGCCTGGGTGGCGCAGTGGGTTAAGCGTCCGACTTCAGCCAGGTCACGATCTCGCGGTCTGTGAGTTCGAGCCCCGCGTCAGGCTCTGGGCTGATGGCTCGGAGCCTGGAGCCTGTTTCCGATTCTGTGTCTCCCTCTCTCTCTGCCCCTCCCCCGTTCATGCTCTGTCTCTCTCTGTCCCAAAAATAAATAAAAAACGTTGAAAAAAAAAATTAAAAAAAAAAAAATCAGGTAACTTAACTGTCTGGCAGAAGTTTAACACTCTATAAATTAATACAACAAAATCTAGCACTCAGCAACATAAAATTAGCAGTAAATTGCATCTAGTCAATTAATAAAAAAGCAAGAGAAAATTTTCATAACCAGGAGACAATAGAAATAGACTCTGAAATAACAGAGATGGTGCAATTAGCAGACAAGTACATTAAAGCAGCTTTTATAAATATGGTCCATGGTCATAAGCATAATGAGGGGTGAAATACAAAATATAAAAAAGAAAAAATCAGAACATCCAGAGATTTAAAAATACAGTAACTAGGTGTGATTAAGTGCAGATTAGAGTTTTTGGGAGACAAGGTCAGTGAACTTGAAAACATACTGAGAATTCAACCATAGGATAGAGAGAACAAAGATTGAAAAAGATGAACAGCAACTTGGGGCCCTATAGAAGTACCATGAGTCTAACCTAAGTATAATGGATTCTCAGATTTGGGGGGAGGGCGAGAGAGGAAAAAATTTAAATAAATAATGGTTGAAAATTTCCCCAGTTTGAAGTAAACTATAAACCCACAGATCCAAAAAATTAAAAAGACCCCAGACAAGATAACACACACACACACACACCAAGGCACATCATAAGAAAATTGCTGAATATCAATGATAAAGAGAAAAATCTTAAAACTGGTCAGAGGGGAGAAAATATATTGCATACAAAGGAATAAAATCAAGAATTTTAGGCAGCAGGCTTTTCAGAAACTGTTCAAACCAGAAGGCAGTTTAATAGCATGTTTTTCAGTGCTAAAAAATTGTCAACATAGTATTATATAGCTAACAAACATTTTTAGGAAATTAAGAAGGAAACAAAATAAGGGAGAAATAGCTTTTTTTTGGTCTCAAAACTTGAGACAACTTATGACCAGCAGACTTACAAGAAATATTAAAGAAATTTCTTTAAGCAAAAGGAAAATGATACCAGATGGAAATTTGGAGTATACAAAGGAATAAAGAATCCCTGAACCTGAAATGGTTCATATGTGGATAAACATAATTTTTTTTTTTGCATTTTAGTTTTTTAAAAAGGTAACTGTTTGAAGCAAAAAATAAAACAGTGTCTATCTAATGGGATTTTAACCTGTAAAAATAAAATGTATGACAATAGCTCAAAGAATTGGATGGGAGAAAGGAAGCATGTTGTGGCAAGAGTTTTATATATGAACGTGTAATATTTTTTGAAGGTAGATTATAAGTTAAAGAGAGCATCCACTTAAAAGGATTAGAAAAAACAGTTTTAATTAATAAGAAACCAATGGTGGATATGAAATGAACTCCTAAAAAATAATCCAAAAGAAGATAGGGAAAAAGGGGAAAAGGAACAAAGAACAGAAGGGACAGATAGAAAACCTACAACAACATGATAGAACTACATATAACTGTATCAATAATCACATTAAATGATGTAGTCTAAATAAAAGGCAAAAGTTGTCAGATTGAATAAAAAAGAGTAAACGCTGTGTTGTTCTCAAGAAAGTCTTAAAATAGGTTAGAAAAAGGGTGGAAAAATATATACAATGTAGGTTCTAATATAAGAACACTGGAGTGGCTATGTTAATATCAAAGTGGACTTCAGAACAAGTGATGTTAATAAGATGAAAAAGGGACACTTCATAATGATAAATGGACTGATTCATCAAGAAGAAATAATAACTTTAAATTGAAATGCAACTAATATTACGTTGTCAAAATACATGAAGCAGAAACTGATAAGCTGAAAGAATACATTGAGAAATCTTCTATTATAGTTGGACATTTCAGCATTCGTGTAAAATTGATGGGATAAGTACAAAGAATATCAGGAAGGCTATAGATGTGTATAACAACACTGTAAATTATCGTAATTTCATTGACATTTATAAAACATTCCATTCAAGAATAGCAGAATATACATTCTTTTTAAGTGCACATGGAACATTCATCAACATAACCCAGCATATACTAATACATAAAACAAGTCTCATTAAGTTTAAAATGACGGAAATTATGCAGAGTATGCCCTTTGGTCCCAACAATTAGGTTAGAAATCAATATCAGAGAGATATCTGAAAAATCCTCATTATTTGTAATTATATCGTATGCTTCTAACGCATTGGTTAAAAAAAAAAGGGAAATTAAAAGTTGTTTTGAAGTGAATCAGAATTAAAACACGTGAGAATATGTGGGGTATAGCTGAAGCAGTGTTTAGACAAATGTTTAGCTTTAAATGCATGTATTAGAAAGAAGAAAGGTGTAAAATAAATGATCTAAATGTCCACTTTAAGAAGCTAGGAAAAGAAGAACAAATTAAAACTAAAGTAAGTAGAAGGAAGAAAATGATCAAAAAGAACAGAAATCGATGAAACAGAAAGCAGTTAATCAACAGATAATCAAGGAAACCAAAAGTAAGCTCCTTGAAAAGATGAATAAACCTCTAGCTAGTCTAATCAAGAAAAATAAAGAAGGAAGAAAACACGCTAGTAAGTATAATATCAGGATTGAAAGGGGGAGGCATCATTACATATTCTATAGAAATTACAAACATATAGGGGTGCCTGGGTGGCTCAGGCAGTTGAGCGTCTAACTCTTGATTTTGACTCAGGTCATGATCCAACATTTGTGGGATCGAGCCCCACGTCGGGGTCCACTAAGCATGGAGCCCACTTAAGATTCTCTCTCTTCCTCTGCCCTTCTTCCTCACTCATGCACTCTTTCAAAAAAAAAAAAAACAAACATATAGAAGAAATATTCCAAACCTCTAGAAATAAGTTTGACAACTTTGATGAAACAGATAAATTACTTGGAAGACAAACATTACTGAAATTGACTCAGGAAGAAATATAAAATTAGAATAGTACTGTATCTTTTAAAGAAGTGATATTTTAGTTAAAATCCTTTCCATGCAAACAAAGCAAACCAAAACCCCAAACCAAAATAACTCTACGCCCATACATGTTTTAACTGATGAATTCTATCGAACATTTAAAAGAGGAATAATTCAGAAAATAGAGGAAGAAAGAACACTTCCTAACTCATTTTAGGACACCAACATTACATTAATACCAAATCAAGATAAAGACATTACAAGAAAACTATGAACAGATATCTTTCATGAATGTAGATGAAAAAATTTTAAAAATTAGCAAATCAAATCCAGCAGTGTATAAAAACAGGTTTATTGTTGGGGTTCAAGTTTGGTTTAATATTGGAAAATCCACTAGTATAAGTCATCACTTTATTTTTTTAATATATGAAATTTATTGTCAAATTGGTTTCCATACAACACCCAGTGCTCATCCCAAAAGATGCCCTCTTCAATACCCATCACCTACCCTACCCTCCCTCCCACCCCCCATCAACCCTCAGTTCTCAGTTTTTAAGAGTCTCCTATGCTTTGGCTCTCTTCCACTCTAAGTCATCACTTTAACAGGAAAAATGGGAAAAAAGCTATGTGATCCTCTCAATCCTTGCAGAGAAAGCATTGGACTAAATTCAACAGCCATTCGGACTAAATTCAACAGCCATTCAGAGAACGAACCTCTTGGGAAACTAGAAGCAGAAGGGAGCTTTCTCAACTTGACAAAAGACATCTACATATAACTTCTAACTAAAATCTTATTAAAGTCACAAGTTCCAATGCTTTCCCCCTAAGATAGGAAGCAAGCCAAGGATCCCCACTCCCCTCTTTATGCCTGTCAAACACTATAATGGAAGCCCCAGTCAGTGTAATAAACGATAAAAAGAAAGAAATGGCATACAGATTGGCAAAGTAGAAATGAAACCTCTTTATTTGACAAAACATGATCATGTGTAGAGAAAATGCTGAGAAACCTCCTGAATGCCACTAGAGTTTGTAATTGAATTTAACAAGATTGCAGGACACAAGGTAGATTTACAAAATCAGTTTTATGTGTATATACTAGCAGTGAAAAATTAGAAATTGGATTTTGAATTTATATGGAAATTTAAAGGACCTAGAAAAGTAAAAAAAATTAAAGAAAAAAAGAATTGACAAAGAAGAACTGTATTGGAAAGTTTTCACTACCTAATTTCAAGACTTCCTCTACATTTTAAAGCTTTCTCTTTAAAACTACAGTGATCAAGGCAGTGTTGGCCTAAAGTAGACATATATTCATGGAATAGAATAGAGAATCCAGAAATAGACCCACACACATATGTCGATTGATTTTTGATATTGATGCTAAGGTATTTAAATGGAGACAGAATAGTCTTTCAATATAACATGTTAGAACACCTGGATATCCAAATGTGAAAAAATTAACCTTAACCCATACCTCTTCATGTACAAAAATATCTTGAAAAGAATCATGGATCTAAATTCAAAAGACTAAAACTAGAAAAAAAAAAATCACAGGAGAAAATATTTGTGAACTTGGGATATGCAAAGAGATCTTAGGATACAAAAAGCATGACCCATAGAAGAATGATTGACAAATGGGACTCTATCAAAATTTAAAACTTCTATTCTTCTAAAGACATCATTAAGAAAATGAAAAGGTAATCTTTAAACAGAACATATTCACAATACGTATACCTGACAAATGACTTGTGCTCAGAATATATAAAGGACTTTTACAACTCATTAATAATAAGACAACCCAGTTAAAAAATATATGCACAAGAAAATAATGAATGGCCAGTGCAGCACAGGAAAAGAGGTTCAACATCATTAGACCTCAGAAAACAGCAAATCAATACAATGAGATACCACTGTATATTCATCAGAATAGTTAAAATTTAAAAAGAGCAAGTGTTAGCTGGGGTGTCGACCAATTCCACTTTCATATATTTTGCCATAGGGAAAGTTAAATGATAAAACCATTTTTTTAAATGATAAGACCATTTTAGAAAATAGTTTGGCAGTGTTATAAAGGTAAGCATATTATTACCATAAAATGCAACAATTTTACTTGTAAATATTTACCCCAAAGAAATAAAAATGAGTTTACACACACACTTGTACATGAATTTTCATAGCAGCTTTATTAATGATAGCCTCAAGCTAGGACCAAATGTCCTTCAACTAGTGACGAGATAAACACATTGTGCTGTATCCATGCAACGGAATACTACTTGGCAATAAAAAGGGATAAAGTACTGATAGACATAACATGAATGAATCTCAGAAACATTTTGCTGAGTAATATAAGCCAGACACAAAAGAACACAAATTCCATGATTCAATTTACTGCCTTGGATTACTACATTAGAAATGTTAGAAAAGGCATATTTAATCTTTGGTGACAATAAGCAGACAAGTTATTGCCTGTAGCTGAGTTCAGTGTAATTGACCTGGATTGAGTATGAGAGAACTTTTTGGCATGATGAGTGTGTTCTGGATCCTAAGTGGTGGTGATTATATGGATATATATGTTTATAAAATACATTGAAATGTACACTAAGATATATTTTGTATATAAAATTTTGTATTTGTATTTGTATATAAACTATACTTCAGTAATGTTGTTTTAAAAAAACATTCCACAAATTTTGAAAGTTATTTAACTAGTGAAAGATTAACTTCTGTCTAACAGTAGAAGACTTCTGTGTAAGACTGAAACTGAGTCAGCCTGACAAATCCATTTAGGTAAATCAGTATACACAATATAAGCAGTAATACATGAATTGAATATCCTTAAACCAGAAAGGAAAGTAAATGAATTCTCAGTACACTTTCTAGCGTATGATTTGATGTATTGGGATGGGACCCTAGCATCCTTAGAATTCACTGATATACTTTTCTAAATTCTTAAATTGTATGTGTACAGCATGGTTTTAAGTGTATTGGTTGTTTCCCTTCGTGATCACATAGCTGACTAGGAGCTGCAGCCCTGCCCAGCATCATGAGAGTTCAGTATTATAGTTGTTCAATGTTATGACATACTATTAACCTGGGAAAAGTCAAAATTCAAAATTTGAAGTACGGTTTCTACTAGAATTATTTATTATGTTGTCAACTCTTCTATAATTATTTTTTGGTTTAGTCAGTCAAAGGTTTAAAGATGTAGATCAGTAATTTATTTTGTTAATTTTTCGTTATATCAGTTTTTATTTTTGAATGTGTGTTGATGTATTATTTGCTGTCAGCATCTCAATTAAGAGTTATACCTTGTGTCAGAATAATGAGTCTCTTCCTAATTTTTGCCATGTGCTTTGTGTTTTAGCCGACATGAATATTGCTACCTTAGTTTATATTTTCCTATATGTCTTTATACTTATTTATATTTTTTCTTTATTTTCATGTGTTTTAGATATTTACTAAAAGTAGAGCATAGATTTCATTTTTTAACCTGGTGAGAACCTTTGTCTTTTAAGGATATTTTAACTCATGTATATTTATTGCTAAAATTAATCTAATTGGCTTTACTTCATTGATCTTGTTTAAAGCTTTCTGTTTTAAATTATTTTTTGTTTCCATTGTGTTTTGGACTTTTTGCTCTGTGGTTTAACATTTATCTTTGTTTAATTTGGTTTTGATTTTTTGAATTTGTGGGAATATTCACAGTTATTTACTAGTCAGCTTGTTTTCTAAGATGTCCCTGTCATTCCTATATCAAGTTACAAAGGGCATGGCACTTAGATTCTCATTAATATTTATTCAGTGACAGAAGCTGTCCTCTTTCTGCTTTGAGTCTCTGATAGGCTATTACCGTACCTTGAATGCTCCTAGTCATGTGGTGACCTCAAGTGGGTGTCAGCTCCATTCCCTTTCTATTAATAAGGGTGCTTGTATGTGGGGCTTTCCCATTTTTTTCCCAATATACTTGAGGACTATTTAGGGGAGTAGGATCTTAGATAATACTTAGATAACACTTACACTTGTCTTAGAAACAGTGTGGAAGGAAGAAGCCTGTAGCGGTTGGTAGGGGTAATATCTTTAAGAAAACAGTGATGTTGAAGCTATTTTTAGAGATGGAAGTCTTGTCTTTCTCATATTTTGTTTTTTAGCAGATAATTATGTGGCTGGACTACCAAGATGTAGGGAGTGAGGTGAAGCTGAGAACGGCCTCTCCAGGATTGTGGGTCATGGTGAAGTTCTTGGCAAGAGTCTCATCTTAGTGTGGTATGTGGAAAGCACATGGGCTGAGGAGGCAGGAAAGCCTTTTTCCAGCTTTGGTTCTCTGTTTTTTTGTGTGACCCTGGCAAACCACTCAACTTTCCTGGGCCTCAGGCTAGGTCTGTTAAATGAGGAAGATGACTCGCTGGGATCCTTTCTAACTTTAAAACTCCATGACTGACCAGGGCACCAAGGATAGCAAAGAAGTTTCTGTTTGACAGCATTTTTATTTTTAATTTCATTAAGCAAAGAAGTCATCTTAATTTCATCTTGCAAAGTCAAGAGGAATAAATCACTTATCTTACTACTTTGAGTAGGAGAGTTAGAAGAAGGGATCCTATGTGACTTGTGTATTTATGCTCTGACCTAATATTAGGTAAGTGACACATGTTGTGGTGGGGAGTCCCAATTATAACACCTGGAAGTAGTTTGGTAATAGAATGACTCAGAGGAATGTTAAATCACTATTTTTCCCTGAGAAAGATATTTATCTAAACTCCCAGAAAGTTATTACCTTTTACATTGCGATGTGTGCTTCGGATTGAGAATGCTGGGAGGTAGGCCCACTGTGTGATAATACTCAGACATCAGGCTAAAGATCACACTGAAGGTCTGTCATTGCTGGGCTCCTGAGTGGTAAAAAGGCTGCTACTGCTGAATTTATGTTTCATGAGATCAGCAATAGGATGCTGCCCGAGCTGGCTTTTTGTCATAAGCTAAACTGGGCATGGTCATAAGCAGGGTGGGCAGATAGAATTTTGAAATAATGAACATGTCACAGCTGTGAAAGAGTGAGGAAACAGTGCTGACTGAATACAATCTATACCGCAGTCAAAGGGTGACTCTTTTTGAAGAAAGGCTTTGTTCTGGCTCAATTCTGGAGGATGAGCCACTGACAAAGGCTTCATCCAGAGCAGCATGGAAAAGATCATGCAGCAGACATTGGTTGCTTCTCTTCTCTGTGGTCATCACTGTGAGGGGTTTTATTTCCCTCTCTACCAAGAGCATCTAGGGAAAAAAAGAGAATTGTTTCATTTCAGAAATTTTGTTTTTTGTTCTAGTAAATAAAGACATGTCATGAATAAATTCAAGTAAAATTCAAAATAAACTAGAAGCTTGGATAAAAAATGCAGGTGATAGGCTTTTATAAAGTGCCATTGAATGGTAGACCCACCTAGGGATGCAGAGATCAACATTCAGTAGCCTCTGTCCTTAAGAACTAAACTTGAGTAGGTAGACAGATAAATGGCTAATACTTTTTTTTTTCTTGGTAGAGGAAGACCTTTATTACTGATAGTAACAACCTGAATTCTAGACTCTTCTGTGGGACACTGGATTCCTCTTCAGCTTGTACATAGAGGGGTACTGTATGTCTTTATCGTGTAAAAGGTTATATACCTTCTGTTTGGTGATTTGAATAAAGAGTTGCAAAACACAGCTCTGCACGAGGAAGTTGATGTCATGGCCAAGGGCTTGTGAGGTTAAATTGCTAAGGGTATGTTTCATTTAAGTTTTTATAGAGCATTTGCTCTCCGAAAGGCTCTCTGCTAGATGTTGAGACTACAAGGTAAGATAGAATCCCTGTTCTCAAGACATTTATAGTCCAGAGGGAGATGAATAAATGGATAACTAGAGCACAGGGTACGCTGAAGCATTTGGAGGGAATAAATCATCAGAATGCACAGGAGAGAATGATGTGGGGAACTTTGAATGTGTTCTAATAGAACTAAACAGTCTCAAAGAACCTATTTCTTCAATGGTTGCAGTGATCTGTGCTTAAATTTGTTTTTTTCCAAGAGCTATACATTTCTGATGGTAAGGATAATAATAACAGCCAAAAATTGTACAGTGTTTTACTCTGTGTCAGGCACCATGCTAGTATTTTATGTATAACAAGTTAAGTGATCCTTACAGTCGTCCTTTAAGGTAAGTATTTACATTAGTCTAGAAACTGAGGCATAGAGCATTCGAGTAACTTGACCAATGACAATTAGTATATAGTAGATCTAGGACTTTTTACCAAAGTTCGAAGTTCTACTGTGCAAAGTTAAGGTGTTAAAAATTAAGAGCATCAACTACTGGAGGAACCATCATATGTTTTTGTAGGTATAGTAGCTTAATATTAATGAGTCATAGCTGAGCATCCAGGAGAAGAATAAACATTGTTGATACATGTGCTTTTCATTTTCTACAAATAAAGCTGTATATTATTATAATTATTATTGGAATTACCCTGTACCAGCTACAAATTATAAGTAGAATATTTTATTTGAAATTAGAGGAAGATACCTTTTGATCAAATACTCTATCCCATTAATTTACAGGAAAGGGCTTTCTTGAGTTTTGAATATATCTAAAGAGATTGCACAGCCTCCCACAATCATGGAATCCCACAGCTCTTTGAGGTGGGGATTTCCTATTCAGCCCAGTGTCTCCTGGACAAGGAAGAGGTTACTTTCTCTAACGCTCATCCGTTGAGATGTGGGTCTCTTTTTACAACCCTGGAGGCCTTTAATTTATAAACTGGATTTGTAAATTGAAGGAGCCCAGGCTGGTTGGGTCTGTGGCACATGTGGCTTACCTCCATGCCTGAACCACAGGAGGCCTGCTATTTGCTGCACTGAGGGAGTTAATAAGAGCTCTTGTGACCTGGTTTGCCCACAGTTTATAGGCTCAAATCTAGATGATCTGAAGGAAAAAAGAATGGGATGAAAAAGTCTAAGTTATGGTCATAAACTAGAGGGAAAGGTAGAATTTTGAAGCCAGCATCAGTATAGCACAGACAAGAATTAGAAGTTAGGAAGAGCCTTGGAGGAGAGATTTTTAATTAGAGCAACACTCAGGACATTTGAGATTGTTATGGTGATTTTAAATAGGCAGCCCTTTGGCTTTAAATAGAATCAAGGACTTGACTCTTTGTCTGTGGTTTATTAAATGTAAACACATAGCAAATTTAAGGGGAAAAGGTAGTCTTTTTATGTAGAAGTTCTGATTTATGGCTTCCTGGACTTTGAAAGACTCCTTGCCCCTTTATTAAATACATTGAGTTGTTCTAAAACTTAATAAAATATATTTTTCTTGCACAAGCAGGTATTTTTAATATAGCAATTAGGAATGTCACTAGGAAGATTATAGAAAGCAGTATGTAACAAAGTTTGAATGGTCTTACTAAAGAAAATGGGATTTTAGACATCATTTGAATACATTAACTAAAAATAAAAGTAAACTTTTCATGTACTACTGAAATCAACCATGGGATTGAAGAAACTTACGAAGATATTTTGTGTAAATGTATTTTCTATTTTGCTTTTCAAAAACTGAATTTTATTTACAGATGGAATACATACCCTTGTTTAAAAAGTTCCCTTTGACCACCACCCTCCAATCCTCCCAGAGGTCATCATTTTGCCATTTATTCTTCCAAACTGTTTTTTTTAATATTTATATGCATATATTTATATGCATTGAACAGCTGTTTATGTTTTGCATAAATATTTAAAAAATAATCCACAGAATGTATTGTTTGCATGTTCATTTGAAATATGGCCTTCCATTGTATGTTTTGTTTTTAATTCTTCAATAATGTTACTAATAGCAGCTGACATTTATTGACTTGTTACTATGCGCTGGATAAGATATTTAGCATTTTTCATATAATTTAGTTTAATAATCTTCAAATCTAAGTTATGGTCATAAACTAGAGGGAAAGGTAGAATTTTGAAGCCAGCATCAGTATAGCACAGACAAGAATTAGAAGTTAGGAAGAGCCTTGGAGGAGAGATTTTTAATTAGAGCTTCAGAGGTAAGTCGAAATAGTTGGTTTTATATCAATAAATTTTCACCTTCATTATACCTCACATTTACATTAAATTACTAATGCCAGTAGTTTATCATTCTTTTCTTTTTTTAATGTTCACTTATTTTTGAGAGAATGAATGGAGGAGATACAGAGAGAGAGGGGAATAGAGGATTCGAAGCGGGCTCTGCACTGACGGCAGAGAGCCCAATGTGGGGCTCGAACTCACAACTGTGAGACGGTGACCTGAGCCAAAGTTGGACGCTCAACCAACTGGTGCCCCAGTAGTTTATCATTCTTTAATAAGACTTCAAAAATACACATTTAGAATGATTTTTAAAAGTTGCTAAGAGTATAACTTGTAGTTCTGTGAGTTGTGTTATTCTTATTCAGTCAGCCAAGTCCTTGGAACAGCTGTCTCTGCCACAAGGCTGGGAATGTGAGGGTGACTCCTCACCTTTTAGGAATGAAGAGGTAGTGTGTGTCATATTTGACTCATTCTAAATGAAGAACAGACAACCCCAGACGTTTCCTCAGTAGTTAAGGATTTTAAAACCTATGCCTGTGACAGTGTCCTTATTTTCGGGAACAGTTACAGGATACAACACCCAGGTGGAAGGAGGTTTGTTTTTGAAAGTTGCTTTTCACTTTTGCCCTTCATCATTCTGGTATGAGGAAATCGAGGCTGCGGCAGTGGGAGCTCTGAGAATTTTTATGGGAACTGGTAAAGGGAGTGATATTGAGTGGCTTGAGAGGGGAAAAGGGTGGTGCTTATTATGTATACCCTGATTTTGGAATTTGGAGGAAGATCTTTTCAAAATTTCATGACAAAATAAAGAGTTTTTAATGAGTGGGATAGCTTTTTGGAAGAGTTTAAATCTCCGCTCTGCTGCTTAACTAGCTGGATGACCTCAAAAAAGCCACTTTATGCTGTTTCAATCATGTTAATAGTATCCACTTTATAAAGTTGTGGGGTTGAAATTACATAAAACATTTTATACATTGGAAGTGCTGTACAAATGTGCAAATATTAGGTGATATTCTTACTGTTTTTATGATCATAACTCTTGTCAAGGCTTGTCTATGTTTTGCCTCTTGTGTTATTGCCTCTGTATTGAAGACTTAAAACCTGCTTGTTGCTTCTATCCTTTATTACTTGAAAGAGAGTACTCTATTAGGGCTCTGTGATTTTTCACGCAGAAAAAGAGACCTTCTTGCTGAGTTATTTAACAAATGTTGAAGGCCTAGTATGTATCAGTCAGCATTTCTTCAGGCCCAGCATAAGAACTGAAAAGATCATGGACAGTATCTCTCAGGAAAGGAGACACACCGAAGGTCCCAATAATTATCATGTCATTGTCATTATACATTAGTGTTCACAGACATTTTTGATCTCTTTGTCTTCAAGATAAAAGTAAACACATGTAAGTTAACATCTGTCTACCTAAAAAGTATTTGTACTAAATTCTGTCGTAGCAGGGACATTGTTTGAAAAAAAAAAACATCGAATTATCTTGCTGTGGTGTCTTTTTGGTTATAATACTTAAATTATTTTGAGATTCCCAAATAACATTCAATGAGGATATGAGGTTTTTATGTTTATCAGAACTAGACATGAGTAAACAATGGTTAAGCGCTACAAGTAAGCTCTCCTTTCCAGACGGGGAGATAGTTGCACTGAGGTTCCATTTAGTGCACTTCAGGGTCCTCAGTTAATGGGGAGGTGATCTTTACTTAAAAGCCCGCTCAGAAGTCTGGTTTCTTATTCAGAATTTGTTTATTATTTTTTGCTCCCTGTCATTCCCCAAATGTTTCAACCAACATAAATGTTATAGCAACTCCAAATCCATGGAAAGGACAAGCAGCTTTAGCTTGTTGCACAGGTGTGGGACTGCCTCTCTGTGAGCCAGAAGTTAGACATCAGATGTTTAAGGGAACTTGGAAGTCTGCAGTTTAAATCTCATTTGCCATCTGACTGATGTTGCCGTTTATTGTCCAAAACCACTACTGGTATAGGCTGTTTCTTGAAGAAGATGTATACTTTGGAGGAGGCACTTTGCTGGGGGGAAAAAATCCTCTGGTTTTATTGTTCCTCTTCTGGATAGTTCTAAAAAGCTATAACCCTTTTGACTTTTGTTGGTGGTTTGCTTTGTCATCTCCGTGTTTACTTCCATTTATTTCTTAACCTACTGTTTGTGGCAAACCATCTCTGTCCTGAAGTTATACCAATGAAAAAAGTTAAATCTTACTCCAAAGTGACCTATGAAATTCCATTCCATATTTTAATCTTAGCCCATTGGAAATATCACTTTTTTCTTTATTTAGTTTGCTGCCCCACCCCAGTACCTTACAGTCTGAGGACCATGGGTGGGTTTGTTTGTTTGTTTGTTTGTTTGTTTGTTTGTTTTTAATTAATCTCTTTTAAACTCACCTGTTTATAGAAACTGAGCATTTCCTCTTTTCTGAAAGGCAGTTGTGGTAAGAGCTGCTTATTTTCTTGAGATCCCAACCCAGAGGTCTCTAGAGGAGTTTAGGATCTGCATAGTCACATTTGCTTTTTCAAATTGGAAGCAAGAAATACTTTAATTTGCCTTGACTCTAAACTGTTTTTTTAAATAGAGTTCACAATTAATTGAATTCTCTGAGCTTCTGGTTTATAATACTGAAGAACTTTTACATAGAGTAGATAAAGGATGGAGTAGGAATTTCTGATTCAGTTGCGCATTATTTATTGTGGAAAGAATGTTTTCCCTACAGACCAACTAGGAACAAGATGTTTAAACATAAGCCAGGGTGGAGACTTATTTGTTTGGTCAGCTTCAGAGGAGCCACGTTTCCCTACTTACGATGCGTCTGCCAACTATTCTGTCCCCCCACTCCTGCCTGATTCTTCATGTTTCTTTGGAATTTTTAGTTAGGACTCTGTTGGATAAGGCAGTGATACAGTGCACACGTGGCATTTAGAAAGGCTAACGGCAGTTTTCTGGAACAGCATACTTTTATCATGTCATGAATTTTTGCTGGTGTGTGTGTGTGCACGCACGCGTGTTTATATAAAATGGCTTCTTTCCTTTTTCCCAGTCCCCCTCTGCTGTTGGTTTGTGTATTCACATAGCTGGCGGCTCCAGGACTCCATTTATCACAGGCAGTGGGAGGGGGTACAGAGATATGAAAGGGTTACTGTTCACATTTCCTGTGTAATTCCCTCTGATCTTACTGAGCTGTAGTTTCTTTCTTGATGTTAAACATTCCCAGGCTCCTATAACCTTCTAGCCTGCTTGCTCTGGCCAAGTTTGTCCCAGGTGATCATGTAGGCGAACCTCCTGTTTTTAAAGCTTAGAAATCTCTCCTTCCTTCGTGAGATGGGCTAAATGCTCATTCCTTTGCAATCCCAGAAGAAATCCCTGTGATTTAACGCAAGAACAGAGCATACCATATTAGTTTGAAAAATCAAATTCAGCAGCCAAGTTTGTTGTCAGATTAACTGTGTAGATTTTAAAATCTGATTCCTGATGTAGTGTATTTCTAGTTAAATGAAAGCCCATGATCTATTAAAGGTTGCATTTTTCCTTCTAAAAACACACTTGAAAAATGGGTTCTGGTTCTAAAAGAGTAAATTTGACTGTTACCATGTTACTTTTAGCTTGCCCGATTGCTAGATCATTTTAAATTGTCTCCGATATAAAGATGCTTAGCTGAAACTGTACCATTTCTGTCTCAATTCAATTCAGAAGGTTGTAGGGAGGGGTGCTGGTACTTGTTATTTTCTACTTTTTCTCTGGTTTTAAAAGTATATAGCAGCTCATTTTTATTCCACAATTTTTAAAATATACATTTTTGTGGTTGGCAAAAGTTTTTCTATTTTTGCCTTTTCCCTTTAGAAGAAAGTGCCATGCTCCTGTGAAGCATAAGAATATGTCAGCAGCTGCTAAGAAATTGATAGGGGCAGGGTGTACCTGGGCCAGCACTGCCCTCATTGTAGGTAAGGAACATTTCTTTAGACACAGCTTTGGGTAAGTTTGCTTGTATTGCTTATAGCATATCTCTCTTCTTCATTCAACAGCCTGGGAATCTTGGGGCTTGGAGACAGACAGAAATGAAACAGTGTCTCTTTGAAGGAGTTTCTGGGATAATTAAAGCTTGCTGTTGTTTAGGTCAAAGTAAACTATTTGCGTTGCTTAAAACAGTGAGATAAAGTATTTTTTAAGCACCTTAACTATGTGTGATATGGTTTGACATGGAGATAGGTAGATGAAATTTTAGATTGATTCTGTTTGGATCTGCCTTAAAGAGCCAACACAAATGTTTGATATGTTTCACTCACCTTTCGTTCCCCAGTGTCTGAAACAGCTCACCATGCAGTAGGCTTGCAGTAATGGTTTGTTGAATGAGAGAAATAGATTGCCAAATTACTTTTGTATATTCTTAAATGTTTTGTATGTGCATGATCACATACATGTCTAATAATGTTTCATTTACCCTTTCTATTAGTCTCTAATGATAGAGCCTGTTCGGAGTCCTTTGTTATTAAGCAGTTAATTCCCTCAAAGCATTTTGTGCCCAAGGCCATAAAAAGTGTACATCTTCTCGTCTAGCCATGACATTCCTATGTCATAGAAAAAAATGAGATTTAGTCATAAGTTACTTAAATTATAGGTAGTTTATGAACATTTCCTAAAACCAGTAAGCCCATTCACTATTCTCATAATGGAAAACCGCTTATATTTTCTCCTAAAGAATATCTATTCCTAAGACCATCACAAAGCACTGAACAGTAATATTAATCATCAAGAGATACTGATAGAATGTTAATAGAAACAGCATCGTGGCTGTATTGTGGGTTCTCTAAAGATGTGCACAGCCTTGGTCCTCCTACCTAAAGTCTTTCAGACTTTTCAATGAATAGAACACATACAGTAGTCAAGTTAAACAGCAATTTAAGGTACATTAAATGTAGTTATGTGCTAAGTGAGAGTCTTGAACAAGAAGCATGCAGCTTAGTGGAAGGAGAAATCATTTTGACTTGAATTAGAGAGTGGTGAGAAGTTTCACTGAAGAAGCTTGTGTTGGATATTAGATAAATGATTGGATTTTAGATATAAAAGAAGTGAGGCTAGGGACGCCTGGGTGGCTCAGTCGGTTAAGTGACCGACTTTGGCACAGGTCATGATCTCATGGTTGGTGGGTTCGAGCCCTGTGTCAGGCTTAGTGCTCACAGCTCAGAGCCTGGAGCCTGCTTCAGATTCTGTGTCTCCCTTTCTCTCTGCCCCTTCCCCGCTCATGCTATCTCTCTCTCTGTCTCTCTCAAAAATAAATAAACATTAAAAAAAAAAAAAAAAAGAAGTGAGGCTACTTTACATTTATAAATATCCACGATAGCTACCACACTTCTTGTCCCAACCGCAGTGAAGAAACAACAACCAAAGAGCTTAAGTATTATGATGGAGACTTTTCTCCATTGACACTTTATTAACTCATTTTTTTAGTGAAGTGAAATTTCAGAATAGCTTCCACTGAGGACATACAACTCTGTTAGTTACCATAAGGATCCCTGTTGGTAGGAAGTCCTCCCAAATTATAATTTCAGTGGTTAGACAGCATACATATTGGAAAGTTATCATTCATGATTATACTTTGGTAATAAAGGCTCCTTCCAGTCTCAATGGCAAGTTTAACAGAGTTCATTGCTGAATTATATCATGATTTGAAGTCTAACATATAAGGAGATAGATCCAAATTCACTGTTTTTTGTTGCACAGACATAGGTGGCTATAGTAACTCATAAAAATCTAACTTCACCACAATTTTTCATTAACCTCTTGAAGATTCTTCTATGATAATGCAGTTACTGTAGTAATATCACAAATGAATCCAATTTTTTGGTTTTGTAAAAGCAAATTAAAGTATGCATAGAATTTACATTGAGACCCTTTGATTAGATTTACTTGTTACTACTTACTATTAGAAGCAAACACTTTAGTGCATTTAATTTTACAGCCAAACTTCTATCTCTAGTTTTATTCTTTTATTGCATAAACAGTCAAAGGAAAAACAACACAACAAAGAAATGAAGCCAGTTTCTCTAACATAGTAAAGATAGAATCTTAAGACAGTCTGCTGACTTTACTTTTTAGTCTTTTGGCCATTAGCATATTTATGTGGTTCTGTGCATATTTCTGCATATCTCGTTTGTTGCTGCCAGTGTGATAAAGAAGGGAATGATGAAGGGAAACTATAACCAGTGCTTATTTCCTACACTATCTTTTTGCCTCAATCTAGTGTCTTTCAAGATATCACTAGGTGATCCGTGATTAAAGAGTTTGGTGGTTAGCTAATGTTGTGAAAGGTGGGAGCATCTCAGTGCATATTGATATTTTATTTAACCCACTGTTTCCCAGATGTATTTGACTTTGGAAATGCCCACTGCTTGCCTGACCGCTTGCTTGTCTTTCTTTCCTCCCTCCTCCTTTCCTTTCAGCTTCCTTCATTTCTTTTCTTTTCTTTTTTAAGGATACTTATTAAAAATCTCCTATAGGACAAGTTTTAGGATCATTACTATAAAGTTTATACACACACTGTTTAGGTCTGTTGCTTATGTCCATTTTTTCTCTTCATCTCCACCTTTTCTAAAGCATAGGATGGGAGATGGAAGGAAGAAGTATAATTTTCAAGTCTTGCTAGCTGTACTGATGTCATGTGTAGTGGGGAAGAGGCTGACACTCTTTTTGAAAACAAGATTTGAGATTTGTGTGAGGATTTCAAGAGTTCTTACTGTCTGCATCTTAGGTAGCTCTGAGCAAACAGAATTTGCCCAAGCACAATAGAAGTCTCTGGGGAGAGGAGTAGGGTGGATTCAAGGTAAAATGGGGCTTTCACTTTTTACTGTAAGTATTTATGTTTTGTTTGAATTTTGCCATTAATGTAAATTTCTTTTGTAATCTTAAAAACAAAGACTGAATTAAAAGATCTTACTAGTTGAGAAGAACTCTATAAAAGGATTGCTTATTGCAAGCTTTTGTAAGGACTAGCCTCTTTGGTGTTTTCAAGCTCACTTTGTTTAAAAACATACCAGAAATTGTAAGCCATTTTTTTTCAGAAACAAGATTATATGAAGTAAGGTAAATTTGATAGATAAAATTAATATACCTTGTCCTTGCCACCACTGTATCTTGTACATATTTCAATTGTTGCTGTAACTCACTGTGCCATTATTCTCTACTTACGTGTTAAGTGAGGGACTGTGCTTAATTGTTTCAGCGCCTAACTATGCACCATGCCTAGTATTTAGTAAGCATTTGATAAATGTTTGTTGATACGGGTGTGTGTTGGGGAAGACTTAATTTCACAGTTATTTCTGGGAGAATGCATTAGTGATTGTCACTTTCAAGTCTTAAGAGGACTATATTCCTTTGAAAACATTTTTAAAGTTTACTCTAGTTTTGTATTTATATCTGTCCTCTGTCAGAAAGAATTTAAGATAGTATTTATTCATTAGGACACATAATATAAAATAAAGTTTTAAATAAATAAATAAAATAACAAAGTTGGAGGGCTTTGTTACTGCCCATGTGGAAAATTCAATATCAAGTGACAATGACCAAGACAGTATGTCGTTGGCATAATGATAAACATGCAGGTTAATAAAGTGGAATTGAGAGATACTTATATTTTTGGTCCATCAATTGTTTTTTACAAAGGTGCTATTCTGCATTCATTTGCAATTGTTTATAATAGCTTTATTCATAATAGAAATGAGAAACAATCCAAATGTCCATCAACTAGTAAATGGATAAACAAAACACGGTACGTCCATACATTAGGATACTCTTCGGCAATTAAAAAAAATTGAAATGGTGATGTGTGCTATAATATGGATGAACCTCAAAAATACTATGCTAAGTGAAAGATGCCAAATTCCACTCATATGAAATGTCTGTAATAGAGCCGATCAGAGGAGTTTGGGGGGTTGCGGCAGGGACTGACTTCACATAGACTTAAGGGGATATTGAGAAGTGAAGGAAGAAACGATTTGAAATTAGATTGTAGTGATGATCGCACACATCTGTAATTTGACTAAAACATCATTGAACTGTACACTTTCAACAGGTGAATTTCGTGATATGGCAATTGTACCTCAGTATTGTAAAAATAAGAAAGGTGATAAAATGGGACCAACGTATCTCATAAGATCCCCTATATTTCCTTGAGGTGGATCACAAATTTTGCTCTAAATTTTCTAAAGAGACCATTCTAAGATGAGATGTGTTTACTAGTGTTCACAAGATCAACATTTGTCAGCATTTTAGGAGAAACTACTAATTGTAATTCAAAGAAAACTATATGCTTTCATTCATAGAGTAGCATATTCAACTCTGACCTCAACAACATCCTTGTAGTGAATAACTGAATACTCTCTTTTCTATAATTGTTTCTTAAACCTCCCTTCAGTGTAGTCTAGTGGCTTAACATCAAAGGCGCTTTACTAAGTACAATAATACTGGGTGAATAGGGTGGAGAGCGATAAAAGGACAAAGCCAAGAATGCTGCTCTTTGGTGGTATGTCTTAATCCAGACATGCAGTTTTAGAATAATGAATGGGTGAACTAGATAGATATGTAGCAGCCCTGCAGAAGCTTTTTGTAAAAAAACGGAGTAACAGTTAAGTTTAGCATTTTACTCTCAGGCAAGTACCTGGAGTGTAATTATTCTCAGGTATAGGTTAGATATGGGGCCATTTACTTTAATAGCTAGATTGGGAGTATGATTGGCATCCTCTTAGGAATGTTGGGGAGCCTGAGGAGGAAAAGTATCAGATTAGACTGTCCAGCATGTATGAATAGAGGTAGTCTGAAGAAATATGTGCTGATGGGTTATGATTCTCCCTTAGAAGTAATTTTGGCTGTTCTCCAGTGCTTAGACCAAGGGATCATTCAGGCTCTGAAGACAGTATAACATGGCCATAGGTATTAAACTTGGAATAGTGTGGTTTTCATTATAAATTTTCAAAAGTGATACATGTGTGTTATAAAAACATTCTAGCAATTCAATTCAAATATCAAGTATAGAATATGTAGAATAAAAAATTGAAGTCTTTCTTTTCTCTATACCCTTCTTTTTTAAAAAAAAATTTTTTTAAGGTTTATTCATCTTTCAGAAAGAGAGAGACAGAGCATGAGGGGTTAAGGGGCAGAGAGAGAGGAAGACACAGAATCCAAAGCAAGCTCCAGGCTCTGAGCTGTCAGCACAGAACCTGATGTGGGGCTCGAACCCACGAACCATGAGATCATGACCTGAGCCGAAGTCGGACGCTTAACCGACTGAGCCACCCAGGTGCCCCTTCTCTATACCCTTCTTAAATAATATTCTTATTAATGTATATTTAAATTATTTCCAGTTTTAGCTTTTATAGTGCTGTGGTAAACATGCTGGCACAGGGCACTCCTCCATTTAAATAAATATTTGAATGCACACACACACACACACACACATACATACACACAATTGCGTGTACACACATGTATGTATATGTGTATATGTTCATATATATGTATATATTATCACTTTAGTAACAGCTATCACCTGTTCTATACCTCATATTTTATTTTAATACACCAGTATTTTTTACTTTATACTTTAAAATAATTTCTTTATACTACTACAAGTGTTCAATTTTATATTTGTAATTCTGGTCTTGTTCCAGTCATGTGAAAGTATCTGAACAATCATTTGTTAAATTAACTAAAGGACAGCTTGAGCCTGAGTCTTTTGGCTTTATTATGTAAGTACAATAGTTTATTTAGTAAGAAGAAAATGTTAATTGCAGTAACTTAGTTGAAGTTTCTTATGTTTGGAAAACACTTTTTTTCATTATTTTTTATTTTAGTGTTTATTTAGAGAGAGAGAGAGAGAGTGTAGGCATGTGAGTGGGGGTAGGGCAGAGAGAGAGAGTCCTAAGCATGTTCTGTACTGTCAGTGCAGAGATACAGGGCTTGATCTCACAAACCCGTGGGATCATGACCTGAGTGGAAATCAAGCTTAACCGAGTTGGCCACCCAGGTGCCCTGAAAAGTGTTTGTTTTATAATATCCCTGAGAATGTTAGCCTTTTTATCTTTAAGAAATAATTTTACCTTATAATTAACTTTGCAAATTACTTCTGAATAATATCTTGATTTAGGCTTTTGCTTCCAGTAGGGTTGTAGAAGGTGGTGGCAGGACATTGTGACCTCTGTAACAACTTAAATAAATTGCAAAAATCATTGTTGCAATGATCTGTTATTACATAATAAATTGCCCCAACACTTAGTGGTTTAAAACAACAATTGTTTTATATAGCTATGATTCTGTGGATTGGCAATTAAGGCAGATCTCAGCTGGGTGATTTTTCTGTTCTTTGTTGCATTGAATGACATCACTGGATAGTATTTAGCTGGTGGATGAATTGCTTTGTAGGATCCAAGATATTTTTACAGATATATATGGTGCCTGGGCAGAGGTGGAATTCTGGACTTGCTTGACCTTTCTAGCATGGTAGTCTTAAAGTAGCCAGACTTCTAATATTTTGGCTGGGCGCTTGTACAGAGAATTTTCCAAGAGATAGGAAGTAGAAAGACCAGTATCTTAAGGCCTAAAACTGGACACTGGCACCACATCTCTTCTATATTCTGTTGATCAAAGCAATCCCAGTGTCCTCTCAGTTTCAGTGAGAGGGTTTATAGTCATCACCTCTCAATGGAAGAAGTATCAGAGAATTTGTGACCATTTTAAATTTATCACCATCTACCCTCTACCCACAAATTATTTACATTCCTTCTACTTTGAAAATATATTCAATCCTTTCCAAAAATGCAGAATTGTTACCCTACTGTGGCTGTAGCCTCAAGCTTAAGGTCCAGGATATTGTCATTTAAATCAGGTCCCAGATGTAGCTCCTTAGATGTAGTTCTTTGCAAGAGACAAGTTATTTACTCAACAAATAACGGAGACATAGAGTAACTGTGGTAAGCATTCCATTCAAAAATGGGGAAACAGGAGGCATGTAACCTTCACTGGTCCATAGTAATTTTGAAATTCTGATGTTGACAGTTTCTTTAGTAGAGCCATTCTTAATCCTTGAAAATGATTATCCATGACTTCTGGCCTTACCTATAAATTCTGTCATTTTTATTTTTCTATAAGAAATGGTTCATGTTTATAATTGGTGGTCTTTTCTGCCTTGCTTCCTGTTTGTAGAAGCCTGAGAGTCTAAAAGTGTATTTTCATTTTGTATTCTCTCTCCTGCTTTCAATCCAATTTCACATAATTCCTTTAAAATCATTATGAGGCATTGATGTGTCAAATTATAATCCACACCTTTGGAAGCCACACCCACATTTGTTTTTAAGATAAGCTTTTTTTCTACTTGAGACCGAGAGTCCATGTGTTATAAAACAATACCCATAAAATTCTTAGAAGCTTATCTATTTGAAAGAGCCCAAAAGGCATACTTCCAAGATTCCTAGAGGCCTTTTATCTAGAAAAGATAGTCTAAGAAGCACATTCTTAAGAGTTTTAGAACTGAATTAGATACAACTTTAAATTATTTTCCACTTCTACTACAGTATTTTTAGAGTCATACTGTAATTGTTATCCTGAAACCATGCTTTACTGGTAGCAAACCCTAGACTTCATATTTACTCTGAAGCTATTTCTTTTCAGTCTGGAGAGAATGGGGATGATTATTCTTTTGAAAGGGCAAGACCTGGCTCCTTTATCTTTCCTCTAAATTCTGCTTGAAAATGAAACAATTCTTTTGTTAGCTCATCTTTGTCTATGCATACGTTAGTACACACAGCTAAAAGAAACTAATACTTTGAATCTTCTGCCTAGAAATCTCCTTACCCAAATCTACCACTTTATTGGGTATATTTTCTCTTTTCTATGTTATGCAAGTAAGTGTTGCATACCACTGTGTAAGAGGGGTTGTAATTTCCTTCTGTTAACGTGTTCACTAATGTACTTCAAGCTTTTACTAACAGTCTTCTTGAGGCTCTTCCAGCTTTTGCTTCCCACCTGGTCCCAAAACCAATGCCACATGTTTTAAGATTTTTACTATGGGACCCCACTTCCCTGTACCAGAATCTGTTATGGTTCTCTGTTTCCATACCAAATTATCTAAAAATTTATAATCTTAAAACAATAACCATTTTGTTGTACCTCATGTTTGTGGGTAATGAACAGGGAAGGCTCAGCTGGTGGTTATTCTTCACTGTGTAGCATCAGCTGAGGTTAGTTGGTGGGCATTCAGCTGTAATGTGGGCTGGTTTGGAGGGTCCAAGACAGCTTTATGGTATTTTGACAAGGATCACTCAAAAGTTAGTTTTAGCTAGATCTTTGAACCAGAGTGCCTGCACTTGGATTCTCCAGTATGACAGTCTTACCCTAGTTAGACTATGATGACAATAGCACAAAAGACGGGAAGGAAGAAACAGATATATCCTGCTGTAAAATTCTTATACATGAAGTGGTATGGCATTATTATAAGTTAAATTGTGATATGTTAGGGGCACCTGGGTGGCTCAGTCGGTTGAGTGTCCAACTTCAGCTCAGGTTATGATTTCACAGTTCATGAGTTCAAGCTCTACATCGAGCTCTGTGATAATAGCTCAGAGCCTGCTTAGGATTCTGTGTCTCCTCCTCTCTCTCTACACCTTCCCCACTTGTGCGCTCACTCTCTCTCTCTCTCGCTCTCTCAAAAATAAATAAACATTTTTTAAAAATTGTGATATGTTAAAGGTCTATATTTTAAACACCAGAGCAACCATTATAATTCTAAAAGAAACAGGTATATCCAGTAAGCCAAGAGTGGAGATAAAATGAAATAGTAATGATAAATGAAATGAAATAGTAATTCCAAACAAGGCAATAAAAAAATGGGAAAAGGAAACACAGAACAGTTTGGGACAAACAGAAAATAAGATGATTAATTCAAATTCAACCATATAACATAATTACATTAAGTGTAAATGATCTGAATACTATACAGGCAGAGATCATCAGGCTAGATAAAAAAGCAAGACCTGCTAACTGCATACTTTCTACAAGAAACCCTCTTCAAATATGAACTCACAGATTAAAAGAATTGAAAAAGATATACCATGACAACACTAATATTAAGAAAACTGGACTTCCTGTATTAATATCCAACAAAATAGGCTTCAAATCAAGGAATATTACTAGTGATACTGAGAGATATTTTCTGCTGATAGAACAAACGCATCAAAAGGATATCATAATTCTAAATGTCTTTGAGCCCAATAATGGAGCTTCAAAATATTTGAAGCAAAAACTAACAGAAAAGAAAGGGTAAGTAGACGTGACTACAGTTATAGATAGTTTTGAACACTTCTCAGCAATTGATATAGGCAGAATATCAAATAAAATATATAAATCTGCAACAACACTTAATGAATTGGACTTCATTGACATTTATAGAATACTGCACTCAATAAGAGAATGCACATTCTTTTCAAGTATGTGTGGAATTTTTATCAAGGTAAATCATTTGTCAGGTCATAAAACAAGATTTTAAAGAATTAAAATCATACAGAGTATGCTCTCTCACTATTACTGTATTGAATTAGAAATGAGTAAATGAGTAAGTGTGGAATATCTAGAATTCTTCCCCAAAATATTTGGAAATGAAACAACATACCTTTAAATAAACCATGGTTCGAAGAGAAATCACAAGGAAAATAAGAAAATATATTTGAACTGAATGAAGATGAAAGCACATCTTACAATATTCATGTAGCTTAAAGCGGTGCTTAGAGGAAAATCTATAGCTTTAAAATACTAATGTTAGAAATGAAAGGCCTAAAATTTTCTGAGTTTTCACTTTAAGAAAATGGAAAAATAAAATCCAAAGTAAGTAGAAAGTAGAAAATAAGTAGAAATTGATAAAAGAGAAGTTTACAGACAAATAATAGAGAAAATTAATGAAACCAAAAGCTGTTTTTGCTATTTTTTAACAGATCAGGATAGTTGGCTTTCTTTTGTGGCAGTTCAGTGATTTTAGAATATTCCTAGATATATGGGGTTAAATTCATCAGTGTCTTAAGGTCTAGGTCCAGAAACTGGTGTCATGTCATAGTCACCATATTTTATTGGTCAAAGAAGTTACAGAAGTGACCCATATTCAAGGTGAGGGAAGGGCATATATGCCTATTTTTCAGTGGGGGAGTTTTAAAATATTTGTGTTACTCTTAACCACAGCCATATTTATTGAAGATCTCAGAGAGTTGTGAAAGCAAAGACGACAAAATGAACTGAGATTTCAGAAATGGAAGAGCCCGTATGAGCTAAGAATACTGACAGTCATTTTTCCTAAGTGTATTTGCCCAAAATGGACACTGGCTAAAGATCAAGCTTGCTATGGAGGTAAGACTTTACTAGGGGAAAGAGAAACCATTGGTGTTTTGATGGTCATATAGTCTGGCATGATGAACTGGAAACCAGAGTCCTCAGACATACAGCTAGCTTCCCCCATGGGTTGTTAACTGAACCTTGGGGCAGGAAGGGAGGCTAGGAAGTTGAGGTGGAAATATACAGAGAAATTTTCTGTAATCTCATAGTGCTTAGGAGAGAGTCTACATGGGATGGTGGTGGGATGCAGTTGCTGTAAACCACACAATTGATTTCATGTTTGAGACATCTTATACCAGAGTAAACTGATCAAATTGAAGAGATCATCTCCTCACCCTACCTGTCTAATATAGGAAAAGATGGGCCCTCACTGGGAAAAAATAATACCTACCACAGTTTTATGTTTCTTACATTCACGGTATTAAGAATACACCAAAAAGTTATATGACATGTGAAAAGTAAAAATCTATCAAACAGCCCAAGGAAGAAGAGAAAATAGAAGCAGATCCACCAATGGCACTGATAATAGGAGTTATCAAACAACAATTTTATCGTCGTATGAATATATTAAAGGAAATAAAAGAAACAGCTAAATAGAGGAAAAGACAAAGAATGGCAACAGAATGGTGGGATCTAGAGCTAAAAAATGTAATCTGAAATTAAGATTTGAGTTTAATAGTAAAGTAAGCACAGTTAAAAAATAAACAACTGGAATTAGTAAACTGAAGGACAGTTCAATGGAAAATGTACAAGGTGAAGCATGGGTGGGGGGAAAGAATGGAAAGAACAAAATAGGTTAAGAGACATATGGATTGAATCATTTCACCTAATCTACATATCATTGGAGTACTGGGAGGAAAGAAGAAGCAAAAACAATATTTGAAAAGATAGTGACCAAAGATTTTCCAAGCTGATGAAAGATAGCCATCCACAGATTCAAGAAATACAAAAAAAACTTAGTGAACTCCAAGCAATATTATATAAAGAAAACCATATGTAAGTATAACATAATGAAACTCAGGAAGAGCAGATATAAAGAGAAAATCTTAAAATAACCCAAGGAAAGAAACCATAGTAACTTGAAAGGAACAATGATAAGATTGATGGCAGATTGTTCTACAGAAATTATTAAAATCAGAGAACAATGGAATAACATCTTTAAAGTTTAAGTGCAGAATGGAAAAATACTGCTAACCTGAAACTTTATGCCCAGCAAAGTGTTTTTTAAATGAAGACAAAGACAGTTTTAGACAAAAGGTGGGAGACTTTACCACAGGTAGAACCATAGTACAGTAATACTAAAGGAAGGTATTCAGTCTGAAGAAAAATGATCCCAATTGGAACCATAGAACTTTAGGGAAAAAAATGAAAAGCATAAATATGTGAGTAAATATAAAAGATTTTTGCCTATTTAAAGCCATAATAACAATGTCTTTCAGGCTTAAAACATATGTAGAAATAAATGAAAACAGTAGAACAAATTGCAGATAGGTATAAATGGAGTTAAGCCAATTATTGTCTTGTATAGGAAGTGGTAAAAGTCAAGTTTTGTAATTCAAGGAAGTATTTGTAATCTCTATGATAATTTCATGAGAAACTACAAAGATGTTTGAACAAAAAGCTAACAGAAACAATCCTAAAATTTATATGGAATCACAAAGGACCGTGAATAGCCAAAGTAATCTCGAAATAGAAAAAGCGAAGCTGAAGGTATCACAATTCCAGCCTTCAAGTTATATTATACAGCTGTAGTTATCAAAACCGTATGGTAATGGCACAAAAATAAACACATAGATAAATGGAACAGAATAGAGAACCAAGAAATAAACCCATTATCTGGTCAATTAATCTTTGATAAAGCAGGAAAGAATATCCAATGGGAAAAAGACAGTCTCTTCACCAAATTTTCAGAAAACTGGTCAGCTACATGTAAAAGGATTAAAGTGGATCATTTTCTTACACCATACAGAAAAATAAATTTGAAATAGGTTAAAGACCTAAATGTGAGAATTAAAACCATAAAAATTCTAGAAGGGGGCATAGGCAGTTATATCTCCTTTGACCGTAGAACATTTTTCTAGATATGCCTCCTAAAACAAGGGAAAGAAAAGCAAAAATAAACTATTAAGACCATAGCAAAATAAAAAGCTTCTGCACAGCAAAGGAAAGAATCGTTAAAATTAAAAGACAGCCTACAGAAGTGGAGAAGATACTTGCAAATGACATAACCAATAAAGGGTTAATATCCAAAGTCTGTAAAGAACTGATACAACTCAACACCCAGAAAACAAATAATCCAGTTAAAAAATGGGCAGAAGACATGAACAGACACTTCTCCAAAGAAGACATCCAGGTGGCCAAGAGACACATGAAAATATGCTCAATATCGCTCGTTATCAGAGAAATGCAAATCAAAAGTACAGCGAGGTATCATCTCAACCCTGTCAGAATGGCTAAAATCAACAATATAGGAAATGGCATGTGTTGGCAAAGTTATGGAGAAAAAGGAACCCTCCTGCACTGTTGGTGGGAATGCAAACTGGTGCAGATTCTGTGCAAAACTATATTGTACACCTGAATCTAATATAACACTGTATGTTAACTATATTGGAATTTTAAAAAATGCTAACAAGAGATAAAATGCAGTAATAAAAATTTATTAATTAAAAGAAGAAAAAAGATTAGATGGGATGAATATAGAACCAATAGGGTATTTTAAATATCAGTATCTGATTACATATACATAGGTTTAGTCCTCCAACTAAAAGCCAAAAAGTTTTGAACTACATTTAAAAAAAAAGACCCAACTATATCTAGTTTGCACAAGATATATTATATAGAAGAATATGGGAAGAAAAGGTACACTGTGCAAACACTAAAGGAAATCTGATATATTAATATCAGATAAAGTAGACTTTAAAGCAAGAAGTTTTATGGAAGATAAAGGGAGAATTTTATGATGATAAAAGGGTCAATTCAATAGGAAGACAGAATAGTTCTAAATTTGTATGTTCCTGACAATTTAACTCCAAAATATGTAAAGCTAAAATTCACAGGACAACAAGGAGAAATCATGATTTCACCATCCTATTTGGAGAATTTAATAACCTTCTTTGAACCACTAGATATAATAAGCAGATTTTTAAAAATCATAAAGGTTATAGGATGTTTAACAATACTGTTAACCAACTTGACCTATTGCTGTTATAGAATGTTATTCTCAACTCTTGCAGACTACAATACACTACAAGTATACAAGAAACTTTTACCAAAATAGAACATATGCTGAGCTAAAAAGCAAATCTCAACAAATGTAAAAGATTGAAATCATATATGTTCTACAGTGGAATTAAACTAGAAATAAAGATTTTTTTTTTTAATCCTCAGTTTGTTTGGAAAATAAACAGCATACATTTAAATAATCCAGTACCGGTCAAAGAAATACAACCACAATTAGTATCTAAGCTGTGAGAGAACGTTAAAGTGGTGCTTAGAATCTGTAGCTTTAAATGTTTATGCTTAAAAGGTTGAAAGCCAACCATCTATTTTTCATTTCAAAAACCTAGAAAAAGTTCAGTTTCATTCAATAAACTGGAAGGAAGGAAATTACAAAGAAAGAAGCATTCTATAGAGAAGACTGACAAAGATTAATGAAGTCAAAGTTGTTTCTTTGAAAATATTAATAAAATGTATAAGCCCCTACTAAGTAAAAAGGAGAAAGCTCAAATTAACAATATAGATATAAAAAGGAAACATTATTAGAGATCCAAGAAGTATCTAAAGGGTAAAATATTCTGAACATTATGTCAATACATGTGACAACTTACATGAAATGGACAAATTCCTTGAAAAATACAACTCACCAAAATGACACAAAAAAGTAAAAATTGTGAATAGTGCTATATCTTTTAAAGGCATTGACCGCATAATTAGAAATCTGCATCTCTAATAATGTTCTTTAACCTCATTAAGTCTCAGTATTAGATCTTTGTTGAATGTTTTTAGAAAATTTAAAACTTCACTTTGGCTGACAGGTTCTACACTAAACTCACTTTCCATATAATTAAGGTTGATTTCCATTCAAAGGTTTACATACCTTTTGTTGGAATTTTATACCATATATTCCTTCTTCCAACTTCTAAACCCTTTGAGAAGTAGACATGATGTAACTCAGTTTAGAATAAAAATGTCAACTTTATGTGGGTGGAAACTGGGTAAAAGAGTGTGTTTATATCTGCATGGAATCTTATCCCTATTCCAACTGGATTGACTTAACTTGCCCTGTTGAGTTTACCATGTAGATGACAGGAGAATGTATGTGGGTTTGGGCAGGCAAGTTCTAAGAGAAAGTGAGACTGGTGTCATATGTGGCCAGTCTTTTGCCCTGTCTCACCAAACAGATAAAGCAGAGAAAAAGAGAGTCAGAATGGTGTTTTGTTACCTGTCATCCTGAGTGAAGCCCTACTCTTACGCTCTTTTTTTCCCAAGGAGTCAAACCTACCTTGTTCTCGTGGAACCGTAGTTCTACTGCCGACCTGCTTCTAGTTCCTTATGTCATCTGGGTCCTGTGCTCTATTTTGAACAAGTTTTTGTAACTTTTGTCTTCCCCAGAACTCTTCTTTCCTATCCTCCCAAGAACTTTAAACCTGCCTTTTGTGGACACTGCCAGTTTTTGCACAGCCATCTCAAAAAAAGTATTGAATTCTTCCAATTCTAGATTTTTTTCCAAATTTTAATTCTAGTACAATTAACATACGGTGTTCTATTAGTTTCTGGTTTGCACTATAATAATGTTTCAACATTTTTATCCATTACTCAGTGCTCATCAAGATAAGTGTACTTTTAATTATAGTACATCTTGTGTATTCATCTATTGATGGATCTAATTCTAGAATTTAAAGGATAGTTGATATGTTCCTTTGCTCTCCACTGTCAATTCAGTGATTAGTGTGCCACCTTTGTGTATCAGTTCTTTCTCTTCTAACTCTTAACACTGCCACCTTTCTAATTCTTGGTATTGGTTCACTTCTGTCCCTCTTGGGGCACTTATTATATCTTTCTTGATATGGAGTTGTTTGTGTTTGTCTCCTCTTGTGGTTTGTGGGTTTTTTGATGACAGAAACTCTCTCTTATGCAATTTCATCTTTCCCTGTTCTCCATGATATTAGTACTGAATAGGGCTTGATTATTGGCTATATTAAAGAATTTGGTGTCAATCAGTCTTGAATATCTAATAATATATTTTTCAGAATTTTGAGGAGATTGACATAAAAATATATGAAGGAAATGTATTATATCTCCTATTTTAGAAGTCTTTGGGCATAGCTTGAGATTTTTATCTTAGGTTCTTAAATTATACATAGTATAAGTAATGTCAGTTTTATAGGACTTCATATAACTATTGTAGTCTTTAAGGTGTAATCATATAATTGGCTTCTATAAGCTACCTATCAATTCTTTCAATTTCATTACTTCCATCACGTTTGTTTTTTTTTCAGATAAAGATGAATGCCATGTCTCATCCAACACTGAAAATTTGAAGTTTAGAAGACATTTACTAAGTCAAATCACCTCGAGTAAGTCTGATCTTATCCATTTTAACACAGCTTAAGATTGATTTAACGTCTAAAGAATTAAGTCCAGTATCTGTGACACTTTGAACTCTCAAATTTCTCAGAATATCTTAGAGTTGCCTTGTATATTGAATTACTGGTCTTGGAAAATAGTGGAAAGATTATTTCTTTGTAAATTTCATATGCTTACTAAAATTGTAATGTTTAAACTCGTGGTATCATTTTAAAAGTGAGATTAACACCTCAAAATGTTCCTTTATTTTTCATTAAGTCTAGTCATTAGGTCTTGACTAAATGTCAAGCGTAATGTTTTTAAAAGTTTTTTTTCCCACTAAAACTATGTTTTTCAGTTTTTTTAAGGTTTTGTATGGCTTTTCTAAATGATTTATATATTCGTGATCATCGAAGGGAGATATTTAGTAATGAACTAGTGCTTGAACCTTAAATGTTTATTTATTCAAAAACTTAGCTTTAAAAGTCATCTTGACCAATGTCAGCTAATATAATTATCTCCTGATGGTCTTCTGTCTTCATTCACTCTTCCTCCATCCTGTATTCCACTGCCAGATAGATCTGCATATAGAACTCCAATACTTTTAAAACACTTTAATGGCTCCCCACTCACTGTTGGATGGAATCCATGTTCCATTGAGTGGCATTCGAAGCCCTCTACCCAGCTCCTAAAAATATCCTTCACCTTAGCCAACTGGACTCTTTTCTGTTCACTGAATTCTCACCATTCTTCATGCCTCTGTGGCTTGATGTGTACTGTGTTCATTACTTCATGTTTCTTTCTAGGATGTTCTCTCCTTCAATCTTACCGTGTCCTCTGCTTGTTGAAATCTTGTGCAAATCCTCCAGGCTCAGCCCAGGTGCATGCTCCTCCATGAACTTTCCCTGATTGCTCTAGCTAGAAGCACTAGCTTTCACACACTCTGTCTCCGTCTCTCTCTCAGCTGACTTCATCCAATATTTTGTTTTTATCACTGCCCTAGCACATTTTACCAGGCAGCTTTATTACTTGTGTTTATGTCCGTCTTATCTCCCATCATAGGTTGTGAGGGCTATAAATAAAACCAAACTTCTTGTCTAATTTTTGTTTCTCATGGCATTCAGCATAATCTTAATAGTTCTTGGTAAATATTTGCTTAATAAATTAGTAATGTGCCTGGATTTTTCTTTTATCATCTGTCTTTCACCCTTATAGTCACATATGGTCTGTATTCATGGCAACTATTTATTCGTGTTCTGCACTCTTGGCAGACCACCCCCCCCCCCCAACTCTGCCATCTTATCCTAGGAAAATACTGACCATAGTGTAAATAACAAGATACAGTCAGTTCCTAATCTAAGAAAAAAACTGTATTCCAAAAGTTCATATCTAATTCTGTTGTTTGGAATGCGGAAAACATTTTTTTTCCACAAAAACAATGTTATAAATAGTGGTTAGATTCTCAGCCAGGCCTCCCAAGACTATTTAACTCATATGTACCCGTGGTACTTTAACCACAGGCAGCTACCATGCATAATACTGTTTTGCAGAGAAGTTTTAGCTTGGAGTGTGGAATCACATCTCCCATGCCCTAGAAGCAGGATAGTACCTTTCTGGGTTGCTCAAGACACAGGAGAGCCTGAGCTGGAGCTCTGGCAGTGGCTCACCATATCGCTGGATGCTCTCATGCCAGGAAGTTTTTGGCTTTCAGTATTTGCATAAAAGACATTTACCTGTAGGTTACTGATACTCTCATGTCTCCTAAATTGAGGGCAAGGGAGCATTTGCTCTTCTGGCCTCCCCACAGTAGTTCATTGTAAACGACTCTTCAGCTGTTTGATCGTATGGGTGGGTCATTTTAAGTACCGTATTGACATTTTACTACTTCTCCCTTTCTGTTGTTCTATGAACTTAAGAGGAATGAATATATAAACATGGAAAGTACTTCTGTCTATAGAGAAAACATATTTATAGGCATCAACCAACCCTGTGTTTGACATCCTATCAGATTTTGTGGACAAGTAATTATCATTTCTGTATGGGTGTAGTGATGCTTCCCATGAAAAACCCATCAGTGTATGCATCAACAATGCCGAAGGTTGATAATTTATGTTGTCAGGCTATAAGAATACACTTCATAAATTCTGGAGACTTTAATATGTTTAGTCATTGTAAGCTTTGAGCACATGAGTGAATGTCTGCTTTATGTTTAATGCTGTCGTAGGTGCAAAGGACTAGGGAATGAGAACCAAAGTTACTAGGAAAAGTTGACTTTCCCTCCAGGAGCCAGAAATACAGGGAGTGAAGTATGGAAAAAACACTCACAGTGCAAACAATATGTTATTAATTGCCATAAAGTACTTCATGAAGGTAACACATGCCCTTGGGGTTATCAGAATGGCAATATCATTATGATTCACAGTGGTTATAAAGATGGTGGTGGGATTTCAGTTAGTCTTAGAGGAATGGTAAAGATTTAAATTTAAATAAAGAGCTAAGAGAGGAAATGATATTCCGAGTTGGATTAACAGCATGATGGAGAAATAGAGGTACAAACAAACAAATCAGCATTACTGGCTGGAACAGAAGCTTTAGTTCATGTTGGGTGAAATAATAGGTGGGAAAATTATACCAGTGCTTCAACCCTGGCAGTGAATAAAAGTCATCCACGGATATTTTTAAAAACACAAGTCCCTAGATCTTTCCCCAGAACTAATAAATAAAATTTCTGGGGCACAAGATGTACGCCTGTTTATCTTTTAAAGCTCCCCGAGTGGTTGAGAACCACTGAATGAGAAGGATGGGCCAAATTTAGGAGAGCCATGAATGCCTTGCCTTGGAGTTGGGCCTTTGTGTCTCAAGCAGTGGGAAGCCCTCAGAAGTTTCTGAGACGGGTGACATGATGGAATTCATGTTTTGCCAAGATAAATGATTCATCAACCGCATGTGAATGGAAGAGAAATAAGAAACAGCTTGAATTAGAGCAGTGGTGGCGGGAAAAAAGAGAAGGTCACATTTTTAAGGGTACTTAGATGTGTGGGAGTTGGCGATGTCAGCCTTGACCTCAGCATGATTTGTTTTATAAACTGATTATACAACTTCACCCTCATTAATTTGCTCTCTTTTCTCTTACAACCTGGCAACTTAAACAGTAATTTCAGCCAGTTTGCATTTAATGGAAGGAGACCATTGTCTACTCATGTACACGTCTAACTCATAATAGTAAGTGAAGTTATGTGTATGAGGAATATAACCTTTAACATAATCATTATAAAGCATTTAATAACCACCCACATATGCAATAACACAACCCCAGTTCTGCAGGAGTGTGCCAAGAGCTGGAGTCACAAATGTAAGACAGCTATTGGCACGTAACTCCCTAGCATTAAGTTGAAATTGGAAGAAATATTCTAAATCATGTTATGCATTTTAATATTTTTAGCATCGGATTTGCTAATTGCTTAGCTTTTGTGGTAGTAGGCCTGTGAATGCCTCTTGACATTAGCAGCTCTGAGCTTATGCTTCCCTCCTGCCCACATCTGCAGCCCCCTTAACTTCTTGCCTCTCTTTCAGGCCCATCCCCACCTAGTGTCGGTCATGCGTGCCCCTACTTCATTCTCACCCAAGTGAGCCAGAGAGAGGAGGTACAAAGGAGTTAGCATTTAAGTTCTTTTGTGGCATTGACTAGCCATGTGGTCCTGAGGAATCTCTTTCCTGGGTGATGTAGGACATGATAGCTATTGGGATAACCTACTTTTAGAGTCTCAAACAGTTCCATTAAGTTGGAAGTATGTCATACCTGTTTGATATGTTTTGAATATTTTGTGTTTGGAGACAATGAGCCATATTTATTACATGGCAGAGAATGAGTTCAAGACGTGATGTTTTGATGTGACCTGCCCCTTTAAAAACAAGACTCAAGATCATGGATTTTTTTTTTTAAACCACTCTCTTGGCCATTATATAATCATACATGACAACAACTTCTGCTATGGTCTTCTTTGTCTGTGACAATGAGCTTATCGTTGTGCTTTCAGTATCTGCGTATCCCCTGAGTTACTTTTCTATAGTTATTTAGGGTTTCACCAATCATACAGATTTTGAACCAGAGAATGGATGATCTACTTAGATTTAAGGGATCTTGTAGAAGAAAGAGAGAGAAGGGAATGGCATTTGTTCAGTGCCCACCCTGTGCTATGGTCTTCACATGTGTTTTATAATTTTAACTCCCATTTTACAAATGAGAAACTTCAGATTTACAGACATTTGAAAGATTTATCTGACATCAGAAATCAAAGGCAGTTTTGGGGCACCTGGGTGGCTCAGTCAGTTAAGCGTCTGACTTCGGCTCAGGTCATGATCTCATGGTTCTTGGGTTCAAGCCCAGTGGTGGGCTCTGTGCTAACAGCTCAGAGCCTGGAGCCTGCTTCAGGTTCTGTGTCTCCCTTTCTCACTGCCCCTCCCCTGCTCACGCTCTGTCTCTGTCTCTCTCTCTCTCTCTCTCTCTCTCTCAAAAAAATAAATATATAAATAAACATTAAAAAAAAAAAAAGAAATCAAGGGCAATTTTGATCACAGGTCTGGCTATCCTAATGGCTAAACAGCCTGGTCTTAGAAGTCTGCATGACATATTTGTGGGAAAGGTTACTGAACTCAGAATCAGGAGGTTTGAGTGCAGGCTTTTACCTCTGTCACTAACAACCTTGAACAAGTTATTTAACGCCCTCAGCTTCAGTTTCCTCATCTGTCAAATGTGGATAAAATTGGCTTTCCTGACTGTTTGGGGTTTTGCGAGAAATATCAGCTAGTGAATTTCAGTATGATTTTATCAGTTTGAAGTGGAAGATTGAGATATTTTTAATTCAAGCAAAAATAAACTTTAGAAGCCCAAAACATTAAATGAGATGAACTTGGGCCGATTTTGCAGTATTTCACTTCTTAACTTTGCTCTACAAATTTTCTAAGATAATGTTTGTCAATTTTCCAGGTCTCAAACACTGTAGTGTGCCAAACTGCATCACTGAATTTAATATCTCAATGTAGCAGAGAGAGTCCTGGCAACATATCAAGTCCTTCCTTTCACTTACCAGCAGCAATCATTAGTTTCTATACCGTATCAAATAGGTCTGAACTCCTGTAGATACTGAAGCAATGTTTATAGCCAAGGAGGGCTCAGAAGATTCTAAGGCTACTAAATAGTGGTAGACCTATTGGGCTAGAGTTGATGTTAACATAATCAGAACAATTCTTTATATTTTAGAAGTTTTTCTAACAAGGCTGAATAACAAAGTCACATTTTGTAGAACTGATTTCACAAAACTTGTTTTCAGAAATGTTTCCAGGTTTCAGGACAACTTTCACAGGTTATAGGATGGTGAATACTGAAGGGCAGCTCTGAGCTATTGCAATCCACTTAGGCTTCGTTCAAATACACACATAAGAGATAAGAAATTTAGGAATTATAAGTTATATGCTTATGTTATAAACACAGTGCTATGAATGAAATGGCAGTGAATCTGAGATATACCAAGATCATGTCCTAGACTTACCCAAAACCTTTACCCAGTAAAGCTCTAAGTCCCTTATATATCAGACTGACAAAAAAAAAAAAAAAAAAAAAGCAAGCCTTAGGAAGGCCAGCTGACAGAATAGAGGAATAGTGTTAGACTCCAGGTACGGATCCAGAGGAGTGCACGTGTTCAGTCTTGGATTCAAAAGTGTGTAGGATTCTTCTGCATCTGCTACACTCTGTATCTCAAAGAGGGTTTCCTAGTCCTACAGCGCTGACTTCCACATGGCTTCTCACGTACCCACGCTGTGCCTGCTTCCTAGATCTGGTAGCTGGATGACTCCAGTTAGGGCCTGGTCAAGTGAAAGTGGTCAAGGGGAAGTGGACAAAGTAAAGAAAACAGCAGAGGTTGTGATCAGATTTGGTCCGTAGATGTGTCCTGTTTGCACAGTGTTTGTTTTAAACATGAATTAGTTATTAACTAGTGTTATTTTAACTAGTAACTAATTTAATTTGTTTTTAACTAATGTACAAATCCACTTTCTGGGTTCTTGTGAAAACTGAACTGTTCATGTGACAGTGATCAGCTAGAGCTGAGGGTAGCTTAGCTGCCCCAACTGGATGGGAGGCTGGGTTTTTCATTCTCACAGCCCCACCCCTGGCTGTTGATTTTCTTTACATAGAATTCAGAGGACAGTTAATGTTATTCCTACTGTCATCTATATGAAACTAGGAAATGACAGATTGGTAAGATGGTATATTTCAGTACAAGGGAAAGACAGTATGTTGGTTTCCCAGGGCTGTCATGACAAGGTACCATAAACTGCGTACCTTTAAACAACAGAAATGTATTCTCTCACGGTCCCTGAGGCCAGAAGTCTTAAATCAAGGTGTTGGCAAGGCCATGCTCCCTCAGAGACCTCTGGAGACACTCCTTCCTGCTTGTTGTAGCTTCTGGTAACCCCATGCTATCCTTAGCTTCTGGCAGCATAACCCCAAACTCGGCCCCATCATCTCATGGATGTCTTTCTCTGTCCCAGTTTTCCTGTTCTTATAAGGACAGCTATCATATTGCATTAGGACCCACCCTAATCCAGTATAATGTCATCTTAACCTAATTATATTTACAGAGACCCTTCCAAATAAGGTTACATTCACAGGTACCAGGGGTTAGGACTTTAAGTTAACATTTTGTGGGACACAATTCAAACTGTAATAGGATGGCATATTTCTTTGGGGAGTGCAGAGTAATAGTTTAAGAAGAGATCCTTGAGGCAGAGTGCTTGTATTCATATTTACAACTTATTTTCTATGTGATCTTGCACAGGCTGCTTACCCCTCTCAATGTCTCCATGCCCTCGTCTATAAAGTGAGGATAATGTTACCTACCTCAAGGAGTTGAAATGAGTGCAAGGTCACTTAATACATATAAATGATTTAGAACAGTGAATGGCACATACTAAGTGCTCAATAAACTGAACTATTACTATCAATTATTATTAGCTCCTACTTACACACAGTTTCTTTACATGGAGTATCAGTGCCAAAAATCTATTATTTATAATTCTATGAAACAAATCATGGATGAACAAGGAGCAGTAGATAGGAATGATGCATGAAAAAGAAAAACTCCCAGGACTTGAACCAATAAAAAAAGAGAGTGAGAGGGACTGAATTTTAGTAAGATTTACTCTTTAATGCAAATAAAGTAATTCTAACACATTTAGAATGCTTAGCTTACTCATTTTTTTTAGATTACCCGCATGGCCTCTAAATGTACTCAAAATCACTAAAGACGCAGGCAACATCTTCAAACCTAGAGCCTTAGACAGTGACCATTGGATTGGTGAGCACATGGACTGCAGACAGTAATGGGGAAGTTACACCAGGGAGAACATCCAAGGAACACATGACTTCTAAGCATCCCCACCTGTCTCCTTGGAGGCATGTTATTACCATCTTCCTTCCCAAAAATACTTGGGTTGAAATTATCCTTGTTTCCAGTCCCTGGGTCAGAGATTGAGGCTGAATAATTATTTGAATATCTACCAAACTTTTCCTCCTAATGGAACAAATATTTTGAGATATATTATTTTGTTTTTCCACATAGCCTTTATGTAAGATAACCATGCAGCTTGAGTTTTTTTAAAAACTGATGGAGAAGGTTTAAAGAAATGACAAGACTTTTTTAAGTACCTGGAAGAAAATCACTCTGTAGGCTAGTGACTCTGGGGTTTGTAATACTACAGAGTATATATGCCTCCTTCTCAAAGATCCTTCTACTCTGGAAACATGAGAATATTCAGATAGAAGGGACATACATATATGTTACTTATGATTGTGATTTTACTTTAATAAAAGAAGTTAGGCTGTTTAATTTTTGGCGAAGAAGTGGTGTTTTATAGTTCAAGTGTTACTAATTTGGAACATTTTGATTAAATGATGAATTCATCAGGACTCCTTTGGTTGCAAGTGAAAGAAAGCCAGCCCACGCCAGCTTATGAAAATAAAAGGAACTTAATTGTTTACATAGCTATGGTTTCCAGAGGTGCATCTGGCTTCAAGCATGGTTGCAGCTAGGAACTCAAATGATCTCATCTGGACCCTTTTTCAGCTCTGCTGGTTTCTTTATTCGTCATTATTCAGACAGGCATATAACCAGTAAAATGACCACCAGCAGCTTGAGACTGTCATCTTTCTGGTTTAGCAATCTCAACAGGAAGAGAACTTGTTGAGCCGCACATCTAGCGATCAGCCACAGAGAAGATATGGATCAACTCAGTTTGGCTCCACATGTGGTGAATAATCACTGTGGCCCAGGGAACGGAGTATTCTGGTGGGCCAGCCTGGGGCGTGTTCACCAGTGCTGCCACAGACGTGCATCCAGTGACTGAAAACCCCACGGGGTCTCAGGGAGTGAGGGAGTCTTTCTCCAAATGAATTAGAAGAAGAGATTTGGGAATGTGTACTGAGAAGACCAAAACTGTGGTAAATTCAGCCATCACAAATGGTACGTGAAGTAACTCAGAAACTGTAACTTCTGATTTTACAATGACGTGTAAAGAACTTTCCACCTTCTCCTGTTAAAATGTCCATTCAAAACAAAGGAAATAAGAAACAAAAATTCCACCTTTTTTTTTTTTTGATAAAAAGTGGGTGACATCAGTACTTCTCATAAATATGAATACAGAAAGTGTATGATACCATGACTTAGTGGAGTAGAGGAAGGCGAAACCTAAGCACCTACAGAAGAGGATAGTGTCAGGAAGCAGTTTTACCTTATAGAACCTTAGAAGGTTCTGTAACTAAAGGTTAGGCTGAAGGAGGAGGTGAGGCATGGCACTGGAAACAGATGACCAGCTGAAAGTCTGTAAAAGGACCAGCTGGACACCCAGGTCCTTGTCTAACCCCAGCCAGATGAGTACCTTCCCCCAACCCAGAAGATGGGGACACAGGAACAGTGAGCACCAGGAGCCAGACTTCTAAGTACCAAACACAGTGTTAGAGGATTTTCCAGAGAAACAGAATGATCCCAGAGAAAGTCCCCGTAGGGGTTCCCCCACAGAGAAAGCCAGCTTGCTGCCCTGGTTGCTTTTCAGTGACACTCACCTTCAACAAGCTCCCTTCCCCCCCCACCTCCCCGACACAGACAGAGCTGCCAACTTGCTCTACTAATAATTTACACTTAAGTAGGAATAGACAGCCAAGGATCACCAGATATTTAGGTATGACTCCAATATGATAGAGATAAAATAAACCCAAAGGACACAAAGGAAGAGCTCTGATGAGACAGAAACTATAGAGACAGCAGTAAGAAAACTAAAGAAAGAAACTATAGGGGCACCTGAGCAGCTCAGCCCAGGTCATGTCATGGTCATGAGATCAAGCCCTGCTTGAGCCCTGATCAGCTCCGAGCTGTATGGAGCCTGCTTGAGATCCTCTCTCTCTCCCTCTGCCCACTCCGTCCCTGCTGCTCTTGGTTTTGCACACACACACGTGCTCTCTCTCAAAGAAAAAAGAAAGAAAAAGAAAAGAAACAGGTCTTTAAAAATGTGAGAAGGTTTTGCATAGAAAGTAAGTCTTTTTAAAAAAGGAGAATTAAAGGAAAGGAAAATTAAAGAACGGGAAATAACTCCCAAAATTAGAAATCTAAAGGCTAAAAAAAATTCACTGAGCTGTTGAAAGATAAATTTGAGGAAGAAGTCATTAGTGACATAAACCAGCAGGTCCAGTAGCAGCCCACTAATACATGAGAAAATGGGAGAGAATCATCCAAGAAATAACATAAGACAGTTTCCTAGAACAGAAGGAAAGATAAGTCTTCAAGTTTCAAGAGAAGGAAAAAATTGTCATATGTAAAGTGTTTTGAATAAAAGCAAACAAGAGACTTCTCAACATCTGTGCTGGTACGGAAACATCTAAATGTGTGAAGAATTTTCTTAAGGGGTAATTTTATCATAAAGAAAGCATTTCTTCCTTTACCTGAGACTTGTCAAATATATCTAAATAGTCTCCTTAAGTCGTTTTTAAAAAAATATTTCACTTATAAATCTTCCATCATTTAAACTTACTTAAATTTTTGTATATTCTGAGGTACACCTGCAAATTTCTGTCAGATTTGAGGCATTTTCACGGTACTTAATCTCATTTTTCTTCTTTTGCTTCACTAATCCACTCAACAGATTATTAGAATGAACTTTTCCCAAGATACAATGGAGTTGATTAGTCCAACATCTATAGTTTCATAGTTTATAATCAGTGACAATAAATGTGATTAATTTAGAAAGTCACTGATGATACTCGGGTATGTGATAGCAGGACTTGAAAAATGTTTGCCATTTTTTTTCTTTGTCCCAACATACAGTGATTTGAAGTTAACAGAATTTGGGCCTTACTCTCTTAAAATGTTTGGCTTTTATTTTATACATGAATAATATAGAATAATAATATATATAATAATAATAATATACGTGAACTAATAATATACTAATAATATAGAATAATAATATATATAATAATAATATACGTGAACTAATATAGAATATTAGTTTTTATCTTTTTTTTCTCAGTGAAGAAGGCAGAGTCCCAAATGGTATTTTCTTCCAGAAAATTAAAAAGGAGTTGAAATTTAGCAGATATATTTTTCAAATTTTAATTATCTGAAAAAATAATGTTTTTAGGATTCAGTGAATATTCTTGTTGACTGTATGACTGATAAAGTATTTTATTATGGTATCATTGGATTGAAAGTTACTCCAAATTGCATTTGGTTTTTAAAATATTCTCACTTTTAATCTGGAAATACTATAAAAGAATTAAAATGTTTAGGTACAATGCACTTTCTCCTTTCTTTTTGGATTAGTTTCTAAAGCCTAATGAAATGGAAGGCAAGTGTCTTTTCTCAGTTTAAAAAAAAAAGTTCTATTTTATTCCTTAATGTACTATAATGAAACCAAAATAATATAGAAAACTCAAGACATGAAAGAGTGCCAGGATGGTTCTTGCCAATATAACTTTTTAGAATTGTGCTGAGTAGCTTTTGCTATAAAACTAGACCAGCTAGTTTATTATGTATTCTCTAGGTAATGACATTTTATAGAGGATTTTTGTAGTTCTTTTGGGTCAGCAAGGTCAAGAACTTTAAATTAGAATTATTAGAACTGGAAGGCATCCTCTTATTCACTTTCTAATTGAGGGAAATTAAGTCCTGAGGAATCATGATTTACCCAGGGTCACACAGCTCATAGTGAAGGTTGGAAGAGAATCATGGCCTCCTGGCAGTCAGGTCAGTGATCTTTGTAAAAGACTTTTTGGATTTATTCTTACCACCATCATGTTATGTTTCAGCGCCCATAACTTATTGTACTGGGCCCAATTAGCAAATTAGAAGTTTATGTTTAATCTCCTAACGCTGAGGGAACATTTAGAATTAGGAATATTGACAATAACAAAAGCAGGAAATGGCAAGTAACATTTTGAAGAAATTTTTGCATAGGTTAGAAGATATCCCTTGATTACACTCTGGTCCTGGTCTCTAGAGGGAATTCCATTGTTCATTATTCTCTAGGACCTAATTCTGCCTTCCAGAAGGTTCTTTCTTGTTTTTTTCCAAGGTCAACTCATGTCGTCATTGGGGAATATGTCCTCCTTGGAGGCTATGTAACCTTTATTTCCTACTTTCTGTCCCTGCAATTTTGGCTGCATGAGCATTGTTTTAAGGGTCAAAGGCTTATAGGCAAGGCTTGTGGGGTTTTTGTCCATGTTATTTCCTCTGAAACTTAGTTGGCTCTGATCTATCTTCTTCCAGTTAATTCCATGTGCTAGTAATAGAGTGACTACATGTCGAAGACTGGCAGAGAGTTTTAGTTTATATTTCTTGTGCATGGTGAGTAATAATGCCCTTTCACTCTGAAAACTATCCCAGTTTGGACAATAAATTAATATGGTCACTCTAACCAAAAAGTGCACCAGAAAATCCTATTTTATTCCTTTGCTTCCTTAACCCTATTCCTCCCTCTCTCAACTTTCTGGGTGCTGTACTTCACCAGATCTGCGGCAAGGCTGACTTCCCTCTGTTTACCTGAGAAAACCTAATGGACCATTTTTGCTCAAAGCTTTTCAGCCTTCTTTCTTACTGTATGAAATCCAGAAATAGTCAGTGTTTCTAGCCCTTGGACCCCCCAAATTTCTGGATCCTCTGTTCCCTCTCATTTCCACTCTCAAATCTCTTTAGCTATTGCCTGTGCACCTTTCTTTCTTGTAAATTCTCAGTAAGAGCGGAAAGTAATATTGTTATTCTAGTATTCTGTTTTCCATCTCCTTTTCCCCCCAGCTGTACACTTGGTAGATACCACCGTGCCTTTGAAGCTATCTTAGGCATTTAAAATAATTGAGGTATACTTTACATTCAGTAAACACACAGCTCTTAAGCATTCAGTTCAGTGAGTTTTGACAATCGTGTACATCTGTTGTAAACCACTACCCCAAATAAGATCTAAAATACTTCCATTACCCCAGATGTATGTCTCTTTCCAGTTAATTGTCTGCTTTGCTCCCCTGAAGGCAACCACTTTTTTTTACTTCTATCACCATGGGTTCCTTTTGGCAGGCAATATTTTTATTAAGTGTTTTGTGACTACACGACATAACGATCTTCCCATCCTTTACTCAGTTTCTTTATTTGCTGCTGTGTGGCTGCTAAGCAGTGGCCATACATTTTAGTTTTTTTGTTTGGTCTGCTCCCCACTCAAAGATACCAGTTTTCATGTTAGTGAAAACTACTGTAATAAATGGACTCCAAAAAGTATAATAGGTTAAACCTAGTCAAAGTGTACTTATTGCTAATAACCGGTGTATTGAAGGCATTCCTAATCTGAAGGTGACTTTCTGTAACGTGGGCCTCTGAGGCCTCCAGCGGTTGGGGAAAGAGCAGGAGCACACACCTCACATGCTGCAAGGTTCAGGTTGAACCTGAGAACCGACCTTCAGCCACTTGCACTGACATCCCTCTGGGGAAGACTGTTCCTAAGACCACTATCCATAAGTTACCTGGGGTACCTGGGGGAGGGTTTAGAAATGTCAACTCTGGCTGGGCAGCCACTTCTCAGTGACAGCTGCACACTGTGACAGGGGAGAGTAAAGTCGGGACGATGTTGTCTACAGGTTAACATGGTTAATGTCACAGCTTCTATTTTGTTTCAGTAACATAATACCATTTTGCTTTTCTTTTTTTGTCTTCATGTTACTTCCCTTGCTTTCTTTGTGATGTACTCTTTTATGCCTTTTGAGTGAACATTTTAGCATTTGAAAATAAAAACAATGGTATTGCTATCTCTGTGGTAATGTTCAAAGTAAAAGCAACTGACTTGTTTTTAGATTTTTCTGATGCAATTAAGATTATCTGTGGTCATCAACAGAGACAATGGAGTCTTTTTAAAAAATTCTTTATTTTAATTCCAGTATGGCTATCATACAGTGTTACATTAGTTTCAGGTGTAACACTGAAACAATACAGTAATTCAACAATTTTGCACATGACTCAGTGCTCATCAAGATAAGTGTACTCTTTAATTTTTTTTAACATTTATTTATTTTTGGGGCGCCTGGGTGGCTCAGTCGGCTAAGCGTCCGACTTCAGCTCAGGTCACAATCTCGCAGTTCGTGGGTTCGAGCCCCGCGACGGGCTCTGTGCTGACAGCTTAGAGTCTGGAGCCTGTTTCAGATTCTGTGTCTCCCTCTCTCTCTGACCCTCCCCCGTTCATGCTCTGTCTCTCCCTGTCTCAAAAATAAATAAACGTTAAAAAAAATTAAAAAAAACATTTATTTATTTTTGAGAGAGAGTGAGTGGGGGAGGGAAAGCACGGGGGGGAGGGCAGTGCTAGAGGAGGGAAGAGGATCTGAAGCAGGCTCTGTGATTACAGCAGAGAGCCCGATGTGGGGCTCGAATTCATGAATGGTGAGATCATGACCTGACCTGAAGTTGGACACTCAATTGACCGAGCCACCCAGGTGCCCCAATAAGTGTACTATTTAATCCCCATCTTCTATTTCACCCATTCCCCCAACCAACCAACTCCCCTCTAGAAACCGTCAGTTTATTTTCTATAGCTAAAAGTCTGTTTCTTGGTTTGTCTCTCTTTTTTCCCCCTTTCTTTGCTTGTTTTATTTCTTAAATTACATATATGAATGAAATTACATGGTATTTGTTTTTCTCTGACTGACTTACTTCACTTAGCATTAGCATTATACTCTCTAGCTCCATCCATGCTGTTGAAAATGGCAAGGGGTGCCTGGGTGGCTCAGGCAGTTAAGCATCTGACTTTGGCTCAGGTCATGATCTCACAGCTTGGGTGACATTGGGTTCAAGCCCCGTGTCAGGCTCTGTGCTGACAGCTCAGAGCCTGGAACCTGCTTCGGATTCTGTGTCTCCTCTCTCTCTCTGCCCCTCCCCCCACTCACACTCTGTCTCTCTCTCTTTCTCAAAAAATAAACATTAAAAAAAATTTTTTTGATAAAAAAAGAAAATGGCAAGAGTTCATTAGTTTTTATGGCTGAATAATATTCCATTGTGTATGTGTGCATGTATATGTATACGTGTGTGTGTGTGTGTGTGTATCACTTCTTTATCCACTCATCTATCAGTGGACACTTGGGTTGCTTCCATAACTTGAGTCTTGTAAATAATGCTGTGATAAACATAGGGGTACATATATCCTTTTGAATTAGTGTTTTTGTATTTTTTTGGTAAATACCCAGTAGTGTGATTACTGGATCTTAGGGTAATTGTATTTTTTATTTCTTGAGGAACTTCCATTCTGTTTTCCACAGTGACTGTACCAGTTTGCATTCCCACCAACAGTGCACAAGAGTTCCTTTTTTTTCCACATCCTCACCAATACTTGTAACTTCTTGTGTTTTTGGTTTTAGCTACTCTGACAGGTGTGAGGCAATATCCTTATACTTCTGATTTGCGTTTCCCAAATGATGAGTGATGCTGATCATCTTTTCATGTGTCTCTTAGCCATCTGGATATCTTCTTTGGAGAGATGTCTCTTCGTGTCTTCTGCCAGTTTTTAAATTGGATTATTTGTTTTTTGGATATTGAGTTGTTTAAGGTCTTTATATATTTTGGATACTAACCCTTTAACGGATATGTCATTTGCATGTATCTTCTCGCATTTAGTAGATTGTCTTTTAGTTTTCTGGGTTCTTTCCTTTGCTGTACAGAAGCTTTTAATTTTGATATAGTCTCCATAGTTTATTTTGGCTTTTATTTCCCTTCCCTCAGGAGACGTACCTAGAAAAAATGTTGCTACAGCCAATGTTAGAGGAAATAATTTAAGTCAGTAAAAGATAAGGACCCTGATATTACTTGTATTCAATATAGAATAGAATAGATATCCTACCAGAGATCCTAGCCAGCAGAATAAGGTGGGGGGTGGGGTCATAAAAGAAAAGGTGTAGGAATGGAGATGAAGAAAAACACGCTGTCATTATTGACAAATGATATGTAGAAAATTTCCAGAACTCTATAGCTAAATTCCTAGAATTAACTAGAGAGTTTAGCAAGGTTTTTGGATGCAAAATTAGTATAGGTAAGCCAATTAAATTTCTGTAGACCAGCAACAACAACAACAACAACAACAAGACAGAGAATATAATTTTAAGAACAATTTATTGTGAAATAATTAACATCCTACATAGCCATGCTCTACTTTCTCAAAACTAAGAAGTTGACACTGGTACAATAATGTTAACTAACCTATGCCTTTATTTGGATTTTCCCAGTTTTTCTACTTACACCCTTTGTCTACTTCAGGATCAAATCCAGGTAGCTGTATCTATTGAATCCTAATCCAATTTGCAGCTATTCCTTGGCCTTTTCTTTTTAGGGCCCTGTCACTTTTGGAGAGTAATGGTGAGGTCTTTTGGAGACTGGACCTCATGATTTTATCATACAACATGACATTACTAGTAGTGTTAACCTCGACCAGTTGGTGAAGGTGGTATCTGCTGGATTTCTCCATGGTAGTTACTATAGTAAATGTAATTTTAAAGTTACACAGTTTACAATATAGAATGTAATATACAACACAATGTAAATAACATTTGGATAAATCTTAACAAATAATGTCTATGACCTTTACTGAGAAAACTATAAACTTCTGTTGAACATTAACTATGATCCAATTAAATAGAAACGCCCTATTCATGTATTGGGAGACTAAAGTTTGCAAAGATGTTAATTCTCTTAATGCACTTAGAATCAGATTCCTAACAGATTTGGGGGGTTTTAACATTACTACTACTCACGCTATTATTATTTTTATTGTTGTTGTTATTTTGGTGATACCTAACATTGTAATTCTGGACTTAAAAGATGCTCAACATCACTCATTATCAGGAAAATGCAAATCAAAAGTACAATAAGGTATCACCTCACACCTGTTGGAATGGCTAAAATCAAAAACACAATAAGTAACCAGTGTAAGGAGGTGGAGAAAAAGGAACCCTTGTGCACTTGTTGGTAGGAATGCAAACTAGTGCAGCCACTGTGGAAAACAGTAAGGAAGTTCCTCAAAAAGTTAAAAATAGAATTACCCTCAGATCCAGTAACCGCACTAGTAGTTATTTACCCAAAGAATACAAAAACACTAATTCGAAGGGGTACATGTACTTGTATGTTTATAGCAGCATTATTTTTCAAGAACCAAATTATGGAAGCAGCCCACATGTTCACTGATAGATGAATGGATAAAGAAGTGTGTGTGTGTGTGTGTGTGTGTGTGTGTGTGTGTGTGTGTAATGGAATATTATTCAGCCATAAAAAGGAATGAAATCTTTCCATTTACAACAACATGGATAGAGCTAGAGAGTACACTGCTAAGCGAAATAAGTCAGAGAAATACAAATACCACATGATTTCACTCATGTACAAAATTTAAGAAACAAAACAAACGAAGAAAGGGAAAAAAGAGAAGAGACAAACCAAGACATAGACTCTTAATTATAGAAAACAAACTGATGGCTACCAGAGGGGAGAGAGATGGGGCATGGGGCAAATAGTGATGGGATTAAGGAGTACCCTTGTCATGATGAGCACCAAGTGATGTATGGAGTTGTTGACTCACTATATTGTACACCTGAAACGAATAGAATACTATGCTAAATATACTGGAATTAAAAACTTAATAAACAAATAAATGAAAAGAAAGAAAAGAAAATGTTATGTGATTATGTTCACAGTTGTAAAAAAGACATTATAATTCTATAGAAAATTATATTTTAAAAGGGCAATCAATAGAATATTGGTGTAAAAACTTTTTTAAAGAAGATGATCCAAAAATTACAAAGATACTCCTGAAGAACAAAGTGTTTTTCCTCCTTATTTAATGACAGTATAAAACTAATAATTAAACCAACGTGTTGTATAAGGATATAAAAGTTGGTCATTGGAAAGAATAGAAAATTCAGAAACGGATCCATCTATATATAGAACTCAGATTTCTTTTTTTTTAATTAATTTTTTTTTACATTTATTTATTTTTGAGAAACAGAGAGACAAAGTGTGAGTGGGGGAGGGGCAGAGAGAGAAGGAGACACAGAATCCAAAGCAGGCTCCAGGCTCTGAGCAAGCAGTCAGCACAGAGCCTGATGCGGGGCTCGAACCCACGAACTGCGAGATCATGACCTGAGCCGAAGTGGGACGCTCAGCCCAGGTGCCCCTAGAACTCAGATTTCTGAGAGAACTGGTATTGTAGATCAGTGGGGAGAGATGGATAGATTTTTAAGTAGATGATGCTGAGGCAAGAGATTGCTCAGATGAAGGAGAATAATACTGGATTCCTATCTCACATCATATACAAGATGGGAAATGGTTAAACTACAACTTTTAAATTAATTATAAGTAAACTTAAAGGTAAAATTTGAAGCAGAACTCAGGAAAGAAGTTGAAGAAAAAAAACAAAACTAGCAGAGAAATGAAAACATAATTGGAAGGAGTGCAAGAAAAAAGATGGTACGGTAAAATAGTGAGGTCATAGAGATTAGAAATGAGAGAACTGAACCAAGTCAAATACACAGTCAAAGAATGACATAACACCTTGAGATTTAAAATATTCGTGTTTGTAATAGGCCAGAACTGCATCATTTATTAACTTTTCTCATCCTGCTGAGTTATGTACCAGAAATCATAAAGTGATCTATAAATTATTGTAATGATGTATCTACTGATAACTCAATTGCTCAATCACTGGTTGAAAGCAAAGAATGGAAACCACTTGACTTGCAGAGGGATTTATTATCACTTTGTCAGTTCAGGGAAGTTTATCAAGAAAGCTTAACTAAGACTTGCCAAATGATGATTAAAACCTATTACTAGTTTACTTAGAGACACCTTGTTCGACCCAAAATAGTTAGAAAGCGTTGTTGAGAAACACTATTAATTTTAATACATATTCTCCAATATACAGTAAGATTTTAGAGAAATTTTTTGTCTTAACATATGTCTGAAATGTATTTTTAATCAAAACCTTCCAGCTATAAATGTAGATCACTCAATCTAAGTAAAATGATTGTCATTTAATCTAATTGACAAAGCTAGTCTTCAGTTTCAAGTTTATCTTTCAAATCAGACTTCCTCTGTGGGTAAAAGTCCAACTTGACTTTTCAGCTCAAATAAATATGTTAATGTATGTCTCCATGACGACGATCACACAGCTGAATTCTAATTCTAATATAGATAAATAGATAAGGCACAGAGCCTTACTATGCGTTGCCTGGATACAGTAAGATACTGCTGCCTTCAATATTTCTTTGCTTTGTGTTTGCTGAAGTCTTCCAAAGTTGCAATGATTCTTTTACAATAATAAGGATACAGAAGATGTACGGTCCTTAAGTGAAAATGCCCTCACTACTCCTTCATTCTGCTATATATCTGAACTTATAATATACTAGCACAGGCCCACATACTCCATTTCTTAATAAAATATATGTTACTTGTATATATATATACACGATGAGGGAAGAACAAATCCTTGTTGTACTGCCTCGATTAAAGGGAGGATTTCTATGTTTGACATCCTGGAGAGTTTTTATATTCCAGGGAAATGCACTAGATAGGATTAGTGAGTAGTATGCCTTTCTTTTGTAAAGTGGGAAAAATGACTGTGAAGGAAGGGAAGAGGAAATGAGAAAGAGACTGACCTTAGCTGCAGGTACATTTCCAGAAAGATCAGTAGTAGAAAAGATGGAAGCTGAAGATCTGGAATTTGATTGCCTTAACACTGTCTGTGTGCACATATCTCTTGGGAAGTCTTCATGTAGCCCCAGTGTACCTCAGTTTGTCGACTACTGATACAGAAGACAGGCAGAGAGGATCCATTATATATATAATTGTACACACAATACCCAAGCTAATGAAGCAAAACTAATGCTTAGAGATTAAGCTTTTCTGAAATAAAAGACAACTGGAATCTGAAGATTGAAAGGGCATAGTGTGCGGCTGGGCCTTTTTTAGTAAAGTTGCTTGACTTCAGAAGTCAAGAAAGATTTTGGTGGGGAGCCAGGCAATAGGTCAAGTTATTTATAAGGCAGGAAATTATGTTGGCTTCAGATTTCATTCAGTGCAAGTTTTCATACAATGGAATATGCTTAAAAGATTTTCAAGAAAAGAATAGGTAAGAAAGAACTGATCTATTTCTCAAGAAATAGGAAAGAATCGTGACTTTCCAGTAGTCTCATCATTGATAGAAAGGATCTGAGACAAGATGTTTGAGAAAATCAACTGCATAAATATACTTGTTTTGCTACTGGTTTGACTTCTTAAACATCAGAATGAAGCCGTAAGTTTTCATGGTACCAGTCTCCAAAAGTTAGTTCATGATAAGGTAGAATCTTAGACATCAACTTTGCTGATACTATACTACGAGTGGTGTTATCAAAAATCTTCCCCAGAAAGATTTATTTTGCTTTTTTCTAGGCAAAATAAATCAAATCTGTAAAAGACCTTGTATGCTTAAGTTAGGAAAAGTCCAAATATGTTTATGTTGGTGAGGAAATAAAAAATATACCACCACTGTCAGTTTGGAACAAAACTACATAGTTTGTGAGCTGTGGTAAAAAATAAGTATCCTGCATTCCTTTTTGAAAAGCCATCTGAAGAAGTAAAACATATATATTTTTTCAGTTGTAAAGAGGTTTAGTGTCTAAACCAAGTTTTCTACTGCCTATATACTCTGGTATTTCTCTTCATGACTTCTGTGGTTGACAGCAACAGATGACTAAAGTGGAAGTCTGCAATAAGTTTATCTGCAAGAGAGCTGACGGTGCTCTTTGCTCCTGATACTACAGCCAGGGTATTGGACATTTGAGCTGTGAATTGGGTTCTTCAGTTTGATTACCCAGAGGATGGCAACTCACATTCACAGAGCAGATAGACCTGCCAAGTAGATGATGAAGGTTTATTAATTTTACTTCTCTCAGAAGTAAAAAGGATGGTGTAGCAACTTCTTGAGAATAAAGTGCCTATGAAGGAAATAAAAATCAATCCAGAAAAACTTAAGGATATCTAGAGGAAAAAATTAGTAAATAATTAGAGTCATTTTTAGCCTAAGATCAGCAATTAAGAAAGAGCTCAAAGGTATTTTGTTTTCTACCTCATTCATATATGATGAATGATGAAGAATCATTTGATTTGAGTAAGTTACCTTTACCCAAATGTGTTATGTCTTTTGGTCTTGCTGTGAAACCATGAATAAGATTTCTTCAGAAAACATAGAAAGAACTGACCAAAGAATTGCTAATGAGTTAGGGCTCTGTGTCTCACAATTGACTAGGTAGAATTCAGAGCTTATTTCAATGAGAAAATGTCCATTCTTCAGTAAGGTAGAAAGAGACCAGAAGCAAAAGAAGAGTGCAAGCTGGCCAGTGGTATTAATAATGAAGAAAGGGAAGAGGAGGAGAAAGAGTGAAACAGATGAAGGGGAAATTGGAAGAAAAAGTGGTAAAAACAAAAGGCCTCAAACTGAGTCTGCTCCTAATACTGATGAGGCACAGAAAATCAAATCACAGAAACCAAGTAATGATACATTTTAAGTGAATAAGAAAACAGTGTTTACTCATGAAGGGAAGTTGGTTCACCAGTGACCACCAATGTAGAAATGTATTGTGAAGGATACCAAGGAAGAAGATCATACCAATACCAACCTTAATAAAGCAAAAGAAAGGTTTTGGGTTGAGGATAAATTTGACTAAGAAAAGTATATGAAGAAAGCTAAGGCAAAGCATATGGAGAAAAGACTTTAAAAAAGAGAAGCCAAGAAGATGGTGGAGAAGAAGGACCCTGAACTCATCCTGACCCACATTTACAACTAGATACCATCCACATCCAAGACAATAAACTGGAGGGTGATCTGAAGACTGATGGAACTGTGTGCACAGATAGGGCAGAGAAATGGGCCCTCATAACAGAGACATAAGGAACACTAATCCCCATAGTATTTGGCTTTAAAAGCCAGAGAGGCTGAATTGCAGGAGTTTGTAAAATCAGTGGGACTTGGAACCTGGAGTTTCAGTAGTCAGTGGACTCAGTAGTGGATGAGCTAAGAGAGTGAGTGGTAGTTGGGTCTCCACCCTTAAAGAGATAGCAGCCTGCATAGAGAGGCAGCATAAAAACAGTTAACACAAAGCCAGGGGCAAAGAGGAGACAGATCTGTTTATACTGATTTTAGAGCATGTTGGGGGACATCTTTGAAAATGAGGGAGCTGGCAGACACCATTTTCCTCCCTGCATAAACACAGCCATCTGTGGGAGGCAGTGCTGCCCAGACAACAGGTACCTAACCTGCTAGCAGCGGGCCACACCCATGAATTCTCCTGAGGACTCACCCACTCCACGCCTGCTGCCTGGACCCTGGGCTCAGGGCAAATGTTGTTTAAGCCCTGTGAGTACCCTGCCCAGCCACTGATGCACAGCTGCCAGTGTGCATTTGTACCCAGCCACTGCACCATGCCCGGCCTCATCGCCTCACCCCCGCCCTGCCCAGCTGCTCTGGTGCACAGACCCCAGCTGCTACAGCACTTCAGGAGGTTCAGCATTGGACTAGTGGCCCAGTGTAAATTTTGCTAACATCACTGCTCCACTCCCAAGTTCCCTGACAGGTAGAACCCCTCAGAGCTGGCCTGCCTGGGTCCTACTAACACCACAGAGAGCAAGAACAGCCACAACTGGTAGAGAGTCAGTGCAGACGAGTGCACTGAAAGGAAAAGTGACTCAGACACAACAGCAGGGTGTAAACAACATACATAGGATACTCTTCTAAAATGCCAGGTTCTGGTGAACAGGGAACATTGCACTGCAGGGCAATCCAGGACCTCTTCTTCATAAAGTCACTACTTTCAAGAGTAGAAGGCATCGCTGACTTTCTTAACACACAGAAACAGAAGGAGAGGCAGACAGAATGAGACAGAGAAAATTATCCCAAATGAAAGAACAGGACAAGGCCACAGTCAGAGATCTAAGCAAAACAGATATGAGTAACATGTCTGACAGAATTTAAAGCAGTGATCATAAGGATAGCCACTGGACTTGAGAAAAGAGTGGAAGATATGAGTGAAACCCAGAGATAAGGAATAACATAGCAAAAATAAAGAGCTCAATAAACAAAATGAGAAACACGCTTAATGGAATGAACATCAGGATGGAAGAAGCAGAGGAACTTATTAGTGACCTAGAAGACAGAGTAATGGAAATAATCCAGATGAACAAAAGAGAGAGAAAAGAATTATGCAAAATGAGAATGGACTTAGGGAACTTAGTGACTCCATCAGACATAATAACATTTGTATTACAGGAGTCCCAGAAGAAGAGGATAGACAAAAGGAGGCAGAAAATTTAATTGAAGAAATAATAGCTGAAAATTTCCCTAATTTTGGGAAAGAAACAGATATCCAGATCCAGGAGGCACTGAGAATGCCCATCAAAATCAACAAAAGCAGACCCACATCAAGACATAGTGTCATTAAATTGGCAAAATACAATGTACACAAAAATATTAAAAATCAGCAAGACAAAAGAAGTCAGTAACTGGCAAGGGAAAAAGCATAAGGCTAGCAGGAGAGTTTTCAACAGAAACTTGGCAAGCCAGAAGGGAATGGCATGATGTATTCAAAGTGCTGAACGGGGGAAATCTGTAGCCAAGAATACTCCATCCAGCAAGGCTGTCATTCAGAATAGAAGGAAAGGTGAAAAGTTTCCCAGACAAACAAAAACTAAAGGAGTTTGTGACCCTTTAACCAGCCCTGCAAGAAATATTAAAGGGACTCTTTGAGTGGAAAGGAAAGGCCAAAAGTGATATAAGGGTGGGATATGCAAAAGTAGTAAAAGCGAATATTTCTGTAAAAAAATGAACCAAGGAACTCACACAGAAGAAAAGGATATAATATATAATAGCATATACCTAAAGCATATACCTAAAACGGGGAAGGGAGGAGAAAAGAACAGCCCAAACTTAAACAGTCATCAACTTAATATAGATTGCTATGTGCGGAAGAGGTTATTATGTACAAACCTGATTGTAATCGTATATCAAAAGCCACTAATAACCATGCAAAGAATAAAAAAAGAAATCCAAATATATCACTAAAGAAAATCTGCAAAACATGAGAGACATGAAAATATCAGAGAAGATCTTCAGAAACAATCATAAAACAAGTAATAAAATGGCAATAAATACATACCTATCAATAATTACTTTGAATAGAAATGGACTAAACACTCCAGTCAGAAGACATAGGGGTGACAGAATGAATTAAAAAAAAAAAATCTCATCTATATGTTGTTTATAAGAGACTCATTTTACACCTAAAGACACGTGCAGATTTCAAGTGAGGGGTTCGAGAAACATCTGTCATTCAAATGGATGTTAAATGAAAGCTGGAGTAGCAATACTTATGAGACCAAATAAATTTTAAAAGTAAGACTGTAACAAGAGAAAAAGACACTTATATATATAATAATAAAGGACAATCCAACAAAAAGATAGAACAATTATAAATATTTATGCACCCAACATAGAAGCACACAAATACATAAAAGACTTAATCACAGACATAAATAAATGAATTAATAATGCAATAATAGTCGGGGACTTTAACACCCCACTTACATCAATGGACAGATCATCAAAACAGAAAATCAACTAGGAGACAATGTCTCTGAATGACACACTGGAACAGATGGATTTAACAGATAATTCAGAACATCCAACCCTAAAACAGCAGACACATTCTTTCAAGTGCACATGGAACATTCTCCAGAATAGCTCACATATTAGCCCATAAAACAAGCCTAAACAAATTCAGGAAGACTTAAGTCATACATACTATGCACCTTTTCTGCCCACAATGTTATGAAACTAGAAGTCAACCACAAGAAAAAAGTCTGGAAAGACCACAAATAAATGGAGTTTAAACAACACGCTAATAATCAATGAATGGGTCAGCCAGGAGATAAAAGAAGACAAAAAAGTACATGGAAACAAATGAAAATGACCACATAATGGTCCAAAACCTTTAGGATGCAGCAAAAGCACTTCAAGAGAAAAGTTTATACCAATACAGTCCTACCTCAAGAAGCAAGAAAAATATCAAACAACCTAACCTTACACCTATAGGAGCTAGAAAGAGAACAAACAAAACCTAAAATCATCAGAAGGAAGGAAATTATACTAAATATTAGAGCAGAAATAACTGATATTAAAAACTAAAAAAAAAAAAAAAAACTAGTAGAATGGATCAATGAAATGAGCTGGTTCTTTAAAAAAATCAATAAAATCGATATACCTCTGGCCAGTCTTACCAAGAACAAAAGAGAAAGGATTCAAATAACACAAATGACAGAGGAGAAATGACCAAGACCACAGAAATACAAATAATTATAAGAGAATATTATGAAAAACTACATGCCAAAAAATTGGACAACCTAGAAGAAATGGATAAATTTCTAGAAGCATATAAATTACTAAAACTGAACCAGGAAGAAATAGAAAATTTGAACAGACCAATAATCACCAAAGAAATTGAATCAGTAAATAAAAAACTCCCAACAAACAAAAGTCCAGGTGGCTTCACAGGTGAATTCTACTAAACATTTAAAGAGTTAATACCTAATTCTTCTCAAAGCTATTACAGAAAATAGAAAAGGAAGGGAAACCCACATTCATCTATGAGGCCAGCATTATCCTAATACCAAAAGTGAATAAAGACACCACTAAAAAAGAGCTACAGGCCAATATCCCTGATGAACACGATGTAAAAACCCTCAGTAAAATGCTAGCAAACTGAATCTAAAAATACACTTAAGAAAACTATCACAATCAAATGGGATTTATTTCTGGGTTGTAAGGATGGTTCAATATTCACAAATCAATCAAGGTGATATACCACATCAATAAGAATAAAGATAAAAACCCTATGATCATTTCAGTAGATGCAGAAAAAGCATTTGACAAAGTACAACATCCATTCATGGTAAAAGCCTTCAACAAAGTAGGTTTAGAGGGAACATATTTCAGCATTGTAAAGGCCATATATAAAAAACCATAGCTAACATCATCCTCAATAGGGAAAAACTGAGAGCTTTTCCCCTAAAATCAGGAACAAGATAAGGATGACCACTCTTACCACTTTTATTCAACATAGTACTGGAAGTCCTAGTCCCAGCAAGCAGAGCAAAAAGAATAAAAAGCATCCAAATTGATATGGAAGAAGTAAAACTTTCACTATTTGCAGTTGACATGATAGTATAGTATATAGAGAGAGAAAATTTAAAAGACTCTACCAATTTGTGTAGAACTGATACACAAATTCAGTAAAACTGCAGGATACAGAATCAGCTACAGAAATATGTTGCATTTCTATACACCGATAATGAAGCAGCAGAAAGAGAAATTACGAAAACAATCCTATTTACAGTTGCACTGCAAATAATAAGATACCTGGGAATATATGAATTTTCACCAAAGAGGTGAAGGACCTGTACTTTGAAAACTACAAAACACTGATGAAGGAAATTGAAGATGACACACAAAAAAACAAAAACATTCCATGCTCGTGAATTGGAAGAACAAATGTTGTTAAAATGTCTATACTACCCAAAGCAATCTACACATTTAATGCAACCCCTATCAAAATACCATCAACATTTTTAAGAATTAGAACAAACAATACTAACATTTGTATGGAACCAACCACAAAAGATCCTGAATACCTAAAGCAGTCTTGAAAAAGAAAAGCAGAGGGTTCCGGAAGATGGCGGCGTAGGAGGACGCGGGGCTCACAGCGCGTCCTGGCGATCACTTAGATTCCACCTACACCTGCCTAAAGAACCCAGAAAACCGCCAGAGGATTAGCAGAAGGGAGTCTCCGGAGTCAAGCGCAGACTAGAGGCCCACGGAAGAGGGTAGGAAGGGCGGCGAGGCGGTGCGCGCTCCACGGACTGGCGGGAGGGAGCCGGGGCGGAGGGGCGGCTCGCCGGCCAAGCAGAGCCCCCGAGTCTGGCTGGCAAAAGCGGAGGGGCCGGACAGACTGTGTTCCGACAGCAAGCGCGACTTAGCGTCTGGGAGGTCATAAGTTAACAGCTCTGCTCGGAAAGCGGGAAGGCTGGAGGACAAAGGGAGGGAGAGCTGCTGAGCCCCCGGACGGCAGAGCTCAGCTTGGCGAGGAACAAAGGCGCCAGCGACATCTCCCCCGCCCATCCCCCAGCCAAAATCCCAAAGGGAACCAGTTCCTGCCAGGGAACTTGCTCGCTCCGCGCAAACACCCAACTCTGTGCTTCTGCGGAGCCAAACCTCCGGCAGCGGATCTGACTCCCTCCCGCTGCCACAGGGCTCCTCCTGAAGTGGATCACCTAAGGAGAAGCGAGCTAAGCCTGCCCCTCCAGCCCCCGTGCACCTTGCCCACCCACCCCAGCTAATACGCCAGATCCCCAGCAACACAAGCCTGGCAGTGTGCAAGTAGCCCAGACGGGACACGCCACCCCACAGTGAATCCCGCCCCTAGGAGAGGGGAAGAGAAGGCACACACCAGTCTGACTGTGGCCCCAGCAGTGGGCTGGGGGCAGACATCGGGTCGGACTGCGGCCCCGCCCACTAACTCCAGTTATACACCACAGCACAGGGGAAGTGCACTGCAGGTCCTCACCACGCCAGGGACTCTCCAAAATGACCAAACGGAAGAATTCCCCTCAGAAGAATCTCCAGGAAATAACAACAGCTAATGAACTGATCAAAAAGGATTTAAATAATATAACAGAAAGTGAATTTAGAATAATAGTCATAAAATTAATCGCTGGGCTTGAAAACAGTATACAGGACAGCAGAGAATCTCTTGCCACAAAGATCGAGGGACTAAGGAACAGTCACGAGGAGTTGAAAAACGCTTTAAACGAATTGCAAAACAAAATGGAATCCACGATGGCTCGGCTTGAAGAGGCAGAGGAGAGAATAGGTGAACTAGAAGATAAAGTTATGGAGAAAGAGGAAGCTGAAAGAAAGAGAGATAAAAAAATCCAGGAGTATGAGGGGAAAATTAGAGAACTAAGTGATACACTAAAAAAAAATAATATACGCATAATTGGTATCCCAGAGGAGGAAGAGAGAGGGAAGGGTGCTGAAGGGGTACTTGAACAAATTATAGCTGAGAACTTCCCTGAACTGGGGAAGGAAAAAGGCATTGAAATCCAAGAGGCACAGAGAACTCCCTTCAGACGTAACTTGAATCGATCTTCTGCACGACATATCATAGTGAAACTGGCAAAATACAAGGATAAAGAGAAAATTCTGAAAGCAGCAAGGGATAAACGTGCCCTCACATATAAAGGGAGACCTATAAGACTCGTGACTGATCTCTCCTTTGAAACTTGGCAGGCCAGAAAGGCTTGGCACGATATCTACAGTGTGCTAAACAGAAAAAATATGCAGCCGAGAATCCTTTATCCAGCAAGTCTGTCATTTAGAATAGAAGGAGAGATAAAGGTCTTCCCAAACAAACAAAAACTGAAGGAATTTGTCACCACGAAACCAGCCCTACAAGAGATCCTAAGGGGGATCCTGTGAGACAAAGTACCAGAGACATCACTACAAGCATAAAACATACAGACATCACAATGACTCTAAACCCATATCTTTCTATAATAACACTGAATGTAAATGGATTAAATGCGCCAACTAAAAGACATAGGGTATCAGAATGGATAAAAAAACAAGACCCATCTATTTGCTGTCTACAAGAGACTCATTTTAGATCTGAGGACACCTTTAGATTGAGAGTGAGGGGATGGAGAACTATTTATCATGCTCCTGGAAGCCAAAAGAAAGCTGGAGTAGCCATACTTATATCAGACAAACTAGACTTTAAATTAAAGGCTGTAACAAGAGATGAAGAAGGGCATTATATAATAATCACAGGGTCTATCCACCAGGAAGAGCTAACTATTATAAATGTCTATGCGCCAAATACCCGAGCCCCCAGATACATAAAACAATTACTCATAAACATAAGCAACCTTATTGATAAGAATGTGGTCATTGCAGGGGACTTTAACACCCCACTTACAGAAATGGATAGATCATCTAGACACACAGTCAATAAAGAAACAAGGGCCCTGAATGATACATTGGATCAGATGGACTTGACAGATCTATTTAGAACTCTGCATCCCAAAGCAACAGAATATACTTTCTTCTCGAGTGCACATGGAACATTCTCCAAGATAGATCATATACTGGGTCACAAAACAGCCCTTCATAAGTTTACAAGAATTGAAATTATACCATGCATACTTTCAGACCACAATGCTATGAAGCTTGAAATCAACCACAGGAAAAAGTCTGGAAAACCTCCAAAAGCATGGAGGTTAAAGAACACCCTACTAACGAATGAGTGGGTCAACCAGGCAATTAGAGAAGAAATTAAAACATATATGGAAACAAACGAAAATGAAAATACAACAATCCAAACGCTTTGGGATGCAGCGAAGGCAGTCCTGAGAGGAAAATACATTGCAATCCAGGCCTATCTCAAGAAACAAGAAAAATCCCAAATACAAAATCTAACAGCACACCTAAAGGAAATAGAAGCAGAACGGCAAAGGCAGCCTAAACCCAGCAGAAGAAGAGAAATCATAAAGATCAGAGCAGAAATAAACAATATAGAATCTAAAAAAACTGTAGAGCAGATCAACGAAACCAAGAGTTGGTTTTTTGAAAAAATAAACAAAATTGACAAACCTCTAGCCAGGCTTCTCAAAAAGAAAAGGGAGATGACCCAAATAGATAAAATCATGAATGAAAATGGAATGATTACAACCAATCCCTCAGAGATACAAACAATTATCAGGGAATACTATGAAAAATTATATGCCAGCAAATTGGACAACCTGGAAGAAATGGACAAATTTCTAAACACCCACACTCTTCCAAAACTCAATCAGGAGGAAATAGAAAGCTTGAACAGACCCATAACCAGCGAAGAAATTGAATCGGTTATCAAAAATCTCCCAACAAATAAGAGTCCAGGACCAGATGGCTTCCCAGGGGAGTTCTACCAGACATTTAAAGCAGAGATAATACCTATCCTTCTCAAGCTATTCCAAGAAATAGAAAGGGAAGGAAAACTTCCAGACTCATTCTATGAAGCCAGTATTACTTTGATTCCTAAACCAGACAGAGACCCAGTAAAAAAAGAGAACTACAGGCCAATATCCCTGATGAATATGGATGCAAAAATTCTTAATAAGATACTAGCAAATCGAATTCAACAGCATATAAAAAGAATTATTCACCATGATCAAGTGGGATTCATTCCTGGGATGCAGGGCTGGTTCAACATTCGCAAATCGATCAACGTGATACATCACATTAACACAAAAAAAGAGAAGAACCATATGATCCTGTCAATCGATGCAGAAAAGGCCTTTGACAAAATCCAGCACCCTTTCTTAATAAAAACCCTTGAGAAAGTCGGGATAGAAGGAACATACTTAAAGATCATAAAGGCCATTTATGAAAAGCCCACAGCTAACATCATCCTCAACGGGGAAAAACTGAGAGCTTTTTCCCTGAGATCAGGAACACGACAGGGATGCCCACTGTCACCGCTGCTGTTTAATATAGTGCTGGAAGTTCTAGCATCAGCAATCAGACAACAAAAGGAAATCAAAGGCATCCAAATTGGCAAAGATGAAGTCAAGCTTTCGCTTTTTGCAGATGACATGATATTATACATGGAAAATCCGATAGACTCCACCAAAAGTCTGCTAGAACTGATACATGAATTCAGCCAAGTTGCAGGATACAAAATCAGTGTGCAGAAATCAGTTGCATTCTTATACACTAACAATGAAGCAACAGAAAGACAAATGAAGAAACTGATCCCATTCACAATTGCACCAAGAAGCATAAAATACCTAGGAATAAATCTAACCAAAGATGTAAAAGATCTGTATGCTGAAAACTATAGAAAGCTTATGCAGGTAATTGAAGAAGATATAAAGAAATGGAAAGACATTCCATGCTCATGGATTGGAAGAATAAATATTGTCAAAATGTCAATACTACCCAAAGCTATCTACACATTCAATGCAATCCCAATCAAAATTGCACCAGCATTCTTCTCGAAACTAGAACAAGCAATCCTAAAATTCCTATGGAACCACAAAAGGCCCCGAATAGCCAAAGTAATTTTGAAGAAGAAGACCAAAGCAGGAGGCATCACAATCCCAGACTTTAGCCTCTACTACAAAGCTGTCATCATCAAGACAGCATGGTATTGGCATAAAAACAGACACATAGACCAATGGAATAGAATAGAAACCCCAGAACTAGACCCACAAACGTATGGCCAACTCATCTTTGACAAAGCAGGAAAGAACATCCAATGGAAAAAAGACAGTCTCTTTAACAAATGGTGCTGGGAGAACTGGACAGCAACATGCAGAAGGTTGAAACTAGACCACTTTCTCACACCATTCACAAAAATAAACTCAAAATGGATAAAGGACCTGAATGCGAGACAGGAAACCATCAAAACCTTAGAGGAGAAAGCAGGAAAAGACCTCTCTGACCTCAGCCGTAGCAATCTCTTACTCGGCACATCCCCAAAGGCAAGGGAATTAAAAGCAAAAGTGAATTACTGGGACCTTATGAAGATAAAAAGCTTCTGCACAGCAAAGGAAACAACCAACAAAACTAAAAGGCAACCAACGGAATGGGAAAAGATATTTGCAAATGACACATCGGACAAAGGGCTAGTATCCAAAATCTATAAAGAGCTCATCAAACTCCACACCCGAAAAACAAATAACCCAGTGAAGAAATGGGCAGAAAACATGAATAGACACTTCTCTAAAGAAGACATCCGGATGGCCAACAGGCACATGAAAAGATGTTCAACGTCGCTCCTTATCAGGGAAATACAAATCAAAACCACACTCAGATACCACCTCACGCCAGTCAGAGTGGCCAAAATGAAGAAATCAGGAGACTATAGATGCTGGAGAGGATGTGGAGAAACGGGAACCCTCTTGCACTGTTGGTGGGAATGCAAATTGGTGCAGCCGCTCTGGAAAGCAGTGTGGAGGTTCCTCAGAAAATTAAAAATAGACCTACCCTATGACCCAGCAATAGCACTGCTAGGAATTTATCCAAGGGATACAGGAGTACTGATGCATAGGGGCACCTGTACCCCAATGTTTATAGCGGCACTCTCAACAATAGCCAAATTATGGAAAGAGCCTAAATGTCCATCAACTGATGAATGGATAAAGAAATTGTGGTTTATATACACAATGGAATACTACGTGGCAATGAGAAAAAATGAAATATGGCCTTTTGTAGCAACATGGATGGAACTGGAGAGTGTGATGCTAAGTGAAATAAGCCATACAGAGAAAGACAGATACCATATGGTTTCACTCTTATGTGGATCCTGAGAAACATAACAGAAACCCATGGGGGAGGGGAAGGAAAAAAAAAAAAAAAAAAAGAGGTTAGAGTGGGAGAGAGCCAAAGCATTAGAGACTGTTAAAAACTGAGAACAAACTGAGGGTTGATGGGGGGTGGGAGGGAGGGCAGGGTGGGTGATGGGTATTGAGGAGGGCACCTTTTGGGATGAGCACTGGGTGTTGTATGGAAACCAATTTGACAGTAAATTTCATATATTAAAAAATAAAAAATAAAAAAAAATAAAAAAAGAAAAAAGAAAAAGAAAAGCAAAGCTGAAGGCATCATAATTCCAGACTTGAAGTGGTATTAACAAGCTGTAATGATCAAAACAGTATGATACTGGCACAAAAATAAACACATAGATCAATATAACGGAGTAGAAAACCCAGAAATAAATCCACAGCTATCTGGTAATTAATCTTCAACAAAGCAAGAAAAAATATCCAGTGGGAAAAAGGACAGTCTCTTTAACAAATGGTGTTGGGAAAACTGGACCACTTTCTTATACCATACACAAAAATAAATACAAAATGGATTGAAGATATAAATGTGAGACCTGAAACCATAAAAATCCTGGAAGAGAACACAGGCATTAACTTCTTTGACATTGGCTGAAACAGCTTTTTTCCAGGTATGTCTCCTGAGACAAGGGAAATGAAAGCAAAAATAAACAATTGGACGCACCAAAATAAAAAGCTTCCACATAGTGAAGAAAACAGCAAAAGTAAAAGGCAACCTACAGAATGGGAGAAGATACTTGCATATGACATATCCAATAAAGGTTTAGTATCTAAAATATAATAAAGAACTGATATAGCTCAACACCCCGAAACCAAAGAATGCAATTAAAAAATAGGCAGAAGATGTGAACTGACATTTCTCCAAAGCAGACATCTAGATGCCCAAAAAATACATGAAAAGCTACTCATCATCACTCATCATCAGGGAAATGCAGATCAAAACTACAATAACATATCTCCTCATACCTGTCAGAATGGCTAAAATCAAAAACACAAGAAACAACAGGTGTTGGCAAGGACGTGTAGAAAAAGGAACCTTTGTGCACTGTTGGTGGGAATGCAGACTAGGGGTAGCCACTCTGGCAAATAGTATGGAAGTTCCTCAAAAAGTTAAAAATAGAACTACCCTATGATCCAGTAATTGCACTAGTATGTATTTACTCAAGAATACAAAAACACTAATTCTAAAGGTACATGCACCTGTCTGTTTATAGCAGCATTATTTACAAGAGCCAAATTATGGAAATAGCCCGCCTGTCCATTGATAGATGAATGGACAAAGAAGATGTGGTGTATATATACAATGGAATATCACTCATCCATAAAAACAAACAATATCTTGCCATTTGCAACAACAGGTATGGAGGTAGAGAGTATAATGCTAAGTGAAATAAGTCAGAGAAAGGTAAATACCACATGATTCACTCATATGTGAAATATTAGAAACAAAACAACAAAGGAAAAAAGATAAACCAAGAAACGACTCTTTTTTTTTTAATTTTAGAGAGCGTGAGTGTGGGAGAGGGGCAGAGGATTTTAGAGAGAGTGTGTGTGAGTGTGGGAGAGGGGAAGAGGAAAGAGAGAGAGAGATTGAGAATCATTAGCAGGTTCCACGCTGAGCGTGGAGCCTGATGCGGGGCTCAATCCTAGGATCACAGGATCATGACCCAAGCCAAAACCAAGAGTCGATGCTCAATCAACGGAGCCACCCAGGCACCCCGAAATAGACTCTTAATTATAGAAAACAAACTGATGGTTACCAGAGGGGAGGTGGGTGGGGAGGTGGGTTAAGTAGGTCATGGGGATTAAAGAGTGAAGTTGTCATGATGAGTACCGGCTGTTGTATGGAATTGTTGAATCATTATGTGGTATATCCGAAACTGATATAACATTATGTTAACTGACTGGGTTTAAAATAAAAACTTAAAAATAAAAGGAAAGCCAAGAGGGATACCTTTAGGGTTGGTGTGATGAGGAGGAAGAATTTGATCCATTCACCTCAAATCCTGATAAATACAAATGCCTGAAGAATCAGATAGTGAAGATACGGAAAATGAAATTATGGATACCAGAAAGAAGCAGAGAATGGGGAAAAGGAATAATTGTGAAGTGGAAGAAGTGAAACAAACAAGTTGCAATAGAAAGAAGGCCAACAGGGAAACCTAAGAGCCTCTGGATACAGGTCTGTCTTCGGCAGAGGGCAAAAAACTGTTACATCTTCTCGAAACTCAAAGCTAAATACTTCTTGCTTTACTCTTCCTGAAATCCTTTGTCATGATTATATGGGTCAGGAGTCAAAAAAGAGTTGGCTTTGGAATAGTTAGGTAACAAAGAGTCTGTGCTTAAAAAGATCTAGACTCTAGACAACCCTAGACAGAAATGATTATATATCTAACCCCCTTCTTGACCTATCACAGAATATATTCAAAATGAGAGTGGATTAAAGAAATTTCCTTATCCCATTTCCAGCATGTATGCCTTTGGACTCTATCTACTTCTTTATTTTACTGCCAAGTTGTAGAATTCTTGTCACATTTTTAGAAATTCTTATCTTAATATAAAGAATGTACTATGTACTATTAAACAGAATTGCTCAGAATTTTGATTTTTTTAATATTTCCAAATAATGGTGGAGTCCTAATAAATAATGAGTATTTTTGAATTGAGATTATTAATAATAATCCTATTTTCCATTTTTAAAAATATACAATAATTAAGAATACATTAGACAAACGACCTGCAAAATATGTACATTGGAAACAATAAAACATTACTGAAAATTAAGGAAGACTTGAATAAGTGAAGGGAGATGACATGTTAATGGATTGGACTCTCATTTAGAGGACAGTTTTCCCCAAACTGATCTATAGATTGAACATAATACCTACCATATTCACACAGGCTTTTTAAATAAAATTGGCAAGGTGGTTCTAAAAGCTATATGGAGATGTCAAAGATTGAGAATATCCAAAACAATCATAAAATCATAGCTCGAGGCCTTGACTTCATAACATAACTATGCACTACAATAGCCAAAACAGTGTGGTACTGCTATGAGGATCAACAAACAGATAAATGTAGCTGAAGAGAGAGGCCAGGATAGACCCACAGTTATTTTGTCATTTGATTTCAAAGATTTAAAGCAACCCAATGGAAAGGAAGGTTCTTCAAGAAATAGTGCTGGAACAACTGTATATCCATATGGAAATAAAAAATCTTAATTCCTACCTTTCACCATGCACAGAAATTAATTTGAGATGGATTATATTACTAAGTATAAAAGGTGCAACCATAAGGTTTTTAGCAAAAAAAATCAGACACTACCTTATGACTTTGGGGGTCATGTAATACTACTTATCAATAAAATGAAACAAAGTACTAATACCTACAACAACATGGATAAATCTCATTATACTAATTGAAGTCTCATACAAAAGAATATATACAGTACAATACTACTCCACTTTTATGAAGTGCTAGAGCAAACAACTTTTATGAAGGAAAAGAATAGATTGGTTGTGTCTGGGGAGTGGGGGAGGAATTGACTGGGAAGGATTATGAAGGAACTTTCTTTGAGGTAATGGTAATGGTTTGGATTACAAGGCATATGCATTTGTAGAAACTTATGGAATGATACACTTAAGATTGGTACATTTTATTTTATGTAAATTTTTACTTCAAAAGAAAGGAAAAAGAGCTTTAAAAACATCACAGGGAGAGAGGCACCTGGGTGGCTCAGTCTGTTAAGCAACCAACTTGATTTCGGCTCAAGTCGTGATCTCCCAGTTCCTGAGATGGAGTCCCACATTGGGCTCTGCACTGACAGTGCAGAGCCTGCTTGAGATGCTCTCTTTCTCTTCTCTCTGCCCCTCCCTCATGCGTGCTCTCTATCTTTCGCTCTCTCTTTCTCTCTTAAAATAAATAACCAAACACTAAAATAAAATGATCACAAGGAGATACTATTTTATATCCACCAGATAGGCAAAAGTGTTGGAAAGGAAGTAAAGCATCCTGACCTCTCTCACCCTTGCCAGTGGTAGTGTTAATTGTATCAACCATATAAAGCAGCTTGTCAGTATCTGATAACTCGAGCATATACCAACCAGACAATTCCATTATGAGGCATAGAAACTCTTGTAAATGTATACAGAGAACATATATTACAATATTCCTAGAAAACTGCAAAGAACTCAAGTATCCATTAGCAGAAGGCATAAATTGTCCTATATTCAAACATATCATCATGGATAAATCACATGAGCATATAAGAATACTCCCAATATGATTCCAACCAATATAATTTCACCCAAAATCTTTAAAAATTACATAATATGTTGATTAGGGATACATTTCTTATAGAGGAAAGGAAAGACAACAAATTCAGTATATATATAGGATGAAGACATGGCAAGGAGGATTAGAATAGGAATGAAAAAGGCCATAAAGGCGACTTCAAAGTTACTAGTAATGTGTTATTCCCTAAAGTGGCTAGTGGGAAGAGTGCTTATTTTATTATTTTTCTTTATAACTTACATGTTAACATATTATTTGCTATATATTGAATATTTGATAATTTCATGAGAAACAAAATATACATTTTAAAGTTAAATAATCTAAGAATTTTTCATTAGCAACAATATAACATGCAAGAATTAAGAAGTGAGCCATTTATTCAGATATTTATCAAATGCCTGTACACAGCCTGGTTAGGGATGTGACATTAGTTAAGTCCTCATTTGGAGGCTACCATTTTGATAGCTGTATCTTAAAAATGAATTTAAAAACCACTGAAATCTAAAGTGATTATAATCTTACACAGGACCAGCTTTAACCTCACTCCCCTAATCCTACTCCAGGGGATTTCTGAAGACATGCTTTTATGAATTGTAATGTCAGTTGAATTCATCATTGACCAGTCATAAATATACCTTATATTCAGGTCATGGAGAATCTCTCCCATAATTTATTTTCTTGAAACTTAGCTATGATAAAAGTTGTCAGGATGCTGTGGCTAACACGTAGATCTTACTGTTCTTTTGTTGAATCTTAAACATTTTTGAGGGATTTATAGATTTTTCATTTCAACATTTCCTGCAAAATCTGTGAATATTTTTTATTAAATCAACTTCCAGAAACTAAAGGTTGAACTCTGTAGCTCTAACGTGGTCCTGAGTTTGTAGCTTAAAATTAAAAGGCCTTACCCCCAACCCTTTATTCTTTATAAGTATTCAAACATTCCTTTGGATGCCAAATAATAAATTCATAGTGCTACATATCCAGCAAGATGACAGTCTGGTTGCCTATATGAAGTACTTAAATATACCCAATTGCAATTCCAAAGCCTTATTGCTTCATTTATCACAGGAAGTGCCAGAGTTCTGAAATATTTTGTAAGAAAGCTACTCTACTTGCATGAATTCTCATAGGAATGACCAAGAATATTATGCCAATTCAATCCTAAGTATTGAAGTTAGGATTCTAAGGAACGTTTAATGGTATGATTTATTTTCTTTCTTAAACTTTATAAGGCACAAAACAAGATCCTATCCTTTCATATTGCTTTTTATTTTTAAAGCATCTGAGTGATGATAAAAATCTCAGTTTAAGAACTGTCAGATGATTTATGATATTTCATTTATTTTTCAAAGGATTGGGGTGTCACCAGTAAGCCTATTAGAATTGTAGGTTTAAAGTTCTTCAATTTTGAAAAAGACCAGCTGCATAAACAAGTGTGTTAGCTTTGTAATTTAATTCTGTGTAATTTTTTTTAATACTTCAAAGTACCAAAAGGAAGCAGTTCTTCTTAGGTCATAAATACTTGTTTATGTCATTATGATCTCAAACTTTCAAGTAGATTTCAAGTTCTACTTTTTACAATATTAATATGTTTTTATTGCATTCTTTAAAACCTCAAGACATTTCTCCCTTTGTCAGCCTAAATCTGCCTTTCTTCATGGGCTGACACCAACTGAAGTGGAATGTAGATAAAGTGGAGGAAGATTACTTTTAAAAAATTGGAATTCTGTAGTCATGGATAGACAATCTAATAACCGTCTTTGAGAATGCGCATCTTAAAGCTATTTTTATTAAACTTCTAATTTTGGGATAATTGTAAATTCACATTTAGTTATAAGAAATAATAGGTACCCCCATGTAATCTTTACACATTTTCCCAAAATGGTAACATCTAGAATACCATGCAGATGATACTTTTCAAATACATGATACAATTCAAATCTTACTCAGATTTCCCTAGTTTTACTTGAACTTATTTGCATAGTATACATTTAGTTTCTATGAACTTGTTATCACATGGTGTAACTTCTTGTATCTACCACAGTCAAGATATAGTCAAGGTATAGAACAGTTCCATTACAAGGATTCTTCATGTTGCCCTTTTATAACCACAGTCACCTACCCTATTTCCCCATCTCTAAACCCTGGCAACCACTAATTTGTTCTCTATTTCTACAATTTTTTTCATTTCAATGCTATATAAATGGAATTTTAGAGTAAATAATCTTTTGGGATTGACTTTTTATTTAGCATCATTCCCTTGATATTCATCCAAGTTATTGCATGTATCAGTAGTTTTCTTCCTTTTTATCGTTGAGTGGTATTTCATCGAAATCATCTTTGATTTTTAGTTTTCACACACATGCACACACATAAAATGATAAGAGGTGATTAAAATAGCAGTTCAAAAGTTTTTTTTTAATGTTACAATTAACCTATTAAAGTTATAGCTAAGTTTTTAGTGTCCTTTTAGTCATTTAGATCGGCTTCATCTCTGTCTTCTCATACCAAGACCAGACGAATTGCTACCTGTATACTGCAGATATATTTCCAGTAGAAAGAAAAAAAGAAAGAGAGATAATTCTGTGTCCTGTGAATAACTTATTTTAATAGAAACTGGCAAGATAGGAGAAAATACACACACGTATACATATATGCATGTCGTATTCCTGTCATTTATGGCAACAAATGGATGGATGGATGGGTCTGGAGAACATTATGCTAAGTGAAATAAGTCAAAGAGAGGAAGACAAATATGGAATCTTTGTCTACTGGTAAACAAAGTAGAAAGTAGAAAAATGGCTGCCAGGGGTTGTAGGGGTATAGTATTGACATTTGCTGAAAGAGTAGAAAACTTAAATGTTTGCATCAGAAAAAAGGGGGTGGGGTTACATATATGAAGTAATAATGTGTTAACTGACTTGATGGGGAGATCCTTTCACAATTACATTGTATACTTTAAATGTCTTGTAATTTTATTTGCCAGTTATACCTCAGAGCTTGAAACATAACATTTGTGATGTCTTAAATGCTTTCATTGAAAGAATCTTCTGGTGGTTCACATATTATCTTACATTTTATTTATCCTAGAAGACCTTTTTTCACCAGCAAGACTTTTCAAATAGCTTTTTTTTTTTAATTTTTTTTTAACGTTTATTTACTTTTGAGACAGAGAGAGACACAGCATGAACGGGGGAGGGGCAGAGAGAGAGGGAGACACAGAATCGGAAGCACGCTCCAGGCTCTGAGCCATCAGCCCAGAGCCCGACGCGGGGCTCGAACTCACGGACCGCGAGATCGTGACCTGAGCTGAAGTCGGACGCTTAACCGACTGAGCCAGCCAGGTGTCCCTCAAATAGCTTTTTAAGGACAGAACATGTATCTAAGCAAGCTGTTCAGTGTGTTCACTAAATAAAAAGTGGAAAAGTGCTAGATATTGCACCTTTAATGATACTGTGAGACACATTGTATTTGATCAGGGATTTTTAATAAAATTTTATACTTTTTTTTGCAAACCTTTACTAAATAGAGAAATGTTCTTATCTGAAATAATAATGACACCCACCTTTTTGACCTGCCAAGAGAATTACTTTCTCTTACCCAGTTAAACTTTATATTGATTTAATGTAGCTGAGAAGTATGAATCATAATTGACATATTCTATTTATTTCTCAGTTCAGATTTTTTAAATTATGAAAATTCCTATTTGCTGGGGCCATGTTACTACTCTAAGATTTTGATACTTCTTGTAGTGATTCCCTTGTATGTTTTCAATTCTAGAATATATGAAATTTTAGTCTTGATTTTTGATAGGAGAGATACTTTGAATACAATAGCTTAAGTTTTAACTGTTAATTTAGAATTGGCTTAAGAAAAACAGTGTTTACACAAAAAGTCTTTAAAAGATACTTTAAAAATTATATTTTATTAAGAATCCTCTGGGTGAAAGAATAATGTGTTTCCAAAAATCTAAGTATATTTTACAGAAATACAACTGAAGATTCTGTTTAAACCAATGATTTTCAGAGGGGAGTGCTATATTACTACTAAAAGATAAAGTTCCTCTCTGCTCCCTTTGTAAGATATGATTCTCCCTCCAACATATTACCAAACCCATGCTGAGAATATTTCATACTGAATAGATTCTTTTATCAGTCTGATCAGATTTGGAAGTGCCTACCACTGTCTTCTACTGTATCTTTGTCTCTTTTCCCACCTGTGTTTATAGGAGGCTGGAAGGGGAGAAAAGGATGTTTTGATATTACCAGATTCTTCTACGCATACTGGAGATACATGTACTGGAGAACTATAGGAATCTGGGCATTTGCTGAAGCATAGTCCTCTAGTCTCTTCTTAAGCAACCATCAGCTCTTGCCTTCATTAACACTAATGTTCTTCATCTTGCTCTCTAGAGATTCCTTACTGCCTGTTATCTGTGACCACTTTAAATATGATCTTTCCTCTTTCCTGTGCCTATAGCCTCAGTTGAATCTTCTTTTCCACCCTTGTACATTGTAACTGTGCTCTAGGAAAGCCTTAAGTCTTTCTGTATCCAGTGTGTTCGCATGGGTAGACTACAGAGAGCTCCAGGACCTTGCTTCTCCAAAAGTGCTTAGTTGAACCTAGGGAGCCTCAAAAACTAATGGGAAAGAAGATCAAGCCAGGCACACTGTGACTAAGAGTAAATATGCCATTTATTCTGCCATTACCTTTATTTGGACATGAAGATGGTTTCAGAAATCTCTTTGCATCCCTATTGTTATATGTACCATAGTTGTGTGGCTATATTGTGCTGTGGCTATCAAAATTAGAGGAAGACATGTAACATATTTTTAGATTCAAGGCTGTGGTCCATGATGGTTACTATGACTGCATGTGGCCTTCATGATATACAAATACTGCTTTTTGTTTTTCTCCTAAATTTGATAATTCAATTACATTTTCTAAGAATTTGAAGAAAGTCAACAGATTTTATTTTCTTGACATTTTGAGACATCACATAATAAAAATATCAGATAATTTTTGTGCATTGATGTGGTTGTCACAGTTTCAGACTTGCTTTCTAAGGCCTACTTTAAAATAGTCTTTAATAGGGGCACCTGGGTGGCTTAGTTGGTTAAGCGTCTGACTTCAGCTCAGGTCATGATCTCATAGTTCGTGGGTTCAAGCTCCATGTCAGGCTCTGTGCTGACAGCTCAGAGGCTCGAGCCTGCTTTGGATTCTGTGTCTCCCTCTCTCTCTGCCCCTCCCCTGCTCACTCGCTGTCTCTCTCAGAAATAAACATTAAAAAAATTTTTTTTAATAATTAAGTAAATAAAATGCTTTTTAATAGATATGACTTCCCAGAGTATAAATTTCATAAATGAAGTTTCTTGGTCATAAAATTTATTTTGGGTGTATCAAGTGATAGGATCTTTCTTTTAGAAAGTGCTTGGGCAGACTAAATTTTAGTATTAGTTGTTTGAAATAACATTTTCACATTTCACTATGCACTCCATATTAATTATTTTATTTGCAGGGTGTTTGCAATTAATTAAGAAACCTAGAACAGCTACATTTTTTTTTCCTATTTTGCTGTTTCTTAGAGTTTTAGAACAGATGTGTTTAAGAGCGGATCCAAATTGAGAACTTTATTGTGCATACTTCTTACTATTAGGGTAGTATTAAATGGAACAATGTACATGTAAAAAGAAGAGCACCTTCTTGAATGCATCAGAACAGCTTGGGTTCCATTCCAACACTGTAAATTAACCAGACCTAGGAGATATGTATAGAATATTCCACTTAGCAAGAGCAGAATATACATTCTTCTCAATGCATATGAATCATTCTCCAGGATTTCCCAAATATCCTTCTGTTACTTATTTCTAATTCTATTGTAGTCAGAGAACATACTTTGTTAGGCTATAAAACAAGGCCCAGTGAATGAATGTGAAAAGGATGGAAATCATACAAAGTATGAACACAATAGAATACAATCAGAAATAAGACTGCTTCGGATTCTGTGTCTCCCTCTCTCTCTGCCCCTCCCCCACTCACACTCTGTCTCTCTCTGTCTCTCAAAAAAATGAGTAAACATTAAAAAAAAATTAAAAAGAAATAAGGAACAGAAGGATATTTGGAAAACCCACAAACATGTGGAAATTAAACAACACATTCCTAAATAGCCAGTGGGTTAAAGAAGAAATCACAAGGGAAATTAGAAAATACCATGGTATAAATTAACCTGACATACAACATATCAAAATTTATAGGATTCAGCTAAAGAAAGCAGTGTTTAGAAATGTATAGCTATAAATGTCTACGTTTTTTAAAAAGATCACAAATCAGTAATTGAATCTTTCACCATAAGAACCTAGAAAAAGAAGAGCAAACCAAACCAAAGCAAACAGAGAAAATAAATAAAGGTTAAAGCATAAATTTAAAAACTAGAGAATAAAAAGTAGAGAAAATCAATGAAAGCAAAGGTTGGTTCTTTAAAAGATCAATAAAGCAGACAAACCTTTAGACTGACCAAAAAAAATAGAGAACATTCAAGTTACTAAGAGCAGCAATGAAAGGGAGTCCATTACTACCGATCTTACAGAAATTAAAAAAAAAAAAAAAAAATTATAAAGGAACACTAGAAATGATGGTATGCCAAATGTTATCTGGTGGTTTAGATGAAATGGACAAATTCCCAAAAAGACAAAAACTACCAAAACTAACTCAAGAAGTAGAAAACCTGAACTTATAACAAGTGATTGAATTATATTTAATAAGTTCCCACAGAGAAAAAAAAAGCTCAGTCCACATGGTTTTCCTTGTGAATTCTATCAAAGATAAAGAAAAATTAGTACCAGTGCTTTACAAAGTCTTCTAAAAATTAGAAGAGGACAAAATACTTCCCAATTCATTCTGTTAGGCCAGTATATCCTGATGCCAAAACAAAGATAACACAAAAAAACTACAGACCAATATTCCTTATGAAAACAGATGCAAAAATTGTCAACAAAATACTAGCAAACCAAACCTAGTAATATATAAAGAGGATTATAAACAAATGCCTGTGGCTCAGTTGGTTAAGCCTCCAACTCTTGATTTCGACTCAGATCATGAAGCCACAGTTTGTAAGATTGGTCCCCATGTGGGGCTCTACACTGACAGCAAAAAGCGTACTTGTGATTCTCACTCTCCCTCTCTCTCTCTCCCTACCCTGCTCTCACCCTCTCTCTCAAAATAAATAAATAAACATTTTTTAAAAATAAAAAAAAAGGTCAAATGGAATATATATCAGAAATGCAAGATTGGTTTAACATACGACAATCAATCAATGTAATATATCATATTACTAAAATTAAAAAGCCACCTGATCATCATTTAATAGACACAGAAAAAGCATTTGACAAAATCCATGTTCCTTTTATGATGAAAATACTCAACAACGTAGAAATATGAGGGAACTACAAAAACTCCACAGTTAACATCACACCTACCAGTGAAAGACTGAAAGCTTTCCTCCTAAGATCAGGAAGAACATAAAGATGTGTTCTCTTGCCACTTGTATTCAACATCACATTAGAGCTTCTAACCAGGGCATTTAGGCAAAGAAAAGGGGTAAAAAAGCATCCTAAGTGGAAAAGAAGTAGTAAAACTTTCTATATTTGAAGATGGCATAATCTTGTTTATAGAAAACCGTAAGGAATCAACTGAAAAAACTGTTAGAATTAATGAATGAGTTTAGCAAGGCTAAAAGATACACAATCAGTATAAAAATCAATTGTATTTATATACACTAGCAATGAACAGTCCAAAAGTGAAATTAAGAAAACTGCTATAATAGCATCAAAAAGAATAAATACTTAACAGTAAGTTTAACCAAAGAAATACAAGACTTACACACCAAAGTTTAAAAACATTGTTGTTAGAGGGGTGCCTGGGTGGCTTAGTCGGTTAAGTGTCCGACTTCAGCTCAGATCATGATCTCACATCTCATGAGTTCAAGCCCCATGTTGGGCTCTGTGCTGACAGCTCAGAGCCTGGAGCCTTCTTTGGATTCTGTGTCTCCCTCTCCTCTCTCTGCCCCTCCCCTGCTCGTACTCTGTCTCTCTCAAAAATAAATAAATGTTAAAAAAATTTAAAAAACGTCGTTAGAAAGTAAAGACAGAAACAAATTGAAAGACATCTTACGGTTTTTAGATTGAAGTATAGTTGATATACAGTATTACGTTAGATTCAGTTGTATAACATATGCTCACCATGATAAGTATAGTTACCATCCGTCACCATAAAAGTTACTACAGTATTATTGACTATATTCCCTATGCTGTACTTTTCATCCCCATGACTTATTTATTTACAACTGGAAGTTTGTACTTCTTAATCCCCTTGAATTGGGAGACTTAACATTATTAAGATGGCAATACCCCGAAATTAATCAACAGATTGAATGCAATCTCTATGAAATCCCAGCTGCCATTTTTTTTTTTTTCTGTAGAAGTTGCCATGCTGATCCTAAAATTCATATGGAAATGCAGGGGACTCATAATAGCCAAACCAATCTTAAAAAAGAAAACAAAGGAAGACTCACACTTCTCAATTTCAAAACTTACTATAAAGATAGAATAAACAAGATAGGGTAGTATCAACAAAAGGATAGATATATAGATCAATGGAATAGAATTGAGAGTCCAAAATAAACCCTTACATCTATGGTAAATTGATTTTCAACAAGAGTGCCAAGACAATTCAATGGGGGAAAATAGTCTTATCCACCAGTGTCCTGGAATAACTGGGTATCACAGGAAAGAGAATGAAAGAGGACTATATTCAAAACTTAACTCAAAATGGAGCAAAGATCTATGTAAGAGCTAAAACTGAAACTATATAGAACTCTGGAAGGAAAGCATCTTTAGGACCTTGATTAGGCAATAGTTTCTTAGTTTGACATGAATAGCAGGAGCAATAAAAGAAAAGTAGGTAAGTTCAAAATTAAAACTTTTATGCTTCAAAGGATACCTTCAAGATAGTGAAAAGACATCTCACAGAATGGGAGAAAGTCATATATTCTGCTAAGGGACTTTGCACTGAGAGTATATAAAGTACTCTTACAGCTCAATAACAAAAAGAAATCCCAGTGTTAAAATAAGCATAGGAGTTAAATATTTCTCCAAGAAAGATATACAAATTGCCCGTGAGCACCTGAAAAGGTGTTCAACATCATAATCATCAGAGAATAGTGACTCTAGTCACTTCTTACCCATTAGGATGGCTTATAATAAAAAAAAATGGGCAAAGGTTTAGTAAGAATATGTAGAAATTAGAAACCTCATATATTACTGATGTGTTTGTAAATGGACAGCTACTTTGGAAAAGTCTGGCTATTCCTCAAAAGATTAAGCAAAGTTGCCCTGTAACCCAGGCTATATCTATATAGAATATACCCATTCCACTCCAAGTATATACCCAAGAGAAATGAATATGTCTACACAAAAACTTGTACACAAATGTTCATAGAAGCATTATTCATAATGGCCAAAAAGTGGAGACAACCCAAATATCCATCAACCGATAACTAGTAAACAAAACGTGGCACATCTATATACTGGAACACTATTTGGGAACGAAAAGGAATGACTGGTGCGTTCTGTAACATTATGCCAAGTGAAAGAAGTCAGACACAAAAAGGCCACATATTGTATGAACCCACTTGAAAATTTCAGAATAGGTGAATCTGTAGAGACAAAAAGCAGATGAAGGATTTCCAGGGACAAGCAGGGTGACTGCTAATGGGTATGAGGTTTCTTTTTAGGGTGATGGGATGTTCTGGAGTTGGATGGTAGTGATAGTTGTATAACTTTGTGAATATACTATAAAACAACCAAATTGTACACTTTTAAAGCATGAATTTTATGGCATGTGAATTATATCACAGTAAACAAAATGTTTACATCACAAATACAGAAATTTCACAAATTTACTATATCACAAATACTACTAAACAACATGCTAGTAAACAAAATAAATGTTAACTGAGCTCCTCCTAGGCATTCTGTTACTGTGCCAGATGTTTAGGGTACCAAATGAACACAAAGGGATATGACCCCAACCTTCTAGAACTTCTTTTCCATTGAGGGTGCTTGACATTATCTGAGTAAAATTACAGTTGTTGTAAGTGCTCTGAGGGAAAAGGTACAGGGTTCACGGAGATTATTAATAGGAGTATCTGAGCCAGACTAGGTCAGACAGTTCTAAAGAGTTGATATTGCCTTCAGATCGGAAGACTGAATCCAAGCTATCAAGAAGAAAAGAAGCACCACAGGGAAGGGAACCAGCGTGTGTAAAGACTCTGCTGCCAGAGCCACACTGTGTCCAGGACACCAAAAGAAAGCTAGTGTGGCTGGGACACAGAAAGTGAGGGGGGATGGTGCAAGATGAAACTGAGAAGCAGGCTGAGACTGGACTGTGCAAAACCTCACAGACATGCTATGGCTTCTCATGGTTTCCATTCTGGGATCGCATGTTCTTATTTATGTTTTGAAAACACGACTGTGGCCATGTTGGTGAGAGAAGGAGCAGGGTTGGAAACAGCTACAAGAGTGTTCAATTCAGTGGTCTTTGAGGGAACGATACAGCCACTGGCACCTCATAGTTGGCAGGGGAGATGAGGAGAAATGGATGTATCTAAAGGCTTTTTAGGAGATAAAAGTGACACAATTTGGTGAAAGCCTCGATCTGGCAAGTGAGGGAGAGAGGTGTAAGGCAGGATTCCTATATGTTGGACTTTTCACTGAATGGGTCGGAGGGCCTTTGCTAACCCAGAGAGATTCCTTCAGGATGTACTTTGTTACCAACAACTTCAAGTACCATGAATGGATTTTTTTTTTCTGTTAAGAAAAAGCTCTTTCTTACCAAGGCAGTCACGTAATATAGAACTATGTGTTTCACTAATAGCAAATACATTGGGAAAGTTTAAAAAATGAGAAAACTAGACAACTAATTTTTTTATATTTGCCAGATGAATTTTTCTCTGGGAGTCTCTTTTGTCCTAGTCTACATCCTCAGTGTCTTAAATGTACTTGACCTTGCTGATGATTTCCAATGCTGTAGAGATCATCTGTCACTTAGGTTTCTTCATTTTGTTGTAAGTAATGGAAATAGACTCTGAAATAATTTTTTGGCAAGTAACTACCTTCCAGTGAGGAATAATTGGAATGAATTCAGTCTTAGCAATTCTTATTTCCGTGGCCAACAAAAGTCTTAAAATGTCAAGTTCTTCAAAGATGTTTTTATTCTGCAGTTATGTAGAGCGGTAGTGTTTTATTATAATTTCTAAAAGCCACTTTGGTAATTTAAGACTACACTGAAATAAATTTTAGTCTGTGCCCTCAAATTGTTTTTCAAATGAAAAACTGAGATTTGGAATGTCAGCACACAGAACCAAAAGACGGGTAAAGGCCTGGCAAAGAAAAGAGATCATACAAATGGCTTGTGATTTAAGTTAAGTTGTATGGTAACTGTTGTAAGAAAGGCACTCCCTTTTTATTAGTGTTTTATCGCTAATGTACAAGTAATGAGAGAAACATTATAAATCTGTAAACGCCATTGTTTACAGCAAAGCTTGAGGCAAATTTAAATTAGGAGAATCAAGAGTCATTTAGAGAAAATCATAACAACCTGTCTTTTGCAACCCTCTTCTGGGGCATTTTCACTAATGTCTGTTCTCATCAGCCAGCAGACACACAGGAGGGAGTCAGAAACTATTGGTGCTAATTGTTCCATGAGAACACTGAAGCTTGAATCCATTTGAATCAAGTTTCCATTTTTCTTGCCATCAGTATAAGCTCAGCCTTAGGATTAGCTAGCTCTTTACTTATCGGCATTAACTGTATTACATTGTTTTCCATATGTGCTTATTCCATTGTGTATTTGAATTTCTGAAAATTGTCATTGAAATGGGAGCTCTAAGAAAAGAATGGGCAAATTTTTGAGGTTGGGGCATTTGTGGTTAACAACAGAACCAGACAGTGCCTGTCTTGAAACTTCAACTTCACCATTTACTAGCTGTGTGAGCTTAGATAAATTGCTTAACCACTCTGTGCCTAGTTCCTCATATATAAAATGGTGATCATAAAATATGTACGTAGTAAGTTCAAAATAAATGTTATTTGCTGCCACTGTTGTTACACCAATAAAATAGCTAAGTCCAATCTGAAAATTAAGATGTTATAATTCAGTTATGGTTGTTGTTTTTGTTGATTTCATTTGTTGTTTGGACTTTCTTGGTGGACTAAGGACAAGGTTACATGGCTAACAAGTGGTATAAACCAGGTTTATTAAAGAGTTGGTTGAGGTCAGGAGTTAGTAAACTATGGCTTCCAGGCCACATTGGGCTTCTTTTTGTATGGCTTGCAAGCTGAGGATAGTTTTTGCATTTCTAAATTATTGAAAAAAAATCAAAAGAAGACAGTGCTTTGTGACACATGAAAATTATATAAAATTCAAGTTTCAGTATCCACAAATGAAAAAAATGTTATTGGTACATGGCCACGTTTATTCATCTATATTGTCTGTGGCTGCTTTCATGCTATAGCAGCAGAAAGGAATAGTTGTGACAGAGACCATAGGGCCCACAAAACTGAAAATATTAACTATATGGCTTTTTACAAAAAAAGTTTTCTAATGGCTGGCTTGTGGGGTTATTAGTTATATTGATTAAATGAATGGAACTCCTGCCTTTTATACTGTCTTGCTTTAACAAAAGATGTAAGCTTGCATAAGAAAGCGTATGACTTTAATTAGTTATCCTTGTGGCCAGAGAAGTTTTGTTTTGTTTTGTTTTGATTTAGAAAAAGTGTAACTTTCCATTTGTGTTAAAATTGTGTTGAAAGTAGATAGTTCATGAGTAGACTTAATTCAGCTGTAGTAGATTACATAAGTATAGACATGCCAAAAACCATACGTATTCAGTAAAGAGTATTAAGATTTGGATTTCTCTCAAGAATTGTCGAAATGGAAGTCTGGCTGCGTGTGTGTGTGTGTGTGTGTGTGTGTGTGTGTGTGTAAGGATCGTAATTCTTTCTAAAAGATTCTTGAAATAAAATGAATTCCGAGAGAATCTGAATTCTGAGAAGTAAAGTTTTTAGTGATAACATATCGTAAGACTATAGTATTATAATCCCATTTCAGAAGTTACTTGTGGTTATTTTTTTCAAGGCTTTGGCTTTGTGACTCAGAGCCCAGTATTTACAAGATAGCCAAAACTTCTGGAGTCTTTTGGCAATTGTGCTTAGAGAACATATGCTTTGATTTTGTCAGACCAATGATTTAGGCAAATAACTTCTTCTTGTATCCTTACGCTATTTTTAACTATGATGTGGATCCTTTTCGTTTGGTTGGTTACATAATCTTTATTTAGGATCTGTGTTGCCCTTGAATATCTGTAAATCTTGCAACTCCTTTAAGTTAGGTTTATATCTTTCAAAGTCTCTTTGTCAAATACTTCTGGAAGACTTCTCCCCTGGGGCTAATGGAAACAAGAGAGACCTGGACCCTGCCCTTGAACAGTTTTGAATCTTTGAGGAAAGATAGACATTAAATCAATATATAAGTATGATCAGCGTTGGAGAATTAAATTGTGCAATGGGAAATAGACTAATTGAACCTAAACCATGGGAGAATTTTAAGAAATTACATCTAGTGTCCCTTTTATTGATGTAGGCACAATCTACTAATTGCTTTTATTATAGATATTAAATGGTTGATTGGTGAACCTTGTGCATTTGATTCTGACAGGAAATTATTTATTGATAGTAATGTTTGCTGTGAATTTGGGGTGAGAAAAATACAGAAAGTGATTAAAAGACTGTCACTTATTTTGTTAATTTACTACTTGAAAATCAAAATATCCATTTGTCTCTCTTGAACAGATTTGTGTTTTTAGAGTAGAATCTAGGGTTTCTTCCTCTCTTTTAGAACTGTTATTTATTGATTTTATTATTAAAAAGATGGTAATGTGATTATGTATGCACTGTATAAATGAATGTGTACACACGCACACACACACAATGTACAAAGAAAAAAGGGACATTCTACTAACCCGTCTCAGATAGGATGAGAGTGTACCCACTGTTCGACAGTTTGCTTCACTTAAGGTTATTTCATCGACATTTTTCCCTGTCAGTGTTTATTGAGAACTACCTGTCTCTCTAGATCGATTCATCCTTTGTTGATCTTATCGTTGATACTGTTGTTTCAAGTAGTATATCCACAAGATAAAATATTCAAAAGATTTACAAAAGAGTACACAATGGGAAGTCAGTCTCCCTCCCAAATGTGCCTGCCTCCCACTTCTCTTCTTTCCAGAGTGGCTACCCTTAGCAGTTTCTTACCCTCTACAATCGTCCTTTTATTTTTATATGCCTTTGCTTAGTCAGACTAAAATCAACTCCCTGCCCAGTCATTTATAGGGAAACTGAATGCTTAGTGAATTTACAGCAGCAACCAACTGATTCTGTAATACCAGTGTTTGAGATTTTATACTGAAAGGAGAAAAGATTTCTCACTAGTTGTGTTTCATTTTTGGATTTCATGCAGTGTGATTGTTAGAGAATATAATCTGTAGGTGTATAATCATTGCCAGCATTTTATTTAGATCCTTAAACTGTAACTGAATATTCCCAGGAGAAGGCCCTGCATGCGGGCGGAGAATACTGCCTCCCACCCACCCTCACCCCTGTCTGCTTGTCTCACTTCCATATTGTGAATACAGACCCCAGTCTTGAGGAGCCCAAGCATAAATGGGCTTGCTGCTTTAATCTCAAAGCTAATTGAGGGGTTTCTAGCTAAACTCTGAGACATCTGTGGCTATTTTAATCTAGAACCTCATGGGTTAATAACTTGATTATTTCAACTCAAGTTTGATAGTACCAGAGCCTGGGGAGTGGAAAGGGGGTGGCAGTGGATTGAAGGAGGGACAGACTTACCCCTGCCAGAACCAACTGGAGCTGAGAAGTTATTTATTGAAGTGCTTTCCCTGTAACACTAGGTCTTTTGTCAGCTGCTAATACAAAGGTAGCCTCATGAACAAATCTGACCTAGAAACCCCCTGCTCTCTGATACACTTACCAGGGAATATGGGGTGATAAGTATTTGGGGAAATAGAAATGAACCAGATCCAACCTTCAGAGTGGCTATGTTCATAGCCTATGGCCTGAGGAGCCCTAGTCTAGTACTTTCCGTTTATGGGCAGTATTTACTTTTGTACAAATTATGTCCCTCAAAAAAAAATAAATAAATAAAGAAGTGTGTGATACTATAAAGGAAGATATTCTGTCACCAGAGAACTAGTAAAACATTATATAATTCCTAATGCATCATTTCTTTTGTCGTAGATATATGTCTAGTATAAATAATGTATATTCTGTAAATATTCTTTAATTCTATTACTTTTTCTCACAACTGAACACATATATGCCTGGCTGAAATCCACTATGCTTCCAATAAAGGTTAAAGATTTGCCCACATAAAACACCCTGAATGATTGCCATTTTTGCCTACATTTATGTTGTTTATAAGACTTACTCTTCTTAATACTAGTATAACCACATTTACTTTTTTAAATGATGGTAAAAAATAAAACACAGAAAATTTATCATCTTAACCACTTCTGACTGTACAGTTCAGTGTGTTAAGTATATTCACATTGTTGTGCAACCAATCTGTAACTTTTCATCTTGCAAAACTGAAACTCTATACCCGTTAGACAACAAATCCCCATCTCCCCCGTCCCTCCAGCACTTGGCAACCACCATTCTACTTTCTGTTTACATAAATTTGACTGCCCTAGATACATCATACAAGTAGGATCAGACAATATTTGTCTTTTGAGACTGGCTTATTTCAGTTAGCATCATGTCCTCCGGGTTCATCGTATTGTAGCAAGTGTCAAAACTTCCTTTTTTTTTAAGGTTGGATAATATTCCATTGTAAGTGTATACAATGTTTTGCTTCTCTGTTCATCAATTAATGGATACTCATGTTGCTTCCTGGCTGTTGTGAATAGTGCTGCCAATGCACATGGGTGCACATACATCTCTTCAAGATCTTGCTTTCATACCTTTTGGATATATATCCAGAAATGGAATTGTTGGATCACATGATAATTCTGGTTTTAATTTTTTGAGAAACCACCATACTGTTTTCTAAAGCAATTGTACCATTTTTCATTCCCACCAACCATGCACAAAGGCTCCCAATTTCTCCACATCCTCATCAACACTTGTTATTTTCTTTTTTTTTTTTTTAATCATATCCATTCTAATGAGTGAGGGGTGACATCTCATTGGGTTAGATTTGCATTTCCCTAACAATAAGTGATATTGAGTACCTTTTCATATACCTGTTGATCATTTATATATCACCTTTCGAGAACTGTCTTTTCAAGTCCTTCGCCCATTTTTTGATCAGGTTATTTGTTGTTGTTGTGGTTGTTGTTGTTGAGTTATAGGAGTTCTTTATATATTCTGTATATTACTCCCATACCAGATATATACTTTATGAATATTTTCTACTGTGTTGTAGGCTGCCTTTTCATTCTGCTGATTGTTTACTTTGATGCACAGTTCTTAATTTTGATGCAGTACATATTGTCCGTTTTTATTTTTGTTGCTGTGCTTTTGGTGTCATATTAATCACATTTACTTTTAATCTTTTGAGCCCCACTAATTTTAATTAGTGCAGAATATAATGAAACATTCAAATAATTACAAAATAGACATGGCTGCCTCCTCAAAGTGAACGCTTGGCTGTCAGGGAGTGCAATCATGAACTAACATGAAAATTGTTTCATCAGCTCCTGTGAAAATGTACATGTCTGGAGTACAAAGGGAAATTTGGGATGTGGATCCATATACTGTAAAGATACAGGTTAGGGGAACATGGTCAAATGCATGAAAACAAAAATGAGGGCGGCATTCCTCATCATTACCTCTGACTCGGAATCCCTGCATATCCACAATAAGCCATTGTAGAAACCCTTGCAAGAAAAAATGATTCTCTGTTAGTCTTCTGATTCCCTGTTAGCATTCTGATTTTTCTCACATCTTTCTGATGTGGTACTTCCCCAGAGTCAGTTAACACCTCTGGACAAAGAATTAGAAAATTTTATGCTAAGGTTACCTTTCAAATTTAGAGAAATAAAAAATGTTCTTAAAGTATTTAATTTTAGTGCCCTTAAGTTTTAATAAACTTGCAGCTGGTGGGCAACAAAATCATTTAACAACTAGTCAGAAGTCATTGAGACTATTGAGACTATCACCAATGCACAGAAAGTCCTGTGTCATTACTAACTGCAGTAGAGTGTATGAAGAACACTCTTAAAATGTTTTCTATATCTTCTGAGATATTTAAAGAAACTGGAATTTAAGAGATTTTTTTTCCTTCACATACCATTTCTCCTTTTAAAATAATGTTGCCATTGTTCCTTGTTCCTCCCACTTCCTTTTTCTTTCTTTTGTGATCTCTACCTATTCATCTTTCCCCCAGCTCTTTAGTCTCCGGCAGATGTTGATAGCCCTTCTTCTTGCCTACTTTTCCTTCCCGCCCACCCAAAGGCATCATTCACTGTCCTTGGCCCTCCTCTCTCCTCCAGCACTGGTAGGGATTAAAAGAGCCTAACAGAGGCTGCGTGGGGAATCATTCCAGCTTCAGGGCACTTGAGGACACACACAGCGAATACTTCCCGCTTGCCAGGTCAAGCGGCTTCCTCTCCCACCAAGAGCCCAGGCCCGGTGTTGGTAATGAGGCAGGAACCTGAACTACCAGGAAACTATTAAGCTTTGATGTTGCTTCTGGACCATGTTGTCCTCCAAACGTCTAAAGCAGTTTGAGTTGTAGAAATTTCAGCAGAAGAAGAAACTACTGAGATATCCCCCTCACACACTTCATTTTCTTTTGGGTGTAAATAAATAGTCATAGTTGCCAGCAAGTCCCCAGTTCACAAAATAGGAGACGTATTGGACCACAGAAACCACGTGGAGATAAACTGCCCATGACAGATAGGACCGTTGGCTCAGTGTTCTGCCCATGTGAAGTTTTTACTTCATAAATAAAGCTCTGTAAGAGATAGAGCATTTTATGCAAAAAGATTCCATGTATGCTTATTAAACTTTTTAGTTAAGCTGTAGGTGAGTGAAAATTCAGGTTTTCGAGTGGTTACTTTGTTCGGCTAGCCCTCTGGTGCATCATTGTGCTCTATGAGAGGATGCCGTAATCTCATTTGGGAAGTTTTATTCATTAACAAAAGCTACCAAGATAAATTTAGCTTGGGTCACAGTGTTTAATTTAATAGTATTACAATAATAACTACCATAATTAGTTTCAGATTTGCCTTCCTTCCCAGAGGACGAGATTTTTTTTAGTTTTCTGATGCCTATTTAAAGCATGAGAATGACAGGAAAATTAATGTCATGACCTTTATAGCCTGTTTATGGTTTTCTATGTTGTACCCTAAAGGATTTAGGGAGTAGTATACATCTAAAATAAACCGCTTAGTACGGACAAGTAAAAATTGGGTTAATTGGGTTCACCTGATTCTCAGCTGGTAGCACCTTAGTCAAGACATCATTTCATATTAGACAAAGGAGCACCGTTTTTACACTATAAAATTATTCTTTAAAGCTATACCTGTATATTCCGTAATGTCTTGAAAAGAAAAACATTTTTAAAAGCCTAGTTTTTCAGATATGTAGGATATTTTCTCCCTGATATTTTACCTGGTTTGTCTTTTTCAATTAGGAAATCACTTTGTCATTTCATGGCAGGAACGTACGGGCGCTAACTAGTGGGCGATGGTCCATGACATTAGTACCCACTTCCTTTGGGTGATGCTGGGCAGCATTGCTTTTTCTTACAACTAACTCTTTTTTCCTTTTCTAGTCTGTCAGAGATTTTGCACAATCACCTTTCTAAATCCTTGAGATGTGAAACTTGGTTTGCATTTTATTGTCGGTGTTTGTATATTTCAACAAAGAGCAGTGTTTTTATATTCAACTGGAGTTGAGAAAAATATCTAGGCATGCTAGAGTCTTTGAAGCTTTTGGATAGTTGACTGAAAAATTCCTGTGGTGGTTTTTGCAAATCATGGTTTAAAGGCACTTTCATACATTGTTGGGTAAATCAGTATACTGTAACTTCTTTGAGTATGATTTGATAATATCCATAAAGATTTTAAATCGACCTAAGAAATTATTTACTGTGCTTTCATCCTACAGATGGGCTTGTACATGTTAGCAAAGATATAGGTGTAAGAAGGCACACTGCAGCTTTGTTTGTGAGAGCAAAGGGCTGAGAACAATGTCATTATCAGCCAGTGGGTGGCTGGTTAATAAGCAGTGGGTCTATGCAGTGAAATACTCTACAGCCTTTAAAAAGAATGAAGAGGATCCGTAAGTGCTGATATGGAGAGCTCTTGAAAACATATGAAGTGAAAAAAGAGTAGCACGTATAATCTGCTCTGATTTGGAGAGGGGAGAAAGAGGGGTAAAATGTATTTCTACACATGTTAGCTTGTATATACACAGACTGTTTCTGAAAGGAGACCCACATAGATGCAAAGAGTTGTTGCATCTGAGGAGGGGAATTAGGGTTACAGAATGAGAGGGAGGCTTGTTCATTTTTACTCAGCTTTTTCCATGTTGGAGATAATCATTTTATGATAACCTAAGTATTAGACAAATGCCATCGGGGGCATAGAATAACAAAAATTTAGCTGATGCTGAAGAGGTAAATCTGCAAAGAGAGTGCTCCAGGGAAAAGATGAAAGTTTGAATTATTTTAAAAGAAAAATCACGAGAATCATATAAGTGGCTGCTCACACACCCACAAGAACATAAAAAATATGGATGAAGTTAGCAGGAAATCGAACAGTGATGTGTTTTCTTTTTTTATTGAAACAGTCGTTGTAAAGCTAATTGATGGGATTCTAACTTAATGCAGACACGCCATAGAGAAGGAAGAAAAAGCTAAAGATGGGAGCAGGGCTGAGACAGAAATGGACCTTACTAGCAGGGCTGCAAGGAGGTGAGACTGGAAGAGCCTTAGGAGACAGAGCTAGAGTGTGGTGACGAAACCAAAGCTCCATGGTGCTTTGCAGCCGGTGAGATTTAGGAGAGAAAAAGAATGTGAGGAATCCAAAATGATCTTGAAATTATATCAATTTTCTACCAACCTGCTTTGTTTAAGGATGATTGTATCACTGCATGTAGACAAGAGAAGAGCAAGAATGGTGGAGATGTGATTATTTCAAGGTGATGAATTAAATCTAAACTGATTGAAACACTGCCAGCCAAAATGATCCAAGAGCGTGAAATAATGAACAGTTTCACAATGCGTATCTATATCATGAATGTGTAAATGATACCGTCTTTATTTTATGTATTTATTTTACTGATGACTGTCATTTATTACCAAATGGTGTACTTTTATGCAGTGACTTCATCCTCATCATGATGGTAACCTCACTGGCTGAACAACTTCATTCTTTTAGCATTGAGAATCCAGGCGGGAAATTCCAAGGATGTTCTAGTTGATGTAGAAACACCCAAATATTTTTCTTACATCAGTATCTTTTACATTTTAATAAATAAGTAATAGAAGGATGCCTGTTTGTGAAAACTTGCCAAAACTTGGATCTTTTCAAATATACTAAAATGCACGGAGGACTTTTAACAGAAGAGCCACAGCATCAACATATTGCACGTATAGATAATGCTGGGAATCATTGTTTCCTAGGACTTGTTATCTGTAGGTGATGACACTTAAAACAGTGTTGATCTATCTGAAAAGCTCCAAGCCTTGTACTTGAGAAATTGAAAGTAGGACATTTTTTTTAATAGTTATTGAAGATAATTTTTAAGTCATTTTAGTAGTGTTTCAGTCCTTCTGAAAACAGAACCAGGCAGTCTGTCAATGATCAAAGGAAATTTACTACTGAAAAAAATAACTTAGATAATTATCTGTCACTTTAGGTTATGGAAAAGTGTAATAATGGCAAAATTAAAATGACATTACCTCAGATTTTAAATTTCACTATTCATTAAAAATATTACTTAGAATTTTAGAAACTTACTATTGCAAACTAAAAGATTTAAGTGGTATGAAAAGCACTCAATGGAACCGTAGAAGTATTGTTAATTAATTCCTAGCACTGTTGTTTTTATAGGACTGCTGACATTTATTCATTCAATAAACATTTGTTAAGCCTTGTTATATACCAGTCGCTGCTAGGTTCTGGAAATACCAAGGTAAATATGCCATTGTCCCTACCATCAGGAAATTCATAAAATTAAGGGGAAAACACACAGATTTAAACAGATATTGCTGCTAATAGAGAGCCAATGTGTGTTGGAAGATAATGGATAAATCAACAAAAATGTCTTGAACTGGCCAGGTGGACACTGCAGAAGAAGTTGAGTAGGAAGTATGTAGCAAGATAGGGGAGAGAAGCATCATGGAGGCGTATGAGGGAACCTGTTTGGCCAGCTTCAGAGATGCAGCTCTTAACAGTAGTGGGATGACCACACAGTCCAGTGTGTGGAAGGCTTCATGTGCTGTGTGAAAGAGGTCAGGCTTTATCTTGTGGACAACAGGGAGCCACTGAAGGACTTGAGGTCTAGGAAAAGCACGATTAGATTTGCATTAAAAAGACCATTTATGGGAGGCGCCTGGTTGGCTCAGTAGGTGAACCATGGGATGCTTGATCTCAGGGTTGCAAGTTTGACCCCACATCGGGTTTAGAGATTACTTAAAAAAATAATAATAAAAATTCACAGACCACTGGGTAAAGATGATGGTTGGAACTCAGTTGAAACACTGGAAGATAATTTTTTTTCCAGAAAGAGCAAAAATGAGAGAGAAAACATAGGAAAAGGGGGATAAAAGGTGTAACTGTCCAGAAAGGGTAGTTCCAGGCCGGGGGCGGAGGTGGGGGGGGCGCCGAGGGGGAGGGGGTGTAGGAAACAGAGAAAAGTAAATTAGGAAATCTCAAAAAAATAATTGAATAACCCAGGGTCTGAATATAGGGGTTCCCAGGTTGAAAAGGCCCACCAAACATTTGGCATATGGATGAAAATATGCTGAGATACTTCATTGTGAAATTTCTAAACATTGTTTCCATAGAGAAAAAATGAAAACAGACTGCATCCAAAGGATCACAGATAATTTTGGATTTGTTAACACCAACATTGGAAACCAAAAGACAGTGGAACAACACCTTTAAATTTCAATCTAGAGTTCTATACTCAGAAAAATTGTGGGGCACCTGGGTGGCTTAGTTAAGCATCTGACTTCAGCTCAGGTCATGATCTCATGGTCTGTGAGTTCAAGCCCCATGTTAGTCTCTGTGCTGACAGCTCGGAGCCTGGAGCCTGCTTTGGATTCTGTGTCTCCCTCTCTCTCTGCCCCTCCCCTGCTCTCTCTCTGTCTCCCTCTCTCTCTCTCTCTTTCTGCCTCTCTCTTTCAAAAATAAACATTAAAAAAATAAAAATAAAAAATAAAAATTACTAAGCAAAGTTTTGTTGATGGAGAGATAAAAATAGGGATAAATCTTCATTTTCCACAGTGGAACATCAGTAAGTAGATACTGCCTAAAACAACAGTCAAGAAGTAGGGTTGTAAGTATGTTATCCACAGATATGGAAAAGAAATACTGGAAGAATCAGCTCTGAGAATTCAAAGTGCTCGTCTCTGGGAAATCTAATGTACAGCATGGTGACTATAGTTAGTAATACTGTATGGTTTCCTGGAAATTTGCTTAAAAGAGTAGACCTTAAGTGTTTTCAGCACACACACACACACACACACACACACACACACACACACAGGTAGCTATGTGAGATGATGGGATATGTTCATTAACCTGATTGTGGTAACCATTTCACAAAGCATATATATGTCACATCATTGTATTGTACACTCTAAATATATACAATTTTATCTGTCAGTTCTACTTCAACAAATCTGAATAAAATAGAAATTTTTTCATTATAAAGGACAAAGAGAAAGATAGTTCTAGCTCTATCACAAAGAATAGGCTGGAAAGATGGAAGCCTGGAAGCCAGGAGGTAGGAAGACAGTTTAGGAGGCTGTTGTAATAGCAGCAAGACCTGACCTAAGGCAGTAGTGGGTATGGAGCAGAGGCGATAACTTTGAAAAACACCTTAGAGGAAACAGGAGCTACATTTCATCTGCAGGTAGCCAAGTGGAGATATGTAGTAAACAGAGAACGTTTCGCCCTGGAACCTGGGAACTAGAAATATAAATTTAGAGTTGTAGTTAGAGCCACAGGAGTTGGAAGAAATTATGTAGAAAACCTGTGAAGGGAAAAGAAATGAAGGCCTCAGGCTAGAACATATTTTCCTGGACAGATTTTGATTGAGGTGGAAAAATGCCCTCCCAAACATTCTGCCTTGTTCAGTCGTACGTGTAGCACATGTGAAGGAACTCTAGTATACGAGCACTTTATGAGGGTAAATGATTAGATATTATGGTTGGAAATAATGTTGTTTGTGTTTTGAAGTATAATCTGGTATATTCCCTTTATTCTTCTTGGAAATGCCAAAGATAGCAATAACCATTTCTTAGTTTTTGGAAGAATCCTGGAGAACTTTATTAACATACAAAACACACTGTTTTTTGAATAGTTTTTTTTTTTTTTTTACAATGTGTTTTCAATACATAAGACCTAGTTTAATGTTTTATTCAGCCAAAAAGTGAAGTATTATTATCTCTCCCTTCCTAATTTGGGGAAACTGGAACAGAAATAAGATAAAATGACTTCTCCAAGGTCACACAGTAAGAAGTTTTAGTTAAAAATGTACATCTCCTCAGTTTGCTGATCCTTTTCCACTTTTAACTCATTACATTGCATTTAATTCATTGAGATTGGGCTGGAACATGGTCCTGAAAATTAAGGGTCATTCTAGTCTTTTAGGGGTGTTTGGTTTGGGGAAGAATAGTGAGCATCTGGCGAGAACACATTAAAAACACAGCTAAAAACTTAGGGGATGTAGGACTATGTACTTCCAAAGTTTCCCCAATTCCAAGTAGAAAAGAAGTTGCCTTGGAGGGTCTTAAACAAATTAGTTCCCCAGGATGACTCTGTAAAGCACTTGACTGTGTCAGTGGCTGACATTCAGAAATATCTGAATTTAAAGAGGGGCTTTCTTACTGAACTCATTAGCAGTATGCAGCCATTTAGGGAAGGAAGGAGATTGTCAAATATTAATACATTATATTAATGAAGCACTAAGAATTTCCTAAATGGATCCAAATATATTCTGTAGATCCTCTTTCAGCTTTTCTAATCTTTTAGTACCAATTTGAGAATTTTATTATTTGTTTCTAAAATAGGACAGAGATAAGAGCCTTTATTACAACTGAGTGAATGATGAATGCTACTATTAGTCAGAATTTACGTACTATAAGCTTATATTATTTTAACAAAATTGAACCTTAAGGTATTTGGGTCCTCTTATTTATGTAAAAATCTCAAAAAACATGAATTCCATCATTGTTTAGAAGAGGTAGCTTTTTAAATCAATGAAAACCTCTTTGGAAAACAAGCAATTAATTGCTTATAAAGTTAAGCATACATTTAATATACCACCCAGCAATTCCACTCCTAGGCTTTCACCAAAGAGATGTCTACATAAAGACTTGGACACGAATATTTATAGTGGTTTTATTCATGATAGCCCAAAACTGGCAACAACCCAGATGCCCATCAGTGGGTGCATGAATATCATTCGGCAAGAGAGGGGAATGATTTGATGCACACAACATGAGAATTCGTATTGTTTGACTGATATGAAATAATATGAAATTCTAGAACAGGCAAAGCTAATTTATAGTGACAGAAAGCATCAATGATTGCCCGGGCCCTGTAATGAGGGGTGGGGTTGACAGTAGCGAGCACAAGGGAACTTCTTCAGGTAATGAGGGAACTTTCTGAAGTGATATTAATATTTTATATTTTCTTAAAATATGTCTGGGATTGGTTTCAAGTATGGTATGATGTGTAAAACAGAGAAAACTACCTTTGAAAGAAGAATGTATTACGTATAGTCCCTTAAGAGGAGGGGCATGCCATCCAAGGTGGCCACATTGGGAAGTTCTGGCATTGGTCAGGAGGCAGAAGGAGCTATGGGAAAGCATGGCCTGGAGCCTTTTTTGTGGTTTTCCTGGGAAAGACAAGGCAGGGCAAGGTAAACAGTTAGGATTGGCTAGTTTGAATGATTTCAGTAGCTCCAGGCTTTAGGATGGTCCTAGTCCTCTAGCACCTGGCCCTGGGGTGATTTAGACCTGGGAAATTATGGGCAAGTTATGTGACAGCAAGATAATGGAGGTGGTTGGGGATGTGGACTTTGTATATGGAAGGTGTGTTCACAGCGGAGTTGTTTGCCATCTCCAGGATTAGCTAGCCCTGAAATGGGCACTTGGTCCTGCCAGCCAGGCCCCTAATATGAAGCAAGAATGTAATACTACAGTGGCGTTTATGTTTATGTATATGTTTGTTGTATATAAATTATACCTCAATTAAGTTGATTTGAAAAGTAAAAAAAAAAAAAAAAATAGTGAAATATAATGGCCGCATGAAATTACTTAAAACAAGCTAGGAAAATTCATCCACAAGTGCATTAAATTTTTTCAAACAATACCTAAGTATATAAAGGACAAGAGCAGCATTGAATACCTCACAATTATAAGTTCATTCAAGCAGTTCCTTTTTCTCCTCCTCTGTGTCGTGACCATTTTCAGTTCCTTAATACATAAGAAAGTTGGCTTTTTCAGTTATACATTGTCTGAGGTCACACAACCTATCTCAGTCCTTTCCTGCCACGTTCCTAATGTGTACATTATGTATTCTTAGGTCTCATTAAAAAAAAAGCATCAGTCAGCTTCTTCCTCAACTTTTTCAGTGACAGAGTTTAAATATGTCATGTAGCATGTTCTGGAATAGGTTCCATGGCTGAATGTCATTAATCATGAGGAAGTTCTTCTTTGTTTCACTGATTTTCCTTCAATTCTAGTGTCCAGGACAAAAGCGTTCTATGTAGTATTTCCATTGACCTGGTCGACCCTATTGTGTGTGTGTGTGTGTGTGTGTGTGTGTGTGTGTGTGTGTGGGCATGAGACTATAGATGCTGGCGAGGATGTGGAGAAACAGGAACGCTCTTGCACTGTTGGTGTGAATGCAAACTGGTGCAGCCGCTCTGGAAAACAGTGTGGAGGTTCCTCAAAAAATTAAAAATAGACCTACCCTATGACCCAGCAATAGCACTGCTAGGAATTTACCCAAGGGATACAGGAGTACTGATGCATAGGGGCACTTGTACCCCAATGTTTATAGCAGCACTTTCAACAATAGCCAAATTATGGAAAGAGCCTAAATGTCCATCAACTGATGAATGGATACAGAAATTGTGGTTTATATGCACAATGGAATACTACCTGGCAATGAGAAAGAATGAAATCTGGCCTTTTGTAGCAACATGGATGGAACTGGAGAGTGTGATGCTAAGTGAAATAAGCCATACAGAGAAAGACAGTACCATATGTTTTCACTCTTATGTGGATCCTGAGAAACTTAACATAAGACCATGGGGGAGGGGAAGGAAAAAAAAAAGAGGTTAGAGAGGGAGGGAGCCAAAACATAAGAGACTCTTAAAAACAGAACAAACTGAGGGTTGATGGGGGGGTGGGAGGGAGGGGGGGGGTGATGGCTATTGAGGAGGGCACCTGTTGGAATGAGCACTGGGTGTTGTATGGAAACCAATTTGACAATAAATTTCATATTTAGAAGAAAAAAAGGAAGGGAGGGTGGAGAGGGAGGGAGAGTCTGCATGGAGGAGAGCATGAGCGTGTCTATGAATTTAGGAATCAGACACACCTGGGGAAATTAAGTTGGGTCATCCTAATGATGTTTCATGTGTTACTTAATTTCTTTGAGCCTCAGTTTCTTGACTTGAAAGATGACAACTGCTAATGCTCATGTGAGGATAAGAGAGATGTGTGAATTAACTTACCAGCATACAGTAAGCACTCAGTGCAGAAGAGTTACAGTGTAGAAAGGGTAGGTGAAGTTGTCATCTGTGGATTCACCAACTCTGGTTCTAGCCTCAAACCTAAAACCTGTGCAGTCGTCACTGTCCAGTACTTGAAAATCAAAAGTCACGGTGGAATCAGAAGTAGAGGAAGGCCTGAGAGGCAAGCAGCTACCCAATTCACATTATTTTAACATACAAAGAGGAGCCTGTTATAATTACCAATGGTGAGGTACCCAAGACTTTATTACCTTTTAAAATATTTTCATATTTCAAGTTCTCCTGGCCAAATTTATTATATTATGGCATTTATCTGAATGACACTGTATCAGGCAGGTGATGTATGACATGTTTATTCTCTGGGAAATAGCTCCCTAGAAATAATTATCTAGATGAACATCCACATTGCAGCTCTGTTTGGTGCCCATATACACACAAAGGAGAATGCACTGAAACACACATTCACACCATGCGTTAATGTTAATAAGCTTGTTGAGCATGGAGTAAATGATTTTTACTTTTTCTGTAAGTTTCTTTGTCTAAATTTATTTTTAAGACAAGGTAGCATAACAAAGACCAGGTGCTATCTGCCTTAGGTTCCCTCAACTAGGAATAAATGGGAGGTTTCCATTTCCAGAACCATCAAGCTGTCACTTCTCAAGTAACCAATTCACCTAATTTTCATTTTTAATCAACTCTTTAAATATGACGTATTAACTAAAATTAAAAGTAATCATGTGAGTGATTTATAGGGCATATTGTATTAAGTCATGCTATAATTTATGGCATTCACTGTTTGCATTCATTTTTTTCCCTTTCAGATAGATTTTTCTGCTTAATATGTTTTTTGGCATTCAAATAAGAAAAGTCAGCTTATTGCTTTGGATTCTGTGTCTTCCTCTCTCTCTGCCCCTCTCCTGCTCACGCTCTGTCTCTGTCTCTCTCTCTCTCTCTCACACACACACAAATAAATAAGCAGTAAAAAAAAAATTATTAAAAAGAAAAGCTAGGTTATAATTATCAGAGAGTGTATATACTGTGAAGGACACACTGCCTGCTAGTGCTGTATCAGGGTACCTGGAGTAAAGATGCATATTGACTTTGCTTGTATGGTATTTGAAAAATACTGTTAGGTCCTGTGTATTTTTAATGCAACTTTTCCTCTAGCACATTTTTGTAATGCACTTTTATTTCTAATCAGAAGATGCAAGATTATGATTATTCATAAGTTTTCTTCACTTAGCATTAGGCATATTTATTACATAATTTATTCATTTACTATAATTAAAGTAGAGAATTAAAGACAGCAGTACTTTATGTTTATGTGGCAGAGGAAGGCATTAGACTCCATTTGAGCAAATTTTCGACTTCAACTGCCAAAATATTGGGGGTACAGGTAAAATTATTTTAATGGCATTCCATATATAGCATTCCAGAGCAATAATATAAAGACTTTTTTTTTCTTTTTTTCTTTTTTTTTCTGATAGCAAAGATACTATTTATTCACTAGGGAAACTTAGATATCCATAAACATAAAAAGGAAAGTAAATAGCAATTAATCCCCACTCAGAAATAACCCCTTTTAATATTTAGTAGCTTTCTCATGCATATATGGGGGAGAAATATGGAACCATACCTCTCTGCAACCAACCCCTTTCATACAAAAATGTATGATAAGCATTTTTCATATTTTTAGTATTTTAAGAAGCATTGTTTGTAATAGTTTTATTGTAAAAATGTATCCTAATTTACTTAGAGGTTTTACATTTGGTGTGTATGGCACCCTAAAGAATTCTAAAAAGGTAATAAAAATGATGATAATGAAGATGGATGGCAATATAGCTTTGCACATTATCATGATGACTTTCTGAAGTGGAGGAAAGGTCAGAATCAAAAGGAATGCCGAGCTTTAAGGCTTAGTATGCATATTGCAAAAATACCCCTTAGAGTCTCCATGTGAATATCACTCCCCATTAAGTAGGTTGCCTTGTTTTGTTGGTTTCTTTTGCTGTGCAAAAAGCACAATTTTGGTGTAGTCCCAATTGTTCATTTTTGCCTTTGTTTCCCTTGCCTGAGGAAAAAAATGTTGCTAAGGCTGATGTCAAAGAATTATTACCCATGTTTTCTTCTAGGAGTTTTATGGTTTCACATTTAGGTCTTTAATCCATTTTGAGTTTTGTTGGGTTTTTTTGTTTGTTTGTTTGTTTGTTTTTTGTATGGTGTAAGAACCCGACCCAGTTTCAGTCTTTTGCATGTAGCTGTCCAGTTTTTCCAACATTATTAATTGAAAAAACAGCCTTTTCCCCATTGTATTATCCTGCCTCCTTTGTCATAGAGTAAATGACCATATAATTGTGGGGGTTTTTCTGGGCCTCTGTTCTATTCTGCTGATCTGTGTGTCTGTTTTTGTGATGCTGCCATACTGTTTTGATTACCACAGCTTTGTAGTATAGTTTGAAATCTGGAATTGTGATGCCTCTACCTTTGTTCTTTCTCAAGATTGCTTTGGCTCTTTGGAATATTTTGTGGTTCCATACAAACTTTAGCATTATTTGTTCTAATTGTGTGAAAAATGCTGTTGGTATTTTGATGGGGATTGCATTGAATCTGTAATTACTTTGAGTATTATGAAGATTTCAGTAATATTAATTCTTCCAGTTCATGAGCATGGAATATCTTCTCATTTGTTTGTGTTGTCTTTAATATCTTTCATCAGTTAAGTTTTATAGTGTTCAGGTAAGTTTTATAGGTCTTTCAACTCCTTGGTTAAATTTATTCCTAGGTGTTTTGTTCTTTTTGGTGCAATTGTAAATAGATTGTTTTCTCAAGTTCTCTTTCTTCTACTTCATTATTAGTGTATAGAAATACAACAGATTTCTGTATATTGATTTTGTATCCTGCAACTTTCCTGAATTCATTTATTAGTTGTAATAGTGGAGTCTTTAGGATTTTCTATACATCGTATTATGTCATCTGCAAATAAGGAAAGTTTGACTTATTCCTTACCAATTTGGATGTCTGCTATTTCTTTTTCTTATCTAACAGCTGCAGCTAGGACTTCCAGTACTATGTTGAATAAACATGTTAAGAGTGGACATCCTTGACTTGATCCTGATGTTTGTGGAAAAGCTCTCAGGTTTTCACCATTGAGTATGATGTGTAGGTGTGGGTTTTTCATATATGGCCTTTGTTATGTTGAAGTACATTCCCTCTAAATTGACTTTGTTGAGGGTTTTTTATCATGAATGGATGTGGTATCTTGTCAAATGCTTTTTCTGCATCTATTGAGATATTAATGTGGTTTTTATCCTATCTCTTGTTAATGTGAGGAATTATATTGATTGGTTTGCAAATATTGAATGACCCTTGCATCCCTGGAATACATCTTACATGATTGTGGTGAATAATTTTTTAATGTATTGTTGAATTTGGTTTGCTAGTATTTTGTTGAGAATTATTGAATCTGTGTTCATCAGGGATATTGGCCTGTAGTTTTCTCTTTTTGTAGTGCCTTTGGTCTAAAATTTTGCTTATACTTTTTGCTTTTATGTTATTGGGGGTGTTGGTCTGGAGGTTTCTTTCCTTCTATTGGCTTTTTATCTGGTTTTAGTATCTGTATAATACTGGCCTCATAGAATTACATTGTTAGAATTCCCTCATTTTCAATTTTCTGAGAATATTTGTATATAATTGGTGTTATTGCTTCTTTATTCAGTAGATTTCATCAAAGCAACTATTTGGGACTGGTATTTTCTTTGAGGGAACATTTTTAACTAAAAATTCAATTCTTTGAAAATATAATAAGTCTCACTTCTTTTTTTTATTTCTTTTATTTTTATTTATTTATTTTTTATTCTCAAGTTAGTTAACACACAATATAGTCTTGGCAACAGGAGTAGAACCCAATGACTCATCACTTACATATAACACCCAGTACTCATCCCAACAAGTGCCCTCCTTAATGTCCATCACCCATTTAACCCACCTCCCTACCCCAACCCCATCAACCCTCAGTTTGTTCTCTGTATTTAAGAGTCTCTTATGATTTTAAGGCTCACTTCTTGAGTGAGCTTTGATAGTTTGTGTCTTTCAGGGAATTTGTTCATTTTATTTAAATTTATCAAATTTATTGCCAAAATGTTGTTTGTAATGATCCCTATTTTTAATAGCATTAGTGTCTGTAGTGATGTCACCTCTCATTCCTGATATTGGTCATTTGTGTCTTCTTTCTTCTGATGAATTAAGCTAAAGGTTTATCAAATTTATTGATATTGTCAAAAAAATCTGCTTTTTATTTAATTATTTTTATCTATTTTTCTGTTGTTCATTTCACTTATTTCCTCTCCTTTTTTCCTCTCCAATCTCTTACTTCTTTTTTTACACTTTGGGTTAAATTTGTTTTTTCTGGTTTTTAAGGTAGAAACTGAGGCCATTGACTTGAGATCTACTTTATTTACTCAAAGAGATGCTTAGTAGTCTCAATTTCTCCCTATGTATTGCTTTTTGATATGTTGTATTTGCATTTCACTCAGTTCAAAAGACTATAATTTTCATTTTGATTTCTTCTTTGAACCCATAGGTTATTTATAAGTATGTGATTTAATGAACAAATATTTGGAAATTTTTCAGGTAGTATTTGTGGGTTTTCTTTATTTGTTTTGCTTTCTACTTTAATTCCATTGTGGTCAGAGAGCATATTATACATACATTATATGACTTGAATCCTCTTAAGTATATTGAGACTTGTTTTTATGGCCCAGAATATAGTCTGTCTTGATAAATATTTCATGTGCTTTGAAAACAATGTGTATTCTGTTATGTTGGGTGAAATATTTTATAAATGTCAGTTAGGTCAAATTGACCTCTAATATCTTTAGTGATTTTCTGTCTCTTATTATTGATTATAAATTATTGTATATTTCTCCTTGAAGCTCTGTCAGTTTTTGCTTTATGTATTTTGAAGCTCAGTTATTTGGGATATAAACATTTGACATTATTGTCTCTTTTTGATGAGTTGACCTTTTATAATTATGAAATGATCTTCCTTACGCCTGGTAACATTCATTGCTCTGTAATCTACTTTTTCTGATACTAATATAGCCATTCTACCTTTCTTTTGTCTTGTACTAGCATGATATATCTTTTTACATTCTTTTAATTATAATCTATTTGTATCCCCATATTTAAAGTGCCTTTCTTACAGGCAACATATAGTTGAACCTTGCATATTTATCCAAGAATTATCTTTTATTATGATATTTAGATCATTTGTATTTAATATTATTATTGATATGATTAGATTTTAATCTATCATCTTGCTCATTTTTTTGTGTTTTTCCCATCTGTTTTATTCTTTTTTCATTTTCCCTTGAAAAACTGAATATTTTTATGATTCCATTTTTGTATTGTTGGCTTTGTCTCTAAAATTCTTTGTTTAGCGACTTTAGGTATTGCTTTCAGATGTATAATATATATGTTTAATTTACCATAATCTACCTCCCAGTGATATTATACCACTTCACTGATAATATAAGAAACTTAAAATTATATACTTATATTACTCCCCTCTCAATTTTGGTCAAATTGTTACCATATATCATTTTTACATACGTTATAAACCCCACATTGCATTCTTAATTATTTTTATTTAAATAGTTATATTTTTAGGAGATTTAAATATTAAGGAAAAAAAGCCTTGTATGCTTACCATGTAGTTCCCATTTCTAGTATTTTTCCTTCCTATATATAAACCCATACCCTAATCTAGTGTTTTATTCTTTCTGCCTAAAAGATATAGCATTTTTATAGTGTAGTGGACTTGTAATGAATTCTTTCAGCTTTTGTATTTACAAAAAAATCCTTCATTTCTCCTTTATTTTTTTAAAGATACTGTCTCTGAACATAGAATTCTAGATTACAGGTTTTTTTTCTTACAGTATTTAAAGATGCTGCTCCACTGTCTTCTCACTTGCATTGTTTCCAACAAGAAGTCCTCTATACGTAAGATATGTTGGGAATGCCTTTAAAAAACTTTTTTTTTCCCACTATTTTTGAGCAACTTGGTCATAATATTCTTTGGTATAGTTTTCATGGGTTTTTGTGCTCCAGGTTTTTGAGCTTTTTAGATCTGTGTGTTTATAGCTTTACTCAAATTTGGAAAATTTTCTGCCATTATTTCTAAAATGATTTTTTTTTTTTGTCTTTCCATCTTTCACCTCTCCAATTACTGATATATTTAGGCTGCTTGAAGTTGTCCTGTTGCTGGCTAACCATTTCTCCTTTTCTTCTCTCTTCTTTTTTTACTCTCGCCTTCTGAGTTTCATTTTAGAAAATCTCTATTACTGTGCCTTCAAGTTTGCTAACTTTTTTTTTTTTTTTTGACATGGCTAATGTGCTATTAATCCCATCCGGTCGGTGTATTTTCATTTTGTATATTATAGTTTTCATCTCTGGAAATTTTATGTGGGTCTTTTTAGTATCTTTCCTGTCTATATTTAACTTTTTGAACATGTGAAATAGTTATTACTTAATTACAGTTTGAACTTTGACCACTAATTCTAATAGCTGTGTCAGTTCAGGGTCAGTTTGATTATTTTCTGCATTATGGCTCATGTTTTCCTGCCTCTTTGCATGCTTAATTTTTAATTAGATGTTAGATATTATGAATTTTACCTTGTTGCGTGATGGATATTTTTGTAGGTCTGTAAATAATTCTTGAGTTTTGTTCTAAATGCACAGTTAAGACACTTGGAAATAGCTTGTTCCTTTTCACTCTTGCTTTAAGATTTGTTATATGAAACCAGAGAGGGGTGCATGGGTGGCTCAGTTGGTTAAGCATCCAACTCTTGATTTCAGTTCAGGTCATGTTCTCACAGTCGTGAGATTGAGCTCCATGGTGGGCTCCACGTGGGTCTCAGCACTGGGCATGGAGCCTGCTTAAGGTTCCTCTCTCTCCCTCTCCTTCTGTCCCCACCCCCCTTGCATGTGCTCACACATATGAGCTCTCTCTCTCCCCCCTCTCTCTCAAACAAACAAAAGAAACCAGAGAAATGCTTGGTGTAGGGCTTAATTAAACTATTTCCCTTTACTAAGGCAAGACCCTTCTTTGTGCTCTACTTGATGTCTTGTGAATTAGGGGTGTTTTCAGTCTGGCTGGTGGGAATAGGCAATATTCCTGCCCCACTGTGAGTGTTGAGCAGCTTGGATCTTCTCATGATGAAAGGTAGTTTCTTCACTTGCATGTGCTGAGCAGTACATGAGCAAATACTTGATGGAGACCCTCTTTATTGCTGTTTCTCTTTTTCTTTCTAGAGCTTTTTCCCCACTACTCTGGGACTCTCCACAGGGTTCTCCCTTCCTACAACATTGCTCGTCTCATTTGTTTCCTGTTTCCCAGGACATCAGTCTTTCGTGATCTGGTGTCCAGTGTTTTGAAATACTGTTTCGTATATTTTGTCTATATTTTTGGTTGTTTCAGGCAGGAGGACAAATCTGGTCTCTGTTACTCAGTCTTGGCTATAGCAAATGTCATGCCTTTTAATTTTGGCTGATTTTCTATTTAAAAGCATTTAAAATTCTGAATAGAAAAATTCGTGTCTTTACCTTCATGGCTTCTGTCTTTGGTGTCATGCCAGAAACACTTTTGTGTTTGATGGCTTATAAGATATTTACCTATGTTTTTTTCAATGTACTTAATTGCCTTATTTTTATATTCAAATAGTGCGAGTATATATTATAGACTATTTGGAAATATCTTGCATTATAGACAGGTTGGAAAATAGCTCAGTTAAAGGCAAAAACAATGTAATGCCTCAACAGACACCTTGCCAAAACATATCTTAACATATTGCCTGCCATGCATTTTGCAATACCTTTGTTTTTTATATAGTTGTAATCCTACAGTATATGTCATTTAGGGTGTTCACTCAGTGCATTTTCCATTGTGCTACATAATCTTCATAATTGTATCTTAGTGTCTGAATTATATGTCATCAAATGAGTATATTACAACTATACTACCTTTACCTATATTGTTAAACATTTTAGTTATTTCTTCTTAAGTAGAGTATACGAAACATAATTATCTGACAGAGCATTTTCAGGGAATCTTAATTTTGCCAACTTTCACATTTCCCTGGCCTTCATTGGGCAGAGATGCTGATATAATTCCTCTTGTGGTGTCACTGCTTCCCTCTCTAAGCCCATACTAGTACATTCAGTAAAATCCTGCCCGTATAAAAATGAGAAGGAAATAAAAGCATTAGTTTCTTAATAGTTCAGTCCATTTCTTATTACTCTTACAATTATAAATTGGAAGAATTTTTAAAGAGCTTATAATTTATATTTTTCATGTGTATGAACAAGGCATCTGAATTGTTTTCTAATTATTATTTGTGTTTGGTTATTTTTTAGGGACATTGTTATTCAAGTCAAAAACATCATAATGCAGAATTTTTTATCAATACCACCAAAAGATCAACAAGGTAAGATGAACCATGCTGAGGAAAATGGTCATGTGTATGTTATAAACAGTTTTAATTGATACATTCAATGCCACTGTCTTCTGACCAGAGGTAATTTATTTCCAGGAACTAAGAACAAAATCCTAATTATATAGGAAAGTTGATTTCCTTTGTTAAATTACTTAAGTGTATAAAAGGACATGTATCCTTGACTGAGAACTTGAGAGCGGGTCATCTCAACCCACACAAAACTCAGAACCCAGCCTATTAGCTGGCACATAGCTGGTACCAGTAGATGTCAAATGAAACTATGGAGTATTGGCTTTGGTGAAGCTGAATCACATGTGTCTTAGAAGACTATATATATATTCTTATACACATGCACATACAACAGATATGTAGAGGGAGGGGATATTTGACTTGTTTTTTCCCATAGTCATTTCAAAAGAAACATACGAAAAACCATTCCCCAGCCCCATATGATTTATAAAAAAGAAAATCGTGGTTTTTTAAGAAGAGCTCCTGGAGTTTTCAGAAAAGCAGTTTACAGGTGGAGATAGAGTCTTTTCTGAATGAAGAGCAATTAAATTTTCTGTACTGTAAAGGGCAAATTCCAACCTTTAGGAAGAATTCAAGTCTTTCACCTGCCCCTACATGCTCTCTTCTACACAGAAGAGAAGTTTTGATATGTTTGTGAGAAAAATAATGTCTTCAATGAAACAAAATTAGGCTTCCTTCATGGAAGAGAAATAACTTAGCCAATGGAGGGAATTTGCTATAAAGAACCCTTAACAGAAGCAGACACTCCTTGATCTCTTTACCCAAAGGAAAGACAGTGTCACAACTGTTAAGAGCACTGAGTCTGGTTTTGACACTCAGGTCTACCACTGATTTGCATGTCTTAGGTGCATCACTTGACCTCAGCTTTCTCATCTATGAATCTTTAAAGTGAACATAGTAAGTACTACCTTATAGGTCATATAGAGATTAAAGGAGAAATATATATAAATCACCCAGCATATTCCAAATTACATAGTGGGCTCTTCATCGTTGTTTTTGATACCTGGTCTCCCTGTATGTGTGGAGGCTGATGCAGTGAGATGAACATGGCTGCCTCCTGCTTCTGGTGCCTACTGGCCGTAAAAGGCCACGCATGATCCAAGGTGACCCAAGGGACGTAAACATGGGGCAGACTTCTGGCTTAGTTCTCATCCAGACATTTGGCCAAAGGGATGGTAAGATTGTCTGAAACTCACACAAGATCCGTCTACAAACATGAGGGTACGAAAGGACATGGGATGAGAGAGACGAGAGCAATCCTAACCAGAAATAAAATGTGTGCATTTCCTGTGAATGTTTTCTGGTTTATATCCTTTGGAAGATTTCTGCAGTGGTAGGTAGCTGATCAAGGGTTTGGAAATTTAGTGTCCTAGTTGGTATCACCTTCTTCATCTCAGCAAGATGTGTGACTGCTTATGAGGAAGAACGCTGGGCCAAATGTCAAAACAGCTGCCCTCCTTTCCCTCATCTGCTGCCAACCAACAGTGGAAATTCAGACTGGTTATTTTATCCCTAAACCTCAGTTTCCCTGTTAGTAAATCCAGGATTACTAGACATTCTTTTCCATCTCTAAAAGGTTGTAAGTGTGTGTGAATATCTAAGCAACAAGCTGCTTGGTTTCTGGCTGATACAGGGCAGTAAAACATGTCACCACGCACACCTCCTGCCTACTTTGTTTCTCATCAAGGCTTGTTTTGTTTGTTTTGTTTTGTCTACCTCTCGAGCTGTTGCCTAAGCATAGTTATACCGCCATGGACTTGGCCAGAAAATAAGACCCTTCAAGCCTAGCTAGGAGTTCAGTAGCTCTAGTAAGTACTTGGTCAGTCTTTTCTGGGACCAAAGATGCTTAAGCCTCCAACCCAGAATTTAACAGAAAAAAAGAATAATGAAAAGAGCTCAATTAATCAAGTGCCTCCAGGGTAATAGTCACTCTACCCACAACTTTACATCCTTTGTTTTATCTAATCCTACCCTAAACTAGGTATAATCTTTAATCTAAAGGTTCAGGGAGATTGGTTACTTTTACCAAGATCACCAGTCAGTTAAGTGACTGAGCTAAGATTTGAACCCAGATCTATCAAAATCCAAAACTCACTATTTGTCCCCTGTGTCACACTGTAAATCTATAAAGAATATTTCTAATTCTGTTTTTAGATGATCCCTCTTTTTCTTCTCTGATCAAACATGCTAGTTTTTATTTCTGTCATCAAGTATAATCCATTATGTGACATGAGGAATGTGTTGGGCACATGTCATTAATTAAATGCTGAGTACTTTATTTAACACACCATGGATGGCTACCTATAAGGTATGATACTTTTAAATTTCAGACCTGTAAACACACATGCACATATACATACTAATGTATGAAGTTCGGGGTAGAATGTTACCAGCAGAGTTGTGGGGCTTAAGAAAATCCAACGTATCACGTACTATCTCCTATTATTTCAGTGGTGGAAGCAGCTTTAATGATCACCAGTGTAATACTTAATGAGGAGCTATGTCAGATCCTAAAGATCGGAGAGATCCAAAATAAATCAGACATCCTGTGCTTTTACAAAACACAAAATCCTATTAGAAGAGCAGACATGTATAAAATTAACTAGAATAACGCGTGACAGATGATGTACTGGAAGTGAGTATGACATACTTGAGAACATGGAGGAAGGGATACTTGGGTAGGCCAGAAGTTTTGAGGCTGACATTTTGGTCAGGAAACACAACAGAAGGGTTGATATTTGTGCAGGACATTAACACATGTGTAGAAGACAACCACGTGGAATTTAGGGGTCAAAGGATATAGGTTTAAAGTTGGGAAAAACTAGAGGAAACTAATTAGAAATTCTAGTGCCTTCTATTTAAATGTTTTCTAATTTTGGATAAAGAGATTTAATATTGTAGTATTACTCTAATGATAATTTGTACTGTATTAAAAGCTTTTCCATTATAATTTAGTGTCATCATTATTCCTGTGTGAAGGTATTATAGAATCTCCAGAAGTTCATTAGACTTATTTCATTCCAATTTTCTATCTTTTCATACTTTCAGGATTTGGGGATAAGATTTATGATTTTCCCATAACTTTCTGGTTTTTTGTTTGATATTTTCAAGTGATAAAATAATAGAAATATCTTTTTGATATTTTCAACAATAAGATAATAGAAATATAAGGGCAGGTATTTTGTGTAGAAAATAGCAAATTGTAGCAAATAATAAACCATGTCTTTGAAAAAAAAGGCACAAAAACAACAGGAAAAGGCCATCTACGGTTGTTGGTAACTTCTACTTTAAATTTGTTGACAGACAAAACCACTACAGTGACTGAAAATTCACAGGAATTTACTTACTTGCCAGATAAGGAACCTCACACAGATGTGCAGCTTTGCCAAATAGTTCTGTCACAGGGACAGTCTATGTTTGCTACGTACTATAAAGAAGTTCACTGTGGTGATGCCAATTAAGGATTGAAGTTTGCACCTTGGAGAAGGCAGGATGAATTTTAAGTCTCCATATAGTTTAGTTAAAACAAGTCCTGCTGTTCATTGGACAGGGAAGAGTCTTCATTTAAGCCCAGGGAGGGTCAGTTTTACTGGAGTCATTCAAAATTCTTAGTTATCTGCCAGCTTCACAATTCGGTTTTGCCATTTACTAGGCAAGTCTGCTGCAAGTAGAAAGGTCTTCTTATACGGGTCTTCTAACACTTTTCTCAGCTCTGTCTTAACACATTTGCATTGTTTAAAGATAATTTTCAAATTGTGAGTGCTATTTTTATTCAATGAGACTATTAGTAAAGGGGGGTGAGAACACAGCAGATGCTTTAGGCAAGAGGGTCTTAATGACCCCCTTTGGAACTACTACAGTTAGTTAAATACACACTGTCAACCCCTACTAATTTTCAAAATCTGTACAGTATTTAACTGCAATCATAGCCATTACTATGTATCATGTGAATTGAGATTTGGATCTGAAAATAAGAAACAACCCTGGATTTTCTGAGTTTAATAAAATACTTTTAAAATAATTATAAAAACATAAAGACTTAAAAATATATATGTGCAGCCAGACATAAACATTCTGGTATTAGTGAATGTAGCATGTTAGAACTCAAGGAACACTTGGGGAAACTAGTGAATATTCATATTTCTTTTAAGTTTAGAAAAATGATCTTATTTTAAGCTCCTAGTACTTCATAAACTTCTTGATGAATTTTTTGTCTTTGGCAGCCTTGAAAGCACTTTGGCATGTAGTGGCTTCTCATATATACATTAAATTTTGTGGAAAATGCTTTAAACTCAATTTCATCTATGACTTAGATGCTGTGAAAACATTTTAATCTTTGCTTCTTGATGAGACACCAGGGTGGAGTTTCCAAGTCTGTGTGTTCATTTAACAAATATTTATTGCCTTTGGAGAGGCCATGAGCAAAGAGCACAGGGGGAGAAAGGAAACCCAAACTAAACTCTACTGTTACGGCTCCATTTCAGTAAAGCTTACAGCCTATCAGAACAGTTTTCTTTTTATGAGGGTTTAGCCTAAAAATGGTTTATTATCTTATTATCTAACTAAAGTTTGACTCATTCCAACATGGTATTAAAGCTGCTTCTTAAGCTCCTGTCCCATTTTTGTCTTTTCTTTCCTTCTCCCCGTCTTTCTCCCCTCCCAATCTGGTGAAAGACCGAATTCTCAACTAAGAGCTGGAGCATTGAGGTCTTTTTTACCCTTCCCCCCTTCTTTTTAGGCTCTGTGATCTTGGCTAATACAGTGAGCCTCAGTCCCTTCATCTTTCAAATGGGGATATTAATCCGTGCTCTAGAATAGCCAAATGAGATAAGGTACAGTTGATTCCCATCATTCACAATTGGCATGTTCTATAACGTCACCACAAACACTGAATTGGCTAATACTGAGTTTTTGCTCCACAGCATTGAGGTTCCTGTGAGCTTCTGGTCACAACACATTTTCATTAACTATTGATACAGAACATAGTTTTATGTTGAGTCCTTAACCTTGAACTCACAGACACAATATTATAACTCTTGCCTGAACAAAGCTTATGTAACACATGTATTTTTTTCTGCGAGGCACGTCGTCTTCTTACACTTAGGAACACTGGACAGCACAGCAGTACTATGCTTAAGGACTATTTTAAACAGTGAAATCACCAACCAAAAGGAAAAAAAAAATAAGAAAAACATGACACTGTAGACCACAAAAATGATACTTGTCATTCATTGTAAGGGGAGAGCTGAAACAAGACAGAGCATCAGCCACTGCTGAGAATGTGCACTTGAAGTGATTCAATTTTTTCCTGCCTGTGCATGTCCACAAATGGCCATGGAAACGTCATCAGTATGGATTTGAGGGCTGCAAATAAATTGCAGCGAGCTGGCAAATTTGCACATACAGAATCTGTAAATGATCGACTGTATATGAACACTTTCACCTTTTAAACTCTTAAAGCACAACCTATGTCTCAGAATAATTTGCAGAATAAGTTACATTTAACTCAATAACATTAAACTCAAATATAAGAATTTTGTGCAAAGTTGATATTATCAGTGTCAAGTTAATAAAGTAATAAATATATTACTTGCAAGAGACCCCAAGTTCTTAGCTCAGTAAAGCTATGAGTACAACTACTATCGCAAATTGTTTAGCTCTTCAGCCCTCACATTTAATGCACAGTAGCAAGGAGAACCACTATAATTTGATGCTTTGCATTTAGTGGTTAACATGCTTTGTGACCTCATTATTGGGGTGGGGGAGACATTCCCTACATATTACCAAAATGTTTTATTTCCAAATATGTGACATTCGTATGGAAACATTTCGATCTTAGCCAGCGGTGTAAATGCTGTTCTTGGATTTTTGGTACCATTTTATGTTGCAGACCAAGTACAGATTGACATTTTCAAGCTGGTTTTGGTTAACTACTTAATGTTGGCAATTGGAACTTTCCAATGTAATAACCTCTACAAAATATCACTATGGATTAATAGTATGTTATGCTGTTGACAGAAGTACAAATGGAAAACACACACACATACACACACCTATAGAAATTTCCTCATAGAACAAAATGGAAATGACCTGAGTGGCCTAAAACTTACCAGGTAGATGTTATAATGGAAGTTACTTTCCTATTTTGAGATAAAATGCTAGAGTTTGGAATATCCTTATTAGTAAATGAGGTTATGAATACTTTTATTGTTTGAAATAGCCATATTTCCACCTGCTTAAAAAGCAGGCTACTAATCAGATAGTCTGCTCGGGCATGTATCAATGTCAGTGTGGCCATTTGGCAGCAGAGTCTCTCAGAAACTCCCAATTAACCATGCAAATATATTTCATAGCATCACATTCCACTTTGTCAGAACCCCTGCTGCCTTTATATTATTAACATAAATGCAGGTGCAAATAGCATTTATGTTCTTTGATAGAAAGCAGTTGGAGACATTTCACTGAGGGACATAACACTTTCAGATTGTGTACATCTGTTCAAATAATGTATCCAGCCCCAGTGACATGAACACAAGGATGGAAACATCTGCCCCTGAGACCATTTGCCATATAGCAGATGCTTACATCTTTATTTATGCAGATGGCTGGTGTGATGAGTTAGGCTGGGATAAAAGCAGAGTTTGACACAGGTATTTAGGATGCTGTGCAAGCCAGAAATATAGGCTAGGCATTTCATGTTTGTAAAGGTCTAATACTATTAAGAGAAATGCATAACTCTTTTAATGCTTTAATAGAATGAACATACTGTTTATCCGTAAATTACTTGGCATCAAAATCCTAAAACTGTTTACAGAAATTCCAACATCCAACTTACACTGGAAACAAAAACTTACTAGTTTCCTTTCGATAAAATAATTTAAAATGATTTTATACTACCAAGAAAATCTCATGATGACATTTCTTAAAACTGGGGGGAAATACAAATGCAATTAGTTTAAATATAATTTATGACCTATTCCATGAATATAAATTCAAATTAGGTAAAATAAATTTCTGAATTGTTACACCTTTACAAGATTTTTGTCAAGCATTTTATTATTTAATCTGTATTCTAGCATTTCCAACTACTGATATTTAAATTATAACTGATATTTTTATTAGGATAAATTACTTTTAAATGCTTTTTTTCAAAACTCTGTCCTATAGATCTTCCATATTACATTCTCATTGGAAACAACAATGAAGGAAGTAAAAACTGCCGGAAGTAAGACATTTCCAGATTTTATCTTCTGTTCTCATTCACACACACAACAAAAATATCACAGAATCTCAAAAGAGCTGGGGTATTAGATTTCATCTAGTTCAGCAGTTCTCAAACTTTTTACTTTCAAGACCCCTTTATACTCATAAAACTTTGAGGACTCTAAAGAACGTTTCTTTATGTCCGTTACATTATCCATTGGCATTTATCATATTTGAGATTATAAACTGAAAATATATATATATTTGTGAATTCATTTTAAAATAATCATTACAACTTAACATAAATGACATATTTTATGTACTTAGAAACTGTTAGAAGACTGGCCTTGACTTTTGTTTAAATATGTTTAAAGTCTGACTTCATTAAAAATGTCCGAGTCTCAGCACTGGGTGTTGTGTGGAAACCAATTTGACAATAAATTTCATATATTGAAAAAAAAAAATGTCCGAGTCTCATATCCAGTTCTACATTCAGTATGTTTTGATAATGTCCTTTATGTTGAAGTGTTTGTAAAAAATCTAGCTTTACAGTGGCTGGAAACAGAAGGAGAATATTAATAGCCTTTTCAGATAATTGTGTATATTTTTCTTCGCTACAACACCAAAATGTGTCCAATAACTATAACTGACTTTAAACCAGTCAGGTAACCCCTTAAACTTTAGTTGAGGTATGAAATTTGAAACCATGGCAAGGTACTCCTTGTATTCTGTTACTCTTTGGCCTTACACTTGAGTGAGTCATTTACCCATCCATGTAACATCATCTACTGGGTATTTGGGAGGTTGGGAGGCATTTACTGAGTTTGCAAATCTTCTATACATCCTTTTATCCAGTATTCTAAAAGTCCTATTTGTTAATGGAACCACCATCCTCCTGTGAAAAATCTTAAAGCATTTGGAGTCTTCAACCTCCTGGTGATGGATTCAAGTTTTCCAAAATTCTAACTGCCACTTGAAAGAATGATTTTTATCACTGGCAACGGTTACCGTCAGATGTTTTTTCTTATAGTGACAGGTTGTGTTCGTTCACTTTTGAGAAAATATCTGTCAGATACCTAAGTTTGACCATGACCTTTGAACATGTGTCTGTCAGGTGTTCTTTGAAGTAAAAATGGTCTTCCATGACAAAAGCCACTAGTTCAGCTTCACAACTCAGTGGCACAGATGCTTTTCCTCGAGGCAACCATCTTCCTTCCGTGTACAGCATAAGTGCTGTATGAGCGTGAACCATTTCATCACACAGAATTGTAAAACACGTAAGGATCATGGTTTTCATAAAACTAAAATTTCAGACTGCTTCCGTGTTGTCCTGAGTGTGTTGGCAAAGAACGTGGCTAAGTGGACAGTTTGCTCCCACTGCCTGAATTCAGGCTAAGGTGCCAGAGCGGTTTTACCTAATTATCCCCTTTGCCCTATCACTGACTGCAACGTGTGCAGAGGTCAGCACACTGGAAAACACAGATGACATCTTACTATTAGTATGAGAAGAGAGTGTTGGGACCCTTCCCAGGGTTTGCAGGCCACACTTTGAGAACTGATGGTCCAATATAATCCTTTCTTGTTAAAGGGAGCAACTAAAGGGCAATAAAGATTATCTTGCTCAGACATTTTCTGGTAGCAAAAGCAAAAACCAAAGCCAGACCTCTGCTCTCCTTCTTACATGTAATTTGTTTGCTTTTCCCTGAGGAGTTCCCTCTCCCTCCACTCCACCAAAAAAAGGGATATTCCCCAGACCAAACTATAGGCCACAACACTGATGTTTAATCAAGTTTATTAAAGAGGTAGGACTTGCCACATAAGAAATTCAGAAATTCAACATTTTTTAGACTTTTTCATTCGTCCCAATGTTCATCAGTTACTTCAGTTTTAGAAGCAGGTGGTATGGGATTAGAAAATGTATATTATTTCTAAAATTGTAAAAGACCTTTGTAATGACCTTTTTCTTCATTTTTGCACATCACAAAAAAGTGTCATTAAATTTATTGTGTAATTGTTCAGCTTTAAAAAAGTTATTTTGGTGTGAGCCTGCTTTGCTCACCAGAAGTTCTGTAAAAGAAGGCCACCCATGCAAAAGCCTAGCTTTTAACATCCAGGACATTGTGAAGGGAATCACTTTGTACTAACTGCCTCTCAAACAACCACGCTATGGATTCCTGTTAAAAATAGAAAGCTCACTGAGGTGCCTGAGTGGCTCAGTCAGTTAAGTGTCTGACTTTGGCTCAAGTCATGATCTCACGGTTCATGGATTCCAGCCCCATGTCAGGCTCTGTGCTGACAGCTCGGAGCCTGGAGCCTGCTTCAGATTCTGTGCCTCCCTCTCACTGCCCCTCTCCTGCTCATACCCTCTCTCTCTCTCTCTCTCTGCCTCTCAAAAATGAATAAACATTAAAAGAAGAAGAAGAAAGAAGGCTCACTCTCTCTCTTGAGGGTTGCACTCTCTGATTAGAAAAGGTTAGTCAAAAAACACCTTTATTTTCTCAACATAGATATGGATTATGTGGCACTCACCAGCCACTGGGGGAGACTGACAGATAAGTGGATAAATTGCAAAACACCTTAGTAATAAGTTCAGTGTGATGGAATGGAAGGGGAACAGTTTTGGTGTCAGACAGACCTGGGTTCAAATCTAACTTTCACTTACCAGCTTTGCGCCCTTAAAAGAAATATTCAGTTTCCATGTCTGTGGATTGGAAATGTTAATATTAAGAGTTGGTGGTGGATTAAGTGAGATATAATAGATTAAGCACCCAATCTGACTCCTGACAGAAGGACATTTTAGTACTTCACAATGGAATTTGGGGTGTAGGGGATTGAAGGATGGATAGAAGTTGATGAGTAGAGACAAGGACTATATATACTAACTATTAAGTTTTCTCATGAAGAAAAAAAAGAAGATAGGGCAGTATCTTGAAGACAAGATAGAGTCCAAATAATCTTTATTGGCATTTTGGATTTTATATTTTTGTGTTCAGCAAAAGCAAAAGAGAAAGCAAGACAATACGGTTGAGAGTTATAGTTCACTCGTTTAGTAAATAACATTTTGTGTGACTACCGTGTACCAGATACTGATCTCTAGGGACTGAGGTCCTGGCAGTGAACAAAATAAACTCCTGCTTTCTTGGAGTTTATATTCTAGCAGGAGGAGACAGATAATAGAATCACAGTATAATGAAGGACAGTTAAAACAGAGAAAGAGACAGCGGTGACTTTATGGGACTGAGCAGGTACTTCTAGAAAGGAGTCAGGGAAGAATGGAAGCTCACTGATGGTAGAGGATCCCTGAGCCAGCATGAAGGGTATGGAGAGAAGCATGGGACACAGAACAGGGTTGGGAATACTCCCATTTCCTTATTCTAAAGTGCACATTTTTTTCACATTTTAGTGTCTCAGGACTTGAGGTGGATGAGTTGTATATTTAGAGTGATAGTGCTTCTCCCTCCTTTCCCCTTATTCCAGAAGAAGTAAATTTATTTGTGTTATAGAATTGACATATGAGAGTTTAGAAAGAGAAAGAAGGAACAGTAAATGAGTTCCTACCTGATGACTTCTCTTTTCTCCATGAGGTCTTAGTCACTCCAGGCTGCTATAGCAAAGTACCATAGAATAAGTGTCTTATTATGAACCACAGAAATTTATATCTCACAGTTCTGGAGGCTGAAAGTACAAGATCAAGGTGCCAGCATGGTCAGATTCTGGTGACAGCTGTTGGGGAGGAAAAATTTTTCCTCTACCCTTTTTGATTCTTTGGCTGATCCAATAATCAAATTAACATAGGACAGGAGAAAAACAAATTTAGTTATGTATGAATGGAGGCCCCACAAAGACAATAAGACCCCAAAACAAGTCCCATAGTCCAGGCTTATAGGCCACCCTGAGCTAAGGAAGAGGATGGGGCCTGGGGCTCCAAAGGGGAGGACGGCAATTCATAGGGTAATAAATAGAGCAGATATTTGATAATTAGATATGTGCCATGCCATACAGATAAGGCATTCGGATAAAAGTTCTGTCTAGTAATAGCTCTCTCTCTAAGCCAGGCCCCCTAGCAGAATTCTTTTAGGTAGTTAGGAAGAGGTAAAAGTTTTTCTGGAGTCTTCTGGATCTCGATTATGTTCAGCTCAAAATAATTCATTTAGCAAAGTAGCATATTTTGGGGTCACGTATTCTGTTCCCCTTTATAGCTCCCTTCTGGGTTGCAAACTGCCATCTTATCATTGTATCCTCACATGGCCAAAAGAAGGCAAGAGAATTCTGTGGGGTCTCTTTTATAAAAACATTAATCCTATTCATAAGGGTTTCACTCTTATGACCTATTTACCTCCCAAAGGCCCCACCTTTTAATACCATTACACTGGGGCATTAAGATTTCAACATATGAATTTTGGGGGAACACAGACATTCAGTCCATTGCAAGATCAGTGCCAAAAATCATTGGTGAGAGAGACGGGAATAAGGTGGGGGTTGGATAGAGGAAGAGTGCCTCGGAAAAGCAATGGGAGAAACCTGAGCTAGCCCCAGTGAGGAACTGAAGGGAGTCTATTAGGGATTAAAAAAATAATAATAATAAGATTGTGGAGTAGGTCTGCAATTCAACACTGGAAAGTTTAAATTTGTAAGGTTTCACAGTGTTCACAGTGGTTGGATTTCTCAGCATTAATCAGTTAGCAGTGGGAGTGGAGAGTACAATGTCAGGCCAGGTGGGGTAGGTGCCGTAGGAAGACAGTCGTGTGCAAAACCCACCATATACTAGGAATGTCCACGGATGGTCAGCCACTACACCAGCTCCAGAACCGGGGCAACCTGCGTGCGCACACATACAAATGTGCAGTGCCTTGAGGAAAAGGGAACACAGGTGGACCACATAATCACTGAATCTCTTCAGGGAAGATGGAGAGTTAACTCTTACGTGTTTCTGAGGCATAGATGAGAGTATGCATTCCTTCAGCCACACTTTGTCATTGCCATCCGTGTAGTAATAAAGGTGTTGATGGAGGAGAAGCCAGGCAGAATTCAAAAGGAAAGGATTCCAAAGTGGTCCCACAGCTTTCCAACTCTGATGATTTCACTCTCTGTAGTAGCTCACGTCAGCATCTGATTACCTACCTTAGATGTATCTCAGAATCTGTATTTGCTGGTTAGCTCACACACAACCTATCTGGTCGGCTCCACAAAGGTAACCACTGCTGACCCAGTTACCTCAGTACCTGTGGGTACCCGGTGCTTCGTTTCCTCTTTTTTAATTTTCTTCAGTGTGTCAGTATTAGACGTAGTGTCTCTATGTTATTCAAGGTGCATCTTGACTAAGAAATAAGTGACAGTCAAGATTTACAAGCAGGAGTTTTAGGGAATAATTATGCACATGATAAAGGAATATGTAGTCCTGTGTATTTGCACTTTCAAGTCATGAGCTGTTTGACATAAAGGCTGAGGTATAGAGGAACTTGCAGCAGAAAGTGTTATAAGTCACTGTGAGTTGAAGATAAATCAGAAGTGAAAATAAAACATCTGTAAAACTGTGCCATAAAGCAGTGGAACAATTATTTCATTTTTTAAAGAGGCGGTTTGCATACTCCTTAAAAATGTCCATTCTATAAAATAAATCTACTTTTGAAATCACAGTATAAAAATAAGAGTATCTTCGTGATTCCAGTCCCTTGCTTTTAACCATACTGGTGTTGAAACATCATGATCCTTATTACCACTTTGGTTTCATAATCCTGGTATTTTGACCAAAGGCAAGAACCTTCTGCCTGTGTCCTCGTTTAATTGTTCCAACTGACTGCACATTTGCATGGTGAAACCTTATCTTTCTGTTTATTCCACGAAGGAAAAGGTTTTCGTCACCAACTGTCATCTTGTTACTCATCCTGGATACTTAACTGTTCCAACTGATATTAAAATATAAGATTAAAAAGAAGGGGCCCATTTTTAATTTGTTCATGGAAGAGTTCTTGCCATGAGATATCTTAGCAGCTTCCTAAAGCTCTTTCACAGGAGATGTTTCCTCGCTCACCCATTGTGTTGAAAAACAACTGACTCGGAAAATGTCGGAATCTCCTGGAAAGACAGTGCGCACAGGTATTTGCTCTGAGTGGTAGAACATCAAATGAAATGATTTGCTGCTTTTACCTTGATGAAGTTCAGTTATCAAGGTCTTCTGAATTTTAACTATGTGACCCAACTGAATCTTAATAATTCTAATAATATTAACAACAAGATGAAGAATGAGAGAATGGGGTTAATAAGGCATTTCAAAAATTTCCATTTGTCTTGCTTTGTGTCCCCCCATAGGTCATTAGCTTTTAGTTAAATTTTCATGCTACTTAGTCATTCTTAGATTTGGATAAAGATACAAAATTGACTGTTTTCTAATAATGAATAAGACCTAGGGCATGTTATCATTTTTTGGCCAAAAAGATTAATAACTTTGTATTCCTAAATGTATTAAAAATTAAAAGATTTCATATAGGTTTCAACTGCTTTTCATCAGAAGTACTGGAAATCAAAAAGTCCTCCCAGAAATAAGGACTGATAAAAGGACTGATAATTAAGATGGAGAAATTCATTGAAATTGAGGATAATTAAAATATATTTTAAATGATAATGCATTTTAAATTTTCATTTCATTTGGGACACGAATTATATGGCTCAAAAAGAATAATAAGTTACTTGAACTTAACAAACCATGTTGTATTATTTTTCCTTGTATTGCCATTAACATTTTAGTTAATTAGCTTTTAAGTTCTTCCATAAAGAATGCTTGTTTCCTCTCGCTTCCTGATACATTTACATGTCTAATTAATTCAGTTTTGTGGGCTCCTCTTTCAGTGCCCAACTTTTCTTCCTGTATTCGAGCTATCTTAAATTTCTTTCTTAATGATTTCCTCAACAAAATACTGAAATCTACAAGAACGTGCTTTTAAAATTGTGGTTGACTTGCCCGTATCCTCTGTGAGAGTCCACTTATTTTTCCTCCTGAATCAAACAATCACATGGCCATTGCTCTCACAGTCCTGCAGACCTGTGGCCAGTGTCCCCAGTTCTCCCCTGGGCCCCTTCCCTTCCAGGGCCATGGAGACCTGGACTCACCCCCACCCCTGAAAGGTCTACTAGGGGAGCTATTATTTTCTTCCCAGGCAGTGTTGAGAACAACAGCAATTAGCATCAATACTCAGTATAAAAAGCAGGGAGGAGTGTCCCCACAAAACAGCTCTTTAAAATGCACATATGTTAACTCCTATTCACTGTAACTGTTCATCTGATTATCACTTTGTCAATGGGATGTGTAAAATTTAGGGGCAGGGAGTAAGAGAGGGTGATAGGATTGATCAGATGTAGGAAGATTGAGCTGTGGTAATAGGTGGCTGGAGAAAGGGAGGAAAAAATGCTTTACAGTTCTAGTAGGACCATGATTCACAAGTTATAGCCATTTCTTCTCTCTTTCCTTCATTTACCTCTCAACAAAGAAACATCAGTTTAAGGATTCAGTACTATTTCCATATGATTAGCATTCAACATTTGTGGGTTTTTTTTTTTCTACCCACCAAAAATAACTCAGGAACCTCAGGCTTTTTGTCAAGAGAAAGTGCAAGGCTAATGTCTGCTGAGTACCTAACTGGTAGGCGCTATCCTGGCACTTTTCCTGGGTCCTTTTTTCTTTTAATCCTGTCCATGACCTTTGCAGCGAGATACTCTTATGCCATTTTTGTAAATGAGAACAGTTAGGCTCACTGGGAATGACTTTCCCAGCCCACAAGACAGAGCCAGGAGTTGAAACCACATCTGACCCCCAAAACCATGTTTGCACTAGAGACCGTGATAGTGGCCATAACCGTGCATTATAGCTCAGGCAGCATGTAAAGGTGGAAAGAGACCTTGGAGGCAGCTGGGCCAAGGCTTGAGTTCCAGCACTGCTACTTACCAGCTTCGAAACCTTTATCTATAAAACGTACATACCAGTAATTTCTAACTCGGTTTTTTTTTGTGGAGATTAAATGAGATAGTGCATGTAAAGAATTCGATAAGTGCCAGGAAATAAAGAAACTCTGGTGCTCCAAAAACAAGAATTCCCTTTCTTGCAGAGCTAGGTAGTGAATTCACGGTTTGTCAAGACAGCTCTCAAAGGTGTGTCCTGAAGGGAGGATGCCTGGATATCACTAGTGGTGTTACAGGAGGGAAGGAGAAGGCCTTAGCTATCTTAGCTGCATAACTCTGCACAGCAGGGAAGTGTGCAAAGAGAATGGACAAAAATGGGCTCCGGATACAAGATCTGTGATTAGGAAGTGCTTATTTCCTTTGTATAGTATCAGATTGCTAGAGATCTGGGTCCTAGATGTACTGACTCAAGGAGGTCTTAGTGCTACAGATAAGTGAACTAGAAATGGCACCCTGAGTCTGTAGACACAAAATACACTGGTGCCTGTTGCCAGCGCATGTTACAGGGCGCTCTGTAGTCACTGCTCCATAAATTCCTGTGGACTCTCGCTGCAGTGCCTGGACAGCACCCTGGGGAGAAGGTGGGCGGTAGCTAAACGTGCTTATAGGTTTTTCAACAAAATAAGCTGAGCTCCCTTGGGTTATGAGGCATTTCTTTTATCTCCTGCTTCTCCAGGCTTTTACCATATTTGTTTTAACCAGAGACCATCTTGGGAAACAGTTTGAACCCCAACTGGAATTTCTCATTAGAAAGCCAAGTGAGAGGGAGAACAGGGATGCCAACAAATAAAATTAAAAATAGGGTCTTTCAGTTTAATAAAGTTAAAACCTAAACAATGTCTAAAAGTTTTGGCACTTCTGTGGCTAAGACTTTGGCAGGACTTCCGTTCTGAGCCTCGGTCCAGGGAGCCCGTTTCAAGAGCAGGGGCTCTCGTCTCTGTGCCCAATCACTACTCCATGCTGAGCAGCAGGCCGGTGGGTCGAACAGATGGGATGATGGAACCGGGCCCAAACTAATGAAGGGACGAGTGGGAACAACTTTTGAGAAGCCACAGAGCAGGCTGTGGTTCTGCCAGTGGAAAGGAGGGGGTGAGTTGTGGGCAGGCTTGTAGAAAACTGCCTGCCCTCGTACGTATTCCTTAGTAGCATCTCTGCCAGCCTTGTCGTGAGGCAGTGCGATCGGGCTAGCTTGCCTGCTGACACTGAGTACCATTAGCCCTCATTCTGCCCTCTGGGTCTCTGCCTGTCAGACCAGTCCTCTGGTGGTGACAGAGGAGGACGCACATTGATTGCACTTTCTCCAAACAACTATTATCTGGCAACTCTACTGGACTTGTCAGAGGCCTATGGATGTTAAGGGCAAATTCGCCTTAAAAAAAAAAAAATCTGCTTTTACCTTCAAATGACTATTAATTGTTCATGAATTCTCTCCTAACAAGTGGGCTTTCAGAAAGTGTCGTTTAATTGTAATCGAAATTTTGGGATATGTATGACAAGCCATTTCTATTTCAAATTTCCCCTTTTGTCTCTGCAAAATTCAGAGATACCACTGTATTTTGGAGTTAATTAGGAAAACTTGGTATATAATTTAGCCCCTTTGAGGAGAGAATGAAAGAGAGGAAGGTCATTGCTTCAGATCGGAATGGAGATCTGCATGGCGTGGACTTTAGCACATTACTTAAGTCCTCAAGTCTTATTTTTCTTAATCTGTAAAAAGGGGACAATAATATTTATTTGCAAAGCTTGTGTGAGGGTTCAATTAAAAGACCTAGCACAGATTCTAGCCCTAATAAGGACTCAATGCCTCCGTGTTTCCCTTTAATCCACGGTTCTATCGGTTTTTCACCAACTGTAAATGTCACTTTTCAAAATAGTTTTTTTTTATACACTTAACGTAGTAAAAACAGCCCATACTTAAAATCCTAATATTAAGTTTCACGTTGTATAATTGCACAGAATTAATTTTACTGAGTGCGCCTTTTATGTTTTCAGTTAATAAAAGTCCATGTTTAGTGCCTGAGAGTCCTGTGAGTCTCTTTAACAGTGTTATGGGAAATTTTGCAGGATTTCCAGAAATTATGAATGTCACTGGAAATTTCTACCTCTCATTATTTAGTGCACACTTCTTTGAGATCTATAATTCAGTAGGTGACGGGGAGGGTTTGTAGATCACACCATCTGGGGAGGCCTTGTAAATGTGTGTGGACCAAACCACTGTAGTAACTGCATTGCCAAGAAAGACTTCCTACAAGCACACATCCTAGTATTTTGGAGCTTTAAAAACTTAACAGCATTTTCAGCTTCTCTAAGGACTCCTATTGTTCAAACTACTTTAAAAAGAAAAAAAAAATTCAAGCCTGTGGTTATTGTAGCATAACTGACCTTTATTGCAGATTGCCTCGTTTTCTCCTGAAGAGCCTAGTGTTTGCAGGAACAATTCTCAGGACTCCCATTGTCCTTGGGAAGTAATGAGCTCTAATACTTCTCAGTGCTTAACTTTGGGGGTAGTTATGCACGGCCTGTCGGATTATTAGATTACTTCCCTTATCATTAGCAACTCTTGTCCTTAAATAGGCAAGGAAAATAAAAACAGAAGACACCGTGTGTAATGTAGACACAGTCATTTATGCAAAGACACACACTTACCCACCGTGACTGTCCCCAAAGGTACCCCTTTTAATAACAGATTCAAAAGGGAAACTTCATTTTCCTTGCATTCATTCAGCAGATAGGTGTGAACCTCCTGTGTGCAGGTGCAGAGAGTATTCGGTGGGAAATAAGCACGTGTCCTATCCTGACCTCTTAGTTTCCTTTCCCCCCAACCCAAAGGCCACTACCGATGCTAGTTTCTTTTGTTTACTTTTAGAGATATTCTGTGCCTGTAAGGAATATATTTGTGTGTGTACCCCACTGTTTTTTTAATCTAACACAATAATAATAATCTATACATCTCATATCTTGGAGAGTGTTCCAGATCAGTCTACCCCACCTTTCTTTTTTACTGTTGCATAATATTACATTGTATGGTTGGATATTTACTTTATGAGTACCCTGTTGCTGAACATATTTAAGTAATTCCTAGGGGTTGTTCTTCCGTTTTCGGGCCTTGCCCTCGTTCTCCTGCCTTATACATTTCTTCTAATGCATCACTCCATTCCCTGTTGTTCCATCATTAATGGTTCTGGTGGTGCAACACCACCTTCACAGACACCCTCACCCTTGTCTGTACTTCCTGATAGATCCAGGCCAACATGAATAGGTTACATTTATCTAATAAGGCCTTATCTTTCACCCCAAAGATTTCTTATGATTATCTTATAATTGTTGATCATAAAGGCAATTGATCAACTTTTCTACTCCAGGATCCACTTGGTTGAATTGCAGCAAACTTGAGAGTTGACTCTTTTGGCAGTCATCATACCTGTCACTTATGACTCTCATTTCCGGTCGCCCAGGTTGCTCACTGCTCAGTGTTCTCCCTTGCTGGCACAACCAGTTACCCTGAGGGGTTTCCTTCGCTCCCACATCAGAGTTGGCCTCCTTTTCCTTTGAATGGCACTGCTCTTCCTGTGTGATTTTATTTCCACCGTAACGTAGAAACTTTTGAAGATCGATCAAAGCACATTAACTTTAAATGCATCATAATTAGCTCGCTCCCTTTTGGATGGCTCTGTAAAATATATCTAGTTTCACTTCTGGAAACCTTAACTGTCAGAAGGTTGCTTTCTTAGATTTGGTCATAAAAATAGGAAGCCTCTTCCCAACTTAAATCTTCAGAGACTTCGAAGTGACCTTGACCACTGGTTGTTGCTTCAGCTGTACCTTCTGGTCTTTGTTATTTCTGCTCTTCTTCATGTTGACATCACCGTCCTCTGCTTCTGTGGTTCAGTTTTTCCATTTCCAGTTGTCTCTTCTCTCTTCACTCCAATCCCTGCTGTGCCCCTCTATGGATGTCTGTTTTCTTTAAAGCAGTTTCTTTTTCAGAACTTGCTTGTTTCTCTATTTTATCTTGTACCCGAGCAGCATAATTTATCATTCCCTTACTCCCTCAGATGGCCAGTCAGTGGGCCTCACCTATTCTCTTTATATTAAAGGGTTTTAGGGGCACTCAGGGTTGCTCAACTGGCTGGACATCCGACTTCAGCTCATGTCATGATCTCATGTCCATGAGTTTGAGCCCCACATCAGGCTCTAGGCTGACAGCTTGAGGTCTGGAGCCTGCTTCAGATTCTTTGTCTCTGTCTCTCTGTCTCTGTCTCTCTCTCTCTCTGTCTCTCTCTGCCCCTCCCCTCTTGCACTCTGTCTCTCTCTCTCAAAAATAACGAAACATTAAAAAAAATTTTTTTAAATGAATAAAGGGTTTTATTATGGTGCTAACCAATTTTCTTATTTTTTAATTTTAGAAATTTGGAGATGTTAAAGGTCGCTTTTAAATTGTGGCCCTCTTTTCTTCTTCTTTTTTTTTTTTTAAGATGATTTTCTAAGCTCAGTCTATGAATTCTTTATTTCAGCCATTAATCACATAATTACCACTTACAAATTCAATAGATAACTGTGACATTTCTGCCACATGCCTAACACTGTTCTGGACCCTGGAGACATGGACAAAATCTCTGCCCTCCACGTCAGCGACGAAAGGCAGTGGCCCATGATGTAATCTGTAAGATGGAGTAAATGCGCTACAGAAAATTATGACTGGAAAGGAGGGAAGTTCAGAACGGGGGTAGTTTTAACTAAGGTAGTCAGAGAGGAGCTCCCCAGGAAGAAACCATTTGACCAAACTTGAAGGAAACGCTGCAGCAAGTACTGGGCATTTATCTGGAAGGCGGAAGCTCATCCTGGCAGTGAACACGGCAAGTACAGACACTGAGAAAGCGGGTGTGTGCACGTGGAAGGAACAGTGAAGAAGCCACTGCGGCTGGAGCATAGCTTAGCTAACAAAGGAAGTCAGTCAGAGAGGTTCCCAGGAGCTGAGGGCATGAGGCTTTTCAGGCCATTGCAAGGACTCTGACTCCGGCTCAGAGATGAAGAGCCCTTGGACAGTTTTGAGCAGATGAGTGAGGTGATGGGTCTTGTGCTGTGATGTATTTTTGTCACATATTATTTCAAGAGGATTTACAACTGATTAAGGACAAAGCAGCTTTTCTTCCTGTTCTTTTGTACTCAGTCCGCTGGGAGTATGCAGTAGACATTTTCTCTTCTCTTCCTTCCTCAGCCTCGATTTGTTGTGTAGATTCCAAGACCATTACTATTGTTAATGTAATTATTTAATAAGCCTTGTCTTTAAGCAACCAAAAGCTATCAATAATGTTAAGCTTTCTGTAAACTCAATCCCAATTTAACATTTATTTACAACTGACTTCAGCACTTCTTCCGCCAAGATGAGAAGACAAGGCTAAAAATGGAAGGCATTTACATTTAAAGTCTATAGATAGAGAACCAAAAGATAAATAAAAGTATGTGGGAAGAAGAAGCAATCTGTAACAGACTGTTGTGAGATGATGGACCAGTTCATTCACCCATGAGCTTTGGGGTAACAAAGCTAAAGAGGGTAAGAACAGATCCCACGGTTCTCCTGACCTGAGTTTTCCCATAGTGCTAGTCTTTTTCCTTCTTACCCCAATGCAGGCCACCATGTGAAACATGTTTTTAACATACTTTTTCTTCACCGAAGAGGGATTACTTTCTAGAACAAGCTGATCGGTATACATTTCAACCTTATTCCTACACTGCTTACTCATGCGAGGAGTGTCATTTTTGCCAAAAGAAACAACCTTCTGCTAAAATTGTTAGTTCAGTAACTGTAGACGTTAAAATTTAGGCTGATTTAAAATTTTTGTCTGTTTCAGTAGATGGAAGTAGATTGCCAGCTTCCTAAGGTAGAACTTGTGTCTGTTCATCTTTGTATCGTTGGTATCCCTAGAAGAGTTCTTCAGTCCTTCATCCACAGCTCCAGACTCTCAAAAGCCCAGAAAACAGAAAATGTGATCAAAAGTTGGAAACCAAAACTCATTCAGAGGCAAAACCTGAACAGAGCAAGACTATTTTAAAAACCCTCCGTTTGTCCCACTTTTTGCGAATACTCCTATATTTTACTACAGAAGTGGTGGTAGGTTTAAATTGGATGCTCTGCAGACCCTGCTGGGTGTTACTTAACATTTGGCTTATGCATCTCGTTACTTTTCTAAAATTTGAAAGTGTGAATTGCAAAATACATCTGCCCCCAAAGGCTTTAGAAAGGGGATGTGAGCCTGTCATAGCCAATCCCTCGAATAGTGTAGGTACCTAGCAAGCGTGAGTGGGAGTAAAGTTTGGCTGAAATGAGGAACTTAGAAAAGGGGAACTTTACTGCAGCCAGGCCTTGGGCCTTGAGGTCTCAGGGAATAAGAGATGATTCAGTTCTTAGAAGCAGTGCGTTGAAATGTTGCCTTAATTATTCTCTGAGAATAGTTGTACTTGGTCTTCAGTTAACCTAGTAAATAAGGAATTGGAAGTGTTATTGTATCAGTTAAAATTGTACCTATTAGTGTCCTAGCAGGTGCTTTTTACGTGATTCATGCCTTTTTTATGTTATCTCTGTATCTTATCATTTTCTATCATTTTGTTTTTATTCAACATTTTTTAAGGTGTCACATCAGCTTTTTTAATGCTGGTGATTTAATTGCAAAAGCACACATAAACAGTTTGAAAGGTGTGAGAAGAAATTCACAAGTCACACGGGAAACAGCAACAAAGCTAGCATTCAGTGTGGAAATTCCTCCACTGTGCAAAACAAACTGCACCGGCCAGTGGGTCAAATGGTGCGTCCTGGAAGGGAGTGAGAAAGGAGCTTGATACAAGAAACACTTGTTTCCCACTGAAGATACACTGGGAAATATGGATCTGAATTAAATAGAGGCTTTATGCTCACAAAGCTTAAGTTTAATAGGGAAAACAAGATATGTCTATAAAATAAATGAAATACACAGCGGAACATACCAGAGGACAGTCTCTGCAGCTCGGGAGGGCGGGAAAGGAGACCAGGAATCGGAAGTAGGTACGTGGAGAGGATGGACGTGGAATATGGAATGGGAAAGACAGAGTCCAACTTTCAAGAATCTCTGTGTTGAGTAGGAAAGACACACAGATAAACTACTGTGGAAAGTGGTAAATGTTATCCTGGGGGCTTTGGAACCATAGAGGAGAATAATCCTCTTGGTCCTTGGGAAGGTGAATGGGAGTTGTTTAAGGCTGGGTGTTGAGGAACACAGGCATTTGCCCAGAAGGCCAAGGGTGAGCCTTGGAACGCATCACAGGCAGAGGAAATGATGCTTATTTACACTCTCCACAATAGGACAGTTACACCAGAGTGACTTTTTATACTGCCATTGTCATTGCAGGTGAGTCCAACATCTCTTCTGGAACGATTCAGAGTGGGAAAGGTTTGCAGAATAAGAGTCAGTTTAGGACCATTGCACCAAAAATCATGCCCAAAGTCCTGACATCCAGAGTGCTGCCGTGCCCTTCATCATCACTCTCTGATCAGGTGAATCCAGGACCCTCCATCAACGCCAAGCCTCTGGGGGTGCCCACCCAAAATTACGCTCTGATGCAGGTTGCTGGACAGGAGGGGACGTTTTCTCTCGTCGCTCTGCCACATGTCGCCTCCGCTCAGCCAATCCAGAAACCCAGACTGGCGCTGCCTGAAAATCTGAAGCTGCCTATTCCTCGATACCAACCCCCAAGAAATAACAAAGGATCGAGAAAGAAACCCACTCGGAGTTCCTCTGAGAGTGGTGCTGGCATACCTCCTGCCCAAACCCAAACGTCCCCCTCCCCACCTGACCGTCCCAAACCCCCACACAGACCTGGTCAATCAGAGCAAGTGCCGTCACTAGACCCAGGCCCGTCCAGCATCAGCATGGCAGCACTGACCAACCATGGTGGCCCCGGAGACTCTCCACCCCCAGGGACCAACGACCATGGAGATCTGAACCCTTCTGCCACCCCGATGGTATCCACACCAGAAGAGCCCTCAGCCAAGCCGGGCCTCGCAGTGACTCCAGGGAGAGCAACCTTGGTGAGTGAGGAAACCTGCAGTAAACCTTCTCCCGTTGCCAGTGGGAAACGGAGAGAACAAGCTGATCTTACAAAAGCCATGACCATTTTATCACCAGCTGTTTTCAGCAGTGCAGTTCAGCTGATCTCTCCAGTCCCCAGAGGTAAACTGCCCATCCTGCCCTATGCCAGAGGGAGAACAGCGGAGGTGTGTGGAGGCCAGTCAGACGTGAGCCTCACAGATGGCTCTGTGCCCGGGCTCAGGGCAGCCTGTGGTAAGGCATCCTCCATCCCAGAGGGCTTTACTGCAGCCACCAAGGTGCTCGGCAAGACACCTGCTCCACAGAGCCCCTGTGAAAGTACCTTTTGTGCAGCCACCAGACCAGATCTCAGCCACAAAGCAAAACTCAGTGGTGGGGCAGCAAAGAGAAGAGTAAGAAAACGAAAGGTACCAGATGAAATTTTGGCATTTCAGGGAAAAAGGAGGAAATGTGTCCTTAATAAGTGTAAAGATAGTAAAGAAAGAGTAAAAGCTGATCCGCAAGAATCCAGTGACCAAAAACCAGGGTCTCTGAAGAAATACCGCAGCATTATGCCCAAGCCTGTGATTGTCGTGTCTGCTTTGGCTCCCCTGGCTTCTCCTGCAGGCGTGTTCCAGCCCCAGACACCAGGCAGCCTCGGGCAGGACATGTTGTTAAACAGTCCCCTCAGCCCTAAGTATCCCGGCTGTAGGCAGGATAGCGGCACCTCCCCGAAGCCCGGCTCTGCGCTGAGAAACGGACTCTCGGGCATTAAGAAACCGTGGCACAGGTGTCACGTCTGTAACCACCACTTCCAGTTCAAACAGCACCTTCGTGACCACATGAACACACACACTAACAGACGGCCTTACAGCTGCCGAGTCTGCCGCAAGGCCTATGTACGTCCCGGCAGCCTGAGCGCACACATGAAACTCCATCACGCGGAGAACCGTCTGAAGAAACTCGTGTGCTGTGAGTTTTGTGCGAAAGTGTTTGGCCACGTCAGGGTCTACTTCGGCCACCTAAAAGAAGTGCACCGGGTTGTCATCAGCACGGAGCCTTCCCCCGGCGAAAGGCAGCCGGGAGACGTGTCAAAGAACAGAGGCCTGACCGCTCGAGGGCCCGAGGGACCCGTGGAGAGGTGAGTGCTAAGGGGACGGAGGCCTGGCAGCAAGGGGTGCTTGGATTTGGAGAACAGGGCGGTATTTCCTCTTCAGAAAGATAGGTCTGTAAAAACATTCCTCAGATCAACATTCCGGAAGGTCGTTACCTCGTCCTCCATGTCTGTGAAGAGTGATCTCATTTCTCGTCGCTTTCTGAGCAGTGATGATTCTTTAATTCCTCTAATCCCAGTTAGCCGGGGCACAGACACCAGTTTGCGGTATGCTGGGGTCACAAAGAGAGGATTTTTGCATCTGAAATAGGAAATAGGAAATCACTGTATATAGTTCCTGGTACCCTCTACAAGTAATGTTCCCAAACTTGTGGCCACAGAATTTATATCTAAGTGTCATTGTTTGCCCCAGAATATAGTCTGACCCATGGTAGGGACTCCGCGTCCCCCATATTGACCATACTTTCAGGTCCCAGACCCAGCCCTCTACATTTGCGCTAGTTTTCCTGTCAGGCCAGATTAACATTTCCCGTGTCATCATTGCCTTGTGCGGGTACTGATTTCTGGTGTTACGAACAAGCAGGCTCTGTAGTTTGAAAGCCTGGCAGGCTGGGCTTAGAGCAATGGGTCTGCCAGGGAAACCCCAGCAGTCCACCTGCTTTCCACTGGATGATGGAGGGAGAGTCACTGAAATGAACTGTCATCAGCACCATGAAGATTAAACAATTCTAAGTTTAGGTTCTCTGTCCCTCATAGTTCTTAATCGTCCTAATTGTTCTCAATACTTTCTATTCAGTTTTGGCTTCTGCTCCCACCTTCATTTTAAAATCAGGGGTGCCTGCCTTTTGTCTTCCTGGCTTTTCTAGAGTTTCTCTGCCTTTCTTCAGACGTTCCTATCCACTGAGATATGTCTGTGCCTTTTATTTTATTTTATTTTATTTTATTTTATTTTATTTTTAATGTTTAGTTTTGAAACAGAGAGAGAGACAGAGTGTGAGCGGGGGAGGGACAGAGAGAGGGGGAGACACAGAATCCAAAGCAGGCTTCAGGCTCTGAGCTGTCAGCACAGGGCCCGACGTGGGGCTCAATCTCGTGAACCACTAGATCATGACCTAAGCCGAAGTCAACACTCAAGTGACTGAGCCACCCAGGCGCCCCTGTCTATGCCTTTTTTTAACACATCTAGCAGCCACCGTAAAGAAACCTCTCTTCTGAATTGTTTTCTGTAGTACATTTTGATGTTTAGGTTAACTGTCCAAGCTGCATTCAGTGCTCAAGGTTAGGAAGGGCAGCAGCGAGTGGGTGGTGTGGCTGAACAAAGCGGGTCCCTATGGTGCCTCACTTGGTACTACCTGACTCTGGAGTAGATAACACCTAGCTGGTAACCAAAGAATAGTTAGCTCCCCTGGGGGAGAGATAGAAAGGGAAACACTCTTTCACTGGAGGCTGGTAGCTTGAGAATGGTGTGACCCCAACCGGGAGTGACGGTCGGTGTCCACGGTGGTCTGCGCTTCCCATGTGCCGTTTCCCCCGTTCCCCGTCCTTCGCCTCACTGGGCGTGTTCTGGATCCCTGAACAAGAAGTTCCAGTTATGTTTTGCGTGAAATCTTACACACACCGTTTTCCCCCTTTTCAGGGAAAACAAGTCAAGCCTAGAAGAAGACCTCCTCCTAACCCAGGCGGACGAAGTCAAATTACAAATCAAATGTGGCCGTTGTCAGATCACTGCCCAGTCTTTTGCTGAAATCAAGTTTCATTTACTTTACGTTCACGGAGAGGAAATTCAGGGCCGGCTGCAAGAGGAGATCTTACCGGGAAGCACAGGAGCTCAGGAAGAACTGGTGAAACACACTGCTCCTTTCAGGAAACAACATCCTGAGAGAAGGAGGCTACTCAAGCGTGCTCCCCCTGATGAGGACTTAAATGCATTTCCTAAGCTGAAAAGGCAGCTGTGCCTTCATCATCACACTGATGTGGACAGGTTCAGGAAAATGGAGGGAGCCCAAGCGGGACCCAGGGAGCCGCTGCCGGGGGCGGTCCCCCGGGGCTCTGTGAGTCCCAGCCCCCACACCCTCTTCTTTGGGGCCCGTTCAGGCTTTAACTGTGTCCTCTGTGCACAGACACTGGCCAGGAAGGAAGAAGTCCTCCAGCACTGGGAACAAGAGCACAACTGTGAGGACCCTCCCAAGCTGTGGACGATTTTAAATGCATTCTCTAGCCAGGGGGTGACCGGACCTCCCGGGGAGACTGAGAAATGAAATCTTGGGGGTGGGGGTAAAGAGAATGCTGCTTGCTTGCTCTCTGTTTCTCTCAAAGCCCTGCATTTTTATGGTGGTGCTTAATTATAAAAGTCAGACAAATTAGGATCAGCATTAATGAGCACAAGTGATTTTTGTACATAGTTTTATTTTCTTACAAAATATACATATATATATATATATATATGCCTTTCGTGTATATTTTTCTAACCATATGCAGTTTTACTTTAAAAGTCTGTGTACTAACCATTAATGTCTTAGACTTTGAGAATAAAGAAAAAGACCAAAAGTTGGCAATTGAAATGTAAAAAATTATATAGGCTGTTCTTCAAGTACAGTGTTCAGTGTGTTTGAGCGTGCGCATATATCATTAGTTCAGCTGTTTGCTGTTTAAGTAGACGGACAAATGTGAGCCAGGCCAGTCTCAGCCACACGTATGGTGTTGATATTTATCAAATTCTCTGGTGTATTTGAATAGGCTATAGAGCAGTACATTTAATAAGGTTCTCATCTACCATAATTTAAAATTCCATGTTTCCTGGATTTTTTCCAATATTTTTGCTATTTTCTTAAATGTACGTTGCCTTGAAGATTAGATGTTGGTAAGTCTTACAGCTGTAGTGTTCCATATCAAAGTAATCAAGCATTTTTTAGTACTTCAGCTAATAAAAAACCACTTTTTGGTTAAAAGTTCTTCTCAAATAGTCTTTCGGGCCAGGAAATTTACAACCTGGAAAGTGTGCTAGACAGTTCAGCCCAGATGGCTAGGTGTCTGAACCGCTCGCCCTCCCTCCCAAGGAGCTTCACAGGGTCATCGCTAGCTGATCAATTTTCGATGTAACTGTGCCTTTCAAGCCCAGGGTTCTCTTTGAAAGCCAAGAGTAAATGATTGCCTCTTAAATTCCTGGGAACCAGAAAAGTTGCCACTTGGAGCTCCTGGACATCCTGGCTGCAAAATCATTTTCTTAGAGTGGGGGAGTTTAAGCAGTCGTCCAGCTGAGGTTCCAGCCTCCGGGTGAAAGTACTGTGCATGTGGCCGTCTGCCTGAAGCACGGCCCAGGCGTCGTCACAACATGTTTCTGTGCTACAGGAAGTTGCCGAACCAGGAAGAACTGAATTCGAATTGATAAGCTAGTGGTTTTTAAGTCATCTTCTTTTTTTTTTTAATGTCTTATTTTTAAAAAAAGCGTTCATTAGTACGATTTGGCTCAAATTTTCCAGAAAGTCAATTCTTGACTTTTTGCAAATAGTTTTATAAATTTGAGACTATGAGGGTAGGCATGGAAATCTCTGAAAGATTTTGCTGCCGTGGTGTGTCAATCATCGTGCTTTACCCAGTTGGAAAGAGATCATATCAGACCTTCACTGTTTGATATTTTTAGAACCAGGTTAGTAATGAAACCACTTTACCATTCAGTGCCGCACCTTTTGGGAAGATTGGTCTGAAGGCCTAAAAGTGAGATCAACCAAGAACACTACTTGAATTCAAACCATGAAACTTGAATTCAAACTATAAAATAATTCGTAGACTACTCAGTCCTCAGATACTAAGCAGTATTTCTGAAATACTAGCCAGTCGGCCAAGGCAGAGGAGGGGGTCTGGAGTATGTACAGAGGCAGAGTTGTGGGGGAGAGTGCCCCCACACAGCAAGTAAAGGAAACTCTGAAGTCCACCAGGTTGTGGAGACACCTGCCTACAGCCAGTGTTTTGCCTACAGCAAAACACGGAGGGTATAGACAGCCTGTAAAAAGTAGAGACTTATGAATGGGGCACGGGCCCAGGTAGGAGGGTGTGACTGGCTCATGATTAGGTGCCCTGACTGGATCCCCTTCTCATCAGGGCCCTATACCATAGGTTTGGGGCAGGGGGCAGGGGGGTCAGCACTCATCTTTAAGAAAGCTCTTATTATGAGAAAAGGAGATGTGCAGTGCAGAGGGCCTCACTGGATGCCTATGTGTGTGGGTTCATTCGGAATAGAATGTTCTAGTTCTCAGCTTCTAGAAGCACTCCCCTGCATTACAGTGGGAAGGGTCCTGCTGCCACCCAAGATAAGGGGCTTCTGGCCCTTTAAGAGTGCTTCTTCATCTGGAGTGGCACAGAGAGGGACTCCTACCGGGGAGCAGGAAGGAAAGAGAGGGTCATTCAGCTAAAGAGGCTCTGGGAACAGCTCAGATTGATAAGCCAGTGGGCCTTCATTGATGAGCCTTCCTTGGACACAGACATGTTGTTGGTGTGGTCCCAACCTACATCCTTGACCCACAGGCAGTGAGGTGTAGAAACGTGCTGCTCCGTGTGACCCTCAGAGCGTTACCTGTCCAGGACTCCATTCCCTCGTGTGTGCACAGTGAGTGATGCTCCTGCCTTGGGCCTCGCAGTAACCGGGGGCTGATATTTATCATGTTTCTGGCCAGCCTTGGAGAAGAGGTGTATTAGACCATAGAAAGACCATTTAAAATGGCTCAGGTAGGCTCTTCCTGTAAGCGGCCTCAGGTGATCTCTGAAAATGGTCCGCCATTCACTGGACCCAGAAAATCCTACAAAATCATGCAAATGAAGAGATTCAAATCTTCATGTTCACTTTATACGCATGTATCCAAGGTCACATGACAGTACCTGAAAGTACCTGTGAAAGATGTCACTTTGCAGAAGCAATGTGTGCCATTCCGTCGCTACCATGGTGTATTTGGTAGTTGTGCCCAGGGCAAACAGTGGGGCTGGACACCGGGTCAGTGGCCCAAAACGTGCTGAGTTTTTACTGCAGATGCTTTAAAACTGCAGAGTAATGCTGAACTTAAGGGTTTAGATGTAGAGTCTCTGGTCATTGAGCTCATCCAGGTGAACAAAGCCCCCCCAAGATGTAGTGGAGAATTTACAGGGTTCATGGTGGGATTAACTCATACATGAGCCCTCCCTGCCACGCTGAGACGATCCTTACTGAAAAAGAACAGAGTATTCCTAAACCAGAAGAGGAGGTTGCAAAAAAAAAAAGGTTTTGCTCAGAAGAAAAAGACTTCCTGGAAGAAACTGAAGAAACAAAAACCTATGGCCTGGGAGTAAATTCTGCATAAAATAAATGCAAATAAAAGTAAAAAAAAATAATACAATTTTAAAAATAAAGCAGCTCACGTAGGTCTCAAGTCCAGAATTCAAAAATGAAAACTCTACTGAGAACCATAGAAATTTTCATCTTTGCATAAAAAGTGTATTTTAATTTTTCAGTTATCAAAGTAGGATCTGGAGTACATGGAGGCTGCCAAGTGTTTCTTTATACAGAAAGTGGCATTCAGTTATTTCCATTCTGGGCTCTACTTTGGCCCTCATGTTCCTCCCTGAGGCTGCCCCTTCCTGGCCTGGATCTGGCCAGCACCGCAGTGCTCACCCCCGGGTCTTGAACTTGACAGTGGACTTGTCCACTTCCCACACTAGACCATAAGCCTCTGGAGGGCAGGGATTGTGTCTTTGTTCAGCACGCAGCCCCAGAGGGTCCAGTACCTGATATGGAATAATGTACAATAAACATTTGTTGAAAAAATGGATATATTAGCTAAATACAAATGGAATTGGCACTTCCCTTTTTACGAATAAAGCCAGCTTCAGGAGTAACCAAACTTACAGCTAGGAAGGCATAGAGGCAAATTTGGTCTTAAATTCAGCGTACTCATTTTGCTTAATGTCTTTTGCTTCTTGGAAAATTGTCCCAGAGCCAGCAAAACGGGACGTTTTTCTTTTCTCTTGGCCCTAAATTATTTCTGAAAGTTACAGCATTTTAGATTTGTATTGTTTTATTAGCTGTCATTTTTATTCATGTCCCCTTTTGTTACTCTCTCTTTCTCTGGACCTCTTCCTGGTTTAGCTTGACTATTCCTCCGTTAAGCTGTTCCTCATATGGAAAGTTGTCTCTTCATCAGCACGCCATAAATAATCAAACCTGGGCGCGTTCCATTACCTTCTCTGGCTCCACACTCCTGCCTCCCAGCTGCACGGCTCCAGTTTTCCGTGGCCCCAGTGACATGATTGTTGGCAATAAATGCTCAACTTCATTTATTTATTAGAATTCTCGGATCTGGACTGGTTTGCTCCATTCAAGCTGCTGACATGCTTTGTTAGATACATATTTTATGGAGTCTCCTCCTTTCACTGAGCTCCTGAGAAACAATGCCCCGGTAGAGATGAACTGGGATTTAACAGAACAGGCTTTTAGCTTCAACTTTATACAGACTTCCCTGACATTAGACAATCAGCAGCTTATCTAGGCTTGTGGTGCAATCCAATATATATTTTAACTATATCCATCTCTTCGAGAATGTTCCCTTTTGAGGTGAAATGTTTATTGTATCTCCTGTTTGGTCATGGTCATGGTTATCACCATAATAAAACTATAGCCACAGTTTTGCAAGCATATTTTAAAGTTGTGTTCAGCGTGCAGACATTAGCTTAGTGGTACATCACATTTTCCACACTCTGAAGTGTGAAAATGTTTCAATGTGTTGCCTAACCCTAGGAAAAATCGCTATCTATTGAAGGAAACCAAATATGACAACTCAAGAGAAACAAAGATTATTTGTTCTAATTTTGATATGAAGCTAATCAGGATTTTATTTGTTTGTATGAAACTTGCCCCCACCTTCAGAATTGCTCTCCTGCTCCTCCTGCTTTGTTACCTTAGCAGCAAAGAATTCGCCTATAATAGGACAGCTATATTACCTCTTTAGGTATGTTCTAAAAACAAAGTCGCAAGCAGTTAACATGATAGATCATTTCTTTTTTTTTTTTTTTTTTAATTTTTTTTTAACGTTTATTTATTTTTGAGACCGAGAGAGACAGAGCATGAACAGGGGAGGGGCAGAGAGAGAGGGAGACACAGAATCTGAAACAAGCTCCAGGCTCTGAGCTGTCAGCACAGAGCCCGATGCGGGGCTCGAACTCACGGACCGTGAGATCATGACCTGAGCCGAAGTCAGACGCTTAACCGACCAAGCCACCCAGGCGCCCCATGATAGATCATTTCTGACAAGTCAAACAGCCACTAAGCACTACTCAAGTAACAGATTTCACCTTGTATTATTAAATATGATTTTAATCTCCAACTAGGAGCCTCAGGTAGAGATCACCAGATCTTCTATAGGCTTTTGCAGAAACAGCAGTGAGCGGGATCTGACTACTTCCTGAGTTGCAACGCAGATCTTAGCACAAGAATTTGGCCATGGGAAGAGGCCCAGGTAGCTCAAACATAGGACCTCCATAACTATCCCAAAGCTGTGTCTGTATCTGGAAGTAATATTTAGGAATATGTTCGTAGGAAACTAAAACACTGCCTTTTCCTAGTGTAATCCAAATTAAAGCACAGTTCAGTTTTTCATAAGATATTCATGGAGCCAAGCCTTTTGGACAATGGTTACACCCAAGGAAAGCTAAAATATCCAAGAAGATGAAGTCTTTTGAATGGGGTTTATTCTTTCTTGAAGTAAAGGGTGGGGATGGGGGAAGCAAGAGGGCAGTCCTATTGTGTCAGGATGTGGCACGAGGAGGTTTTTGATGATGAAAAGCCCCCACGGGGCACTATGAGGGTAGCATGCCTCCTGGATCCAGTGCCCACAGAGCAAAATGACCAAAAGTCACCAAAATCACCAAAAGTGATATTTTGGTACAATCACAGTGGAGCAAATGAAATGTGACAAATCAAAATCTAAAATGCACAGACCTCTTGATCCAGATACTCTGCTTCTGGGAATGTGTCCTACAGATATCAACGCACAAGTGCACAGACGGGTGGATGAGGATGTTCACTGCAGCACTGTTGATAATCAGTAGAAAACGTACACAACTGTCCACAGATCTGGTATAGCAAAACTGCAGCGCACCATATGATGGAATACCATCTAGAGTGTAAAAGATTGATGTAGCACTTTATGAGCTCAACTATGTGAGGTGTGAAGGAAACAAGGTATGGAACAGTGTACGGCACACTCTTGTTTGCTATTTATTTATTTATTTATTTATTTATTTATTTATATTTTATTTTTTAAAGGAGGAAGTGGGGCACCGGGGTGGCTCCATCAGTTAAGCATCTGACTCTTGGTTTTGGCGCAGGTCATGATCTTGCAGTTTGTGGGTGTGAGCCCTGCGTCGGGCTCTGTGCTGACAGCATGGAGCCTGCTTGGGATTCTCTCTCTCCCTCCCTCTCTCTGCCCCTCCCCTGCTCGCTCTATTTCTCAAAATAAACTTAAAAAAGGGTTTTTTAAAGAAAGAAAGAAAGAAAGAAAGAAAGAAAGAAAGAAAGAAAGAGAAAGAAAGAAAGAAAAAGAAAGAAAGGGAGGAAGAAAGAGACGAGATAGATGTATTATTATAGATGCTTGTGTGTGCATAGAGAATTTCTGGAAGGTCATGTCAGGAAAGGGGTACCAAGAGATGGGAAAGAGGGACACACTTTTGCATTACTGAAATATTTTGCTACATTTTATTTTTTCCAATTGAAAAAAAATGGCTTTACCAGATTAAGCTGTAGCTCTCCTCTTCTCTTTCCGGAATGCCTCAGCCAAACTGTGAAGGAAGAAAAGTTTGTCTTACCCCTCAGCTTTGGGGCCCACACAGATGTCCTCAACTTTGCCCTGCTGCCTAACTACCACAAAGAGAGTGATCCACGGTGAGAAAGACAGCTTTTTAACCTAGTGTGCATGTGGATCCACATATAGATGCAGATACCTATAATCCAGATGAAAATTTGACTTCATAAAAATACAGTGTATGCAATAATGCACATTGCATTTCAATATGTTCTAACATTGTTTAAAAGCTGGCTACTTGATGAGGTTCCAATAGTTCAGTTTTGCTTTTATTTCCCTTGCCTTCAGAGACAGGTCAAGTAAAGAAGTTGCAGCAGCCGAGATCAAAGAGGTTGTTGCCTGTTTTCTCCTGCAGGATTTTGATGGTTTCCTGACTCACATTTAGGTTTTCATCCATCTTGAATTTATTTTTGTGTGTGGTGTAAGGAAGTGGTCCAGTTTCATTTTTCTGCATGTTGCTGTCCAGTTCTCCCAGCACCATTTGCTAAAGAGACTCTTTTTTTCGTTGGATACTTTTCCCTGCTTTATCAAAGAGTAGTTGGCCACACACTTGTGGGTCCAATTTTGGGTTCTCTATTCTATTCCATTGGTCTCTGTGTCTGTTTTTGTGCCAATACCATACTGTCTTGATGACTACAGCTTTGTATTGTAGTAGAGGCTAAAGTCTGGGATTGTGATGCTTCCAGCTTTGATTTTCTTTTTCAACATTACTTTGGCTATCCGGGGTCTTTTGTGGTTCCATACAAATTTTAGGATTATTTGTTCTAGCTCTGAGAAGAATGCTGATGCTATTTTGATTGGGACTGCATTGAATGTGTACATTGCTTTGGGTAGTATCGACATTTCAACAATATTTGTTCTTCCAGTCCATGAGCATGGAATGTTTTTCCATGTCTTTGTGTCTTCTTCAATTTATTTCATAAGTTTTCTATAGTTTTCAGAGTATAGATCTTTTACTCTTTAGTTAGATTTATTCCTGGATATTTTATGGTGCGTGGTATAATTGTAAATGGGACCAATTCCTTGATATCTCTTTCTGTTGCTTCATTATTGGTATATAGCAACAGAATGCAACCGATTTCTGTACACATTGATTTTATATCCTGCAACTTTGCTGAATTCATGTATCAGTTCTAGCAGTTTTTTGGTGGAGTCTTTCAGGTTCTCCATGTAGAGTATCATGTCATCTGCGAAAAGTGAGAGTTTGACTTCTTCTTTGCCAATTTGGATGCATTTTATTTCATTTTGTTGTCTGATTGCTGAGGCTAGGACTTCCAACACTGTGTTAAACAAAGGTAGTCAGAGTGGACATCCCCTTCGTGTTCCTAATCTCGGGGGGAAGGCTCTCAATTTTTCCCAAGGATGATATTAGCTGTGGGCCTTTCATAAGTGGCTTTTATGATGTTAAGGTATGTTCCTTCTATCCCGACTTTCTTGAGGGTTTTTATTAACAGAGAATACTATATTTTGTCAAATGCTTTTTCTGCATCTGTTGACAGGATCATATGGTTCTTATCGTTTCTTCTATTAATGTGATATATCACGTTGATTGATTTGCAAATACTGAACCAGCCCTGCAGCCCAGGAATGAATACCATTTGATCATGGCGAATAATTCTTCTAATATACTATTGAATTCGATTTGCTAATATCTTGAGAATTTTTGCATCCATGTTCATCAGGGATATTGGTCTGTAATTCTCCTCTTTAGTGGGGTCTTTGGTTTGGGAATCAAGGTAATGCTCGCTTCATAGAATGAGTCTGGAAGCTTTCCTTTCATTTCTATTTTTTGGAACAGCTTGAGAAGAATAGGTATTAACTCTGCTTTAAATGTCTGGTAGAATTATCCTGGGAAGCCATCTGGCCCAGGACTCTTATTTGTTGGGAGATTTTTGATAACCAATTCAATTTTTCACTGGTTATGGGTCTATTTAAATTTTCTACTTCTTCTATTTTGAGTTTTGGTAGTGTGTGGGTGTTTAGGAATTTGTCCATTTCTTCCAGATTGTCCAGTTTGTTGGCATATAATTTTTCATAGTATTCTGTAATAATTGTTTGTATTTCTGTGGTGTTGGTTGTGATCTTTCCTCTTTCATTCATGCTTTTCTTTATTTGGGTCCTCTCTTTTCTTTTTGAGAAGTCTGGTTAGGGGGTTATCAATTTTGTTGATTCTTTCAAAAAACCAGATTCATTGATCTGTTCTACAAAATCCCAAAAAATGGATTCTATTTTGTTTATTTCTGCTCTAATCTTTATTATTTCTCTTCTTCTGCTAGTCTTGGGCTTTGTTGCTGCTGCCTTTCCAGTTCTCTGAAGGCAAGGGAAAGAAAAGCAAAAATGAACTATTGGGACCTCATCAATATAAAAAGTTTCTGCACAGCAAAGGAAACAATCAGCAAAACTAAAAGGCAACTGACAGAATGGGAGAAGATATTTGCAAATGACATATCATATAAAGGGTTTGTATCAAATATCTATAAAGAATTTACCAAAATCAACACCCGAAAAGCAAATAATCCAGTGAAGAAATGAGCAGAAGACATGAATAGATACTTTTCCAAAGAGGACATCCAGATGGCAAGCAGACACATGAAAAAATGCTCAATATCACTCATCATTGGGGAACTACAAATCAAAACCACAATGAGATACCACCTCACACTGGTCAGAGTGGCTAAAATTAACAACTCAGGAGACAACAGATGTTGGCAAGGATGTGGAGAAACGGGAACCCTCTTGCACTGTTGGTGGGAATGCAAACTGATGTAGCCACTCTGGAAAACAGTCTGGAGGTTCCTCAAAAAATTAAAAACAGAATTACCCATTGACCCAGCAATAGCACTACTAAGCATTTATCCAAAAGATACAGGAGTGCTGATTTGTAGGAGAACATGTACCCCAATGTTTATCACAGCACTATCAACAATTGCTAAGTTACGTAAAGAGCCCAAATGTCCATCAACGGACAAATGGTTAAAGAAGATGTGGCATATCTACTATGGAACATAACTTGGCAATAAAAAAGAATGAAATCTTGCCATTCGTGACAACATGGATGGAACTGGAGGGTATTATGCTAAATGAAATAAGTCAGTCAGAGGAAGACAGTTATCATATATTTTCACTCATATGTGGAATTTGAGAAACCTAACAGAAGACCATAGGGAAAAGGAAGGAAAAATAAGTTACAGAGAGGGACACAAACCATAAGAGATTCTCACATGCAGAGAACAAACTGAGAGTTGATGGGAGTGGGTAAAATGGGTGATGGGCATTAAGGAGGGCACTTGTTGAGGTGAGCACTGAGTGTTGTATGTACGTGATGAATCATAGGAGTCTACTGAAGCCAAGACTACACTGTATGTTAGCTAACTTGACAATAAATTATTAAACAATAAATGAATAAAAGAAAATTTACACTCAACCAGAAATAAATGAATAAGTGAATGAATGAATGAATGAACAAGTAAATAAATAAATAATTTGCTTCACACTAAATTGATTTCATGACCCACTAAAGAGAAAATACAATCTGCAATACACTGCTGTAGACCTCAGATTTTCTGTCCCCACCCCTATGCCATCTTGGCCTTTCTGGGCTGTCACCCAGTTGCTCAGGTCTGTGCTGCCAGAGGCGTGATGGGTGACTCTCCTCTCTCTTCACGAATATGCATCTGATAGGCCTTTGAAGGGTGACCTCAAGCTAAATGGATGACTAACTAGGGATTTTGGACACCCTGTGGCGAATACAAAGGCCTTTGGTGCCTCTCCAGCAATGCCCTGGTGGCTCTTGAATACCCCTTTGGAAATGGACAAGGACATCATTTAGGAATGAAGAGACACTGCTGCCTAGCTGGGATTCACCCCAGAAAGGCACTGGGGTTGCAACCCGTTTATAAAGCTTCACTTGACTAGAGCTGCTGACTCGGGGTTTGGGTTGGTTTTGCAACTGTCTCTCATTTCTTACCCTCAGTCACATAAAACGATGTGGCAGAAATCTAGTCCACTGAAGAAGATACAAAGTCTGATAGCTTTCAAACCAACAGCCTTCCTCCATGCTCCGCCTGCTCCCCCTTTCCTGTCCTAGGCTAAGAAGCCCACACTCGCTAGTTTTCTGAAGATATAAACATGACTACTCCCTCTCCTCCTCCCAGACTCACTTCCTAGAGAACCTTCTGCCGTTTGCTAGGCCTGCAGTATAACTGAGTCACAGTGGTAGAACATGGCCAAAGAAAGGGCTTCTTGGGGTTCAAAGTGATCCTTATCCTTCCATTGTCTCTTCAAGGAGATGTTCTGACATTAGGCCGAGGCTCTAACTGATGCAAACAAACGCTAGTGCCCCCCACCCCGTCTCAGACATGCAGCGCCACTGTGATGAGGAAAATTCTGCTTTTCGCTTGGCTGTCACTTGGTCCAAACCATTCAGAGGTAACACCTAGTTAATTCATCCCCCCATGTGTATTCCTCAGAGGTCCCTCTTTTTCAGTTTCTGTGTTGGCTTGAAGAAAATAGGTCTGGTTCCCCTTTTTATAGCAGCTTAAATGGGTCCCAGGTTGCCAAAAAAGTGTTTATGGAACTACTCACAGGTCCTCTGGGGATATTCCAAATCAACACACAGCTCCTGAGTGCGCAGGCTCACATGAAGAAACACGCACCCAGCATGCCCTCTCTGGGGGTCACTGGCCTGCACAGTCAGATGGGTTTACCTAGGAGGGGCTGCAGCTACACTGTACTTTTCCATATGCACATGGACAGAAGAGAGTTTGGCTCTCTCATTGATAATAAAAAGGCCGTAGGAGAGAAGAAAATTGGCCAGTATTAGCCACTGATTGGATGTTTTCATTTGGCTTTGGTTTTCATCAGTGCACTGAAATACTACTTCAAGCATGTGCTCCATCTAACATGGAAAATAACAATTACAGCAAGAACTGTTGTTAACTCCAAGGGCCTTATTGTTGAAGAGGGGATTCTTATACCAGTTTCACAAAAGCCTCATGCTCTTCCGGGTCCTGCGGGATTAATTGGGGATTTCAGTCCAGGTACAATTGGGAAAATTTCCACATCACAAAATCCATTGCCATAATGGACACTAATTGGCCTCGTTGTGGCCAGTCCCAGAAGAGAAAGCTCTGGACCCCAATACTGAGCAATGCGCTAGAAAGTTGAGACTGTAGGTAGAAAGGAAATCATGCTGTTTTGACCCACAGTTTGCTTTCTGTGGAAAGGAAGTGTTTGGGTCTGCAGGGTCACTGGCAATCCATTCAGAAACAGCGAAAGGCCTTCTAGTACAACAAGGAACTTAAAATAGGTTCAGTAAGACGTCCAGCACAGGCCAGCATTAATAGTCTTTCAGGGAAGAAGCCACTGAATTTCAGTTGCTGGCAGAGCAGATTGAGGGGGTAGATGAAAGAGCTAATTCTCCTGAAGTGACCATATGTGACCATGTTGCAGAAAAACAGGCTAACTGCTGTCTTTTGAGGCGTTGTGGCTGGGAGGTGCTATTTGCAGGGACCCCGTGAGTCAGGTGACATGAGTAGTTGTGAGGTCGGAGTTAAGCCTTTTGCACTGATCGGAATGGCACCCAACTGTTAGCTAACACCTGCCAATTTCCCACTAGGTGCGATCAGACGCTGGTGCCAGTACAGCCAGCCGCGAGCCCTTAAGTCGTCCTGGTATTTTCTGTCAGATTCATCGCCGACATCTTTGAGAAAACGTCTTAAGTGGACAATTCTTTCAGAAGACCATTAAAATAAGACAGAAAAGATCAACAAACACTAAAAAGTCTGTTGGCTCTGTAGCATGAAGAAGCTTCACCCCTCCCCACACTGTATGGGCTGCCGTATCTCTCCCCTTTCAGGCCAATATTGACAGTGCAACCGTGGTTTTACAGGCCTGGACACGTACCTGCTGTCCAGGGACTATGGACGCAACTAGCTCATCTCTGGCTCTGAGATGCCGCCGGACCTGACCTGCTTCCCCACTAGCAGCCCTCCCTGCCTGCCTTCTGCTCTGGTGGTGGGGCCCCGCTCTGCTCTGCCGGGCTCGCCCTCGGTCTGCCCACCTGTTCACTTGACCCCTCGCACGTGATCACTAACGAGGGAGCCATTTCGTCGGAGGTCCCTTCTGTGCTTCCACTCCACCCACAAGGAGGGCTGTGCCCTCCTCCTCCAACAGCGACACGGTGTTTTAAGGCCCCAAAGTGGGAGGGAGGCCTCAATTTCTTGCAATGACCTTTGATCCCTTGCTTACCCTCTGTTTCTGCTCACCCTTGAGCAGGCCAGGTTGGAGGTGGCCAGGGAGGCTCTGTGGGCCGCTCAGTGCCTTGTGCGGCCTGAAGCTCTGGGCTCTCCCTCTCACCTGGTTGCCCAGCCCCTCTTGCTCTCGGAGCACAGGTCAGTTCTCATAAAACTCTAGACGCCTTGTCCAAATCATCCCGCTATGAAGGTTGAGAAAACCCGCTAAGGATCTTGGTTTCCTAATTAAGTTGTGCTCCTCAATCTCCAGGGCCCTGTGCGGTTTCTTCCAGAGCTTGATTAGCAACTAGTTCAACAGAGGAAGGACCGGTAGGCGGTAGACCGCCAGGGCTCCCGCTCCTGACCAGCTGAAGCAATGAAAGGTATGCATTTCCAGGGCAATGGAAGTACTGACCCCGCTAAGCAACTAAAAATGCATCCCTCGAACGCTGAGGCGAAGGCTTCTAGAAAATAAACGGATGTTCCCTTCTCCAAAGTAGAAACCAGCACCTATTCGCAAAGTCAGCCCAGGATGGGTTTCTCCAGCCACTAACAAACGCTTCCAAGGTGGTGAGCGGGGCACAGGCCCACCAACAATGGCTGATTTGATTTATTAGTGGAGGGAAATTTGGAATTGAACTTTACCGTTGGGATTCGCTTGCATTTGAAAGCATTGCAGTTAGTAGTTCATCTTTCAACACTGAATGTATTTTCTCCGCTTTTATATCTTTCTGATGAATTAAGGGCTTATGTAAGGTGAGGGCTTGAAAACATTAACAGCTGAATCTCTTAGTGGCTTGGCTTGCCAGATATGGCTGGATGGAAAAACACAGGGACCAATTTTACATTGTTTCTTCACCGATTCATATCAGCCGTGAACTGTGAGGCTTTCCCAGTTCTACAATGGGTGGATAATTGGAGTTCCTTGCCCTCCAGTTCTCCAGGCCATTTTGAACAAGGTCTGCTAATTGAATTCAGTTGTTTGCAGTTTTAAATGCTCTGTGTTTTCCACAGAGCAAGAATATATTAAACTCATTTCATCTGTCATCCAAGAAGAATTGGAGCCTGAATTTTATTACCAACTGACTTGTGTTCACCTTTATCCTAGATTTTTTTTTTGAAATGTTTACAATGTAATTAAAAACAATCAAGTCAAATTATCTATTTGAATGGGTCCCTTTTGGGAAAGATTAAAGACAAGAAAAGGTGCCTACAATTACTTCATTTTTGCTGAGCATTTCTGCTTTCCCACACAGAAAGACATCCTGCATCTGGCCACCAAGAGCATTTTGTAACGTTGCTGGTCATATAACAATGACAAAATATTGTAATTAAATGTTCGAATGCTCTCTTTCATTTCTCCCATTACCAACGATCCTGGAACTTGATCAACTTCAGCCTTGTAGAAAGAACCTGGCTCTGGTAATATTGTTTCTTGCAACGCACACCTCCAGGGGAAACTATGATCTGCATTCTGAAGTCAGAACCAATTAAACTCTTGCATTTTTCCCACTGCAGCCGTAAGATGAGCCACATTTTTCAGGCATGGCTCAAGCAGGCATGTCAGCTCTCCGGGGCTCAGTGCCTTTTGCCAGCTGTGAAAAAGCATTCCCCAGGAACAGTTGCAAAACAGGGAAGAAAAATGATCAAATCCACAAAGGCAGGGGCCATGGGGCCAGTTGTGCATGCTTCCCCAGCACCGGGCGGCCCAGGCCTGGTAAGGAAGCCAGTTTGACACTTTGATGTTCACAACGGGGTGGGGAGCTAAGACGTGGTGGAGCAGAAAATGAAACCTCAGTTTTAAACGTCAGAAGGGGGAGAAAGGCTTCCCTCAGAACTGGGTCTGGGCTGATTGAATGCAGGAGCCAATCCTTAGATAAGCTGTCAGATCAGAAATTGGCAAACAGGGGCCATTGATCAAGTCTCCTTAGTTTTAAAGTTAGTTTTAATGATTCCCCAGACAGTTTATAGAAACGACTTCAATGTCCTGAGTTTCTCCTCTAGAGAGTAGAACGTTGTGTAATTTTACTCCATCTGACTTTCCCCCTGACTTTGGTATTACATAAACAAACAACAACAACCGAAACCTCCAGGATAATTAAGGTGGAGCAAATGAGTTGTCAGAAGAAAACTGCCTTCTCTTCCCAGGAGGATTGTTGCCAGTCTGTTTGCTTTGGAGGATTGAAACAGCTCTGCCCCATGAAGCAATAAATGCAAGCCCCAGATTTTCTACACAGAATGTTTGTTTTACAAAGGAGCTTGTTTCTTGCATCTTCCTCTGGGACCTAAAGAACAGGGCTTTGACATGTGAGGTAGAGGCCAACCTCTTTTATCACAATTAATTTACAAAGTAGTCAGACATCAGCTTTATAGCATCAGAGATACCACAAAGGGCAAAGCCACTGTGATGAAGTCTGAAGGAGCCCACCAGCCCCTCACCAGTTTCCCGACATCCCGGACTCCGGGCCTGCTTGGAGGTTCCTTACCAATATCCGCTCTGCTCAGTCTGCTCCTCTCTTTTCGCCTTTTGCTCCTCACATATGTCCATGAATTCATAAATCTTTAACATGGGCTTCTTCTAGACATTTCCCCAAAGTTCAGCAAAACGTGGTGGGTTTTTAAAAAATGTGACGTAAGCAGGGCACCTGGATGGGTCAAAGCCTACTTGGGATTCTCTCGCTCTCTCTCGGTCTCTCTCTCTCTCTCTGTCCCTCCCTCCCTCTGCCCCTCCCCTGCTCACTCTGTCTCAAAAATAAATAACCTTAAAAAAATGTGACATGAACAATAATTAGCTCATTCTTTCTCATTAATGCTGTCTCACTCGTAGCCACGCAGAACATGGCAGCACATCCTTTGTATTTACAAAGAGATGTTACATGTGGTTTCAGGATCCTTCTCAAGGTAATCACCTTCCAGCTGTGCGCCAGCACCACCCTGGGGTCAGAAGGGAGGTCGTTGCCTCCTGAGCTAAGTGAAGACAGCCTGAGGGGCTGGACAGAACGTGCCGTCCTCCCCCATATCTGAGTTGTGGTCTGGGAAGGTTCCAGACTGGCAGCCTCAGTAATGCAGTCCCCGCATGCGCCTGAACAAAGACTGAAATACCACCTGATAGCCTGGTGCAGGAGGAAGATAGACCATGACCTGTCAGCCAGGAGGGCTCCTGCTGGGGACCCTGGAAGGGAAGTGAGGGAGGCCAGGTTGCCCCAGGGCACACAGAGAGTGCTGGGTCTTGGTGACCGTGTTCCCAGGCTGTGTCACATCTGCAAATGGGGACGCACCCCAGCTGTCCCGCAGCTGGAGAGCCAGACCCACCCAAGACCTGAGGCTCTTGCTAGGCCAGCGCCCTTCAGCTCCAAACTGGCCACCTGCAGGCATCACTGGGCAAGGGCTCTGGGGCTTAAGAGCACCATCAGGAATTAAAGCATGCAGAGCACTGTGGGTGAGGGGGGAGTTCAATCAAGGGGTCAGAGAATGTGTCAGAGGAGGAAAAGTGAGTGGACAAGCTGGGGGGGGGCGGTCTCTGGAGAGGGTCGTGGTGGCCTAACGGGAGAGGCCAGTTGGAAGGAAGACAGCCCAGGCAGGGCCCTTCACCGGCTTGGCAGCGGGCTCAGTCCAGGGGGCCAGTCCGGGGGCAGGGGGCGGGGAGAGGGGGTCCAGGACCAGAGGTAGAGCCTCGGGGGCCGGGAACGCCACCTCCCGCCGCTGCTGGGCCCACAGGGAACCACAAAGGCAAACTCTGCTGGGCTCAGCACTGTTTTCTAAAATGAGGGATGTTTACACTAAATCAGATTCTCCATCTTGGTGCTTCGGGTAAAAATCCTGTTATAACTTCTGAAACCCAGTCGGATTTATGACTGGAGAGGTCTGGCTGTGTGGGAATTGAGCTGTTTGCGACACCCGCCCTGCCTCCCTCCCGTAGCCATTACCCATCAAGGGGCCAGTTTCTGCTCAACCCCCCCACCCCAACCCCCCCCCACGAGCCTGGCTGAAATGCGCCTCTCTCCAGACGGCAGAGATAAAACAGGATTTAAAGGCAATGCATTTTCTACCCGGCAACCTTATCTGGATTGACTGCTCGGGGTTTTCAGCTAAGTGCGAACGTGACGGATAATTACCGTCGTGTGTTACCTGAGATTACAGGCTTGTGTTCCAACTAATGACGCCGCGAGAACCAAGCACTTGTTAATATTTAATCTGTCTCTTGGCTTAACAATTGGATAAATGAGGTGTGTAATTACACAATTATAAAAGACATTTCGGATAGGAATGGTGCTGGTATCAGTACCGAAGGGGAGAGCTGCTAGAAATCCACCACCAGCTCATTCCAGAGAGATGAGCAGAGAAGACCATCCGAAGGGGGGAGATCTCCCTTACGAAATTGTAAGCACAGATCTCAAATGCGGTTTGCCCATACGGACTCTCGTTCTGCCTTTGGGGCTGTCAATACTGAACATCAGGCCAGAGGTTGGTTGACGTCCCAGACGACCGTCCCTCCCTGGAGTGTTTAATGGGCCCCAAGAGGCAAGCTCCAGAGGTCCCTCAATTGCATCCTAAAGGTGAGTCCTGTGTAGGGGCCGTATGTGCTGGCGGATTTGGGCTTGTTGATTTCTTATTTTTGGTTGACGTTTGGGAGAGACTGAGCCAAAACCCAGGACGGTGAACCTTCTTGGGGCTGTTTCTCCAGCCCCTGCCCAGCCCCCACCCCGCGTGGCACCTTTCTACCAAGGAAGCAGCCCCGTCCTGCCCACGAGACGATCTACTGGCAACTGCCCTGTGGTCTCACTGGACATCTCAGGTGCTCACAGCTCCTCAGCGGAAATGAGGGGCCCGGGCAACCAATTAGCTGAGCATTCTTCCCCGGCCAACACCTGGAAAACACAGCCAGGAGCCCCTTCATAGTGCCGGGCACATTTTAGCACCCAAACTCAGGGCTGTTATCCACCAGGACGATGGCAGTCCCGTGACATGAGTCCCAGTGCAGTGTGTGGGATTTATGAAGATTCTCATCCCTCAAGGGTCATTTGTCAAGGCTGCAAAGAAGCCTTTTAAGAATCACCTGTATTCACGGTGGCCAGTGACCCACAGCACATAATTAGCAGCTAGGAATGCCCGTCCCCAGCTCCCCTGTCTGGTGGCCCAGCCTCCGTCTCCTTCCTCCAGGGCCTGGGTCCCCAGGCTTCATGGCCTTCATTTCTTTCTGGGCTGCAGGGAAGGATTATGTCAGAAGCCCCTTTTGCGCCTCACCTACCTTGCAATATCCAAGAGGCTCTCCGAGATGAATGACGGAGGGAAAGGAGCCTCAGCTCATTCTATGGTTCAAATGTCACCCCCTCTCGGAAGCCTTCCTCAGCTTCTCTAGACAGAGCCCACCTCCCCTTGCTCTGGAACCCTAGGAGCCTTGCTCTTAATACCATCTGAGCTCACAGTAAGTACTCAACGAGCACTAGTAATAATTCTCAGGCAGTTAGCTTTCTATGGTGGTTCCTATATCGTTCCTAAAAATCAAAGCTTCACACTTTACCGTCCCTTCTCAAAAGCTGAGAGAAAATTCAAAAACACCCAACATGAACTCCTGTACCTAACAGTTTGGTGAATGAACTGAATGCACGGTAAAGGTGTGCACCTCTCGCTGTGACAACATCGAGGATGTCCCATCAGTACTCCCTGCCCGCACGCGACATATGCCAGCATTACTGACATGTCCCTGTTAAAGCAGGTCCCATGACCAAGTCCCTTTGGCCTTGCTCACCGCAGACACGTCATAAACAAGTCCACCCAGAGCAGGCAGATCATCAGAAGTTTACATGTAGAACCATCTAGTTCTGTAGGTTTGGGCGTCGCAAACGAAAAGAAGCACATTAGGTAGAAACTCAGGGATCTGGCATGGGAGCATCTCTTAACACCTTGCACTGAAATTGTTGGGGATACTAGAGAAGTATTTATTCTATTTATTGGGGTTTTTGTTTGTTTTTGAGAGAGAGAGAGTGAGCGAGCAGGGGAGGGACAGAGAGGAAGAGAGAGAATTCCAACGGGCTCAATCCCCCAAACCAGGAGATCATGACCTGAGCGAAAAATCAAAAGTCAGATGCTTAACTGACTGAGCCACCCAGGCATCCCAAGAGGAGAAATATTTAAATCATAACACAGTGGTGCCCCCTTATCCACAGGTTCACTTCCTGCAGCTTCAGTTACCCACGGTCACCTGGGCTCTGGAAGCAGGTAGAGTTCTGGCTTATCATCAAAGGTCAATAGTAGCCTGACACCATGTCAAGATGCTTATGTCATTCACATCACTTCGTCTCGTCACATAGGCATTTTATCTCACATAATCACAAGAAGAAGGGTAAGCACAGTACCATAATATTTTGGAAGCGAGACCACCTTCACGTAGATCTTATTACGGTGTCTTTTTATAATTGTTCTATTTTATTGTTGTTAATCTTACCATGTTCATTTATAAATTAATCACAGGTATGTGTGTATAAGAGAAAATATAGCATATGCAGGCTTCCGTATTATCATTGGTTTCAGGCATCCACCGGGGGTCTTGGGACATGTCCCCCATGGATAAAGGGGGACCACCATAATCACTATTAACTACTTGGAAAAAGCGAGCAGGTGAAAGCGACCAGTCCCCAGCGGAGACTTCAGGGGCTGATTATAAGCCTGATCATGCAGCCCTTTCTTAAACACAAAAGCGAAACCCTCCAGTGTCTCTGTGCCTCAATTAGGTGTCTGGCCAAGTAAGAAACCCAGCAGAGAATGGTGCCAATGTCTTTGTAACGTGTCCGCGTCATCCCCTCTCCTCTCGTCATGCCTCCCCCAGTGCTCAGACTTCCTGGTCTTTCTCACCAGCCTGGTGTTGAAAGGCAGTTCTCAGCTAAGTGAATAATGTTGGGATGAAGCCAAGGCACTTGAAAGTGAGTTAATCCTTTCCCCATCAAAATCCCCAGCAACAATCTGGGTTTGTTTAGTCATTTGGTACTGGTATTTCATGGCTTTTTAATAAACACTAAGGGAATCGCTCACTTTGGCAGTGGCCAGTGTGACCGTCATACCCAGCCGCGTAGTCACTCTTGCTCATAAGGGACAGCTCGTACCCTTCATATTAGAAGATGGTCTTAACTCTGCTCGGTTGTCCAGAAACCTGGATATAATTCTAGCAACATGTTGAGCAGCTAACGTGTGCCAAGCACTGGGGTAAGCTCTTTACATATATTAGCTCCTTTAAATCTCAGTATGTCCCTCTGAGGTATTTTTATTATGCCCCCTTTACAGATGAGGGACTGAGTCACTGAGAGGTTAAGTAACTTGCTGTCAGGTAGTTGTTACTGGATTCAAACCCAAGAGCCTATTGTACTCAAGCCGCCTCAAGACCACTCTCTCTCCTGAAGCCGCAGGAGACTCCATTGGTCTGCAGGTGTTTCCAGAGTCTTGGTCTCTGAGCAGGCAGAGGCCTGGATTGGGGATCAGGGAGGAAAGAGCTGTGAGGTTACTGTCACTCTGTGTCCCCAACCCCTGTCATCTGACCTGAGGTAACCCAACATTGCAGACACACTGCTCTATACTGGCCTTCACCTCTGCCCCAGGTGGTTGTGCATTCTTGCACCTGCCTGCAGGAAGACTCCAGTTCTGGGGCATGCACTGTGCTGGGAGGAAGAGGAGGGATAAGGGCGAGGGAGCAGGAGGGAAAGAGGGAAGAGTAGAGAGGTGGTTTATAGACCAACCTGCAAGCTTTCCCTTCCAGTCTTGAGAGGACAGGGATGATAGGAATGGTTTCTCACTTGTAACATGGAGCTTTGTAATTTTTCTCTTCCTGCTGATTCTGGAGAATAAACTCCCTGGGCTTTCCTGAGTAATTTTCTGCAGTAATTTGCATTTTTGATGATGGTACTTTGAAGTAAATATCCTGTGGGGTTTTCTTGTGTGTATTTATTTAAACATTAAACCTTGCTCACTTGGGTCATTTGTTATGTTTGCTATTATGTTTGTTAGAGTTGCTATTTCTAGGTCTCTCTCTTTCTCCGAGACCATGCGCTTCTTGAGGATGTATCTTCTGCATCTCCGTGGCCTAGTTTTAACTTGGCACATAGGAGGTGCCCAAAAAGTGTCCATTGGCCAGGTGACTGGATTAATGGGAGGTCTCAGACTGAAGGGGCAGAATGGGAGAAGAGAGTGCAGGGCTCTCTGGCAGGCATGTCGAAGAGGCTGTGGCCTCTCCTGTAATCATCCCAGACCTAAGCGCTCAACCCCAGAACCGCTGGTGATGCACAGTCAGGCTGAGCTGGTATCTCTTTACCCCCTCTCCTTCAGGGCCCCCTTTCCTTGCCCACACCTTCATCCCCATTTCAATTTCCAGCCATTCTTCCCTTCCAGCCTTGCCCTCCGGGCACTGATCCTACCCTAGAATGCTGCACTGGCCAATGTCACGTACAGGTGTTTATCTCAGCTCTTCCAAATTGTCCGTCTGCACCTTTTAAAGGTCTGGCGTTATTTTCCAAGGTCTAGAAGTAAAGCCATTTTGCAATGAGCTTCCTAGTGATCGTGTAGTAGTCAGGATAGGTTGCCAATGACAGAAACTCAGCTCAAACTGCCTCAAACCAAAAACCAAGGGGAGGGTGGGCAGGTGCTGAAAAGTTGAGACAGACAACCACTTCCCGGTGCCCAGACGATGTTATCAAGGCTCCATGGCTTGTTCTACTCTTGGTTTTGTGGGGTTTATTCTCTGAATAGACTCTGCACGCAGAGACAAGACGGACACTGGCAGACGCAAACCTACCAAGCCTTGTATCTCACAAGAGATATGAGAAGGAGAAACAGCTTTCCCAGTTGGCCAGCAGAAGTCCTGGAGAAAACCTGGGGGACCTGGCCATGGGTTTGGGTCATGTAACCGTTGCTGCCGAAGCTTGGGTCACATGCCCACTCTGGGTCTGGGTGACGGGAGGGGGCGGGGAGAATAGAAAGAGCCCCACCCAAAGCCAACACGGGTGCATGCACCCTGGAGAAATGGCTCCCCCGAAGAAGGCATGCTGGACAGACAAAATCAGATGATCCCATAACGTGGTCCCCTGAGTTTACATCTAGAACAAATTTTCTGCAAGAGGATTTCATCTCGCCCAACCGAAGAGAATCCCAAAGAGTCCTGTTGGAAGGCCCCGAGAGGGCCTCTACTCGTGTTCAGTGGGCAGTAAGCAGAGGCACTGAATGCATGAATCTTCCCTTATGGGTGGTACAGCTTTGGTGTCTGGTTCTCCCAGTGACATGTGGCTGGAATGACACACTCCACTGAGAGAAAAGGCTGGGCTTGGGGGAAGGGTCTGAGGTGACACCGCTTCCAAGGCCCAGCTCCGGCCTGGCCAAAGTTTATCAGCAAAATCCAGTTCCTCTCTGGAGTATTGATTAGGTTTTTTCAAAGGCCCCTAGGACTTTGGAAATCTTCCCCAGCACTGTGATAGGGACCCGAAGTTGCTCGTTCAGGGAGCCTTGCCCGGGCGCGGGGCTGCTGTGGGCTTGGCGCCGCCTCCCCGGGCAGAGCTTATACCAGGCACCTTGTCTGGCACGGAGGTGCCGCCTCTGAGGAAGCAGAGGCTTTGCAAGCCCCCCGGGGCCCGCGTGTACCGTGGGCCATGCCCTGAACCAGCCACGCCGCGCACTTCCTCTCTCCCGCGTCTCACGCAGCCTGCTCAGGTGAGTGTCACGGCCACCCTGCCCACACGTGAGGGACGCACAAAAGTTGTGGAACTTCCCTAAGAGCACGCAGCTGGTAAGTGAGGAGGGAGCCCGGGTCTGTGTTACTCAGAGCATGGCTTCCTACTGGCTTTCTTCTTGCGACACTTCTTCAGCTGTGGGCGCAGACAGTCCTCCGAATTCAGGCCCTCGGTTCTCCCGCAAAGTCCCCACGGCCCGCCCTCCCCTCAGAATCCAATCCAGGTCTTAAGGTTTGACCTCACGTTGCGGTGGGATCATGATTCACCAGCGGCAGAGGATGACGGGCCGGGGCCCCCGGGGCCCTGGGTGAGTGTCTGCTGCCTCACTTACCTTCTCTCTAGTTCCCGATGTTTGCGTACACACACTCACACATACACGCTCATGCGCACTCATACGTGTGTCTGTATGCACATCCACATCCACACACATGTGCCACGTGCATATCCACAGCCACTCACACACACGTGTGCTGGCAAAGTGCACGCCCACAAATGTACACCTTACACGTACACGCACTCACACAGACACACATACTCACAGGCATACACACAAACACGCACACACTCATACATGAGTGTATACTCATACTCTCACAGTACACACATCTGCACCCACACGTGCACACGTATGCATGTGCCCACTCACATGCACAAACATGTGCACACTCATGCGTGCGTGTGCATTCACGCATGCACGTGTTCACACATGCATACACATAACACTGACTCACACGTGCATGCACACGCATGTCATTTCTGTCCCACGCCTGGGAGGCACCAGGGCCATCCAGGTCCGTATGGCCCCAGTGCGCATCCTGTCCCATCACCGTCCCTGTCTCTCACAACTTCCAGCGGTACAGTGACGCTCCCAGCCCTTGACTCTTTAGGGTAAGAAGGAAATGTAGAGATAACGTGCACAACCTGGGGACGTGATTTGTCCTCAGTCACACAGCCAGGGGTGGAATCTAGGTCCTCGGCTTCCATTTTGCAGTTCTCCCTTCTCTGTCCCACACCCCCTCGTGCATAATGACCTAAATGCACCGTGTGTATTCCTCATAGACCTCTGGCCACAAGGCAGCCGTGCAGCAGCTGAACTCGGCAGACGGTTGGGGGCTTGGAAAGCAAGCAGGCCTTGCTTCCTGCCCGCAGCAGGAGGCTCCCCACTCTGCTGGCGCCAGAAATCTCCGAGGGAACTTTCAAGTCACCCGGGTGGATCACACCCTGACCCTCACGCCCACCTGGCCTGCTGGTGATCCGGAAGTGCAGCCAGGGCTGATGACCTCGGCCACAGGCCTATGGAAATAAGAACCCCAGTCAAGGGGGACTTGGTGTTCCCCATCTGTGCCTGCATCCTGTCCCTCCCTCGTGATCGGCCCTCTACCTACAGCTCCTGAATGTTGCCACGCGCCAGGCAGGGCTCACAGCCAGAAGGGAGGGAAACCAAAATGTGGTTTCTCCTGCACCAAATAAATAATGGGCTTCGGGAGAGCAAAGGAAAAGAGGAGTGACAGTCTGGTGACAGCGTGGCCAAAGAGGGGGCGACACTGAGTGGCGCCTGGACAAATGAGCTCGGGAGGAAATAGTCCTGCAGGGCTTGAAGGCAGAGCGCTCAGACCTGAAGTGTGCTATGGGCATACTCATGTGGGGGGCAGGCTAACCTCGGGGTTCAAGATGAAGTGTCTAGGAGGCTATGACATTAGTCCAGGCCAGAAATGACAGAGGCCTGGCCTGAGGGAAGCACTCACTTGCTCCAGCAACAACGCCTGGATGCAGGGGGAGAACCTTAGACAAGTCAGTGGGCTTCCTGCCAACAGAGTGCACCCTGGAACATCACTGTCCAGTAGAATCTGCCACAAGGCGCAAGGCCTCTCAGTCTGCACAGCCCCATCCGGTAGCCACCAGCCGCACGGGGCTCTTGAGCGCTTGAAATGATGTAAATGTCACTGAGGCACTTAACCTCAGATTTTATTTAATTTTTTAATAATTTAAATAGCCGCACGTGGCTTGTGGCTACCATATTGGACAGCACAGGTTGGAAGGGTTGAAGGTGGGTTTGGCAGGGATCGGAGGAGCTGTACGGATGGGGACACCATTAACAAAGCTGAGCCGTTTCAGAGGCTGAGGGCAGAGGAGGAGGCTGACGGGATGAGGATGAGGGAGGTGACTGTGGGTCACCCACGTGGCAAGGTCATCCTTTTCCTTGGCATTCTCTTTCCTACCTGTACGCATCCCTCACGCCTCAGTCGATGCCCTCATGGAAGAATTCAAAAAGTCTGGTAGATGTTCAGAGTGAGGAGGACCCCTCTCTCTGGCTTGGCGGAGTCCCAGGACCTTCCCAATGTGAGGCCACATAGCTGTCTTTCTCCTCCCCATGGCCTGCCCCTCTCTGCTTCTGGGAAGCCAAGCCAGTCAGCAGTGGGTTAACCAGAGCCATCAAATATGTGCTCAGCTAAAAATGTAAAACGTTCCAAGGAAGCAGTTCAATACATTTCAGCAGCTAGGACCCTGGACTAATCGGTGTGCTGTCTGGTTTTGCATGGCCTCCATATTTACCTCCACTGAAAAATGCACCATGACAACCCCTGCATTATTTATGCTCCTTCGGACACAGGGCTCTTCCTGCCACAGCCTGCCCCTTAACAGGCCAGGGACAGAGGGAAGAGCTTAGGAAGAGAGAGAGAAATAACCCACATCACTGAAGAGCCGACTGAAATAACCCACATCAACCCTGAAACTCGCCACGAAGAAGCCAGATGTGTCCCATTGATTGAAGAGGGTGGAAGCCAGCTCTGCCCCTCCCAGTTAACCAGCAGGATTTGGTTCCATGCCTGAGGTCCCTCCCAAGCTGCTCCCCCCTGCTCCTCCCTCTTTCTTTTCCTCCCCTCCCATCCCCTCCCTCCTTTACTATGTTACTGTCCCCATCTTCCTTCCCTGTCTTCTTTAGAGAATGTTAGACAACAAACATTGGTGGTGGAACCTCCCACACACCATTACTGCAAGCCTCTCCTTCTTCAGTGAAGTCCTTGGACTAGATTCTCTCTAGACTGTTCCCCATTGCCATCCAACCCCTCTGCTAGAGCCACCATGCCATTCACTGGCCCCAACGCTGGCTGCTAGCTATTAGAATATGTTTCACAGGGAAAATTTTCCAAGAATTCCTGAAAAACTATAAATCACTAGTCCCCAAAGAATCTAGAAAATTTTCTTCAGCTCTTCAATAAGAAAAATGTCACTGCCATAGTCAAATCATTTATTGGCTTATCGTTTTCCTCCCCATGCTAGACTATAAGCACTTTTGTTCTGCTTCATGACTATGTTCCTAGAGCCGACAAAGTGCTCAGCATAAAACAGAGGTTAATACATATTTACTGAGGGGCGCCTGGGTGGATCAGTTGGTTAAGTGTCCGACTTTTGATTTCAGCTCAGGTCAAGATCTCATGGTTCATGGGATCGAGCCCTGCATTGGGATCTGTGCTGAGAGTGGGGAACCTGCTTGAGATTCTGTCTCCCTCTCTCTCTGCCAATCTCTCTCTCTCTCTCTCTCTCTCAAAATAAGCAAATAAACATTAAATGTTTATATATATAATATATATATTTATATTTAATGTTTATTTGCTTATTTTGGTTATATATATTATATTTGGTTATATATATTATTTGCATATATATATATATATATATATATATATATATACCTACTAGGGAATGGAGGAACCTTATCTTCACTTGGGTCAAGTTCATCAGCTTCATGCATTTGAGACAATGTTGTATGTTTGAGACATGGTTCTCCACACAAAATGCTGTGTTGTGATCCTACTTCTGAACTTGGGTAAACTTGAAAGAGTCAAAGAGAAGCCAGGCCCTTAATCTCCTGTAACAAACAAAAGGAGTTTGCTTTGTTAACTCTGGCCATCCATGATGGGCATTGCTGTCCCATTCTCCTGGGTGGGAGCGAATAAAATGCACTTGGCAGAAAAGGATGTGCGTCTGCAGAATATTTGCACAACGTCCAGCAGGAGTTAATAAGTCACACTAACAAACTTACTTCTGGGACTTTTGCTTTAAAGCTTCATCAGGCTTTCAGTATAGAAGACCCCCAACAGGAGGCAAATACTCATACGGGGATTGCTTTTGAAATTGACCAGGACTTGGTTAATGATAAACGCAGCTCTAGTGAGTGAGTGTTCAAGGGACGCTTTGGATGGAACATTTCTGCTCGTCTCTTGGAGTTTGTTCCTAAAAAGAATCCCAAGATATGTTAATGGAAGCAAGTCTGTGAATAAAAAGGTCAATCCAAATTGCACTTAATCCAGTGCAGTCACTTTCTAGGCTGGAGATCGAGGGCATACCCAGAGAGGGGGAAATGGGAAAAGTGAACTAAGTTGGCAGGAACAAACCATTACCAACCCCAACTCACTTCAGGAAAAACCGGCAGGAGAGTGAGAGCAACTTTTAAAACTGAATTCTCTCAACATGACTCAAGGGTCGTCTTTCCTATGCCAATTTCCAGTCTGTTTTTATAGATGGATGAATGGGGGCTCAACAACACAACCTCATGCTGAAATGAAGGATGAACACATCTCCCATATCATCTGAGCCCAAAGTCGAAAGGGGCTCTTCACCAAAACCTAGACAAATATTGAATGCATGTCTTGGAAAGGGAGATAATGTCCAATTGGTCTCTTTTATAATATGCGTGTGTATGGGCAGGGCGGGGGGAGGAAGTGGGATTTAAAAATAAAACCGTCTACGTCAGAGACTTGGATTATAAAAGCATAGGTTTTTCTTTCAGGACTCTCTGAAGTTGGAAAGTATGAATTACATACGCTCATTAAAACTTTTTATGTTAAATTCAAAGAGTAAAATTAGAAGCCATGTTAATGATCCAGCCATGCAACAACTGGCCAACAGATGTTGGAGCCTTCTGGTTAAGAGATTACATGGTTTGAGCTGACGGTTTACTGTATGTGTCCCTGGCACCGAGGAGGTGTAACAAACATATTATCAGACACAGAAAATATGCAGCCGCGGAAAAAAGGGAATGCGCAAATCTGACTGCCTGAGACACTTTCAAAGCTGCACATTTTCCCACTGAACCACTATTTCAAACCGGAGTTTGGGTTTTTTTGGGTGTTTTTGTTTTTGTTTTTGTCTTTCCTTCAGAACGAAGAGTTAATCTTGTCCAAGTTCGGAGCCAGAAATCTGTCATATTAAATCCCAGTGAAGCCCAACATTCTTTCCGACTTCCTTACTCACAATGTAGCTGAGTTTTCCAGGGGTCCACAAGCTGTCATGCAAAATGGAGCCGTTTGTCACCGCTTCGGAGGGCTCTGGGATTCCAAGCTGGGGACAGGTCTCTTGGTGGTAAAACTGCTTGGAGAATTCAAGGAAAGGAAATCTGAACAACTGGGAGGGACTTGGGGGTTGTTCTGGTTTACACAATACAGGTAGGTCACAGTTTTGGTCCCCTGCAAAGGCGACCGCCCACTGGTGGGAAATGTCCCAGGCTTCCAGCCTCGGATTTGATGCCTACCCCATCAAAGCTGTAAACTACCAGGAAGAGGGAAAGCTGCAAGTGAGTCGTGAAAGGGGAGAGTGTTTCCCCAGAAGGGAGAGAAGATGCACTGGGGATCCCCCCGCTGGGGGATGAGTGTAGGGAGATCTGGCGAATGCACCCCTTTTCCTCGTGCCCTCTGCTTGGTCTGAGCTTCCAAGCTCCTTTCTCCTTTCCGAATTGCTTGCAGCAATGTAATTCTTTCTTCTGGGGACAGGCGGGGCTCCGCTGTTTTCCCGCTTTCCAGGGTGTGCCCCGTGGGTTACCCAGGGTGGGCGGAGAAGTGAGGCCACTCTGAAAGATCCTGTAGCAGACACAGCTGCCTTACCTCAAAGGGAACTGGTGGATCCCAAGAAACCAGCCACGAGGTAAAATTCGGGGCATCACAGCTTCCACACACACACCCCTACAGAGGTTGTGCCCATGCTAGGAATGTGCAAACAAACAGAATGTACCCAGACACCATTCGGTGAATGCTTAGCTCCCCTAACAAGCATGTAAGGATTATCTACTGTGTACCAAGTTCGGAGCTAGCCACTGGACAGAGACGGTGCGCCAAGGCCAGGCCTTGCCCTCCAGAAGTTTGCAGGCTGGTAGAGACACACACAACACCAGAGGGTCCCGCCTGCTCTGCGTCTGGGTGAGGCCAAGTGCTTCTCACCTCCCTGCTTGACCTTAGTGTCCCGGCCTGTCACCTGCCAGCTTGGGGTTAGCAAACCTCTAACCACTTCTATTACCTGACTGCTCCTCAGGGTGGCTCCTGGTCTCCAGGCCTTCCTAAAGTGGGCCTTCCTAAAGGGGGTCGAAGGCCCACTTTACCCTCCAAGGTCTGGAGAAGTCTTGTTCGTAGCTGCATTGGCTGGTCTGCTTGGCCTTTTGCCTGCTCCCATAGCCTTAGGCTCTCACCCTGTTTTGTCTCGTCTATAGGGCTTTTTCCCAGTTAGGAGCATCATTAATGGCCTAGCAACCAGGCACTACATGGGGCCAGAGTGGGCAGGAAACTACACATTGACCCACATGGACACACCTGCTGCCAGCCAGGAAGACAACAGCATGTGCAGTGTGGCCCCCAGAGCCAACCTAGATTCCAGGTCCGAAGGCCAGGTCACCAACAGTACAGAATTCGCCACTCTGAACAAAACTGGTCCCTGTGACTCCCTGATAGGCAGGACTGATAAGCAACAGGTCAAACTGGCTTCCCACCAACCCCCCGGTACCCATTCCTGGGTTTCCCAGGATGCTCCCTGTGGAAGAGCTGAACTGGCTCTCCCCCCTGCATCAAACCCTGAGACAGAGCTTCCAGAAGGATCTCTCAACTCCCCATTTCCCCCTTCCTTCTCTCCTGGCCTCTCCCCACTGGGCAGCTTGAACTGTAGAGCTGGTCAAGTTTCCTCTGGTCCACAGTCACATTTCCAATCCAGTTACCTAGAGATCCCTCTAGATTCTTAGATTGTCATGTTGTTCTAGAGGAAGCTTTTGGTCTCCTCACTCCACAGTGAAAATTGACAAGAAATCAACATATCTGGTGTCTGGGTTTTGTTTTGTTTTGTTTTGTTTTATTTTGTTTGAGCATGTGATTAGAAAGGATGTAGGTACCAAACCTTTTCTCTAGGGAGGCAGTGTCCCGGTTAAGGGCTTGAAAGCCCAACTCTGTGATATACTGGCCGTGTGACCCTGGGCACTAGCTTTACTTTCCTCATATTATTTATTTATTTATTTATTAAAAATTTTTTTAATGTTTATTTATTTTTGAGAGAGTGAACACAAATGGAAGAGGGCCAGAGTGGGAAACACAGAATCGGAACCAGGCTCCAGGCTCTGAGCTGTCAGCACGGACCCCGACACGGAGCTCGAACCCACAAACACAAGATCATGACCTGAGCTGAAGTCGGATGCTCAACTGACTGAGCCACCCAGGTACCCCTACTTTCCTCATCTTTGAAATGGGAATAATAACTGTCCCTGGCTCATGGGGTTAAGTGAGTTAGTAAGTGTCAGGTTCTTAGAATAGGGCCTCCACACGTAACAAGCCCTCGCTGAATCCCGATGGCTATTATTATTCCCTGAATGAGAGTGATGAATGGGCAGAGCCCTCCTGCCTAAGCCAGGTTGGAGCCATAGTCAGAAAATAGAAAGTTTTACATTATTTAAGCCTGGCCATTTGCTTTCCAGAGAGCCCTGTGTCACATTAAACTGCAGCGTTAAGGGGTCAACTGGAGACCTATTTTGAGTTCGCCGAAGGAGCGCACTCTCTTACATTTTCCTTTAAGTCCAGCTTCACAAGATGTACTTGGGAGCTGCACGAATGAAGATAATCCCATCCTGCGAATTAAATCCAGGCCTTGGAATCCAAAGATTGTAAGGCAGCTGGACAGACGGAAACTGCACACATTCTGGCATTTTCTTTTCATCTCCAGACTCTGTCATACATCCTCAGGCACCTGTCACTCCCGAGGCCATCAGGCATAGCTGGGAGAGATGCAGCCCATGACTGGAATCTGGGTTCCAAAGACTCAGGAGAACCGACAAGCGAAGTCCTCTGTTAAGGGAACACAGGTTAATGGCCACTGTTTTGAAGACCCCTGAGCTGCTGTCCTGCTCAACCCTCCCCTGGTTGCTGACCGGAGGGGACTTGGGGGGCTCAGGGTGCAAACTGAGCCTGTGACCTCATAGTCACACCTCCCTGGCCCCGGGGACCAGCTCCGTCACACCGTCAGGAGGCCTTCTTCCCTGGAAGGAATTCTGAATTTTTCTGGGCGTCCGTAACGACTAAAATGCCTGTTTGCATTTTAGTCATTTCCGTTCCCATATGTATAAAATTCGGGAGCTGAGAGCAAAGGCTGGAGCCGCTGGGCCCACGTGCTTCAGCCTCCTTCGATGTAGGAATGCTGGGCAGAGCATAGGCTTGAGGTTCTGGCTCACATTTTTTCCCTAATAAATGTTAAAACAAAACCTTAACTATTAAAGCAATGTTTGTGTACCACCTAGGCTCACCCGGCCTGCCTCAAATATACCACCATACTTGAGGACGTCGTTAGGACCATCAAATAGAGGGGACTAGATGCAAAACAAGGCCCTGCCCAATCTTGGCCTAAGTGGAATCTTCTTGACTTGCTGATTTCCACAGCCCTGGGCCAGGTCCACCTGAAACCTTCCTTGCTTTCTGCAGGGTCCCAGCTCCTATAGCTCACAGGCCTCTCTCCTGCCTTCCCTGGTCTCCTGGCAGCTGCCCACGTCTGCTGACTCACATACCTCCGCCTTCATGGCCTCCATACCATCTTTCTGTGACCCCCTCACGTCCAGCCCAACCCACGTTTAGAGATGGCTCTCTGTGGGCCACCTTAGAGACACAAAGGGGAATGGAACCCAGCCCCAGCCTTGTACAAGCAGCACTTGGCCTTCGGGGTAGCCCTCTGGCCTCAGCCTCTGCCGTCACACTCCCAGAGTCCGAGGCAAGAACTCCCTGGAACTGAGATTCCAGATGTGAAAGGTCTTGTCTGCTCATTTTGAGAACCAGACAACAAGGGCAGATGTCCTCCAGCTTTAGGGATTTCATTAGATTCCCTAAAGCTGGGCTCTGTCACCTGGTCCCAGAAACTGGGTTCCATGGAGTTCCAAGTGTTCCTTGTGATGTTCAGTGAAAAGCAGGCTCTGTGATCAAGGAGATTTGGGCAACACTGAAGACTACTATTGCCTCTTGGAGTACTACAGCCTTATTAGTTTACATAAGACTCTAAGAAATCCTACAGTAGACAAATTTGTTTAGCCCAGCATTTCCCTGATTTATTTGATCACACAATCCTTTTCTTAAAGAATACAGTTGGAGATGGTGGAAGACACTGGATTATATTAAGGTCCTTCCAGCTCAATACCTCCCTCACTACCCCCACTCCCCACCCCCTATATCTCTTCTCCTCTGGTCTGGTGGTGAGCTCTCAGTCAAAATTTGGGACAGATTGAGTGATTTTTCAGTGAAGGGTAACAATTTCTGATAATTGCATGTTAGAGACCTTCCTTCCCCCTCTCCCATAAGAAACTTAACCACAGGGGGAAAAAAATAAGTTTCTGGCCTCAAATGGAAGTAAACAGCTGGAGCTGATGAATTCCAGAAGCGAGTATTCTTTTCTCCTACAAGCATCTATGAAAGAGAGACACAGAGAGAGAGAGAGAGTGACCACAGAGGCTATGTAAATATAATTATTTCTAAGTAGAGTACCTTCAACATTTTCCATTAGGTAGCAGGGAGGTCATTGTGAGGCCAGCTGTCCAAATATGGCTGCTGATTCCCCTGAGTCAGCAGAGTATATAAAAAAATGATCTTTGGGGCAGAAATTTCTAACCACACATTCTAGTAAGTATCTCCAAATGTATGGGATATTAAATTTAGGGCCGTGGTTTTCAACTTTTTTTTCAAAGCATGAAAACCCCTTTTTCAAAGGAAATCTTACTCAAAACCCTTCGCACAACCCCAGGCCAGCCCCTGAGGCTTCTTCAGGAAACCCCGGGATTCTAGTCTGGAAACAGGCCATGCTGCTCAAAGCATTGTGCTCAGACTAGAAACTTCTGCGTCACCTGGGCACTTGTGAGAAATGGGGCATCCGGCTCCATCTAGACCTGCAACTCTGAATCTACATTTTTCACACCGTCTCTTGGGGATTTATGGGCACGTTAAAATGGAGGGGGCGGACCTAAAGGATTTACTCCCAAATATCCCTCCTCTAGTCGATCTTCCTAAATTCCCGGATGAGGCTTCTTGACAATGAGTCTGGCATTTAGGCTCCCAACCCGGCTGCAGCTCCCAATAGGGTAAGCCAGTGTGGGCGGGTCCTCTGTGCCATTGAATCTGTGCCCCTTCCCGCCATGGAAACACTGGGGAAAGTGAGGGCTGCCTAGAAAGAGACAGCAGAAGCAGTGAAACTCAAAGACTCTGGACTGAAGTTCCTGGGTTTGAACCAATACTCCACCTCCCCTCTGGGGGGGACCCTGGCCGGTAAATTAAGGCTCTGTGTCTATTTGTCCCCATCATCTAGCAGGGGTGGGGGGATGATGATGATGGTGAGGAGGATGAGGCTATGCATTAAATGAGCTGATGGGCTAGAAGCACCTAGAATCTCTAGGTGTTTGGTCAGGGCTTTCATTCCCGAGTCGGTAAGAGCTAGCCCCGTGCAAGGGGAATGTGCCAAGGAAAACCTGGGTCTGTCAGATTAAATATGGGCCTCACAGGAGTCACCATCAGGTTCTTTCAAATAATCTCACCACTTAAGCATGATTGAAAGACCAACTACTCCAATTTCAACTTTTTGATGTATTGGTAACTTCTGTTTAGATTTAGTTTCAGAAAAATCTGTTTCTATCGAGGCTTCTCCATTTATTAGTTCAGTGATCTTGGGCAAGCTCCCATGGCACTTATCTCATTTTCTGCGCCCAGGGTGGAGATGTAATCCCACCCGGTCAAGCTCCCAGGGATCCTGGATGCTGTAAGCCTCCGGAGCTCACAGCAGAAGCAAATGCAGGGGTGATCCATTCTTTACCTCTGACCTCTGAGAACTGCAGAATAAAAACACATAGGGGGTCCCCTATCCTTCCAGGGGAGGGCTGGGGCAAGAAACAGAGCACCAACTAGAAAAGCATTCAAAAGAGGTAAGAACAGGCAGGAAGTGTTATTCTGGCTAGCGCCTCACCCATAAACGTTCTCTTTATTCTAGAAGACACCAGTGAGAGTCACCTGCATCCCAGCCCTTGCCCCTCACCTGAAGATAAAGGTGAGCCCCTCATGCCCCACTGAAGCTGTGGACCATTTGCTGAGGGAGCCCCAGGGTGGTGGTTGTTGTATACCCTGAGCGGTGAGCCTTGCTGAGCCTGTGTACGGGCCGATCCCAGGGATCCCCACCCCCAGTGGGGGTGATGCTGGTGCCTGGAGGCCTTTCTGCACCACACTCAGAGCCTCTGAAGCCTCTTTGGGTTTTTGGCCCCCTGAACTGGCTGATCTCAGTCCAGAGATTCGCTCTTATAGACAAGAGGAAAAAACAAAATAGAAACGTCGTGAAAAACAGACACAGGGAATTCGGTCACCCTAGAAATTCTAAGACATGAGCAAAGCTCTTGTTTAGCATAATTTTAACTCAGGACCACAGCAACGTCTTGAAATATGTAGGTGGAGAAGAAGAGTCAAGATGGAACGAATGGCAGGCAGGAAGGAGGTCAAGGTGATCCCTGGCTCCGGACGGTCAGCTAACCACGGTTTCTGCTGCACGGGGCACCTGCGGGCCTTCTGGAGTGGTGAGCGCGTTTGACCTTCTTTTTGATCTGGGAGTTTGGGATCCTGACATGGTAACTGAAGGAGGCCGAACCTCTTCATACAATTGAGCCCCGAGCTGCCCGCTCCCCACTTTGTGAACTTCATCGTCAGACTTCCACTTCCTTGATTTTGATGTCAGCGTGGCATTTATGGGGGGTGGAGCAGGCACCAGGTTTTGCCCTGCAAACACACCTCTAATGATGAAAGCTGGCCTTCCACTCTGCAGTAAGCCTTTAAGCCACTTAAAAGACTATTTTTACTCTAAATGCCTCTTTCCGTAGACAATCACCAGCCACTGGAACTCACTTACACCTTGGAGCAGCGGAATGCATTTTAATTGAGTTAGTAAGAGCTGGACAGGAGTGAAGACGAAAGGCCCACTCCTGTGCATGAAAGGTGGCTGCATGAGCCGAGGGCAGCAGATGGCCTGTCTCCCGGGAGCTGGGGGCAACAAGCAAAGGGACCGATCCTGAGTGAGAAGGAAGCTGTCTGTCATCCGGCTGCTGAAGGCTGGAAGGGAAGGGGGCTTATCGGTGGCACTTGGGTTTAACCAAAAAGGGAACAGAGGAAAACAGAGTCTCGGTGTTGTGGAACGAACCGTGGTCTTGAGATTGGCTTCAAAGCACGTTATTTAACCTATTTCCTCATCTGTAAAATGGGTGTAATGATCTCCACCTCCCAATGTTGTAATCAAGATAACATGTAATCAAAGATAACATTGTAATCAAAGAGGAGGTTTCAAAAACCCGGAAAGTACTACGTGCATATTACTCTTCAAAGGCTGCCACTGATGGTGCGCTGGCTGGGGGCGGGCGCTGTGCCAATGATCGTCGAGACGTGGTCTCTGTCCGTGTTTGCAGCAAGCCTGAAGGGGAGACCGGTTACCCCCATTACACAGATGAGGAGAGCAGACGTCAGTTAACTTGCCTGGGGTCGCATGGCTGTGAGGTGAGGGCACTGAGCTTTGAACGCAGGGCTGTCTGACTGCGTTCTTCACCTTGGGGAAGGTGTGTGCTTCTGTGCTGTCCTAGTGACTGCATAACGGGACACGCCCACATGCCATAGAAACAGTAGCCCATGTCCACAACACAGCCCTCTCCTCTGCAAGGCTACCCCCCTTACGTCTGCCCCCGCCCTCCCTCCGGTGCCATCACCTGGCAGTGGCGAGGGGCTCTGCTGTCACTCGTTGTGCTGGCCCGAGCTAGGGCTGCAGTAAGCTTGACTTGTGAACGTCTTTCTTCCTTCCAGAAGCATGCTCCCAGCTTGGTTAGACTTCAGGTGGGACCAGAGAGCTCAGAGTGATTCTGACAGCTGACAGGATGTCTCATCCAGCCCCTGGCACAGCCCCGTTTGTTCCTTTGTGGTCTCCGCTTCCAGAGACAAGAATGCCAACCTCCCTCACATCCCTTGTAAGCACAGAACACCCCTTTGTCCCAGTGTGTCAGCCATTCCTGAAGCACCCACTGAAATCGACTTCTTCCAAAGGAACTTAGCATGAAGAGACTCTCATCCCCACCCTCTGTGCAAGGACACTGGGAAGTGACCTCCGTCTTTTTCTCTAGGCAAAACATCCCTGTCCCTTGTCTTTGGGGCTTATGGGGCCAAGCTCTCAAGGAGCAGAATCAGCGGATTTACACAAAGGCTGGTTTCAGCTTCTGGCACCTGGAGCTCCTCTCCTTGCCCTGTCTGTCCCCAATCTTTTTTTTTTTTTTTTTTTTTTTTATTTATTTTGGGACAGAGAGAGACAGAGCATGAATGGGGGAGGGGCAGAGAGAGAGGGAGACACAGAATCGGAAACAGGCTCCAGGCTCCGAGCCATCAGCCCAGAGCCTGACGCGGGGCTCGAACTCACGGACCGCGAGATCGTGACCTGGCTGAAGTCGGACGCTTAACCGACTGCGCCACCCAGGCGCCCCTGTCTGTCCCCAATCTAATCCGCATCCTCACCACCTGCCTGACTGAGCGACATTAACCAACCTCTCTAAGCCTCAACCACCTCATCTGGAAAATGAGGATATTCGCACATGGCAGGAAGGTGGGAGGACTGGGGTTACCGCAGGCAAGGTGCCCGGCTCGGTGCCCGGCTCTAAGAAAGCTTAATAACTAGGAGAGTCTGTCATTGTCAGGTTCATTATTATATTGTTCATTATTATGTCACCGGCAATGAAGACGGGTTTTGCTGTAATTGTCTGCCTCCGTTGCTGATTCTTCATCTGCGTTTACAGGCCCCAGTTCCTGGAAAGTCTGGACATTCTGAAACCTGAACAGGAAATGTATCAGCCCTCCCCTTTTCCAGAGCCAGTGAGCATGGGAGAGCAAAGCCACCAGCTGTCGCCACGCTCCATGGCCGGGTGGGAGGTGTGATTCCAGGGTGACTGAGTGTCTTCTGTGTGAGGGGAAGATGCTGGGCGGGAGGCGGACAGAGAGAGAGAGAGAGAGAGAGAGAGACAGAGAGAGAGAGAGAGACGGAAAGATTTATCCACAAATAAGTGCGTGAGCTGGACTCAGATCCAGTGGAACTCCAAAGCCCGAGCTCCTGTTCCCTCCCAGGCCCTCTAGCCTGTGTGATCTGCCCTCACAGAATCTGACCTCATGGAGCCTGTCCCCATGGAACCTGCCCTCATGGAGCCTGTCCTCATGGAAACTGCCCCTCATGGAGCCTGCCCTCATGGAGCCTGCAGTCCTGGAAGGTATCATGAAGGGCCAGGCCCGGCCAGGACTCTTTGGGACCAGACTTGGGGAATGTTCCAGAAGCAACCATATATTTGCCATATATTCATTTTTCTAAGTGGTTTCTAAAAGAAACCACTCTCAAATTGGAAGCCAAAGGTCAGGGGTCGGAAGAGAAGAAAGCAGCAACAAAGAGAAGGCTAACAAGAAAGAAAGAAAGCGGGCATAAGGTGGATTCAATTAAATGCGAGCTTTAGTTTTGGTCAAATTGTAAGTTAATTCCTGCCTCCTAGACTATTTAATTAGAGGCAAATCCCACAGGCCGCCTGTTGTTTTAACCGTTTTTCTTCTCTGGTGGAGACCCTGGGACTCTGCCGAGGGAGCACAGAGCAGTCACCCGCGATCGGACTCTCCTGGGGGAAATGAGGGAGAAAATGAATGATAAACATCTTGTCTTCAGACAATCATAAATTTTTCAATACGAGACCCCAAAAGCGTTAGATTTTCATCCTTAATTTGAATGCAGCCCACCCGGTAACGGCACACGCTAATTTACATTCCCCACATGTGCGTTTTATTTTCTTTATGGGGTCAAGAAGAAAAAGGAAGACGGACCTATCCCTCATTCTGTTTGTGTCTGCACAGTGTGACTGCCGAGTTGATGTCCTTTGATTAAATCACAGTCTCCCCTCCCTTTGCTCCTCACCAGGGAGGGACGCGGATCTGGTTCCTGCCGCTGGGCTCGTCCGCACGACGGGACGATGACTGCATCTCTCTCCTGTTGTTCGTTCTCTAGCCGCTTGAGGCCTGAAAGGCAGTTCAGTGAACCGGGACGTCCATGCACAGCCTTAGGAGCTGAAGCCATCCTGTCAGGTATCCCTGGGACCCGGGGACCAGGACCAGTGGCCACAAATTTGGCTCTTGTGCTGCTTCACTTCAGATTAGTAGCATTCTCGAGTCAGCAGTGAGCAGCCACTGACCACCCCAAGTGGGTGGGATAAGCTTGGATTCTAAAGGGCATGGCCCCACAGCATGTTCTGCTTGGTCGTCCTGTCAGGCAGTTTCGCAGGAGCAAGCCTCCTGGTCAGTCCTCACGGCAAGCTGTGCGGCCAGACCGATCGGGCCCTCTGGCCTGGCCCCTCTGGAAGGAGCCGCGCCAGCCCCTGGACCTGGACTCCGGGGCTCTCCCCGCTGCACCACCTTGACCGGCTCCACTCCTGCGTGGACACGATTTGTGCCACATCCTTGCACCGTGCCGTACTATCTTAATAATTTGTGTCACATCCCCACGCCCCCTGTAGTCTGTTCTTCGCTCAGTCTTGTTTCCTTAAATGGACTCAGTTTTACCTCAATTAACTAGTTTATAAGGAAATGTCTTTTTATGATGCTAAATGGGAAAAAGAGTGCCGTTCGTGAGCTAGAGAAGATAACCTTAAAGAGTGCCAGAAAAACAAAACAGGGTCATCAAAATTGAGCTGGTGCCTGTGAGTGTCCCTAGGCCTGGGGTCCACTCTCTACTCCAAAGGGGAGATTAGCCAGCGTGGAGGGGTGCTGAGGACCCACTGGCGCGGGACAGAGGCACCCCCTGACATCGCCGGGTGGAATGGAAGGGAATGGAGAAGGGAGCTGTTTCTCACCAGAGACTCGGGGTTACTGGCAGGGGGCTGGTCTCTCTCAACTCCTAGTGCTGGGATACTGTCCATAGGTCATCATCCTGGCCCTTCCTTTCCCCCTCAGTCACGGCAGCGCGGCCTCAGTCCTTCCCACCATCGGGACCTCCTTGTCATCCGGTTTTGTGGCCTCACCATGGTCGTCATCATACTGCACCTTCTCACGGCATTCGACTCCCCTCTCTCTTCTCATAGAAACCCCTTTCCGGGGTTCTGGCACTGTAGCCCTGCCTTCCAGATTGTTCCTCCCTTTCACCACCCCCCACCCCCAAAACACACACTCTGGGCATTCTTCCCTCTCCCCTTTGTATGTGTGCTGGTGCACCAAAGGATTACGAGCCAATTAGCACTATGGTCACAAGGACCAAGAGACTCACTGACGTCTGTCCTTGGACGTCACCTGCAGGACTGTGCTCCGGGCGGACCAGCTGGGCCAGAGACGGTGGAATTGGTGTCGCTTTGCTGGGATCTGCTTCCCGGTGTGACCGTGTGGCATCGCTGCTCAGACAGTTGGGAAAGCCCCGGCTCACGTCCTGTGCTTTTCAGTGGGGCAGATGGGCAGAAATAAAGCTCCCGAAGGTCTCCCACGAGGGGACATTGGCCCGGTCGCAAAGCCACAGACAAACGCTCCCGCAGGGCAGCGCCCCGACCGTCCCTACGCGCCCTCTCGGCTGCCCACGAGAGACCCTCAATCTGCCTGGTGTGAGGACAGTGGGCCAACAGGTCAGGGCTCAAACCCAGGCCCCCGTGACTCCAAAGGCCTGGCTCTCTCACTGCGGTGGGCACCGATGGACTGGGCACAACGTCCACGTTTTCACACCTATTGAAATGCCACCCCTCTCAGATGAGCTTGTGCTGCTCGGGAGTAGATTAACTCCACCGTTCCTTGTCCAAGGGTTTCTTTTGCGAGGCTCTCCTCGGCCCGTGGGTCTCGGGCTTCCCTCAGAAAAGAGAGGAATAAAGGCCGGGTCTGGAGACACAACTCTTCCCTTTGAAATTGAGACTTTGGAAAAAAAAAAAAACAAAAAAAAAAACAGCCAAGAAAAAAAGATGCCTTTTCCCCTCGGGGGTGAGTGAACCAAGGGCCAGGAGCCCGGTGTGTGGGGTCGGATGGGTCCGGAAGACGCTGTTGTCCACAGGACACTGTGGCACGTACCTTCATGGCCACATCTCCCCTCCGCGCGCCCGCCTTAGCCCGTGACAACGTCGCCTCGGCTTAGCCCGGGTGAGGCAGGCGGGGCCTCTGAGAGGACATAGTGCAGCCCCCAGGACTGTTGGACCTGGTTGTGTGTCCACCTGGCATGTGGAGATGGGAAGGAAACCGTGACGTTGAACGGCCCGATCTACCCTGACTTTAACGAAGCAGCTCTTTGCCACAAAGCGCCGTCGTGGTTACTTGGCTCTGTTTCAATAGATCGTGTCACCCTTTGCTCTCGGAGATGTTACAAAGCTGTTGTGGACAAGGGTCCAGAGCCCAGTTTTACAAGTTCGTTGCTTAGAGGTGCAACCGTGCGTTGGCTCAGCTAATGCTCAAATCTTTGGAGGAGTTGGGAAGAAAAAGATTAAAGTGACTCTAAAACCACAAACTATGTTCAAAATGTATTATGGACTTAAATTTGTGGGGTTTTTTTGTTTTTGTTTTTGTTTTTGCCTCATACAGCTTGAGGGCAGTGGTTTCCAGAAGAGTCTGTTGTTTGTGTTTAAGGCTGCTTTGTAGAAATAGTCCATTTTCAAAGGTCCTGGGGGTCACAAAACAGCGCGGGTCCTGCTTGGGCCCCGGGAGGAGGCTGGTGCTCTGGGTGATGCAGGCAGGGCCAGAGGCAGGATTGGAGCTGCTGGACTCCGGCCTGGGTGGGGACAGGGCCACCAGCGTCAGCCCAGACGCCAAAAAGCCAGAGAGCCCCAGATCCTCACATACGTCTCGCCCGCCTCCCTAACTTCCAGTTGGAGAAACAGAGTCCTAGGGGTTTATCCACCTTTGTCCTGTTTCCTCCTAAAGAGTTGGCACTTCAGCGTGACCTTTTAGACACAGACGTCACCCACTGCCTGGACCTTTTGAGTCTCCAGGGACTTCTGAGTTCCAGGTGGTGCTGAGCGTGGAACAGTATTGTGAGGCTTGACGACGGCAGGAGGTCTCCGATTTCTGTTGTTGGTGGCAAGACCTTGTGCTTTTCAAACTTCTCATCCTCTGTGTTCAGTGGGTGGTGAGACAACTGTCACCCATCCTCCTGGGAATACGTCTGGTTTAAGCACAGAGGCTAAGCCCTTCCAAGCCAGGTGCCATCCTCTATAGTTTCTCTCTTTGCCCTTGTGGTAAGCATACGCAATACATAATCTGGATTGAATCAAAAGTCCTGGACCCAGTGTTCCGGCCTCAGACATCTGTGCCTGGGGGGAGAAATGTAAGAAAAGCAGCCAAGTGCCTGGGATAAAGGTGCTCATTGCAAACTTGCCATTTTAGCCTTAATGAGAAAATTCATACACGCGAGGGCAGCACGAATCCCTTCAAGCCTGCGTCACGTAGCCCAAGTTCTGCCAAGTTCAGGCCTCACACTCGGCTCAGAGGATCTTTAGCACCCATTTCCAGCCACACGTGGACCCCAGAAGGATCAGCTTCCTCCTGACGCTTGAATTTCAGTCCAGCCTCCGACATCAACTTGGTTTGGAATTCAAAACAAGTTCCGTCCTTAGAATGAAGATTGGAAAACTGTCCGTGTAGAGAGAGTCCAAGAGTTCACTGAGTCCAGAAACTTCTACCAGAACAACTGTGGAATGTTCAAAGGCTCAGCACTGGGCTGGGAGTCAGCACACCTGAGTTCTAGGTCTGCCTCCCACCTGTAGAGGTTTGCTAAGGCTGCTCCAAACAACTGGCACAAATCAAGAGGCTAGCATAACCTCAATGGGTTGTCTCGCAATTCTGGATGCTACAGTCCAATATGACGATGTTGGCAAGATTGGTTACTTCCACGGACTGTGAGAGATTTTCCCCAAGATTTGGGTAGTTTGCTGCAATCTTTGGCCAATCCTTGGCTAGAATCTTTGGCTTAGTGAAGCATCACCCCAATCTCTGCCTTCACACTTACATGGTGTTCTCTCTGTGTGCACGTTTGTGTTCAAATTTCCCCTTTTAATAAGAACACCAGCCATGTTGGATTAGGGCCCAACTTAACAACCTCATCTTCACTTAACCAATTGTATCTACAATGACCCTGTTTCCAAATAAGGTCATGTTCTGTGGAAATGGGAGGAGGGGTGGTTAGGAATTCAATGTATGAGTTTGGGGGGTGAGGGGACACAAGTCAACCCATAACACCACCCTACATTTTGGACCTTGGGTGAGTGGGTGAATACTTCTGAACCTTATTTTCTCCATCTGTGACGTTGTTAATCTTTAAGAGTCTTTTCAGATTTAAGCTCAGAGATTCTAAACGCTTCTCAAGTATGACGGTCTATTTAATTTCCTTTCTTAACAGTTTTCGAGCAATTCTTTTCATTGAATGCCATTTTTTTATAACACTTTATCTAGGCTTTAAGAAACGTGTCACTTTTTGCCTTTGACCATAGTTATTTGCATGGTGGTATTAAATATTTTTAATGATCCATATGTTAGGGCCCCAACCAAGGAAATGGCCACTAGTCGTTATAGCTACGTTGGGACTTGCTGGAGTGTACTGGTGTGTACTGGCCGAATCCTAGCCCTGGCCCTTTCAACATGTGCCTTAACTCTCCTTTTCGATGTAATATTCTTCTTCCAATTTTTTTCTGATATTAAGATAAACATGTAATCATTATTGAAAATTATAAGGAATACAATGGATCAAACCTAAAATACCTCTCCTTAGTGATACACTTTAGTATTGAAGCGGGTTTTTGTGTGCATTCTCTGTTTTTCACATTTCATCCTAGGTATTGTCCTGTACACTAAATATTTGTTGAAACATGACTTTTATTTTTGCAAAATATTCTATTCTATGGATGTGCTACTTCCATTTTTAAATGTTATAAATCACCCTGTCTCTGACATAATGTTAAGTTACGATAATATTTAATCTTTGTGCATGTCCTAATTGCTTCCTTAGGTGAAGCTCTTTAGTGTGGAATTACTGAAGCAAAGCTGATACATATTTTAAATGTGCTTTGTAAAACTGCCCTCCAGAACAGTGGTGACTGGATCCTGTCACCAGCGGCATCTGAAATGACCTTCGTTTCCTATAGGGATGTTCATTCTTTTCTTACTGATCTCCAAGAGCTCTTGTTATACTTAAGATGTTAGATCTCCTTCTATCAAACATATTGAGAATATAGACTCGAAACTTCTTAAAGTCAAGGTCTGTGCCTTGACTTTACATTGAGATTTTACACATGAGATTACATGTGAATCTCTCATAATAACGAGTTTCGTGACTTGTGCACAGTAACATGCAATCAATATCCAAAGAACATACAGGAATGATATCTGCCATTATGAAGCATCTACTATAGGCAAAGCAATATAAATAAATACAAAATCCAAAATGAAACAAATGCTACAAAGGAGGCAGCATATAACCACTGTAGGATCAAACAGGAGCATGTGATCAATTCCAATCAGAAGAACTGGGAGGTCCAATTTCATTTAGGTCTTGAGTGTGATTTCTTAACCAGAGAAGACACTCTAGGCTGAAGGATCAGCATAAATACAGCACAAGGCATGAAAATGGCTCGTATGTTTGAGAAAGAGAGGTATTTACTGACTCCCAATGCTAAGAGGGCCCTGAAGGCTATAGAGCTTTACATGGACAATAGGGCCAAGTGGAAAACCTGTGACTTTGACTTATGCTTAGGCAAAATGGTGCCAGTAGCTGTGTGAATGAAAGACAGGAGAAGAGAGAGACTGTTAACTTGCTTTAAAAGAAGATTTGTGGTACTCCAGCTAAGATGGTGACACAGAAGACTCCCGAATTTCCCTCCTCCCATGGACGCACCAAATTTATAGCTACACACAGAGCAATTCCCTCTGAGAGAGATCCACAAACTAGTTGAGTGACTCCTACCCTATTGGACAACTGAGAAAATACCCACATTAAAAGGAGTAGAAAGGGCTGAGACCCACCTCTGGCACAGTACCATTCAATTGAGAGGGTATTCCTAACTCCCAGATTCTCCCTGAGGATCAAAGGGTTTGACCCATACATCTAGTGATCCAACTTTTAAGGCTTCCACCTGAGGGATGGGCCCCTAAGTCACCTAGCTCTTAAAGCCAATGGGGCTTTCATTCTTGAGTCCCATAAGAATATAGTAAACAAATAGTTGTTAATGGGCACCTGAACACTCACTGTAGCTATCACCCCAGGGCTCAGTGCAGAGGGAGTAGACAAATATGCCCATTTCCCAGTCTTTCCTTGGAAGGGGTTTGACTGTATACTTTATAAGCTGCTATTGAGAGTCCAGCTTCTAATCACCTTGTCTCTAGGTGATGACTATGATCCTCCCCTTTGGGGACACTGACAAGTCTTGGCACACTCTTAACTACTAGAAGTAACTAGAAACAATATCAGCAGCTTGAACAATCACAAAATTTGATAGGCAACCAGGAGCTCAAGCCAAGCTGATTGATGAGGTTCTCTCATGTGAGACCAGTCTGTCAAGACCAGGAGAGGTGGCTGTTTTATCTACTGCACAGAAACAAACACAGAGAGTCAAGGAAAATGAAAAAAAAAAAAACAAAAAACAAAAAACAGAGGAATGTGTTCCAAAAAAAGAACATGATAAATGTCCAGCAACTGATCTTAATGAAATGAAGTGATCAGCCTCCAAGATAAGGTAGTGGAACTCATCTAAAGGGAAAAGAGAAAAAAAAAATGGAAAGAATAAAGATTCCTTAAGGTATCATGTGGCATCATGAAAAAGATAAATATATGTATTATAGAGGAAAGAAAAAAGATATAGAAAGGGACAGACAGCTTATTTAAAGAAATAATGGCTGAAAACTTCCCTACTCTGGGGGAAGAAACAGACATCCAGATTCAGGAAGTCTAGAGAGTTCTGAATAAGAAGAATTCAGAGAGCCATACTGGGGTACCTGGGTGGCTCAGTTAGTTGAGCGTCCAACTTTGGCTCAGGTTATGATCTCACACTCGGTGAGTTCAAGCCCTGCATCAGGCTCTGTGCTGACAGCTTAGACCCTAAAGCCTGCTTCGGATTCTATGTCTCCCTCTCTCTCTGCCCCTCCCCCACTCATGCTCTGTCTCTCTGTCAAAAATAAATAAATCAACTTAAACAAACAAACAAAACTTAGGGTAGGTAGCAAAAGCAGGTCAAAGAGGGAAGTTTATAATAGTAAACACATTAAGAAAAAAAAAGAAATCTTAATGAAACTAACTTTATACCTCAAGGAACCAGAAAAAAAAGAATAAACCAAGCCCAATTTAGTAAGATGAAGGAAATAACAGAGTGGAAATAAATGAAATAGAGATCAGAAAGACAATAGAAGAGGTCAATGAAATTAAGAGCTGATGTTTTGAAAAGATAAACAACATTCATAAGACTTTAACTAGACTCAGAAAAATAGAGAGAAGAAAAATCAAATCAGAAATGAAAGAGAATACATTGCAAACGATAAACAGAAATGCTAAGTACAAAAGAAACTACTATGAACAATTGTTTGCCAACAAATTAGAGAACTTAGAAGAAATGGTTAAATTCCTAGAAACAACCTACCAAGACTGAATCATGAAGACTGAATATGTGAATAGACCAATTATTGCTAAGGAGACTGAATCAGTAATCAAAACCTGCCAACAATGTCCCGGACCAGATATTCGCTAGTAAATTCTACCAAACTTGTAAAGAAGAATTATTACCAATCCTTTTCTAATGCTTCCAAAAAACTGAAGAGGAGGAAACACATCCAAACTCACTTAACAAGGCCAGCATTACCCTGATACCCAAACCAGAGAAGGACACTACAAGAAAAGAAAATTATAGGCCAATACCATTGATGAACATAGAAGCAAAAATCTTCAACAAAATATAAGCAAACCAAATTCAACAGTGCTTTAAAAGGATTAAGCACCATGGTCAAATGGGATTTATTCTTGGGATGCAAAGATGATTCAACATTCACAAATCAATGAATTTGACAAACCACATTAACAAAAAGAAGGATTAAAATCATATGATCAAATCAATAGGTGCAGAAAAAGCTTTTGACAGAACTCAATATTCTTTCATAATAAAAGTTCCCAACAAATTAAGAATAGAAGGAACATACCTCAACATAACAGGCCCACACTAACATCATACTCAAGGGTGAAAAGCTGAAAGCTTTTCCTCTAAGATCAGGAACAAGACAAGGATGCTGAATTCTTGCCACGCTTCTTCAACATAGTATGAAAGTCCTGGCCAGAGCAATTAGGCAAAAAAAAAAAAAGAAATAAAAGTAATCCAAATTGGAAAGGAAGAAATAAAATTGTTTGCAGAGGACATGATATTATATATAGAAAACCCTAAAAACTCTACCAAAAAACCTGTTAGAATTAAATCAGTAAAGTTACAGTATAAAAATAACAATATAGAAAAATAAGTTGCATTTCTATATATTAATAACATACCATCAGACAGAAATTAATAAAAGAATTCCATTTACAATTGCATCAAAAGAATAAAATACCTAGGAATAAATTTAACCAAAGAGCTGAAAGATCTGTACAATGAAAACCAAAAAATGTTGACCAAAGAAATTGAAGAAGACACAAATAGGTAAAAAGATAATCTGTGTTCATTGATTGGAAGAATTAATATTGTTAAAATATTGACAGTACACAATATGATCTACAGATTCTGTACTATCCCTATCAAAAGTTTCATAGCATTTTTCATAGAAATATATGAAACAACCCTAAAATTCCTTTGAAACCACCAAAGACCCCAAATAGCCAAAGAAATCTTGAAAGGAAGAATGGAGTGGGAGGCATCATGCTTCCTGATTTCAAACAATATTATAAATCTACAGCAATCAAAACAGTATGATATCAGCATAAAAACAGACATGTAAATCAGTAGAACAGAATAGAAAGCCCCATAATAAACTCATGTATATATGAGTGGTCAATTTTCAACAATGGAGCCAAAAATATACAATGGGGAAAGGATTGTCTGGTGTTAGGAAACTGGGTATCCACAAGCATAAGAATGGAACTGTATATGTCTTACACCATATACAAAAATCAATTCAAAACGGATTAATGATTTGTCAGTTTTTTATTTTAGAGAGAGAGAGTGCAAGTTGGGGAGAGGGGCAGAGGGAAAGAGAGAATCTCAAGCAGGCTCCACGTTCAGTGTAGAGCCCAATGTAGGGCTCGATCCCACCACCCTGGGATCACAACCTGAGCCACAATCGGGAGCTGGACGTTCAACTGACTGAGACACCCAAACACCCCAGATTAATGATTTGAATATAAGACTTGAAACTATAAAACTCCCAGAAGAAAACATAGGGTTTGAGTTCCTTGACATTGGTCTTGGCAATGATATTTTGAATTTGACACCAAAAGCAAAGGTAACAAGAGCAAAAATAAACAAGCGTGACTACATCAAGCTAAAATGCTTCCGCATAGCTAAGGAAATCATCAATAACTGGAAACAGTAATCTACAGAACGGGGGAAACTATTTACAAACCATATATTTAATAAAGGTTAAATATCCAAAAATATACAATGAGCTCAAGTTACTCAATAGCAAAAATCAAAAACCCCAACTGAAAAACGGGCAGAGGATCTGAAGAGACACTTTTCCAGAGAAGACATACAGATGGCCAACAGGCGCATGAAAGAAAATAATATGTACGTATGATAGTTAATGACATTGAGCCATGAGAAAGAAAGAAGTCCTGCTATTTGTGACATCGCAGATGAACATGGAGGGCATTGTGCTAAGTGAAATAAAGCAGACAGGGAAAGACAAACACTACATAGTATCACCTAGATGGATAATCAGGAAAAAACAAAAACCATTAAACTCATAGAAACAAAGACTAGAATGGTGGTTGCTAAGGCGGGGAATAGGGGAAGACTGGTTAAAGGGTATACGTTTTCAGCGACAAGATCAATACAGTCAGAGAATCTAACGTAGAACGTGGTGACTACGGTTGATACTGCTGTACTGTGTAGGTGAAATTTGCTAAGAAAGTAGAACGTTAAGTGTTCTTACCAAAAACAAAAAAAATACGTGAGGTGATAGATGTGTTAATTAACCGGTCAGGGGGAATCCCCTCGCAATGTATATGTATGGATATCAAATCATCATGTCGTGTGCTTTAGATAAATACGTTTATCTGTCAATTACACCTCAATAAAGCTGAAAAAAAAGTGTCAAGAAGCCTTTGTGACATCCGAAGCTTGCCTCCGGTACCACATCCCTGCTGCCATAGTTCACAAGCCCTGTGCTTCTCGGGGGGAGCTTACGGCGGTTCTAGCACTATTGTTCCCCAGCTCAAACCTAAAGATGGATTTCCTGTGGAAGGAGCTAATAAGACCTCTGTGGATTTGCAATCCAATCTCCAAAGCCCATCTCAAACATCATCTCCTTTTTTGCCTTTTTAAAAAGTAGTTTCACTGACACTGAAATCACAATACAATCCTTCTGGCTGAAATATATAATTGAGTCTCTTCTAGCATGTTCAGAGTTGGGCAACCATCACCACAATCGATTTTTTTAAATGTTTATTTATTTTTGATACAGGATAACATGTCGGTGGGGGCGGGGGCGGGGGCACGGAACAAAGGATCCTAAACAGCCTCCCCGTGCCGATAGCAGTGAGCCTGACGTGGGGCTCAAACTCATGAACCACGAGATCATGTGATCCATGAGATCATGACCCTAGTCGAAGTCGAATGCTCAACCGACTGAGCGACCCAGGCCCCCCGTTCATGATCAGTTCATGAACACTTGCATTACAGCCTGGAAGGAATCGGGCCCCTAGCCATCGGCCCTCTCCAACCTCCCCATCTCTCCTGGTCCTAGGCAACCACTCGCTCTACTCTCTGTCTCTAAGGATTTGGCTGTTTTAGACCTTTCACACAAATGGATGGCACAGGATGTGGTCTTTCGTGACTGGTTTCTTTCACTTAGCATAATGTTTCCAAGGCTCATCCCTGTGTAATGTGTGTCAGTACCTCATTCCTATTGCTGGCTGAGTAATATTCTGTCGTGCAGCTCCACCACATTTTGCTGATCCATCCATCAGTGGACGGACCTCGGGGGTTGTTTGCACTTTGGGGCCATTATGAATAATGCTGCTGTGAACATGCAAAACCTCATCTCCTGTGAGGTTTTGTTTTCCCCTTCAACCAAACGCGGTTCTCCATTTTATGTGACCCCCACAGCTCGGCCACTCTCCCTCGATGCTTAGCACCTCCAAACGCACACCACAGTTATTCACGGGCTCCTCGTAAACCCCTGCTGGAGGCTCAGTCCCAGGAGAGAGTTCACTCCTCTTGTCTCTTAGCTTATTTTCCGCCTCTTGTCCACTTAGCTTGGTGGCTGGGGAATAGCGGACGATCCTCTGTCGGGGCTGTAGGAGGGCAGCCTTGTCTCTCCACCTTTGTCTTTGAGACAGGCAAGTTGAAATGTCTATATGGAAAAAAAAACCCAAGTGGGCCCTGTTGCAAGTAACCCTATTGATTTTTTTTTCAAGTTCTTTCCACATTCCAGAAAAAGAGAATCATCCAAATGAAAACCAATGCCATCTGCTGTAAAATAACAATATTAAAAGAATAGGCAAACGTGGTTTTACCTGCCTTCCTGATGAATTGGGTCAAAACGCCGTGGAGTTAAAAGTAGTTGTTCTATTATTAGTGACACAGTTCATAATACTCAGAAAAACACTGTTTTTAGGCTTAATCAAACTTTTAATGAGAACTTTCAATGTTTAGACTCCAAAGAAAACCGTTTTTGGGGGGGATATGATGTAATTGAAATGACTAAGGTGTGAATTATGAATTTTAAACAAGGGCACTTCTGTCCTGGCTCCAGAATATGCATAGGTCCAGAAAAAATGTGTTTTGATGGATTTCAGATTTTTCTGTAATTACCCTTACTCCAACCCCCCAGTGACACTTGCCCAAAGTGGCTCTTCATGTCTCTCTCTCCTCTGCCCCCCTTCAAAGGGGTTGAGAAATATAGTCACAATAAGATATAACTTGACACTCAAGTCCAATGTGTAACCACCCTAGGGAGCTGGCCTTTTTTATAGGTTTAGGATCCCTTGTCACTAGAAAGCCCCCGTCCCATGTAGTCTCAGGTGTCCTTTCTTTGCCAGGAACCACCTTATCCCCCTCCTTCCTTTATGTTGTGTCTTCATCTGAATCTCCTTCTGCCCCCGCCCCTCCCTGAGTGTCACGGACAGGGGACAGGGAAGTAGATCTGGGGTCACAGGGTTTACATGTGGATCTGCCATTTTCCAGCCATGTGATTCTGAGCCAGCTGAACCTCTCTGGGCTTTAGCTGCAAACTGGGATAACAATGCACCTTGTCCGATCATGGGTTAGACCTGGCAGTGGGTGCAGGGGCCGAGCACAAGAGAGGCAGGCACGCTGTGCATTCCCTCTTTCTGTATTTCTAAGAGACAGGTAATTACCCTGTCATCTGAGTTTCTAGGGAACATTTAGTTTATACCCTCTTGCGTTCTCGACGATTGTCCCTGCGGGCAGAAACCCCTCCTGTTCTGACTACCTGTCTCCCCCAGCCCCCAGCCTGAGCACCCTGAAGATATAGAGAGGGACCTTTTGCAGACTGGATGACAGATGACTCTCTTTTCCTCTGTCCCGGGGAGGGGAACCACTGCTTAATGTCACCAAACGTGAAGAGTATTGGTACGGAATGACCAAAGCCACCACCTGAATCAATTATTTTCACAGGACCTAGTGTGTACACATTCTTTCCACCCTCCTTTTATAGCCAGGAGGGGGAAAATTCCCTAATTCATCTGTGTGCCATTTCGTGCCGCTTCGAAGAGAATGAAAATGATAAACGTGCTGCGGTTCCTGCGGAATAAATAGTTCTTGTAAAGCCAAACTAAGTAAGGTGATTTGCAATATGGATTTTTCCCTCCGAGTTATTAGAATATGTTCAGTCAGCACATTCGGCCTCTGTCTCCAGCGATACATTAAATTAACGGCACTCACCTCCACCCCAATCTCAGGGTGTGGGTGGCGCCTTGCGTTTGTCTTGGCAGGTCGGGCTGCGGGCAGCAGGGGACAAGGAGAGCAGGTTCTGGATGTGTGTGGTCGCAGAGATGCTCACTGGCTTACTGCTCCCTTGAGGACATAGCCACCGGGAGCTCTGGAAGCCACTGGAAGGTGGGCATCCAGGGGCCACGGTGCCTCCCTCCAGCCTGCATCTCATGTGGATGCTATTCCCATGGCATCCCCACAGTGCCTTGCACACAGTAGGTGCGCTTGTCTGACCCCCTCTTCCCAGCAGGTCTCGCCCCAGAGGAACCAAGTGACAGTGTGAGAACCCTTACAGGACCCGGCCAAGCTTCCAGAAACGTCCACACACTAGAGTCGGGCTGGGCACCTAAAGCGTTGGGGGAGGGAGCCAAGTACAGTTTGCAAATGTTTAAACAAGAAAACCTGATGTAATAGTTCTGCTTAACTCTAAAGTAAGTCCCTCTACAGCTAATTATGGGATGTCTAAGATAAAGAGCTCACATGCCAAGGCAGGGGGAGGGGCAGCAAGGACATGGGTGTCTGCTCTCCTGCGTCTCTGAGTGGGGTGCCTTTGGGCTCTGATCACACCGTGTTGATTCACTTAGCTCCTTCCACCTTCTAGCATGACTGTATTCTGTGACAAATTGCTGGTTCCGCGGGCCAGTCATGCGCTTTCCTTTGCTTTTGCTAAAATGAGACAACAGTACATACACAGTGTCACACGTCCTACTGCGAAAAGCAACGCCTCCAGATCTGAAGCATCTCATTTAATAAACGAGTCAGGGAGCTCACCTTGTACCTCCTGGGCCCACGTGGGTTTTGCTATATTCCTGTCCTCAGGATCCAAGGACACGAGGCCTCCCTGTAAGCAAGGGTATTTTTGTGTCTTTGGATGCCGTGCCATGCGATCTTTTCCCCCTTGTACCGTGTCCTCCGTTATCACAGCTATTGGGTCAACACCCCAGAGCCTTCCAACCTCTTCGTCAATAATATACAAGGGCGTAATCCAGAATCTTTACCTCATTTACAGAAGTCTACCATTTATTTTATTTTATTTTTTTCATCTAAGCTCATTTACTTATTTTGGGGGGGGCGGAGAACATGCTTGTGTGAGAGTGGGAGAGGGGCAGGGAGAGAGAGGGGCAGGGAGAGAGAGGGGCAGGGAGAGAGAATCCCAGGCAAGCTCTGCCCTGTCAGCACAGAGTCCAAGTCGGGGCTCGAACCCATGAACCGTGAGATCATGACCTGAGCGGAAACCAAGAGTTGGACGCTCAGCTGGCTGAGCCACCCAGGTGCCCCTAAAAATCTACCATTTATATCCAAACTTTAGGAAGCCTTTTTCACACCATGAGGACTGGTTCCAAGTGTCCTTGCCGGGAAGCGAATCCTTAGTCGTGAGTGAAACCCCCAATTCAATAAATTCTCACCTTTTCAAGCTACTAATTCCACCCACTACAGCTGAGAATCTTCTTAAATGCTGCCCCAGAGGCCCTGGGCCCCTCACAGTGTACCTTGAGTCGCTAACCGGCTGTCCTGAGCCTATCAGGTAACGACACCGGCCAGCTCTGCGGCCCTCACCATTACCACTGCCTCCACAGTGATCAGATGCCACAGCCGCCCATGCACCCCAGTCCTTCCCTTCTCGCCGCGCTTCATCCAATCACAGGCAACAATCTAAGTTAAGACGCTGCCGCACATCAGATGTTATCACCACCCACTTGCTGCACGGCCGCCACTACTGGTGGCTGGTACGCCTTTCCTGCAGGCATAGGAGACGCCCAGAGAGGGGCCTACTCGAGAGGTAGGTGACACTGTAGGAGCCTGAGGCAAGGTATGGTTACGTTGCACCCATCCAAGCCAACCGGCCTCCACGGAACCGGTCTTTGCAGCAGGGGCTGGATCACAAGGTCAGGGGGCAAGATGATTTGAAGTGATGCTTGAAGGTGTCTCAGATGGCTTCCTGTGCTAATGGGGAAATAGGTGATCACAGACAACATAACGCGTTTGATTTAAGAATATCTTTACCATTTCATTTCTATAACATCTACCTTTAAAAAAAAATTTTTTAACGTTTATTTATCTTTGAAAGAGAGAGAGAGAGAGAAGGAATGTCAGCAGGGGAGGGGCAGTGAGAGATGGAGACACAGAATGTGGAGCAGGCTCCAGGCTCTGAGCTGTCAGCACAGAGCCCGACGCGGGGCTCGAACTCAAGAACTGCGAGATCGTGACCTGAGCCGAAGTCGGTCGCTCAACTGACTGAGCCACCCAGGTGCCCCAATATCTACCTCTTAAATTCCATTTAGCTCAGGTTAATGTTGACATCGAATTCCTCAAGCACACTTAGATAGCCAGGGGTGGGAGCAAGGAGGGAAACCCACCCTGCACAGAAAATCCACAGGTGACTCGTTTGTTTAAAAAAAAAAAAAAAAGGCACTGTTCTAGGCACTAGGATTACAGCAGTGAACAAAACAAAACAAAAGTCTCTCAGGGAGCACACGATATGGGAGGGGGGGGGTCAGTGAATAAGGCAGGAAGAGGGTAGGGAGTGCAGGTGGGAGGGGCTGCTGTTTTAAGCAGGGTGCTCAGAGAGGACCTCCCGACCAGGCGAAGTGTGAGTTGAGACCCAGAGGACGGGGACGAGTGGACATCCGGACACAGCATAACAAGGAGGAGAAACAGCCGAGGCAGAGGCATGGTTGGAGCGGTGGGGATGTGTCTGCCTGCTGAGCAGGGTGGCCAGCGGGCTGGTGGGGAGCAGGGGAGGGGGCCGGAGGGCCGGAGGGATCCTCCTGCTTCTACCTGCAGAGCAAGGAGGGAAGGCACTGAGGGGAGGTGATTGGAGCAGAGAAGGAGATGCTCTGACTGTATCGGAATTGCGTACCAGCTCACACATCCATGGGAATGTATCCTGGCCTCAACGTGGCTCACTGGGATAGTCTCAGGAATGCCATCCTGCAGACGTGACAGTCTAAGCAGAGCTGCAGAGAACGCAACATTGAAGGTCACTGTCTGGGCACTTAGACGATGGCAGGACTTCGGTCATAGACGAGACAGGGCTGAGGGCAGAGAGAAACTTCCAAACTGCAGAGATGGTCCTCGTCGAGGGATCCAGGCACCCCGAAGTGCACACCGGGGGCTCTCCGGCAGCACGTGGTGCAGGGCTCGCACACGGGGACCCCTGTCCTCCTGGGCAGTAGGCGCCTCTGTCTTCCACTGCTCTGCATGGTGTGTCTAGCACGGAGTTTGAACTCGTAAACCACGCCATTGACAAGTATGGCAATAAAACTTCACTGTCCCTGATGGCGGTCGTCTGTTTTTCTAACCTTTGGCTTCCCCTTTCCTGGTACTTTTATACATCTGGTTCTGGTAAAATAAAAAGATTCACTCGGTTTACAACTGTACTTCCTGTTCAGGCCTGGGTTTCAGGTGGACGTGATGGGGTGCTCCTCCTGGAGACAAGCCCCTCCAGGTAGGACAGTGTCACAGGCATCCCCAGGGCTATCAGAGGCAGCCCCCCCACCCTGCCCGGGGCCCACCAGAGTGCCCTCTGGAAGTCACCATCTGGGAAGGGACTTTCCTGAGGCCACCCTGGTGTATTCCCCAGCTTTACCAGGCCCCCAGATGGGACTCAGTGCTGAGAGCTTTTCCATAGGACAATGATATCTCCTAAGAGTGTGGGTCCTTGGTCCTGGGTGGGTTTTACTTACCATTTCCTGTCCTCTACCATGTTTGCTTGTGCTCAAGCAAGATGCCAAGTCTTCGGGATGTGGGTAGCCTCTTTGCAAATGCTCCACAAAGTCTGTGTGTAGGAAAGGAAGATGACAGATGACAGAAGAACAAGGGCCACTTTGAGGCCCACAGTGAAAGCTGCTCCATGGGGCAGGGAGAGGAAGAGACCAGTAGAACGAAGGTCCTTGTCGCCTAATGAGGGGCCTGAGATCAGGCCCTCAAGCTGTGAGTGAGCACACCTTTTTCCTCCTGACCCCATGAGGAAGGCAGGGCAAAGCTAAGCCATCCCCTGGGCCAGGCCTCAGGGGCTGTTCTTCAAGTCTCACTGTGCAACCGGCAATTTCACGGCCAACGGACACCAGCCGTGTGTCCAAGAAGAGCCCGGAGGCACAACTACGGAGCACAACCCCATGACCAAATACTCGCCCGGACGCAGCAAGCCTCACTGTGAGCGGTGCTCTGGGCAAGGGCGTTCTCATTTGCCCTGGTACTCTCCCAAAATGAAAAGCCATATTCTATTATCCCCACTTTATGGAAGGAGAAACGACCTCAGAAACATAATTCGCTCAAGTTTCCAAGGATGCTCATGAATCCAGATCCATAGGACTTCGGGGATGTAAACAGACAACAGACACAGATACACAAACACCCACACACACATACGTACCCCAAACTATACACACACACACTCCCCTCCACACATTAACACACACACACACACACACATATATATATACTCCCCACATGCATGCACACACACACACACACACACACACATCCCGATACGCAGGTCCAAAAACACGACAGAAAAGAAAAAAAGATGAAAGTATTCAGACTTACAAGTGCTCAAAGAAGTACAGATTTAAAGAAGACACGAGGGGCGCCTGGGTGGCTCAGTCGGTTGAGCATCCCACTCCAGCTCAGGTCACGATCTCACGGATTGTGAGTTCGAGCCCCGTGTCGGGCTCTGTGCTGACAGCCCGGAGCCTGGAGCTTATGCTTCAGATTCTGTGTCTCCCTCTCTCTCTGCCCCTCCCCCACTCACGCTCCATCTCTCTGTCTTTCAAAAATAAATAAACAATAAAAAAATTAAAAAAAAAAGATATGAAACGGGCCCCATCCAACAAAACACTACTCTGATGGCGGAGTCGGACTGCCCAGGTGCTGGCCTGCTAGGTGACAGTGGTGGGGTGGGGGTGGGGGGGGGGTTGGGAGGTGTGGTGGGGGGTGGAGGGGGCGGAGTGGCATGCGGGTAGTTAGTTAACCTCTGTGTCGCCTCCAGCTCCTCCATGATATGGGGATAGTGACACCTCCCTCAGAGTGGTGGTGTGAGAATTTATTAAGTAAAAATATGTGCAGGGCTTAGAACCGTGCCTGCCACATCAGGGGAAGCACACACGTTCAGCTGTTGTTATTACTGTTACTGCTGCTGTGGCCAAGGGTGCTACGGAAGGAGCCCTTTCGTTGCTATTGGTGAGAACGCCTTTGTGGAAGGTGATCCGGCCAAAATCCTCAAAAACCATCCCACCAGTACCATGAGCCACTACTTCCTTTATCCTGAGGACATGAGAGAGGCTCTCACAGACTTATGGGTAAGGGTGTTCACTGCAGCATTATTAACAGACAAACAAGGACAAATGGAAACAACCTGAAGTTTCTGCACCAGGAGGTTGGTCATGGGGCCATCTTGAAGCCATCCTGTGCTCCTCCCTCACATCCAGGGTTGTCTTCCACCTCCTCCCTGAGGAATCTGACCACTTCCAGCTTTCATCCCTCAGGGCTCTGCTTCAGCATGACTTCCTCAAAGAAGCCTCACCACCACCACCTCCGCCCTGCCCACCCCTGCCCATCACCCCCCATACCTCTCAGGTGCCCTCTCTCACATGCTAACGTGAAGCTCTACCCTTTTCCGCTGAGCTCATCAGCTCTGTAATGACCAGCTCCCTACCTCTGCCTCTCCCACCAGATTGTGAATCCCCCGAGGGCCAGATGTGACTGTCTCCTTTGCTACTGTGCCCCCAGAGCCTACAACAGTACCTGGTACACACGATGTTTCCTGACTGAGGAATGAGGGAAGAAGGAATGTGATTCAATCTTAAAGCCATATTCTTAGGGCGCCTGGCTGGCTCAGCTGGTTAAGCTTCGGCAGGTCATGATCTCACAGTGTGTGGGTTCGAGCCCCACGTCAGGCTCTGTGCTGACAGCTCGGAGCCTGGAGCCCGCTTTGGATTCTGTGTCTCCCACTCTCTCTGCCCCTCCCCTGCTCAGGCTGTGTGTCTCTCTGTCTTTCAGATATGAATAAACATTAAAAAACTTTTTAAAGCCATATTCTCAATGAATCCGTAAATGAGAAAAAAGTCTATAGAACTCTATATATCACATGACATTAACATTATTACACATAAACAGATGTATAAAAATCCAAGCACTAAATTCTTAGCTGTGGTTATTCTCAGTCACTTTAATTGTTTTCTTTATATTTGCATTTATTTTCCATATACCTTACAATAAACATCTTTTTCCTTTATAGTGGTGAAAACATCGGATAAGATAGATGGATACAGCAAAGGATCCAGAACTTTTGGAATAAAACATTATTTGCGTCCAGGATCGGAATGGCTGAGACATCCTGGGAAATACCCATATTTGAACTTGCCCACAGTGAATGTCTATCATATGTCTATCATATGTCTATCATATGTCATTTCCAGATCAGTTCCGCACAGTCACAAGTGATTCCTCTAATAACGGGCTCCTTCCTTTCTCTCGGGGACACATGAGGCCACGTACAGCAGAGATGACAGGTAGTGGTTTCAGTAAGATGATATAATTTTTTTCTTCTTCTTCCTAACAGAAAAAGTCCAGGTAAAGGAGTCTTTTTTTTTTTTTTTCTGAGTCACCATACTCACACATTCAGTCATGTCACAGAGAACTTTCTTCTGTGTCCCCATGGGTGTGGCTTTTACTGATTGTAGTAACTATGGAAAGGTGCCAACGTGATAGCCACCACATGGGGACATCAGAGTGCCCCGAGGCCAGACCTCCTTAGGTCTGGGAATCCAAGCAAGCCCAGGGCACCGGCACACAGATAGATAGCCCTTGGATGGACCCAGGGAGGATGTGACTCCGTGGCAGTGGTGTCTGTAGAATTGGGGACAGTGGTTTCAAGTCTTGGTCTGGACCCTGGATTTCTTCTATTGCCTGATTTCTCAGCACCTTAGTTTTCCCATAGGTTACGTTGGAATGTTGATGCACTTCTCTGAGACAGTTTTAAGGAGTTGTGGAATTTACAGCACTGCCATTGGGATGCATCCTCCTGACCTTCTGCCCACAGGGCTCTGTGAAGCAGATCAGCATATGAGGAACAGAGTGGAAAGAAGTAGGGATGTTCAGCCTGGGGAGGAGTAGAAAAAGTACAGAATGGTGGAACTTAAAAAAAACCGTTACATGCATGAAGGACAAATTTGTCCCATGTGGCTTCCAGGGGGAGAACCAGAGCCAGCGGCTAAAGTTCTAGAAAGCCAGGTTTCTGCTTCACTTAAAAAAGAACCTTCTAAGAAAAAAAAGGCGCCCCAAAAGACTGCCTTGTAAGGCAATACTGAGTCACCCGTCACTGTGAATATTTCAGGGCTGCTGAGTGACAGCTCATAGGGCAGTTTGGGTAGAGGGGATTTCTGAGTTAAGTTGAAGGCCAGACAGATAAGCTCTCATATCACTCCCGATTCCAAGAACCTGTGTTTCTGCCACTTGGCCTTTCTGCTTTTGGAGCTGTTTGAACATGATTTACAATTCATCCTTAACACCACTTCATCGAAGTCCAGCCAGAGCTGCAACTGCCAGGAGGCCTCCCTCCCCTCACCCCTCTGACGGTGGAAATTTGTCTTGTTCGTGGCTGGCTGTCTCCTTATTACAGGAAAAACTCACAATGTGAGTCCTGCCTTCCGAATAAAAGCCAGAACTCAAATTCCCAGCATCCCTTGGAAGAAGGATGAAGTCTTGGCCCTTCAAATGTTCCTATTCAAGACTTGAATTTGAAAGTAAATGACCTAAAAGGGGGGCGGGGGGAACAGGGAGAAGGGAATTTCCACCTGGTGCCTCCACACTTTCTTCCAAGTGTTTTGGGTGATGGCAGAGAAGTCCGGCTTTCAGTGGTGCAGCTGTTTCCCAGACATTGCAAGACCCGGCCCTGGGGCTAGAAGTTTCTTTAGTTGTGACAGAGGTGGCTTTTGCAACCAAGCAGTTTTTGGCATCTAGTGCTTGTGAATGCGGAGGCTGCTGACGCTTACTAGGGTCTGTGGCTGGGTTTCGGGAGTGTTCCTGGAAGGTCGGCCTCAGCTCTGACTCCCACCTGCCCAGGACTCTGCACGCTTCCTAAGGTCACCTTAAGAGAATGGCTGATGATACCCAAAACATGACACCCATGTTCTTCTTGGTCCTTGAGCACACACAGGGCTGGACCACCTTTTCCGGTCTTCCTTGCTCTTGCATGTGGCCATAGGGCTGAATTCTGACTAAAAGAAAAGTGGGCAGAAGTGTCTGGTCCTTAAAACCTCTGGTACAATCTTCCATGCTCGTATCTCCCAGCGGGAGCAGAGGCTGCACTGGAAGACGAGATCCCTAGAAGATGATGGAGCCTCTAGAAGAAAGAAGTCTGGGCCCTTAGGGGCGCCTTGGGTGACCCAGTCAGTTGAGCATGGGATTTCAGCTTAGGTCTCTCTCGTGGTTCATGGGTTCGAACCCTGCATCCGTCTCTGTGCTGACAGCTCACAGCCCAGAGCCTGCTTTGGATGCTGTGTCCCCCTCTTTCACTGGCCCTGCCCCACTCGCACTCTGTCTCTCTCTCTCTCTCTCTCTCTCTCTCTCAAAACTAAACATTAAAAAAAAAAAAAAAAAAGTCTGGGCCCTTGAATTCCCCAACTAGACTGTGCTGTGAATGAAAAACAAGCCTGTTATTGCTTAAGCCACTTTGATTTGGGGGTTGTTGCAGGGTTAGCGCATCCTGACTAATACGCTTAATAAATCCATTTTTTGCTGAACGAGCCAAAGTAGATTTCGTTTTTTATGACTAAGAGTTCTGATTGCTTCATTTTCCTACATGATCTGTCCACAAGGGGTCTGATTTGTTGATTTGATGGTCATATCTACAGATAGGCTCTGGTTCCCTCAGAATTGGAGGCACTGGGCTCCCTTAGACCTCTCTCTCTCTCTAGAGTAGGACAAAGGGCTCTAGGCAGCCCAGAAATCCCATCATTCCTCAGGCCCAGACCACAGAAGTCTCTCTAAGGAGAGTCGGCTTCTCCTCTTATCTGGTCATGGCAGGGTCTTCACTCCTGACACCCTAGTAGATGCTGGGAGAAGTCAGGCGTATTCGTCCTGGTGCCCCCGAACTCAGTTTAGGGAATCCCACCCTTCCTCTTTATTATAAGGTGAAGCCAGCTCTGGATGGAGCTTTTGGGAGCCCAAAAAAAGCTCTAAGGACATTAACAACATCAATGAGCCCTTGGCTCATCTATCCGTTGAATGGAGTTGATTTAATTGATGAAGGGTGCGTGGGACTGTCTTCTATGCTAGGTGGACAGAGAGGCCTAGAAGATGCCAGTTGGCTAACAAAAACGAACCAGCAGACATAGAGAAGAAAAAGTGAGAGAAGGAGAAAGGAACTTTCTGAACATGGCGGATCCCATGTTGTGGGTCCATGAGCAAACTCCTCCACCCATGAAACAAAATTTCTCCAGTTTGCTTAAGCGAGTTGGTTAGTTTGTAATCTCTTTAATTGAAGGTCCCAACTGATACAGGAAGAAGCAGAAAACGTCACCCCACAGATAGCATCTCAGGGACACCAAGGCACCTCCTGGCTTGTCATGAACCAGGAAACCTAAAAATACTCAGAGCCAGGGAAAATGTGGTGGCTAGACAGATCTCTTGGGATTTATTCCTAAGTGAAAAGGATATGACTGACTGGTTCTCCAGTCCAACAGCCTCACATTGGAGCAGAACAAATGCAGAGAGCCCAGAGAAGTGGGGTGACTTACCCATGCTCCCACAGGCAGCCGGAGCTGGGCCCCAGGCCTCCAAGCTGCAAGGCCAAGAGGGTGAACCCCCAAACCTGAAACCCCCTTTAGAAAGAGCATCTCTTTCCCACACTGGGCCCCGGGCGGGAGCTAGCAGGATAAGTAAGCACGTGTTGCTAGGCTGGCGACAAATGACGCGGCTAATTCCCCGCGCCCCTCTGGTCCCCGCGCCGCCCTGACGCCGCGCTCCCGGCGCACATGTGCGCACTCGGGCGGGCGCGGGAGCAGCTGCAGAGGCCGGGCCGCCCGGGAGGGTGGCGGGGGTGCTCCGCGCCCCCACCCCACCCCTTCTCACCCCTGCGCTGCGGGGAGGGCCCAGCCAGCCGGGCCTTTCAGAGTTAATTAGCCTTCATGAATATGGATGCCACCGCCGATTGAATACGGTTGAGAGGTCATAACCTGACCCCGGCGAGGCGTGCATAAAGAAAAGACTACTTTTCTCGGCTCGGTCCCTAATTGAAAGCCGAGTTGTCAGGCGCTGCGCCGTGGGTGTGATCGCCGCCGCCCCGCTTCTCCCGCAGAAGAAACATTTCTCGGGGCCGCTCTCCCCGGCGCCCGGCCCCCATTAGCAGTCACTCTAATGACCTGCAGGTATGTGCAGGCCGCCCCGCCACCGTCCCCCTGAAATGTCGCCCTAATGATATCTGCGCTGGGAATTCATTCCGAAGCGTTCCTTTTCCATGATGGTTTTCATTTCCTGTCATTTAGAGCTGGAAGCATTTATGGAATATCACATGGTTTTCGTTTACACAGGAAATCAGCTGCAGTTGTGAGAAGATACCGACTTACTTTTGGTGTTTGTTTTTTTAAATCCACCCCCCCTCCAACCCCCGAATGGAGAGGACAGAGAGAGAGAGAGAGAGAGAGAGAGGTAGCTTGCAGCATTTTGATTTCAAATAGTTTTCCTTTTTGATCCGGAGTCCCTGTTCTCCGGAGTGGTCTGTGATTATTCAGAAAGCAGCAGTTTATTTCTGACACGTGGTAATCACTTTATACGAAGAAAGGCCAGCAAGAGGAAGAGACGCTCTTTGCTTTTCCCCGCGCAGAGGCGGGAGCCCGGGCCGGGCGGGCGCGGGGGCGCGCAGCTGCGCCGCTGGCCCCGCCTCCGGCCGCCGCGCGGGACCCGCGCCGCCCGCCGGGAGGGGTCCGCGGGCGGGGACGCCCCCGGAGAGCCGGGCACACCCTCCCTGCAGGACGGCGCTGGCCGCCCGGTCCGCCCGCGGGCACCGCTCCCCTTCAGCCTGCAAAGAGAGGTGTCCTGCGCCCACCCGCTCCCCCCGAAGGACCTCGACGTGGCAGTCTGTTCTTGACCCCGCCGCGACCCATCACCCCTGGAACAAGAGAATCGCAGGGTTTTGCAAACAGAGATGGGGAATAACGTGGGAGAGTTTGCGATTAGCTCTTGAAGCCACGCCCTCCGGTTACCACTGAGCGTGGACTCCTGACTAGCAGCACCCCACAAAGACAGCACTCTCTCGTGACCCCCTTCCTTCCCCAGTGTGGCTCCAGCTACTTCTCACTCTCCACCCCCGTTCCGAGGGCAACTAGACGGCCCTGGGCAATAGCGCCACCTTGTGGGCAGCATCCTTTCCAACCGTCTCCTATCCTGCGCCAGGAATGCTGAACAATCCCTGAGGTCTGATGGAAGACAGCCTTAAAAGATCCAGGGTGCCCAAAATGGATCCAGGGCTACAGAGGAGCCCCTAGAAGGAGTTGAAATGGTCTCTATCCCTAGAATGAGCTGAAAACAGAGGACAAGGGGTTCTCCTTTCATGTCAGCTACTGAGACATTCCACAGTAACAAACCCATTCCTATGGTTTAAGGCTGAATCCCCAATTGAATGGAAAAGGCTCTAGGAGAGATATGATTTAGGCATATTTTAGAGTGGACTAATTTATTATCTTTTTCCTAAGGGTAAGAGGGCTCCTAGGGAGAGGCAAAAGCAAAGAGCAGGAGCCCCCCACCCTCCACACACAGGCGAGTTCCAGGAAGGGCAGCAGCCAGCCCTGTGGCCTTCCTTCAAGGGCAGAGGTCAACCAGATGGTGAGACTAGGAGGTGATGAGGTAGTGGCTGTGGGAGGCAGGGTCTGACAAGAGTCCCATGCACATTTCAGGGGTGGGCGGGGAACCGTCAGAGAACGATGAGTCCCTATTGGGCCCCCAAGACCCAGGTGTCCCTCGATGGTCGCTGTGTCCCTGGCAGCTGAGCCCCATTTAATGGAGACTCTCAGCCTCACTGTGACCATCCTCTTCCGCTCCTCTCCCCCAGCCCGTAAAACCAACAGCCATCTGTGTGAACATGAGCCCCACGTTTTTATGGGCTGTCTGCTGGCGGCTGCAGGACAAGTGGGGGACAAAAGCTTCTTGCTACAGCCCTTTCTGTCTCCAATATTAAACTGTGTAACGTGACCCGTGCTCTGAAACCAAATATTTGCAAGGACACCCAGAAGCCACCTGGCTCCCACGTCTCTTGATCGGGGGGTCGTTTGTGCTGTGAAAATCCCACCTGGGGATTTTTCTCAGCTTCTGAGAGGTCAGCAGGCAGAGCTCCCTCCCATTGCGCAGGGAAGCCTGGCCTCCGGGCTGTCGCAGGCGGGCTCCAGACCGGGGTGTCCAGGCTCCATCTCGGTTGGCCCTGTGAGCTGACTGGAAGGAGCCCTGTTCCTTTCCACGGCAGGCAGCTCTGGTCTCTGTCTGAGGCCCTAAACTCTTCTCCTCCCAGGAACTGCATTCACCTCATTTAGCTCATTACCTAACTGATGAACTATTTGAGTCAGCGTGGTGCAACCCTGAGCGTCTCCAGCTCTGCATTAGCTCTGCCTTGAGGGGCTCCGGGAGAGCAGTCCCTTGTGTGCCGAGTGCACGGCTTTGGCACATTTTGAGATGCGTCTTCTCGCTTTCTCGTGCTCTTTCTCTCTCTCTCACAGCTCTCCTCTTTGTTTCTCCTCTCTCTCTGGATGTAGGGGGTTTACTGGCCTCTGTAGGGGGAAAAAATCCCAAACTTAATTACTATAAGCTCCACCCCCTGTCCGGCTGTTTTGATTTTAGGGTGGTTCTCAGTGAATCACTAGGGCACACCCTCTCTGCGCCTAGGGCTCTTCCTGGTCCCCTTGGCTTGGCCATCTGGAAAATGGGAGGATTTTCTGAGGGAGGGGCACGTTTTGAGAGGAAAAATCGGATGCCCAGAGCTTCTCCCTCCCCCAGCCCCACAAGGGCCCAGCCTGGCCCAGCCTGGCCCAGCCTTACCTAGGCCGCTGTTGTCTCTCCCAGAGAGAGCGTTCCCTGAAAGGGTGAGCGGCCCCACCCGCCTGCACCTATGGCTTTGCCATCCTGGGCTCGATTTTAAATAGATTGACATTTCAATTTGTATTTATTCCTGTTGGATTTACGCAAACAAAAACAAAAACTCAACCTTCTGGTAATATGCCAGCGTGAGATATATAATGATGTTGTTTAGCGGCAACTGTGTTATTCGGTGTTGTTGACAGTAAAATAAATTAACATAATAAACATAATTTGCTCAAAAACGGTGAAGGAAAAGCAGATGGTTAGCACATTTCGGCAGGACCTGTTGGTCCAAGTTTGCACGGATGTTTAGACGGAGTGCTGCCTGCAACAGATGCTCGCCTGGGCCCCCACGTGACCGGCACAGGCATGGGGGCGGGGGGCTGGAGAAGGGGGAGCACTGCGGCCCGCACGCGTCGGGGTCCTAGCCAGGGACGGCCCAGGGCGGGAGCCTCCAGGCCGGGGCGGTGCTGAGCAAAGTCTCCCAGCGCCAGGCCATTAGCATTCATGACCCATCCCTGCCCAGCGCCCATCCTTTGTGCGCCTGGAACAAGCAAGCTTTCTTCTGGGGAGGGAGGGGGTGCAGGATGGCGCTGAGGCCCTCTGGCTGCTGCCTACGAGCCTCGCAGGGGCTTCCGGGGCTAGTGGGCTGTGGCTGGGTGCTCGGAGTGGTGCCTAGAAGAGAAGAAAAAGTTATTTTTTAGGAGGCGGCCCTGGCTTCCCATTGCCTGGGAAGCAAAGGATGGGATGGATCTCTTTCCTCCCCAAGTTGGAGGGGAGGGGGCCCTGCAGGGCACTGCCACCCGGGTCCTGGTGGCCAGGGGATGCCAAGTTCCTACCCCAGCTCTTTTTTGTGGCTCAGGGTGCCAGGCCTGTGAGAGAAAAGGGAACCCTTGCCGGTGTGGTCAGAACGCCCCAAGAAACTCCGGAAGTTCCTGTACCGCCTGGGCCCGTATATGTAGGACCCTGGGGTTGATACTGGAGACTTCAGAGATGACTCAGACATGGTTTCTGACAGGAAAGAACTCCGAGTAGGAGAGTCCACAGTATAGGAGACAGCCAGAAAGACGGATGCCTGTTGTAGGACCACTTGTGTGCCTGCTGTATCGTACGTAGCTTGTCTGTGAAACAGCAGTGAACCTGAGTCCAGCTCCTTGTTCCCTAAGTGGAGTTGTTAGGAAGGCTGGATACTGGGTGCTTGGCCCGGTAATGACTGTTACCGGGTGCTTGGCCCCATGCCCACACGTGCTGCCTGCTCGCTAAATGGCGGCCATCTCTTCAGTCCTGATGGCAACGGCTAAGTTGGTTTCATGGAACGGCAGCATTGCCCCTGGGTCCAGAAGATAATTTGGAACACGTGCAGAGGTCCAATGGGCTGCTCAAACAGCATGGCCAAGACTTAACTGTCCCCAGCAGCTCCTGACTGATCTCCAGCTCCGTTTCCGCTGCCGGAGGCCATCCTCTATCCCACAGCCCCCGATGCAGAACACGTTTTGTTCCTCTGCTCGAACCCCGCTATGTCAGGCCAGGGTCTCTGGGAAGCAAAGGCAAGATGGAGTTAGAAGGCTCACTGGGTGGGGGCAAGGGGAACGTGTGAGGGAGCAAGGGGGAGACAGCAGTGGGAGTCAGAGAGTCTTTAGACCAGGATACAGGTCTGACACTTGGCAAAGGAGAGACAGAGGAAGAAAGATGGGGGTAGCAACAGCCTTAGACCTCAGTGCTGCTCTAGAGAGTCTGTACCAACCCCGCAGGGAGTGCCATGTTGGAGTCCCAGCGCCAGTACTCCTGTATGGTCACTCGTGGAGCAGAGTGTGACCTCAGGTCGAATGCTGAGTGGATCTTGATGGCATTGCAGCTGGAAGCTGTCAGCTGACCACTTTCCTCCCAGAAGGCTCTATCCTGAAGGGAGAATGCAGCTGCACACCCCGATGGCCCCACACTCACCTACGGGTCCCCATCGCATTTGGAGCAATATGCCCGTGGCTCTCTAGGCTCCGACCTGCTCATCACACCCATGGTCCTCCCCACCACAGCCCCACCCCCAGCCACTGTGCTCCAAGCCCTGGATCCTCCAACAAGGCCAGGTTGTCCCAGTGTGGTGGCTTTTAGGACTTCCCAGAATGCTGACCTACTCCTCTTCCCCTGGTGGATTCTTCTTGCCATTCAGATCTTTGTTCAGTGTTGGCAAGGCCTTCTCTGGACCTTCCATTCTAGAATAGCCCCCATCCCCGCCCGCCATCACTCTCTTCCACGGCATCTTATGTCACCCTTGCATAGCCCCCTCATCACGGTCTGCATTCTGTAGGTTTCTTCTTGTTGTTGTGTAGGTGGGTAGTATTGTGTCATTTGTGGTGATCAGGGCCCTTCTCTGATTGTTTACCACCGTGTTTCTAGAATCCTGCTTGACACACAGTAGCCACATAACCCCGTACAGGATGCAGGCATGAATGCAAGACCCAGAAAAGCTGGGGGCACTAGAATTCAGTAGCTGAGTGCTCTGAGCAAGGCTCTGCCCATTTTTCAAAACAACAACAACAACAAAAAGAATTAAGACACTGAGTGTTTGTAGGCCTCAACTCTGCTCTCCTGAGACCCTTAGACAAGTCTAATAGGAAAATCTAACAGGGAAAATGCTCTGAAAAACCAAGGGCACCACACACATTGCCTCATTTAAACCTTTTAGGGCTTTTAGCACAACAACCACGATGATGTGCTAACATCCAGTGAAGAATGGATCAGAACCTCTTTCCCCAACATCCCTCTTCTCTGAGTAGTTTTCAAAACTCCTTTAACATAAAAGAGCTGCTTTTGTTGTCTATCCCAGGAGACTGGCTCAACTGCTGGCAATGTAGTTATTACCCACAGAATGTTCTAGAACATTCTAGTAATTTGCTATATGACCTTGGGCACTTTTCAAGCATAATTCTTAGGTTATTTTGCAGGGGCAGTGGGAGGCTATATCTATGCAAAGTTCTCCTGGCTGACATTTATAAACAAATGCTTGAAATTGATACTTCTATACCAAAACCAAGCAGAACGTCCCCCCTAGAACCACACCCAATAACAACCTCAAAAACCCTGAAATTTCCAATTATCCCAAATCCCCTGGACTAGAAGAACAGAGCCCTCTCAGTACCGTATGTACTGTGCTAGCAAATCATCCCCAAACTATTACAAAAATCTCAACCGGGGCCGTGGCAGCTGTGGAGCAGATGTTCTTGCATAGCGGCTAGGGCATTGTTTAGTGTCAATAAACACTATCTCCATGACATAAAACGTGCGCGTGGAGCTAGAAATGGTGATAACAAGAGCCATGCAGGCCATTTGCAGGGAAATGGGAAAAGACTCGGGGCTGAGAGCCGCCCCTTCCCTCCCCGCATGGAATGCCCCATTTCAGAGCGCACTGTGATTTAGGTGTTGAGTGTTGGCAGGGCCCAGGCTCCCATCTCTGTGCCAAATGGCCAGTTTGCTTCTAGAGATGGATGCCTGGAGTTTGTGCTAAACCTGAACACCCCAATTTGTGGTTCTCAAGCCCTGGGTCCACCCTTTTGTGTTTGTCTAGCAGATGTCTCAAATGATTTAACTCTGAATGTGCCGATTTCTGAAGCAGCTCAGGTTGTGGTCAGCTCAGCCACACAGCCAGTTGTAAAGGAGTAACTCTCAAGCAGATACCATCCCTCCAGGATAGCCAGCTAGTGTGTCCCTGATTTCGTTTCTGCCAGAACAGGCACCCTTTGGAGGTGACGAATCACCACACTCAACCTCAGAGCTCATCGGGGATTCCTTGAGGTAAGACGTTGAAGCAGTTCACTTGCCCCCCAGCAGGAGGTGGTGAAGCCAACGCCGCACGTCAGGGCACCACTGGACTGAGCTGGAGGGGACCTTGGGGGATGCGCTAGCCTGGCCCTCATTTTGCAAATGTGGACCCGGGGCCAAAGCAGGGGCATGACTGTCCAAGGTCACATGGCCAGGTAGAAACAGCTAGAACTGCACCTCAGGCCAGTTTCTTTGATGTCAATATCTACTTCCATTTAGTCTTTCTGTGGTTGTGACTCATCTTTTAAGTGTAAATCATCGTGGGGTGATTAGTGCATCCTCAGTTAAAGGAAATACTTTAACAAATATCTGACTTTTTTTTTTTTTTTTTTTTTTTTTTTTAAATTCAACCAAAGCAGCATATCACCCTGAGGACCCAAGCTAAAGGTTCCTGAGCCTGGTACATGGGAAGGGCCTGGGAAAAGGACATGAGGTTATAGACTGATCCAACTCCAAGGACGTTTATTCCTAGAAAGTGGGAGTCGAGGGGCTTCCATATGGCTCTACAAGGGCCAAGATTCTAGAAAGTCTTGCTTGGATCTATTCCAGTTTACTCCCGGGTAAGTCAGATCACTGTGTGAGTCACAGTGTCATGTGCTGCTCTGAATATTGGGGGCAGGTCCAGGGTGGACACCTCCCAAGGACTGCCTGCACCAGGGATAATCTGAGACAGGGACGGCCTTCCTGGGCCACCTGAAAAGGCTCCCTTTAGCCTTTGTGGTCTAGGCCAGGGTACATGCGTGCTCCTGACTTGCCTGACTCGACTCTCCCAGGAAAGGAAAGAATTTCAGGACCTTTTTGGTGAGAGAGAGTCCACAAAGTTCTCCATTAAGTCTCATTCACCCTGTTTTAAAGGAAAAGTGTTTCCCAGAGTGGCCCGTAGTGACTGCGGAAGTCAGAGCCTGGTCAGGAATAAGATCTTCAAATCCTGGCCACTGTCCCTGTGCCGTCACGAGCCAGCATTAATGGAGGAGAGCGGAGAAATGCCCCAGCTAATTGGGGCCTGCAGAGCAGCTGATGAGGGGTGAGAAAACAATAATAGCCTTCTATCTTCTCCCGATGGCCCCGGAGTGTTGTGGGCCGGGGTCCCCAACCATGGCCGTTGCTGCTAGAACTCCTGGAAGGCAGCTGTGGGAGGATGTGTCATCATTAGACCGATATTTGTTGAGCACCCACTGCTTGCCAGGCACTGTGCTGGGTGCCGGGGCCATAAGGACTGGGAAGCAAGCTGCCATCTCACCCTTGGCAGGAGCAGGAGGGAAGCTCTTTCCGGTCCATCAGAAAATGCCCCGGTGCAGGGGACGCATGTGTGCTTTGTGAAGGGCACCTTGGGCCAAGAGAACAGCTCCAGTGAGCCCTGGTGAGGGTGGTGGAGGCTGCTGGGTGAGCCACTGCCAACTGTTTCTCCTCTGGATTGCTCAGGTAAATGCAGGGACAGAGGTGCTGGCCTCGGCGCCTTGTCACTCTGATGTTTGACAGGATGTCCGTGGGTGTTTGTACCCGGCTGTTTTTGTAGCACTAGCTTCCATATTTGCAGGCACGAGAGGGTCCCGAGAAGGCAGTGGAAGCAGCCAGAACCCTGCTCCCTCTCTCTGGCTCGGTGTGCTAAGGCAGGGAGGGAGTCGGTTCTTCCGCACCGGTGGTCCTTCCTTCCTGAGCCTCTCCTGATGGTGAAGGCATCAGCTCTGCCGTGGTGAGGGATGTGTTGGGGATGCCAGATTTTCAGGTGCATTGGAGTAAATGGGGCTGAATTATTATTAAGAACTGGGGCCGGGGCTGGGCCTGAGGGGAGATCGGGCTTTGGTGTTGGACAAGGGTTAGCTCAGGCTGGAATCTTCCTCTCCCGGCTCCCGCTCACTGCTCTTGAAATACAAGTGGGTGCTGGATATAGTGCCCAGGCTTGGCCAGGTCTCCGGAAGCCTCTCAGCTCGGATCCTGAAAGCAGCTGAGTGAACAACCCCCCCCCAAGCCCCGCCAACACACACATTGCCCCAAGCCTTGTGGATTAATAAATGCCATTTAAAAATAATTAGAAGTGATTGATAATTAATTTCAGAAATAGCCTTTGCCAAATAACTCATTAAATGTAATCTCCCTGGGTGTCAGTTCTGCTCACTGTCAGGTCTTTGGTGCTCATGAAAGTAATGCTGAGTTTAGCCAAAGTTTCCATTCAGAATCTTTGCAATCTTCAGCTGCTTTCCTGATTTGTGAGCCATCTACTGTCCCAGCAGCGTCCATCCTGGTTCTCTGCAGGCTAGGACTGTGTGTGTGGGGCAGGGCGCAGGGGTCTGGCAGGGTGTTAGGTTGTGGGGGGGGGGCACCTCGGGCTTTTCTCTCAGGCAACCACAGGCAAAGGTGAGAAATTCTCATTTCTACACTTACGTCCTCCCCGATCTTTGTCCCTGATGTCGGGCAAAGTGCTGATGTGCAACAAAAATCCAAGCAACCAGGACATCTTCCTTATGGCTCAGGATCAGACAATGGAAAAAGTGGCACTGAGGTTGCCCAGGGCTGCGGTCAGTTCAGCTGGCTGGGACTTGGGCCCCATCCTCTGGGTTTACAGTGAGACAGTGAATTCTCTGAGGTGGACTCATACCAAAGAGTGTCCCATGAAGGAGGTAAAGGGAATGTAGAATCGTGGGCTGTGCATACCAGGGAGCATGCTAGGGGCCTATCGGTCTTAGCTTGGTGAACTACATTTTCTTCCCTCCCTCCCTTCCCTCCCTCCCTCCTTCCTTCCTTCCTTCCTTCCTTCCTTCCTTCCTTCCTTCCTATTTTTAACGTTTATTTATTTTTGAGAGACAAAGCATGAGCAAGGGAGGGACAGAAAGAGAGGAGACACAATCCAAAGCAGGCTCCGGGCTCTGAGCTGTCAGCACAGAGCCTGACGTGGGGCTCGAACCTACGAACCCTGAGATCGTGACCCGAGTCGAAGTCGGACGCTGAACCGACTGAGCCACCCAGGCGCCCCCTCTCCCTACTCTTTCCAGTTTGGCCAGCAGTTGGCTCTGCTTTTGCCCTATGGGTGGGTTCTTGGCAACAGAGCTGGCCATGACTAGCTGGATACTGAAGACCCAGGGCCTTGCCCTTCGGCAACTCATAGTCTGTTTAGAGAATTGCAGTGCGTGTATGAGGGATATAAAAACAACAAAACACCTCCAGTGATGTCAGATGAAGGATTTGGACAATGATTCCTTTGGAAGTCTAAGAGAAGGAACCAGCCCTTTCTTGGTGATCCTGGAAATCCTTCACAGAGGAAAAGAGATTTAAGTCCTGTCCTAAAAACACAGTAGAATTTGGAAGAAGGTGTGTGTGGTGGGGGGTGGGCAGAGGACAGCAAGTGTAAATGCCTGTGGGCAGGACAACACAGGGCACTTTGCCCAGTGGGTTCACTGGCTGGGTACGCAGGGGAAGGGATGGGGCAAGTCAGGCTGGAGACGTGGGTCAGGACCAAATGGTTCAGGGCCTTGAATGATAAATTTTATTTATTTTATTTATTTATTTATTTATTTATTTATTTATTTATTTATTTTAATGTTTATTTATTTTTGAGACAGAGAGAGACAGAGCATGAACGGGGGAGGGTCAGAGAGAGAGGGAGACACAGAATCTGAAACAGGCTCCAGGCTCTGAGCCGTCAGCACAGAGCCCGACGCGGGGCTCGAACTCACAGACCGTGAGACCATGACCTGAGCCGAAGTCGGACGCTTAACCGACTGAGCCACCCAGGCGTCCCTTGAGTGATAAATTTTAATCTGACAGAAAGTTTGTTTTGAAAGAAGTGATGAGATTAGGGTGTGAGTGAGAGATTTTACACTGGAAGGTATTGTAGGGGAGCTTCTGTCAGCCCCCAAATGCGATGCCTCAGGAAACTCTGGCAGTGGGGTATGAGATGAATGGCTGGGGTACAGAATAGTCTCCTCAATCTGCAACTCTGAGGATACATTGTACCTCAAACTACTGTTGGGTATTGGGCTGCAAGTGACAAAACAAAAGCCCCAAAATAACACTGACTTAAGAATGGTTAGTTTCTCTCACATTCTAAAAATTCAAGACTAGACAGTCCAGGGATTGGACGGTTTTCTACAGTGTCAAGGATCCAAACTGCTTCTAGCTTATTGATCTGCAGTGAATGACTTTTCTTCCCACCAGCTTCTTATGGGTCAAGATGGCTGCTGCCACTCCAGCCTTCACAGGTCATTCCAGGCAGCAGGAAGAAGTATGGAAAACTTGACATGGCCATGAATTCCTTGACAGTTCTCCCAATGAAAAGTGAGGATTATGTCCTCTCCCCGTGAGTGGACCACTTTGTCCACTAGAAGATGGCAGAGGTGATGTTATACCAGTTTCCAAGTCCAGCCTTATGAAAATGGCAGCTTTCAGTCTCTAGGAACCATATGGAAGCCTTGAGCTGCCATGTGACACACCAGAGTATCCTGACAGCCATGCTGGAGAGGCCACATGTAAGGACTGTGTTTGACAGTCTCTGTTGAGCCCAGCCTTCCAGCCACCTCCACCAAGGTGCCAGCTATGTGAACAAAGCCATCTTGGTCCCATTGGCCAGCCCACTCATCAGCTGAATATCACCAACTGACCCTATGGAGGGAAAAACATATCACCGAGTGGGCTCTATCCAGGTTTTAGACCCATAAAATTGGGAAAGACCATAAAAATGATTGTTGTCTTAAGTCACTAAACTGTGGGGTGATTTCTTATGCAGCAATAGATAACTAGAATAAAATTTGGTACCAGGGCACCTGGGTGGCTCAGTCAGTAAGCGTCCAACTTTGTGGGTTCAAGCCTCGCGTTAGGCTTTCTGCCATCTGTCAGCCTGGAGCCTGCTCTGGTTCCTCTGTCCCGCTACCCCCACTTTCTCTGCCCCTCCTTTTCTCATTCTCTCTCTTTCTCTCTCAAGATAAATAAATAGACTTTTAAAAAAAGAAAAAGAAGGGAATGCAACTTTTGATATCAGAGTCCTTAGTTTGAGCCCCAGGTTGAGTGTAGAGATTACTAAAAAAAAAAAAATAAAAAAAAATTGTATGTAAAATTGGGTTGCTGCCATAACAAAAAGCTAACACATGGCCTCGGCTTTGGGATGAGACACTGGGCAAAATCTGGGAGGACCTTGAGAGGATTGTTAATAAAAGCTGGAAGGACTTCAGAGAGACCATTGTGAGAGCTTGGAAGGCAGTGAGGAACATGATATTGGAGGCTGCACAGGAAGCTTGGCAACATCGTCGCCTGTGGTCACATGGAAAATGGAAAGGATACACAATGGACGCAAGGGTCTGGCTGAGGAGTCACCAGGCAGAAGATGGAACATACTACCACCAGCTTCTTCTAGCTGCCTAGGAGAAACTACAGGGAGAGAGGGATGGGCTAGGGGCGGTTCTATCAAGGTGCAGAGCAGAGCTCAGAGGACAAAGAAAGGGACCAGAACATCCTGAGGGTGTTTCCATCGTCTCTCACCTAAAGTGTCTCATGAAGACATTTCTCATGAAGAAATAGCTTCAGGATGGACCAAATCCGGGGCACCCTCCGTAGAGTGTGGCCTCAGGGTGACAATCCCAAGGTGGCTGTAAGACTTTTTAAAGACTTTAGAAAGACGGGGCGCCTGGGTGGCTCAGTGAGTTAGGCGTCAGACTCTCGATTGCAACTCAGGTCGTGATCTCATGGTTGGTGGGATACAGCCCTGCATAGGGCTCTGTGCTGACAGCACAGGGCCCGCTTCGGATTCTCGCTCTGCCCCTCCCCCGCTCACGCACACTCTTTCTCTTGCCCTCTCTCTCAAAATAAAGAAATAAACTAAAAAAAAAAAAAAAAGAAGAAGAAGAAGACTTAGAAAGACTTCACGATATTCCTAGTGGGGTTCTAGGAGTCTTAAAGTCTTGCCTTGTAGTCTTTCTCAGTTAGACAAGGGGGATTTGAGGAGTGTTAAGGGCATTGTCCACAACAGCTCCAGACAAAGAGCCACTGGGAGTCACTCCCTGGGAGCAGGCCTTGGCTGTCACCAGGGCACTGGAGGCGTGAGCTTGGTTGGATTTTCAAATCACTGTGGGCCAACTGCCAACACAGGCTTCCCTCCTCTCCGCTTTTGGAGGGGGAGTGTTAAATGGTGCTTTCCTGTCCCGACATCTGCATCTTTTGTTGTGTGTGTGGGAGTCATGGCATTCTTTCTTAAGTTCGGTCTTCAGAACGAGGGGTGCCAGCCTCGAGGAGCTTTTCCTGAAGAAGCACGCAGATGGACCTGCCTCAGATGATGTGGTATATGGGCCCTTGAGCCTGAGCCTGAAGCGGGAGGAGACTTTCGGGGGTCCTGGAATTTTGCGTGCGGAGCAAATGTGAGTAATTCGTGCTGGATGAACTGGAACGCACGTTCTCTGATGCTTGCCCACCACACTCTGGGCTTGGAGCACAAACCAGCTGGAGTTGAGGGCTTTTCGTCTGAGGCGACTCTGCACTCTAGTTTAAATTCAAATGAACACATCATAGGTTAATAATCCTCGGGGTCTACAAATAGCCTGTCAGCACTTCGGTTCTGGAAAACCCAAGCTGGGCTCCAAGGGATGATAAATTGACAACACCGTGTGGAGGGAAGCGGTTGAGGGGGAGGACAAACAGAAGAGCGCCCGGATCTGGGCCCGCCTGCACCTTCCCAGTGTTCCATGAGGCTTCCGAGGGCGCCCCTGGTTGGGAAAAGTGATACAGTCTAATGGACTCTAGTGTGGCACTTGTGGAAGGTCACACATGGAAGGGCAGGGTCAACGGTTTAGGAACTGCACTCAGTCAGCAGGGAGCCGAGGGGCGCACGGTGGGATGCAGGCTGACACAAGCTGTGAGGAATGATCTAGAAAAAGTGCATTTTCCAGCCCTCTGTGGGGGTGCCCCTGAGCTCTTTCCCAAGGGGAGTCACAGTCCAAGGGACAGGGAAAGCGGGACGTGCGGGTGACCCCAGGGACAGGGAGGCCCTCTCACCCACCCCCAGGGAAACAGCTTCCCTCCAGCTGCCCGCTTCCCTGACGTTTTTCTTGTAGCTCCGTGACTGCATCCAATTCTGTCTGCTCAGCTGTTCTTTTGAAGGCGCCTTTGCCTCTGTCTCCCAAGAAGCAGTTTAGAAATGAAGATTAAACCAAGACTCAAGGTCAGGGCCCCTGTGAATTTCACTGTGGAGCAGGACACATGTGTGCAGGAGAGAGTCACCCCCCCCCCCCCCCGCCGTGGTTCTTTGATTCCATCCCCCCAGTTCCCTTTCCCTGCTCTACATTGGTCAGAAACTTTGACTGCGTTAAATGGATTATAGGGCGCACCATCATAATTGCCTCGAGTTAATAAAAAAGTTTTCCTGCTCTTCTGCAGGTTAGTCATTACAGAGAAAGGAAAGTGAAGTGTGCCAATTTAAGAGCCCGGAACTAAGTTTGAGGACAAAAAGCTGGGGCCGTCAAGCACCCAGTCGCTGGCCAAAGCTGCCTTCCTCTTGTAGAAACGTGACGGCAGCAAATGTCGAGGCAGAGAGCTGTCCCTGTTACTGGGAGGGCTGGGGGCGCAGGAGTCCCGTCCTTACTTTCTCTTCCTAAGTTTTTCCTAAATGAGCGAATGCCCTGCTATAGAAATGTCAAGCATTTTCCAAATGACGTTCCAGGTAGAGCCAGTCCACTAGCCTTTCTGAGAAAGCACTTAAAGCCAACTTCAGGAGCAGATGTCAGCATTTTGGACCCTCCTGACGCCATTAAAGGTGCAGGTGGCGGCTGGCACGGGTGAGGGGACGGCCAGGAGGCAACACGCTCACCATCCCCTGGAACAACCATCAGGGCGATGAAAGAAGGCTGGGAAAATGGGCCCTACCTTTGAACACACGTATTTTTATTCCCATTAGAAGAGGAAACGAATGACCCGGCGGGCTGCTCGGGGCTCCTGGTGTTGGGACTGCACCGGAGAGCCTGCTCGCCCTCGGGTCGGCCTCGCCGACCTTCCAGATGGCGCCCGGGGACCCCGCCCGGACCACTCTCTGGGAGCAGCGCTGCGTGGGTCCCCCGGGTTTGGAGCGGGGCCAGTGCCGTGCCCACCGGCATCTCTGCACACTCTCCCCGTGCTGCCTCAGTGAGCTGTCCTGTCCCTCCCACGCCACGGTGGCAGACGTGTCCGGCCCGGAGTTAGGGCCTAAACTGCAGCTCTCGTTTCAGGAAGCAGCGTGGCCTCTGGCCTAATTGTAGGGGTGGGAGCACAGAGGCAGCCACAGGCCTTTCCTTTGCCAACAAAAAGGCTGAAGTTCGGTCCTCCCAGGTTTCATTTCAAAGACAGCTAAAAACCCCCTCATTTCGCCTAAGTGCTGCCTTCACAGAGTGAAAATGGAGACTTTTATTTGTCTCTGCCCACTGCTTTCTGCACCCCACCTGCTTCTGAGGTGGTCTAATGGGTAAATTACTCATGTCCTGCTAATCAGTTCCAGGGCCTGTGACAGGAAAGTGAAGGAGGCCAGTTACCACAAGGGCTCCTCCTAGGGGCTGTGAACCCAGCGGGCTGTCTGCTAGATGCCAGTTAGGCCCCGGGCTCCAGCTGAGAGCTCTGATGTGGGTTCGGTTGGGGCTCATTTGGATGAGCATTCCAAAATAGCTTCCTAGTCAGGCCTTTTGAACTGGCCTTCAGGGTCTGACCTGGGGTGGGAGGAAGCTGTTCCTGCCCCTCCCCCACACCCCATCAGTTCCCTGTGGGCACGGCAGGGCCACAGGGCCTTACGTGACTCAGCTGGACTCTGTATTTTTTATTTTTTAATTTGAGAGAGAGAGAGCATGTGAGCAGGGGAGAGGGGCAGAGGGGCAGAGGGAGAGAATCTCAAGCAGGCTACATGCTCAGGGCAGAGCCCGACATGGGGCTCGATCCCACAACCCCTGGGATCGTGACCTGAGCCAAAATCAAGAGTTGGATGCTCAACCGACTGAGCCACCCAGGCACCCATCAGCTGGACCATATTTTTAAAGGAGTATTTGATCTATTAAAATTAGGAAATTACAAGACCCAGTCTTTCTTAAGCTTGTAAGTTCAGCTTCCAGTAAGTCTAGCGTTCATTTTGAACTTGAAATGTTTGATCCCATTTTGAGGCGTCATCTTCCCCAGCTGGTACACTTCAAAGCTTGGAAGGCTCTGTGGTTCTTCCATAACAGTCTTAGATTTCCCTGCAGTTCGGTCCAGCCAGTTTTCCTCTCTCCCCCTTTCCGTCCCAAGGCCCCACCGTCTTAGGGGAAAGTATGACTTGGGAAATAGTGTTCAAATGTGAAGTTTCCTCAAATGTAAACATTGGAGACTTCGTGCCCAGTGGACTCCATTTTGCCACATGTGCTTTGACTATGCAGCGTATGAAGGTAGCGTCTGGAGCAAGCTGCCTCTTAACCACGCAGACCAGAACATTTGAGGAAGAGCCCCTCTCTCTGCACCCTTCTGCTTCTACCTGGAGGGCCGGGTCAGAGCATGTACGCGTCTGGGTGGGCAGCTAGCAGTTCCCACCTTCCCGGCAGGAGCCCGGGGCCCGTCTGGAGCCGGGTGCCCCTGCCTCTGTGCCTCCCCAGGCCAGCCTCCGTCTTCAGCTGCTCTGGTCTCATCCCAAGCCTGGGAGTGACGTGAGGCCACTCACTCACCTGGGGCACCACCTCATCCCACCTTAGTCACTTACTGCCGAGCCTCACCCCCAGACCCCAACTCACACCTGTTATCCAGTGAACAAATATCGTCGGCACGTAGCTAATCTTTTAGGATTTCTCCAATGACATATTATGTATTTTGTAAGACTGGTTTTTGTATTAATGGATCCTACCGTGAGAGGTGATCTTTTAGGTATGCCTTGGAAGAGGAATTCGTTACTGGAAAATCAGGGAAACTTCAAATTTAAACACACACGACACACACACACACACACACCCCACAGACTTTTACAATAATAGATTTTTAGAGTGGCCCAGTCGGTTAACTGTCCGACTTCTGCTCAGGTCACCATCTCACGGTTTGTGGGTTCGAGCCCCGTGTTAGTCTCCATGCGAGCTCACAGCCTGGAGCCTACTTTGGATTCTGTGTCTCTCTCTCTCTCTCTCTCTCTCTCTCTCTGCCCCTCCCCTGCCGTGCTCTGTCTCTCAAAAATAAATAAATGTTTAAAGAAAAAAAATTTTTTTAAGAATACATTTTTAACAAGGGACGTCTTTGGAGAGTTTTAAACGAGCCCCCTCCTGGTGCTGTCCCTGGACTATACGCAGTGGCCGTTAACAACAATCTGGGGACTTGAGTTACCAGTTACAGGCATTCTGGGTGTAGCCGACCGTTTACAGGCCTGAGCCATTCTAACAGCACCGGGTTGGCGTTGAGCAGCCTCAGCTCGGCTTGTTGAAAACCAGTAGTTGTGTAACACCCTGACTAGGTAATTTGAAAGTTGCCCTTTGGGATGCATATATTTTAATTTCAAGACCTGCATTCACGAGCAAGTCTATTCAACGAAGAACAGGCGTGGGGAATTGCGCAGAGCTCAAGAAAATGTCCACCAGGCCAACTACACCAGCTCTGGACCTTTAACAGCTCTCAGGCCGGGTATGTCCTGCCTGTAAGAAAGTGCGTATCGTTCCACTGTTTGCTTTGCATGTGTTTCAGGGAGTAGGGATTTCTGCTTTTACTCCGGTTGATTTATTTTTCTTTTTCCTTGGTAATTGTTGAAAAACAAAATAAAACCTCCGGTGGGCCTTTTGGAACTTCTGGAAAAGTCCGTCTGCTGAGGATAGCTGAATCCGAGAATTGTGGAGGGCAGGGCTGGATAGCACGTCTGCTCCGCAGCCCTTTTCTTTTCTGGGTGTGTCTGGGTGCGCAGGGGGCTTCCCGGGACGGCCCGAGGGAGTAGGGGCCATGCCTAGGCAGTCGGCAAACCACACCAAATCAGACTGGGTTCATGTTGGCTGGAGGCACGGGAAAACCTTGCTGATGGCACCAGGAAGGACGGCTGGACCATAACGGGAACAGGATTCTCCTCCTCCCTCTAATTGTGAAAAAGGAAAACAAAGGTCGTCAAAAAAGAAGAAAGAAAGAAAGAAAGAAAGAAGAAAGAAAGAAAGAAAGAAAGAAAGAAAGAAAGAAAGAAAGAAAAGAAAAAAGGTCATAAAAAAAAAAAAGTTTACAATGTCTTAATACAAGAATCCTTTTAACCCAGAGCTACTATCTTATGCTCTGAGGGCCACTTTGAGGCCGTTTCCAATTGCAACCCCACTATGGGGGGGGGGGGGGGGGAATTACAGAAGGGATGGTGGTAGACATTCTATTCCAGGTTCAGTGTCCTGCAGGCCTCAAGAGGGTCACGCTTCCTTAGGTGGGCAGCTGGGGCTCCCAAAAACGAGAGAGGAAGTCTGTGGAGTCCATTTGTTCGGGGTAGAAACTGCCACTGCTAATTCCCTCTCCAGTTCACTGCCAGCGTGTCCTTGGCACCTGGGCGGTCCCCTTCCTCAGTGACCATCTCCGTCAGACACTGACTAGGTGACAGGGTGCCTTCCGAAGCCTGCCTCACCTGCTGTCCTTGCTCCCTGTGCTGGGTCAGGGTTCACACAGGAACCTGCATCGTCTGGGGTCTATGTCACATCTTGCTACGTGACCGTGTCCCGCCCATCTTTGCCTTCTGACCCCAACTCCCCAGCCTCGTGAGGCTCAGCCTGGCTCTTCCGCAAGGGAATAGCAAACGTGTGCAGAATCGTTTACTCTTTTTTACTGATGGTGTTTATTTACACCCACATTCTTCTAGAAAGCACTTCAGGTGACTCAGAAGATATGTACAATTACAGCTAGATGGGATAAATGATTTGCCGGTTAGATGAATTTCAGTTCTTTCCAGCTCTGAGAATCTAAGAGTTGACACATAGGGGATCCCTTCCACGTACAAGTATACACATAAAATGGTCCTGAAATACACACAAAAACAAATCCTGAGGGGCGCCCGGGTGGTTCAGTCAGCTGAGCGTCCGGCTTCAGCTCAGGTCACCATCTCGTGGTTCATGAGTTCAAGCCCCACGTCGGGCTCTCTGCTGTCAGTGCAGAGCCTGCCTCAGATCCTCTGTCCACCCCCCCCCCCCGCCCCCTACCGCCCCTTCCCTGCTCATGAGTGTGTGTGTTCTCTCTCTCAAAAATAAGAGACATTTTAAAAAGATAAGTAAAATAAAAAGAAGTCCCAAGTCTAAAAAGAAGACCCACCACCTGGTGCCTCTCATTTGGTTATGTGGTGACTGAGTGTTTTCCAGTTTCATACATATACGTCTATTTTACTCACCGGAGTAAACGGCACTTGGAGAGAGGTATGGTCAGCTACCTCTGTGTCCACCAAAGGGCATACTAAAGCTCGGACCCGCAGGAGGTATATAAGAGAACTTCTGGCCTGATTGCAGCCCAGCCCTGGAGATAGTTGTTCATAAAGTCTACGGCAAATGATATGACATTCCCATGACTTACCCCTATGACGGGGCCGGTTGCTACATGCCCTCAAGTCTTTTTAAATGTTTGTAGCATTTAATGGAATATCCAGTTTTTGGATTTCAAGCACAGAAACGGGCTCTGGTGAGTTTCTACAGAAAAGGAATTTCATTTCAATCCCTTTTTAAAAGACAGGAGGTAGCTTGCAGAATGTGTGGACATCTGTGGACTCTGGAAAGGGCAGCAACAAGGAAGGAGGGTGGGTAGCAAGGTGACCATATGGGGACCTGGTCCCACTGCAGCTGCTGACTTACCACCCAGCGGGTCCTTGCCCTGGCCACCCTGGAGTCACGAAACTGCCACTGCCATGGCAATTTCTCAGTGGCCTCAGCCTCTGTGCCTCAGTCTCTCAAGAATTAAGCCCTGGATTTCAGCCCATGCCTTGAGAGACAAAACTAATGATTTGACTTTGTTTTCCTCTCTGGCTGTCCAGTTCCATTATCGGCAGCCACCCTGCCCTATAACCCTTGTGTCCTTCATGCCCCGAACACCATTCTGCGACAGACCCAGCCCAGTCCCCCAAGCCCTGCCCTCAGTGGGTACTTCATTTCAGGTGGCTTCAAGTAATAATTTCACTAGCAATTTTCCCACTGTGGCTCACGATCCCACCTCTGAGCCTTCAGCCAAGCAACGATCTGGTGTCTTCCCCATTTTCCCGGGAGTCAGTTATTGGCAACCTGCTTACGGTTAGCAATGCATCCCCTGCTAGACGGTCAACTCCATGAGGGCAGGACACGAATAAGGATTTCAATCGCACTCTGCATCACAGAGCTATGCTTAGGAAATTCTTCGCTGGGATTCTAAAGTCTTCCATGTAGAGCCAAGATCAGCCATTAAAGAACTGTTTATGTTTTTTCAGCATCATAGGGGATCCATGGTCCTCCTTTGAAGGCCAGAGAGTAACCAACCTCTGGTTGTAATCCTCTGGTCCATTACTGTTTCAAGTCCGTTTTGGAGTGATGGGTGGGTTTGATTACCTGGATCCACCCAAGTTAACTTAAAGTGGGGGCCCCAGATCAGGGGATTCTTCTTGCTTCCCTCCTCAGTGAGGTGGATTCAGGTGGGAACTCTTAGACCTTCATGCTAAGCTATGGCCTCCGAGCGACCAGTTGAGACCTTCGAGAGACTCAGTTCTGTGAACATTTGAAACAGCAATGATCTGAAGGGCGCTGCATAGAGATTTTTTATAGATGAATGACGGACTTAAGTTTTTTGTTGAGTGATTATTTACGAGGCATTGCTTAGAAATTGTTCAAACAAAATTCCCTCAGTTCTGAGCACCCATTTGTCTATGGACTAACATTACAAATAGTGTTTGCTGGATTCACTGGCGTCCAACCCTCTTATTTCTGGGGACACCAGTGCTCCGAATACTAGCCGAGGGGAAGCTATTATGTGTTCGCGCATCTTGGAGAAAGCTGCTTATTAGTAAAATGCATCACTGCCAAGTTTAGGCACTCTTAGAAAGATCCGACCTGAAAGGGGCCTTCAGATCCTCACTTCAATTTCTTAATCTAAGGAGAGAAACAGGGTGTACTTAAGGCCCACACTGCCTGGAACTCTCATCTGCCCCCTCCTTTTAGAAACTCCAAGACTCTTGGTGCTGGTTCTGGCTAAGGAGGCCGAGAAGTTAATGACACAAACCTGAAGCCTAGACGGTTCTCAGCACTTCCTAATGCTCCGTGGTTTCTTCTCTTCTGACATGGTGTTTGCTTTCCAGATTACTTGCTTCCATAATGCGCTAATGCTGCCTGGTTTTGAGGAGCCGCACAGGCTCTCAGGACTTGGCGGGGCCTCCTGGTGCAGAGCCTGCATCTGGCTGTGGCCCACCTGTTCTCCTGCCTGTTTCCCGGATGCCCCACTCACGAGGGGAGGGGTTCTTCTCTGCCCCCCCCCCCCCCCCAAGGGGGCGGGAGGCAGCCAGCGGCCAGAAGCTGCACAGCTGGGACTCATTCAGGGCAAGCCTGGGGCGGGCAGGCCCAGCCCAGAGTGGAACCACGTTCTCTGTCAAGTGCCGGCCAAACCCATCTGCCCCACACCTTCTTCACACGAACTGTTCTCCTGGTTTCTTTGGAAAGTAATTTTACACCAGCCCAGCCAAGCTGAGGCAAGGAGTTGAAAGTTTAGCACAGGCCCATGGGGAAACAGGAACAAAAATGAAATGGCCCAAGATACTCTCCTTTTTACCCATTCCAACGCTGATTGCATGGCCTCCGGCCGTGCCTCAGAGCACACAGTAGAACAGCTGGAATTGATCAGTGGGCCCCATATTAACCCATTGGTTCCAGGAGGTGGGATTTCCTGAACCCAAAGCACTAATTTTTGCACGTTTTTTGGTCTTTCCTTTCTGACTTTTAGGGAAGCAGGGAGCGTGTGTGGGCAAACAGGCCAAACGGAGCGGCAGCACACTGTTCCTCCATTAGCTTCACGCAGCAAACTGAGAAGCCCAGAGAGAAAGGAAAACACATTCTGGACGGCCTTTGTTTATTGTTCCTCGCAGGTATGCTGAGGTCTCCATGTTCCGGCCCAACTTGCCTGTAGCCTCTGGAAAATAAGACCCGAAATAACACTGACGCCCCCTCCCCCATCGCCCCTCCCTGAGCCGGTTAAATAGGCGTGAGAATGCTGGACCGGAGGAGGGGTGCTGGCAGTCTCTGAGCCAAGTCTCCCCTTCAGCGAGACCCCCCAAGGAAGAGTCACGAGAGGCGGCGGTGCATGCGCGGGTGGCAGGGAGCCAGAAAAAAACCCCGAAAACAGTAGGCAGCTTCTCACAGGCTTTCACGATTGGCTCAACTTTCCTCTTGTCCCCTCTTCAGAGCAGCTCGGAGCTTACCCAGAGGAGACTGCTGGGAGTGAGATCGTCAGCAGACCTTAAGCTTCAGCGAAGTGGAAGGCAATCCCCATGGCGACCACTCAGTCGGCGTCCCCCCCCCCCAGGCTACGCAGGTGCAGCACCTATAGTAGGCGTGGCCACATGAGCCCGTGAGTAAGGACCCTTCATCCCGTGCCAGCCACCGGATAAGAGCCAGGCCATGGTAGGTCCTGCTGCCTGCTTAAGCTCTTCTGCATCTCGTGCTGCTGCATGAATTTCCCTGCAAAGATCACCATGTGGTACGTACATGTGGGTCCACGGTCAGGTGACCGCTGGGTAAATAGCGCTGGCATTTTCCCATGAGCTGCAAACGTTCAGAGCTCGGCGGCCGAATCTGCACATACCTGGCAAGCGTTTGCCCTCCTCTGCGGCCCCTTTCCCAAACACCCCGACTCCCCCCACTAGATCCCTGCCTCAGGCCGGCAGATCAGAGGCCTCCGTTTTCAGTAAGCATGTCCACTGGGTAGGACTGCCTGTAGACCCTCCAAACATCCCTCTAAGGCCCAGGGGAACGGGGGTGAGGTGTCCAGGATTTCAGAGAACACATCCTGGCCTTGCAGAGCAGGAAGGAAGGGGGCATTCTCTCACAATGCATGGGGCCTTTCCTAAACTGCGACCTGCGGTCTTAGGGTTTCATTACCCACATGTGTGGGAGGGCTCTCTGGAGACCAAGACTGAGGTGAAAACAGGGTACCCCCATCTTCGGGCTGCAGGCAGGGAAGAGGAGGGAAGGAGGGCAACCTCCCAGCCAGCAGGGAGAGGCCAACGGAAGAGTGCAAACAGAAGCAGATGGGTGGGCATTGCCAGTGGGCCCACAACAGAGGCCTCCAGGATGTTCTGAACGCTGTGATGTGAGGGACCCAGGAACCAGTGCCCAGCTGCTCTCCATTCTAGAAGTACTGGTTCTGTTCGTCAGAGCTGGGGGAGGGGGGGGCGTCTCCTGTCTTGTGAAGTGCCAATTCCCCCAGGAAGGGTGTGCTATCAAGAGTTTACGGACCAGCTTCCTGTAGGACAAGGGCTCTCGGGGTTGCCGACAAGCAGGAGGAAAGAAAGAAGGAAGACGGAGAGTGGTGCCTAGTTTATCCCCTTTGCAATTATGCCCTGGCGGCCTGGACAAGTGGTGAAACAGTCTCTTGAAAAGTAATTAAGAAAGGCATGCAAAAATAGCTAATAGTTTTTCCCTTAGACCTGACTTTCATTTACCTACAAGCACCCTCAAAAAAAAAACAGCCCAGATTTGTTTAAAAGAACTGGATGGTCTATAAGGAGGTGGCCAGGCAGGTGGGAGAAGAGCGGCTCAGGCAGGTGTGGAAATGAGATAGAGGAGATGTGGCCACGTGGCCGCAGCAGGGCGGGGAGCCACCTGGAAGGGAGGCCTGGAGGCTGTGGAGGGGGCTGCCAGGAAGGTGGAGGGCCAGCCCAACCTACAGCACGCGCCCAGCCCCATTCCTGGGCTCAGCGGGTTGCAGGGAAAGCCTGGGGCACAGCTCGGGGAGCGCTCTGATCGTTAATAGAAAGGAAAGGTAGAGAATATTGAATTTCTGATTAGGCCTGCTGCCTGATGCTCATCAGCTCAGCTCTGAGTCCTCATGGGCCACGGATCATTTTTATGACTGGTGAATAAATGATTATTATCTCCATAATATCCCCAGCAAAAGGGCCCAGCCCGCGGCGGCTCCAGCGCCGTCCCTCAGGGGGTGGGGAAGGGCTGGGCACAGCAGCCGTTTTCTGCTCCACAGTGGCTCTGGGACTTTCCAGTAAAGCCACACCTGAGAAGGTCGTGAGTGCAGACAGCCAGGGCCTCGTGCCCCTCCTGGCCTAGCTGGGAAGGGGCAGGGAGAGGGGTGTGGCGGTGTCCCGGCGGCCTGTAACTGGCACAGTCCCTCTCCACGCCATCACGGCTCTGCCCATGACCCGCATACCCACTGAGGAGGGTGCAGGCTCCCCGCCCCCTCTGAGAGGAGGGAACAGAACCCCTGTCTGAATCGCCCATTTCTCCAGCAGACACCAGGCCCTGCTGCCCGTGGGTGTCCAGCCTGTTAGGCACAGAGGCAGGGCCTCGTCTGAGCTGAGTTGGAGTGATAAGGGGCCGCTTTACTGTTTGTTTGGTAAGCGGATGGGCAAGCACCTTCCTAAATGTGAGCCTGTCACAGCATTTTCTTGTCCTACTGTCCCTCTGGGCACCATCTCTAGACCCAAGGGCAGCGGAAGCCGCAGGCTGCCTGCCGGGGCCAGATAATGCAGGCACAGTGCTGCAGTCACATTTAATTTTCTTAAGCTGTCACATCTCAGCCTTTGGAAGACACCACTCCCTGGAGAAGGGATCTCAGCCTTGTCTTCATGGTCCCCCTTCTGTGCGCCAAATGGCTCCAGCTCCTAACGTCTGCGATGGGTCATCAATTAGCCCGGTGAAGTCAGCAGGGGTGGGGGGGGGGGGGACTGCCAGCCTGCCTGGCAACGGCTCTTGGGATTCTCCACCCTCCCTTCCTCTATATGCAATTTCAGTTTCAGGATCACCAGCGTCCACCCGACACGAAGAGAAGACCCAGGCCGGAGCTTCCCAAGGCCGACAAAAACCCCTGGGCCCTGGCACTGTCTCAGATGCTGGCTCTAAGAAAAAGCAGGGCTTTCTGGTCCCCGTCAGCCTCTTGTGCATGCAGTTTCCTTCCTCTGGTTTTGTAATCTCTGTTAATTGCCAGGCACTTTCCATTGTATGTGACTTCATCGTGGACTCGAGGCTCCGTCAGTTCAGCGAGTGGGGACTGAGCCAAACAGTGTTCTGATCAACTTCACCCTCCCGTGTGTTCTGGGCTCGCTCAGCACAAACAGGCACTGCTTTTCCATGCACGCGGCCAGCTCCCCGGACGAGCCTGAGGCCCCCTCTGCCGGCCGCCGGCCTCCATGGCACCCAGCCACAGGCCCCGCGAGGTGGTGCCCGTCAGGCCATCTGTACCTATGGAAGTAAACTCAGAAAGTTATCAGGCAGTTTTTCTTAGCACCCTACGATAGCTGGGAATGGGAACCCACGCCAGAATTTGTCCGGCTGGTCACAGTTCACTTGGTAACCCCCACTCCGCTAAGCTGACTTAACCAACCTTCTGTGTTTGTGTGCCACTTCCACGTACGCGGTTGAGATGCGTTCTTGGGAGGCGCCACATACTCCGCATGAAGTGTGGCAGCTCCTCCCGCAGGCGCCCGCGAGCCCTGTTGTGTTAGGTCCGTGTTCCGTTTGCTCCTTCACTCAGACATCTCCCTGAGAGGCCATGTTGCACACAGAGCCCTGCACATAGCAACTGCAACTGCTTCTGAATAAATGTGTCAAGGACTCTTTGAATGACTCAGTGGGTGGTTTGTTGCTATGTGGGAGAAAGGTCTGGTCACTGAGCTACTGAAAAATAAAAAAGGCATGCTCTCTTACGGCTCACTGGGCCAGTCACCGGTGTCTCTCAGAAGTTGCCCCACCTGGTACCTCTCGTGCCGACTACCTGGTGCCACTGTCTGAACTCCGAGGGGACAGTCCCCCGGCATTGGTAAGCCGGAAATGCTAAGAGCGTCTTCGTGAACACACATCATGCTGACGGTCTCACAGGTAGACCGAGCTACAGGCACATAAGCACCAAGTCAGGCCACACACAGTAAAAATAGACCAATGACCCAAAGGGTGCGTTTTTTGTTTTGTTTTGTTTTGTTTTTTTTTCTCGTTGCCTCTCAGGGCGGATATCCTGAGGAGTAGGAGTGTGAAGCATTTGCCCCTAGCCTCAGGAAATCCTGACTCCCCAGATGGCCGTTAGAGCAAACACCTCTGTAACCTCCCCCCTCAGAACCAGGAAGAGGCCTAATCAAGGACCTTTCGCTGTCTTTGGAAGGCTTGGGGGCGCGGGAGGGACATTGGCTTCTGTGGTCATCAGCTGGTCTTGAGCAGAGTGAAGCTCGTTGCTGTAGCGTGGCCCGGGGTCTGTGCTGGCCATGCAGGTGTCCTGCCGCCCCCCCTGGTCCTCAACTGAGGTTTGTATACACCTTTCTCCCATGATGCAGCTTGTTTGTGGTCAGCTGTAACAGGTGGTTGTCAGAACCACTGGTGGAAGCCAGGGAAGGCCCCTCTTTCAGGTCACGGGTGGCTTTGTTGTCCCGTCCCAGACAGGTGTCTTCATGCTAACCTGTGGGCACACTCCTCTAACACCCCACCCCACAAGGACCGCCTTCTTTAGGTCCAAACTAAGCCTTCTTTAGGTCCAAACTCCTTGACGGTTCCCTGAGGCCTGGGTCCTCTCCCCCACGGGAGGGCCGTGCACAGGGCCTCCCCCACAGTGGCCCCTTGTCCTCCTGGTGCCCCAGGAACTCCCCACACCCCCAGCCTTTGCCTTTCGTTCCCTCAGTGGCCACACCTCCCGTGGTCATCCCTCTGTCTGGTCTTCTCTCCCGCCTGCGGCACCCAGGCCACGTTCCATCTTCTTCGTTCATCTGTCCTCGTCTAATTGGAACCTCACCTCAAACGCCCCCTTTTCTCAACTCCCGTGGTACTTAAGTATCAGGAAGAACTTGCTGGTATTTTTGTCTCTGTGACTCTCTACTAAATCCTTTCAGGAGATGTACTGAGGTGAGAGAGGACGTGTCCCCCATAGACTTTAGCTCTTGAGCTCTGGGCCTGACTGTGTGCTCTTCTTTAACCCTCTGACAAATTACCCCACCTCAGTGGTTCCCAACTGGAGGGCAATTTTGCAGTGTCCGGAGACCTTTTTCGTTGTCAACGGTGGGATGGCGCCCACAGCCTCTGTTGTGCACAGGCTTAACTTCCTACAGTGCACGGGGCAGGCCCTCCAGCAAAGGGTTATCTGACCCCAAATGTCAATAGTGCCAAAAAGTGAGACACCCTGCCCGACCTCCAGTCTCCCCACCTGTAAAGGAGGAAGGTTGTGAACAAACCAACTGAAACGATGTGTGTGAAAACATCATCTGTTTTCTAGCTCTTTCTATCTGGCTCTCCACCCCTTACCACGCAGTGTCTCTTTCTGCAAAGTCGGGACAGTGTGAGGATAACAGCCAACATTGAAGGAACACTTATTATGGATTATCTCACCTGATCTTCCCGGAAACCAACTGTACAGCCACAAGTATGGGCCCTGCTTTCCAGAAGGGAAAACGGATGCTTACAGCCCCGAGGAGGCCGCCAAGGAAGGGCTCACACCCAGCGGTGCAGCTGGGACTTCTGAGCTCACACTCTAACCATTCGTTGGGTCACCTCGAGACGATCGTAAAAGCATTTGAAACGTAGGACTGTACAAGTGTGATTGTGGTTCTCTCTCTTTCTCTCTCTCGTGCTGCCTCCTCCCACAACACGGTGTCGGGCATGCAGCGGAGACACAATAAATCCTTGCAGATTAATTCAATATGGATTCCTCTGGTGAGTCAGGAGAGGCTGAAAAACTGAGGGGTCCTGTGGGGCCTGCAAGCTAAATTACTAGGAACTTAGAGAGTGCGGGGAGCTGGGAAGAGTTTCAGTGGCCCTAGAGGAGCCTGAGACCTTGTGAGTAGGACAGCTCACAGCCCATGCCCGGCCTGACCACCACAGGGACATGCAGGCCCTGTGCACTTTACCAGTGCACCTGTTCAGGCCGCTAGCGAATGGAATCAGCGACCCGGGGCCCAGGGCGGCCTTCTCCGTGGGGGCGGCAGTGCTCTCAACCAAGGTTGAAGACCACGAGCTTGCAGGACTGGGCACGACAGTGTGACGTCCACAGCACGACTGTCCCCTGCAGTGATGCCTTGCTCTCCATTGAGAAGGCTTTTAATCTCCGGGGGAGAGGCTACCAGCTGCCTTGTGGGGACACATATGACCATGAGGATGGAAGGCCTAGCCTCAGCTGTACACCGTCCACCAAATCAGAGTTAACTCTTGTCTTCCTGTATTTAATGGCACATGAAGTCATTGTGACTTGCCTATTGTGACCTGGCCGGCTTTGAGGAACAAAGTTCCTCATCACCATTCCATCACTTCCTCTTTGTTTTTCCATTTTGGGAAGCGCGAGATTAAATCTGTATCTGAAAATCTCTTTCCAAGGTTCTCCTCTGAAAATAATTCTGAGATTAAGAATGGTTCTTCTCGTGCCCTGGGCATTAAAGCCTGTAAGACTAATGACGTTCACAAAATTCTCCGAGCAACGTGCAGGAGGCAACCTAGTCCTTCTGGTAGGAAAAACATCAGTCCAACAAGAAGATGACGTATTGCCTGTTCCCCTGTAAATAAAACGGGCCACATCAGTTTCTCTTCTGCCTGCGAATGGTGACCAATTTATCAAGTGTACACTGAATAATGATTTCCATGGGGACAACCGCTCTTATGATAAAGTGTTACTGCTCCAGCTGCATTATTATAAACAGCATTCAATTTATGGAGTTAGGAAGCAGATGCATTTCTCAGTAATGTGTCACCATTATCTAGAACCAGCCATAAAATCTAGGCTGTCATATATTTTCTGGCTGCAAACTTTAGGCAATTAATATTCCTATAAAAGTCTTGATCACAAGCCCAATTTAGAAATTAGTTGCTCAATATGATGATTAAATTTCGGAGCTGGAACTTGCCGTGGCCAGATGTGAATAGCCAAATGTGACAAATCTTATACAACTTTTCAGACGGAAGGAACTGTTTGAGACATTGGGGATTTTTGGTGAATTTCAAATGAGGCACCTTCACCTTAGGAAAGTGCCACAATCTCGCTCGGCCTTCCAGAGGAAGATGAGTCACTGGTATTTTCCTGCATCAAATACCATGGCTGTTCCCTAGGCCTGAGTCAGTGTTATGGAGGTGGCAAATGCACACCCAGATGGATGCCGCACCTTGATGGGTGGCGGAATCTCAATACTGCTGCCTCCAGGAGGGCTTAGATGGCACCCCCTTCTTTTTCCCCAGCTCAGGGAAGGCATATAAAGCTGCCAGGGCCCTAGATGTGAAGTAAGAGACACAAAATCTGGGAGAATAAAGGTTGGAATGATACCCAAAAACACGACCCTCTAGAGTATAGAGTCCATATCATATACGAGACCATGAGTGGAAAGAGTGACAAGGGCTTGGGACATTTTCACTGACTAATCAGGTACTTTAAATACACGGGCAAGGCCATGCTTGAAATTGTAATCCATAATATGTCAGCAAAACAGTTTTGTTTTATCATTTAGTTTGCAAAACCTATTTCAGCATTCAGGTCACATTGAACTATGTCATTTGTTTCCTGAGTCATTTCAAAAGAGCTGTCTTTTGTGTATCTGCAGGCTACCCAGGACGGTGATGAATTCCAAAGATGAATTTCACTGTATTGAACATGGCCCATTGCATTTAAAATTAAAGAGCTGAGAAGAAACCACCACTCACTGATGGTAAGTGTCTGGGGAAATGAACACTCATACATACTCTCATGAAGGTACACACTGTTATGTTATGAAACTTGGGGAAGACAATCTGGCAATAAGTTTCAAAACCTATATCTTTTGACCTGGCCATTTCACTTCCAGGAATTTACCCTAAGGGAAAGAGTTAGTTAATAGCTTTTTTTTTTTTTCTTTTTTCTTTTTGCCATTGAGTTGTATGAGCTCTTTATATATTTTGGATATTAGCCCCTTACCAAACATACGGTTGGCAAATATTTTCTTCCATTCTGGGTGTTGCCTTTTTGTTTTATTGATAGTTCTTTTGCTATGCAAAAGCTTTTTAGTTTGATGGTCCCATTTGTTTATTTTGGCCTTTGGTGCTCTTGCGTATGGAATCAGATCCAAATTAATATCACGGAGACTGGTATCAAGGAGCTTACTGCCTATGTTTTCTTCTAGGAGTTTTATGGTTTCAAGTCCTACATTCAAGTCTAATCCATGTTGAGTTTATTTTTGTGTATGGTGTAAGAGAGTGGTCCAGTTTCATTCTTTTGCATGTAGCTGTCCAGTTTTCCCAACACCATTTATTGAAGACACGGTCTGTTCCCCATTGTATAGTCTGTCCTCCCTTATCGTAGATTAATTGATCATTTATGTTTGGATTTGCTTCTGGCCTCTCTATTCTGTTCTATTGATCCATGTATCTTATCTGTTTTTGTGCAAGTACCATACTGTTTTGATTACTATAGCCTTGTAGTATAGTTTAAAATCAGGGAGCCTGACACCTCCAGCTTTGTTCTTCTTTCTCAAGGTTGCTTTGGCTCTTCAAGTTTTTTGTGGTTCCATGAAAATTTTAATATTTGTTGTGTTTGTGTGAAAATTGCCATTGGTATTTTGATAGGGATTACCTTGAATCTGTACATTGTTTTGGGTAGTATGGACATTTTCACAATGTTAATGCTTCCAATCATGAGCATGGAACGTCTTTTCATTTGTTTGTGTCTTCTTTGATTTCTTTCAACAGTGTCTTACAGTTTTCAGAGTATAGGTCTCTCACCTCATTGGTTAAATATATTCCTAGAGATTTTATTCTTTCTGACACAGTGGTGAATGGGATTGTTTTCTTAATTTCTTTTCCTGATAGCTCATTATTAGTGCATAAAAAAGCAACTGGTTTCTGTGTATTATTTTTTTACCCTGCAACTTTGGTGAATTAATTTATCAGTTCTAATGGGGTTTTTGTCTTTGTTTTAGTCTTTAGAGTTTTATGTATAGTATCATGGTCATCTGCAAATAGTGACAGTTTTACCTCCTCCTTTTACCAATTTGGATGCCTTTATTTTTCTTGCCTAGTTGCTCTGGCTAGGACTTCCAAGACTGTGTTGAATAAAAGAGGCAAGGGTGGGCATCCTTGTCTTGTTCCTGATCTTGGGAAAAGCTTTCAGCTTTTCACTGCTGAGTATGATAGCTTTGCGCTTGTCATATATAGGCTATATCTATATCATCTATATCTTTATCTCAAGATATACATTTCCTCTATACCTGTTTTGTTGGGAGGTTTTTTTTATTATCATAAATGGGTATTGGATTTTGTCAAATGCTTTTCTGCATCTATTTCAATGATTATGCGATCTTCATCCTTCATTTTGTTAATGTGATATATCATGTAGACTGATTTGCAGAAGTTGGAACATCCTTGCGTTCCCGGAATAAATCCCATTTGATCATTCTTTTAATGTATTATTGAATTGGTTTGCTACTATCTTGTTGACAATTTTTGCATCTATGTTTATCAAGGATATTGGCCTATAAATTTTGTGTGTGTATGTATGGCATCTTTGGTTTTGATATGAGGGCATTGCTGACCCATTAAAGTGAATTTGGAAGCGTTCCTTTTTCTTCGATTACTTTAGAATCATTTGAGAAGGATAGTATTCACTCTTTTTTGAATGTTTGGTAGGATTCACCAGGGAAGCTGTCTGGTCTTCGACTTTTGTTTGTTGGGAGTTTTCTGATTACCGATTCAGTATCATTACTAGTAATTGGTCTGTTCGGATTTTCTATTCCTTCATAATTAAGTCTTGGAAGACGATGTGTTTCTAGGAATTTATCCATTTCTTCTAGGTTGTCCAAATTTTTAGCGTATAATTTGTTCACAGTAGCCTCTTACGATCCTTTGTATTTCTGTGGTATCCGTTGTAACTTCCCTTTCATTCTGTATTTCATTTGGGCCCTCTCTCCTTTTTTTCTTGATGACTCTGTCAAAAGGTTTGTCAACTGTGTTTATCTTTTCAGAGAATCAGGTCTTAATTTCATTAATCTTTTCTAAGTTTGTCGGTTTGTTGTCTCTATTTCATTTATTTCCACTCTGATTTTTATTTTAATTTCCTTCCTTCTACTAACCTTGGGCTCTTTTTTTTTTTTTTTCCTAGTTCCTTTAAGTGTAAAGTTAGATTGTTTATTTGAAAAAGTTTTTGTATTTGTTTCTTGAGGTGGGTTCATATTGTTACGAACTTTCCTCTTGGAACTGTCTTTGCTGTGTCCCATAAATTTTGGAATTTTGTGTTTCCACTTTCATTTGACTCGAGATATTTTTTGATGTTCCATTTGCATTTCATTTCTTCATTGACCCATTGGTTATTTAGTCTTCATGTGCTCGTGTTTTTTCCATTTCTCTTCTTATAATTGATTTCTAGTTTCCTGCTATTGTGATTGGAAAAGATGCGTGATATGATTTCAGTCTTCTTGAATTTATTGAGACTTGTCTTGTGGCCTAACATGTGATCTATCCTGAAGGATATTTGTGTGCACTTGAAGAATGTATGTTCCGCTGTTTTTGGACAGAATCTTATGTAAATATCTATTAAGTCCGTCTGGTCTAATGTGTCATTTAAGGCTATTTTCTTGCTGATTTTTTGTATGGATGAAATATCCATTGTTGTAAGTTGGGTATTTAAGTCCCCTAGTATGATTGCATTGCTGTCAATTTCTCCCTTTATGTCTGTCGATATTTGTTTTATATATTTAGCTGTTCCTCTTTGGGGTGTGTAAATGTTTACAAATGTTATATCTCCCTGTCAGATTCACCCCTTTATCATTATGTAATTCTTTCTTTGTCTTTGGTTACAGTCTTTGTCTTCAAGTCTCTTTTTCCTGATATTAAGTATCACTATCGCAGTTTTCCTTTCATTCCCATTTGCATGGAGTATCTTTTTCCATCCCTTCACCTTCAGTCTGTGTCTTTAGCTCTGAAGTGAGTCTCTGCTAGGCAGCATATGGATGAGTCAAATGTTTCTATCCATTCAGCCACCCTTTGTCTTTTAACTGGAGAACTTAGTCTATTTACATTTAAATCAACTATTGATAGGCATATACTTCTTGCCATTTTGTTAATTGTTTTCTGTTTGTTTTGTAGTTTTTCTCTTCCTTCTCTTGCTCTCTTCTCTTGTGGCTTGATTTTTTTTTTTTTTTTTTTTTTTTTTTTTTTTAGTGTTATGTTTAGATTCCTTTCTAATTATTTTTTGTGTATCTACTATAGGTTTTTGGTTTCTGGTTATGATGAAGCTCATGTATAACTACCTATTTAGATAGCAGCCTATTTTAAGTTGATAGTCACTTCAGTTTGACTGCATTGTAAAAGCACTACATTTTTTACTCCCCTGCCCCATGTTTTATGTTTTTGACATATTTGACATATTTTTATTTTATGTATCTCTTAGCTAATTATTGTAGTCATACTTTTTACTACCCTTTTCTTTTAAGCTTCGTACTAGCTTTATAAGTGGTTGATCCACTGCCTTTACTGTATTTGCCTTCACCAGTGAGATTTTCTTTTTCATATATTTATTTCTAGTTATGACCCTTTCTTTTTAGCTTAAAGAAGTCCCTTTAACAATTCTTGTAAGGCCAGTTTTGTGGCGATAAACTCCCTTAGCTTTTTCTTGTCTGGGACACTGTTTATCTCTCTTTCAATTCTGAATGATTACCTTGCCAGGGGGAGTATTCTTGGCTGGAAGGCTTTTAGCATTTTGAATATATCATGTTTCTCTCTTCAAGCCTGCACTATTTCTGCTGAAAAATCTGATAGTCTTATGGGATTTCCTTGTATGTAACTAGTTGTTTTTCTCTTGCTGCTTTTAAGATTCTCTCTTTATATTTAACTTTAACGTTTTTAATTATAATGTGTCTTGGGGTGGAACTTTTGGGGTTCCTCTTGTTTGGGATCCTGTGCCTCCTGGACCTGCTTGTCTGCTTTCTTTGCCAGGTTAGAGACGTTTTCAGCCATTATTTCTTCAAGTAAGTATTCTGCCCCTTTCTCCCTTCTCCTTCAGGAGAATGTTAACATGCTTGTTGTTTTCCCACAGATGACTTAAGCTGTACTTATTTTAAAAATTCTTTTTTTTTTTCTTGTTGTTATTTTGTTTGGATAATACCCACTACCTTATCTTCCAGGTCACTGATCTGTTTGGTATCATCTAGTCTGCGGTTGATTACTTCTAGTGTATTTTTTAGTACAGTTATTGTATTCTTCAGCTCTGTGAGTTTCCTGTTTGGTACTTTCTTATATTTTCTCTGTTCTTGCTGTGATCATTTATTCCCTTGAGTTTGGTGAGCATCTTTATGGCCGTTAATTTGAACTCTTTTTTTTTTTTTTATGTTTATTATTATTATTTTTTTAATTTTTTTAACGTTTTATTTATTTTTGAGACAGGGAGAGACAGAGCATGAACGGGGGAGGGTCAGAGAGAGGGAGACACAGAATCTGAAACAGGCTCCAGGCTCTGAGCTGTCAGCACAGAGCCCCACGCGGGGCTCGAACTCACTGACCGCGAGATCACGACCTGAGCTGAAGTCGGCCGCTTAACGGACTGAGCCACCCAGGCGCCCCAATGTTTATTTATTTTTGAAGGAGAGAGACAGAGCATGAGTGGGGAGGGATAGAGAGAGAGGGAAACACAGAATCCGAAGCAGGCTCCAGGCTCTGAACTGTCAGCACAGAGCCCGACTCAGGGCTTAAACTCACGAGGCGTGAGATGGTGACCTGACCTGAAGTTGGACGCTTAACCGACCGAGCCACCCAGGTGCCCCCATTAATTTGAATTCTTAATCAAGTATATTTACCAGGTAAATTACTTATTCCATTTTGTTAAGTTTTTTTCTTTTTTTCTGAGATTTTATCTTGTTCCTTCATCTGGAACAATCCCTTTGTTTCCTCATTTGCCTGATTGTGTTTGTTTCTGTGTGTTATGTGAAACAGTTTTCTCTCCCTCTGTATGGGAGATGAACTTTATTCTTTAACCTTGCCTTGGTTCTTAGGTGTCTCTTCAGTTATGTCTCCAAGTATTTCAGACTCTTGGGGTTCAGAAAGGCAACCCCACCCCGCGACTTGAGCCTCGTGCTCAAGGGGCATCCCTTGTGTGGGTCGTGGTGCCTGTTGCCTTCCGTGGGGTCATGGGAGCAGTGCAGGCTGGGGGTGGGCTGTTTGCCCAGGACTGTTAGGTAGGTAGAGTGAGGGTATAAAAATGGCACCCGCCAGGGCAGCATCAGCACCAGCACCAGCACCAGTAAGATAGAGGGAGCCCATGAAAATGGCATCTGCCAGTGTTCCCTCCCGACAGACTTCTGCTCGGGGAGCTTCTTAGCAGTTCTTTTTATGGTCAGGTGATCTTGAGCAGAACCAGTAAGAGAGGAGTCTGGCCTGGGGAGCTGGGGCTGGTGATCTTCATCCATCTAGTTGGTGATTCCATGAGACCCAGACAGAATCCGTGGCAGGGTGAGGATCACCCATATCCATCCACATGTGTGTATGTGCCTGCTGGCTAGCGTCTGTCCCAGTGTGAACGTGCACATGCATGCAAGCCTGTGTGCCAGCCAGAGTCCAGACTGGGAGGATGCTGCTCTGTTTTGGCACCAGGGGTGGTAAACCCAGGATGAGGCAGCTGTGGGTACCACTGCTTTGTTCTCTGTATCTTCATAAACAACGATTTCCTCTTTTCTTGGTATTGAGCGCTCAGTTCCTGAGAGTTGTGGGGCTTGTTTAGGGGGCCATGTAATTGCATTATGCCCTCCCCCATGCAAATTCCCTCCAGCGCTTCTCAACAGAGGTGGTATTGGCGTGAGAGCAAGAAAAATATTTTTGGCACGGGACTGACCCAACACTGAAGCATTGTTAGAGTTTTCCCAGCCCTCCAGATGAATATGAGTAGGATGCTTTCTGACCCTGTGATAATCAACAATGCCCCTGCCGTTCTTCCAAAGCTACTGCAGCCGCCTTTCTGAAATCAGAGGTTTACTCTCCAAATAGAATTAGATTGATTCTTAAAGACTTTGGACCTGACTTTTCTCTTAGTCTGTGACCTTTTCTCTAGGAGAGTGACTTCGAATAACCACACATTTGTATGATGGCTTTCCTGTTTGTTATTCCCAGCTTTATGATACCCCATACCTCAGATAAGAACCTATCTCTGTGTCTACGGGAACTTGTGGCCTTGACCTATTTTGTGATGTCGTGAATCTTGGATTATTAAAGGATGTGTCAAGACTCAAATATCTTAACTCATTCATTCATTCAGTCAGTCATACTTGTTAAGGACCTACTACCGCGTTAAGGTTCTGGGATAGAGAGAAATCAATGAAGCGATCACACTAATAATACACAATTGCAAACCCAGGTTCGTGCTCTGAGGAAGGGAAAGAATAAGGTTAAAGGGGAATTTGTTATAAAGGAACCACGTCGACTAAGCAGTCAAAGAAGGTTTTTGGTAAAATGATGCTGCAATAGAGACCTGAGGGTCATGCAGGGGCTAGCTAGACGAAGGGGTGGTTGTCATGGCATTTGATCATTCTAGATGGAAGAACCAGCATGTGCAAAAGGCCTATTTGAGAGGATCACTGGGGCACGGGAGAAATTAGAGAGGCCAGTGTGGCTGGAGCACAGAGAACAGGGGCATTTGAATAGAGGCCTTATGGGCTTGTTAGAGAATTGGTTTTCATTTTAAGAGCGATGGGAACCCCTTGGTGGGCTTTAGAACAGGGAGTACTAAGATCAGCCATGCTTTTTGGAAAGATCCTTACAGATGCAGTGTGGGAGGCAGGTTGGAAGAGGATCCGGCTGGATCCAAAGAGGTGGCCGCCAGAGTCATCCAGTGAGAGAAAAAGACAACGTGGACTAAGGCGGCAGCCGTGGAAGTGGTGAGCAGTGGCTGGATGGACAAAATGGTTTGTTGGCCGTGATGGGTTGGTCTGGGTGGTGATATTAAAGGAAATGGGATGACTTAGTTTCTTGCTTGTGGTACTTCAAAGATGGATGTTGATGTCATTTCCTGATGTGGAACCTCAGAAGGGGTCCGGTGGGGCTGGCAGCCAGGGTTTACTCAAGTAAACCATGAATTTGCTTTTGGACAATTTGGGTTTGAAGCATCTGAGGCAATCTGAGGAAAAGTCAAATAGGGAAATGCCTGGGGAGGGGAAGAGGTGGTAACAGGGTGGAGACCAGAGGAGATATCGTAGCATTCTGCTTACAGATCTTTGTGAACATGTATTTCTGTCTTGTTTTCCTTTTCTTGATGGTTCTGTCAGATGCCGGGGTGGCCGTCCGGTGTGACAAGTAGTGAGAGGTGCTCGAGGGTCTCTGTGTCATCTCTTGAGAAAACAAAAAAGAACTTATACTTCTCTTTAAAGATTGGATTCAAAGTAGTATTAAAAGTATATTTTGTCCTTTGAAAACCTGAAATAAAGCAGAACACAGGCAAAATCTAGGCTCTTTTAATAAGCCAGCGATATTAATGAATTAGGAATTCAAGCTTTAGAAAAAAAAGTGTTTAGAAGCATTCTGACTTGTTAGGATTCCCCAAAGTGCCCTAGTGACCCTGGCTCGAAGGAAAGATGGGGCTGGACTCTGCTAATACAAGACAGAGGCCTATGTACGTCTTCAGGAAGATTCTCATTGGTCCCTGCTTGAGGCCCTTTCTTAATGAGACTGTGTGCTGTGATGTCTCCCTAACTTCTCACAGGCTCCTGGTGTCGATGGTGGTGTTTTTGCCAATGCCAACGATCAGTTCCCTGATTCTCCCAACCCAACTGGCTGTTCAACAATTCAATTGGATTCTAACACTGACTACTACCCAGTTAGGGCAGATCCTATAAGGTAAAGACTTATTACCTCAAGACTGCCCCCACTTTAGACACCAACCACAAAGCCTAGGCTTCCCATGCTTCTGGCAGACCAGCTATAAATCAAGGATTCCTGCGATAATTTGCTAAACTCACCACATAACTCAGGAGCACACTTTATTTACACTTTTCACTTTATTATAGAGGATATTATAAAGGCTACAAATGAATAGCCAGATGAATAGATATATAAGGCAAGGTCCAGAAGGGCCCTGAGCACAGGGGCCTCGGTCCCTGTGGAGTCTGGGTGTGCCACCCTCCCGCCACACACGTGTTCCCCAATCTAGAAGCTCCCTGAACTCCATGCTACTGGGAATTGTATGGAGGCTTCATTACAAAGACATGATTGATTATTAACTCAGTCTCCAATCCTCTCTCCCACCCCAGAGGTTGGGGGAGAAGGGCCGACAGTTCCAGGCTTCGACTCAAGGCCTAACCTGGCAACCTGCCCCATCCTGAATCTATCTAGCATAACATCCAGAATTGTCTCATTAGAACAAAAGATGCTCCTATTATCCAGGAAATTCCAGGGGCTCTAAGAGCTCTCTGTTGTCATGAACCAGGGACAAAGACCGAATAGTAGAACAAAAGACAATCCTATCACCCTTATCATTCAGGAAATTCCAAGGGTTTTAGGAGCTCTGTGTCAGGAACCATATTTATTTCTTATCATACTGTAGGTGGCTAGTGCACTCTGGAGGTGCTCCTTGGCCAGGGGTACTCCTGTGGGGTTTTTAGAAGCCATTTGCAGGGAAGCTTCAACAGCAACTGCCTCCTATCTCCCTTACCTGCCCTGAAGACCGCCCTTACTGACTGGCAGAGGGAGCCCATCTCTGATGCACCAGCCATCATTGACCCGGGCTGGGTCAGGAAAGCCCAGATCCAGGCAGTTGAGGACTTGCCAGCAGGGGAGAAAAGTGGGGGATGGGGGAGAGGCAGTGTTCGTGTCGCAGGTCCATGTCTCTGGTATGTGGTTGTCTCACAAAAATGGTAACTCTTCCATCATAGGCATGTTACCAACAAGAGAACTAGGGTAATGCCCACCACCCACCGCGTCTCTAATCTGTGCAAACATTTACACATATTATTGCTAATTCTCAACCTTGGAGACTATCCTCCATTTTATACAGGAGTAACTGGAGGTTTATAGAGGTTTGAACACTTGCCCTGGGTCACAGTTAAATGGCAGAGGCTGGATTCAAACCCACATCTGTCAGGTGCCACTGTCTATTCTATGACATTTCATGATGCTGCCAGGTTCATGTCAGGAGGACAAAAGCCAGACCCAAGAGCCAATCCCTGGAGGCTGGCCAGACCCAAACAACAGCTGGTGACTTACCCCGTAAACTAAATCAGGGAGATGGGAGCCCCCAAATGCCTGAGAGATTTGGTTCGTGGTTGGCCGTAGGAGGTACAGGCAAGATGGAGGGGGATTTCTTCAGCTCTTTCCACGCTCTTATCCTGGTGCCTCGGAGACCCTATTTGAAAGTTCCTGTGTGTCTTCGTGGATGAAAACTTTCCAGCCCAGAGACAGCCCTGGCATGGGACCCTCTTTCCCCCAAGACACAGCCAGTCAGGATTTTGGCCCCCACCCAGTCCCCAACTCCCCATCATGCGTAGGTATCTGGGCAGGACTCAGGTGAGAACTGGGTGGTGGTAAGTCCATGACCTGGTGTGGACGAGCCAGCCCTGTTGGTCAATATACAAATAGCTTTCCCTCAGAGAAAGGGGCCATCCAGTGTTCTCCAGCTCCCACTTCTCATACTGCCCTTCATAGCACTTAACTCGCTTTCTTGGGCCAAAGAGACTGGTGGGGGAGGGGAGCCCCAGTTGTCCCCCTGGGGCAACTCTGCTCCTTTAGTCAAGTCCACAAATGCTTCCATGTGAGCTCAGACCCCATCCTCTCTGCGAGCCTTCCTCAGCCCTCTGCCCCTCACCTCCCTCCCCTGCTCTGTATCCAACACTTCCTGCTTGCACCCTTAATTTTTTTTTTTTAAAACACCAGATATGTAAGCAACTTGGGGGCAGGCGATAATGGGGGAGCCTTACACCTGAAACTACAGCCTTCCCTCCAAATCCCTTTTGGACCTCTGTGGCCGACTTTACAGATATTCACCCATCGTGGCAAACGGTGTGCACGGGGCATCTTGCGATTTCCTTCTGGAAATGTTTATCTCGATGCACATTTCCATGTATGGACACCAGCGGCATTCCTGCCATTTCGAATGGCTCTGGGGAGGGCGGTCTTGTCACAGTGTGTGGGGGTTTGCTGAGTCATTACAGGATCGCTGGGCATTTGGGTTACCTCCAGCATGTTGTTATTATAAATAGCCCTGCTGCCTCCCAGTCACTTTTGCATTTAATCACCCGCTGCTTAGATGTTTAACTGTTTCCTGGGGCCTGGTCCTCCCTCCTCAGAGGTGGGGATGTGGTTTCATCTTTTGTATCCCCCCTCACTGCCCGCAGGCGTGCTGGGCCCCAAGAAGAGCTTCATAAGAAAGCTAGCGAGCTTCCCATTTCTTGAGCCCTTGCTAGGTGTCAGACACCAGGGCAAGCGCTTGCCATGCATGATTTTATTCTCGCAGCGACCCTGTGTGGTAGGTGCCGCCGTGACTCTCACTTTGTAAACGGGGAACCTGGCACGGCAAGCGACTGGGCGATTTTCCCAGCACGTAGCCAGTAAGAGGTGGGGCACGGATCTGACCCGGGCGCTCAGACTCCGCACACCCCTGCTTGGCCCATCTCACGGAATTTATCTGGGCACCGCCGTGTGCTCCTGGCTCAGCCCAGGCCGACGTGCGTCTTGGTGAGACCCTTCCTCAAGGGTGGACCCATCCAGGATCCCCTGATGGAAAGTCACTCCGGTGCCCGTGAGGCTCATTCCAGCCACCTGTGGGTGTCTGCCCTGTGACAGCCCATGTGTCCCACCAGGATCATAGTGGACTCCGTATTGCAATTCTAGCTCCCAGGTCCCCAGCCTGAGTTTTCAGAACAGAAGATTCTTCCTCCAATTCCTTTGAGCGCGGGGAGAAGGGAAACAGGAAGGGCACAGAGTCCTGCTCTGGAACCCTTTGCGGCTCAACTATTTTAGAGAAGCAGAGCTGCCTAAGAAGCTGGGGCCAGTGCCAAACGGCCCCGTGGTGAAGGGGCACTGGCAGGGCCGCAGCCTGAGAAGAAAGATAGAGCCCAGTCCTTGCTCTTTCTGAAACTCTTGTCCAGAGAGTTGGCTCTGGCAGGCCTGGTCGCCTGAGGGCAGCCGTGGCCCTTGACTTTGTCCTCTACTGTCCCCTGCTCGCGCCACGAAGCGGGGAAGCACATGGCCTCCGCCATGCTTGTTTCCCTAGTCACGTCCATCTGTACTCTGAGAAAGGTGGCCCCACCAAGGAGGCTCCTGTGAGGTCATCGGAGACCAGAAGGCAAGCCTTTCAAACAGCGCTCTGCCCACCAGCCTTCGGGCAGGTGAAGATTCGTTTCCCCATTTTACAGGTGAGACCACTGAGGGCCAGAGAGGGGAACCAACGAGTTCAATGATGTGGTCAAGGTGACGCATCTCAGAAGCTACCAACGGGTAACACCGGATTCACTCTGGAACCGCAATGATCAAACCTACCAGTTATCAAGCATCTTTTAAAATAGCGTGATATTTCTTTCTGAGTAGAAAAACAGTACATTGTGGAGCTCTGTAGCACAGAGCCTGCTTTAGGATTCTCTCTCTCCCTGTCTCTACCCCTCCCCCACTTGTACTCTCTCTGTCTCTCTCAAAATAAATTAATACACTTAAAAAAAAGAAAAATAGTACCTTGTCATTTTAGAAACTGTCCATTATCTCGTCCCTTGGAGGCAACCCAATATTTACAATATGGTATATTATATACCCTTTTTTATGGACATACTTTTTACATCACTCCGTTCATGCACATAAAATTTTTTGCAGTGTGCATTTCTCACTTAACATTATAAACATTTCCCTGGTCATCAAAAACTCTTTGTAAAGATGGCTTTTCTAACTACGTACACTTTGACATCATGTGAAACTTTTCTTAAATATTTCCTTGTATAATAGTTGCTTGATTCCAATTTTCTGCTACTACAGATAATTCTGGGCTTAACATTTTGGTCTAAGATTTTTCTGCTCATATTTGTGAAATTTCATAATATAGATTTCCTCTAATCTCCTCTATGGAATTGCTGGTCAAATGATGTGAGCATTTTGAAGGTTCTTGGTAAATTGCTCTTCAGAGGAGGTGTGTTCTTGTATACACAGCTGGTGCCTGTCCCACTCACCCTCTCCAGGTTAAATGTGACCATTAAAAATTTTAAAAATACTTGGGGCGCCAGGTGGATCGGTCGGTTAAGTGGCCGAATCTTGACTTCGACTCCATTCATGATCTCATGGTTGTGAGTTTGAGCCCCGCATCTGGTTCTGTGCTCACAGCACAGAGCCTGCTTTGGATCCTCTGTCTCCCTCTCTCTCTGCCCCTCCCCCCCCCCAAATAAATAAACATTAACAAATCAAAACAAAAATTTACGTTAACAAAATGATCAAAGGCCATCAACATCTTCAGTCCTGATTTTCTCTATGGCTTCCCATCTATCAGTAGGTTGACTGATAATGACTACATTTTGGGGGAGAGTCCTATATATCAGACCCTGTGCTAAACACCATATATGATTTATCTTATGTAATTGTCCTGGCACCCCTGGTCAGGTATTATTATTGCCTTTGCTTTGAAAATAAGAAACTTCAGACACAGAGAGCTTAAATGAGTTCCCCAAAGCGCACAGTGAGTGGTGAGATTGTCTCCTGTACCTGGCTCTGACCACCAGTCCTGAATGCCAGGTGAACTTGGGGCCAAGCCTGGGCTGCCTGCCCTGCATGGATCTCATTCCTGGTTCTGAGTGAGAAACCCATGACCAACTTCCTACTTGATTGCATCATGGTGAGGCCAAGGGGTAAACCTGACAGGATCAAACTGACAAAATGATAATATATTCAACTCCACAAAGAGTTGAGTTTCATGATGTGCCTGCAGGATTTGAGAGCAGCAAAACATTGTTTTCTCCCTTAAAAGCTTACTGGTTGAGGGGTGAAGGTCTTTCCCTTAAAAGCTTACTGGTCAAGGGGTGAAGGTCAACACAGAAAGGACTGATCTATGAGGTAGAATACGTATGGGCCTAAAAAAAGGTGAGATATGGGGCGCCTGGGTGGCTCAGTCAGTTGAGCGTCCGACTTCGGCTCAGTTCATGATCTCGTGGTCTGTGAGTTCAAGCCCCACATAGGGCTCTGTGCTGACAGAGCCTGGAGCCTGCTTCAAATTCTGTGTCTCCCTCTCTCTCTGCCCCTCCCCCACTCATGCTCTGTCTCTCTCTCTCTCTGTCAAAAATAAACAAACATTAAAATTTTTTTTTTTTAAAAAGAGGTGAGATTTGGGGATCTTGGGCATTCAGAGAAAAGAATGACGGCTGACTGGGGGGTTCCACTGAGGAGGCACAATGGAAGGTCCCTACAGGGTGAGGAGAATTTCCTTTGGCAGAGACAGCAGGACCCCAGACAGAGGCTCTGAGTGGTCCACAGGACGGAAGGGTGTTGAGTGGTGGCCGTTCCATGTGGGATTGAGGAAAGGTGATCTGAAGGGTTGTGGCTGCGAAAGGCCAGGTGTGTGCTCTTGAGATGGGCTGCAGGACCACAGGTTGTATCCACACCAGGGGGACGATGTCAAATGCCGATGGGCTTGGAGGGCAGATCTTGAATTCAGGAGAGAGAGGAAGCCTCGAACCGGGGAGATGGGTGTGGGAATGGAAGCGAAACAACAGATCGAAGAGAGTTTATGGAGTGTAGTTTGCAAGACTGGGTGATGGGCTGAGAGAGTCACTTGTGATTGACTGAATCCCTGACCCCCCTCTTTCCCTGCCCACCCCCATCGCTGGTTCCATCTCTGTAACACATCCGAGGGCATCAGTCTCCCACAGCTCCCAGACCACCACCGTGACCAGATCCCCACCATGGCTTGTCCCCTTCACTGCTGCATTCACTCCCAACCGACTTCTCAGCTGCCTCAGTGGCTGTTCCCATGCCTTTTCCTTCCCGTGGCCACAGTCGGGGGATCTTGGGACTTGTTGTCTGACCCCACACTTTGGAGAGTGAAAGGAGGCATTATGAATAATTACACCCAGCAAAAGGCATAAACCAAGACTGTTCTGGGCAAACCCGGACATATGGACTAGTGTAGCCAGAGGGATCATTAGCAAATGTAAGTTACACCACAGCCCTCTCTTGCTTAATGGCTTCCCTCCGCAATGAGAATAAAGCTTCCTTGTCTCCCCCCATGCCCAACCTCACCCTCCTCTCTCCTTCTGCCTGTGCTCTGGCCACACATTAACTTCTTTCAGCACCAAGAACTTACACCTGCCGGTCCTGGTGACCGAACAGCCTCCCCTAGAACTTCATGAGGCACCTGCCTCCCTCCTTTCACGCCTCTTCCACATGCCCTCACAGACGCTTCTCGTGATCTTGCAGTAACTCTTTCCCATCTCCAGGTGGTTCTCCAGCACTAACCACTATCTGAAAGTAAGTTATTTACAGATTTCCCGTGTTGGCTCCAACTTGTAAAGAGCTTGGAAGTTGTCCCTCCCATCCTCACAGCGAGCAACTGAAAATGTATGACTTTTCTTTTGTATGCATTAGAGAACTGAGGTTGCTGGGTGAGCCCCTGCCAAGGAATCTACAGAGAAGGGTGAATCCAGAGTCGCAGCCAAGAGCTGATTCCCTGGGGCAGGAGCCCCCGGACCCATGAGCTGGCAGGAACACTTGACTGGTCATTTTGAAGAACCGCCGGAGGCCAAGTGTGGTCTAGTATGAGAGCAACAAATTCCTGGAGACTGCAGTCTGTGTGAGACCCCATACTTTCTGCGTTTTAGCTCTAGGAATTTACCGGGTTCTCCTGGGGAAAACCTGGGAAAGGTCCCTGGCTCTGGCTGGGGTAAAGGAAGAGCCATTCTTGGTGACCTTACTAGAACGTTCTCCATACCAAAGTCTGCCCTCAGGGGAAAGGCAGCTCTCCCACCCTACCTCCTCTGGCCTCCCTGCCTCACCACTCAGGAAGACTACAGACCAGAAGCACATGCCCACTAACGGGCAGAGATTTGATCAGAAGATTCTAGCACTCTCCCCCTTCTCTAGACCAGCAGGGCCAACAGGGCTCTATATACGAATGGCAATATAATAACCATATCCTAACATCCTCCCCTCTGAGGAGGAGTACTTAGGGAAGCCCAAAGTCAAGAAGAAAGACAAAAAGCAAACCCAAGGATACTAGAGTGTCTGGAACTTATAGCTACAGAAGACATTAGACAAATCTGCCACCTCCTAGGCAGATTATCAGAAATCCTTGCATAACAGGCCTCTTTATTTCGGTTCCTATTACCCACGACAGCAACTCCTGCTTTCAAGAAAAAAAAAAAAAAAAAAAAAAAAAATCACAAGCCCCACCAAAAACCAAGGAAACACATGGTCTGAAGGGACAAAGCAAATATCAAAACCAGACTCAGAACACAGATGTTAAAAATTATCACTCAGGGAATTTAAAGTAACTGATTAATTTGTCAAGGATTCTACTGGAAAAAGTAGACCACATGCAACAACAGATGGGGAATGAAAGCAGAGAGAGAAGGAAGGCTCAAAGGAGATGCTGGGCATTGGAGAATGCCTTTCATGAGCTCCTCAGGAGACTCGACAAAGCCGAATAAAGAGTCAATGAGCTCAAAGATCCATCAATACAAGTACAATGGAAAAAAAAAATCCAGAACATCCAAAAACCGTGAGGCAATTACAAACAAAGTGACAGAAAGACATACGATCGCAGCACCAGAAGAAGAAAAGGGAGAACAGTCAGCAGAACAAATATTTACAGTAATAACGGCAGACAGCTGCCCAAAATTAATGTCGCACAGCAAACCACAGATGCAGGAAGCTCAGTGAAATTACACTAAGTCCCTTCGTGTTTATGGTTTGTTATGAGCACCCCCCCCCCCACTAGGATGCAAGCTCCTTGAGAGCATCTGCATTGTTCATCTCTGTAGACTCTGGAGGCCAGATGGGGCCCAGCACACAGTAGGTGCACAGTAAATATTTACTGAATGGATGAGCGAGTCAGATTGGTTTTGAGCCCATGTACCTGCATAGAGGCATCACAGCTCACAGGACTGTGATGCCCACGTGTCTCTCTGTTGGCCCTGGCATCCTTCATTTAGTCCACCAAGAAGCCTTCTGATGAGCAACGGTAACCTGCACGGTGGAGGACCAGGTCAGCCCCACTCACCAAGTGTCCCCGCAGCCTGAACATGTGACCCATGATCTGCTAGGTTCCCCTGCCATCACACCGGCTTGGGCCATCGTCACCTCCTACCCAGGTTACAACAGCCTCGTGACCCATCTGTTATTCTAGCTTTCGTGCCCTCCAACCCACTCGCCACACTGCGGCCAGAGTGCTCGTTATCGGTCACATTGATCCGTTTTCTCTTCTCACTTCAAATACGTCAGTGGCTTCTCACGGCATTCAGGATGGAAATCCCAATTCCAGAGCATGGCACATGAGATGGTCCATTACTGGAGCTGTGTCCTCGCCCGACTCCCAGCTGGCTCCAGTCCCAGGACCTCCCCCTTCTCACCCTCAGCCCTTTGAAACCACTTGCAGTTCTCCGCGGTGGCCCCTCAGAGCTTCGGTGCTGATTTCTTCTGCTTCCCCCCTCCCACCCCACCCCCTGCACCCGGGGAAGGCACTCACCCTTCTGGCTTAGGCTGACGGCCATTTCCCGTGGAAGCCCTTGTGTCCCCCACACCCCAGTCTGAATCTGGTGCCTCTTTTGTAAGCTGGCCCTTCTCGTATCATTTGTCACGTAATATGTTAACTATGTTACTATTTCAGTCTTTGTCCCACTAGAATGTAACCTCCCCACGGGAGTACTAATTATGCAGAACTTGGACATGAAGCACAAAGATAGATGCCTTCTTGCCTAATAGCGGTCAGGGCCTCACCCACTAAGCCTGCCGGCCATGTCTGCCTCTTGAGGGAACGCTGTCTTGTCTGATCACAGCTCCCTATTGATTAGGGCCCAGACTCTAATACATGTTAACCTGGAGGAAATGGAGAAATTGCAAATGATTTTTGTCCAGTAGAGGTGCAAATGGTGGCTGACTGGTACAGAGGAGGAATCGCAAATGGTAGCAGTTTGATTACCCTATGGGACGTAAACCGGTTTTGAAACCGGATTCCCTCAGTCCTCCCCCACTGTCTTCCCTTCTCTGTATGTACAGGAACATACATGTGTCTGTGTATACATATTTTGTTTTTTTTCCTCCTAGACCGCCCAAACTCACGTTACCATCCTGTCGCGGGCTTCTGTCATTGACCATTTAATGATTGAAGTCTTAGGCATGTGTCCCGACCGCTCGCAGCTCTGTCACCTTCAGAAAGAGGCTGCTGCGTGGAGTGGGGGTGGCCGACAGCCTCCAGGCGCGGTGCCTTCTGAGCCCTTCTCAGCTTTCAGGCCATGATCAGGTCCGGCCAGTGACCCAGCCCCGGGGGGGCCCGGGGCCCAGTTTCGGCCTCAGTCCCGAAAGAGCCACCTGCGCTCCAGGGCTCCCCACAGGCAGGTCCAAACTCTCTCAGTGCCCTCCTCAGGCTGAAGCTCCCTCTCCCGCATCCTCCCTCTCTCCCCGGGTGTCAGCCCCCATCACCATCGAAGGCTCCCTCTGCTTCCCCCCTGCTCCCTCTGTTTTCTTAGCCCCAATCAATGTTTCTCCCAGTAAATATTTGCATGTCTAACCCTGCTTCCTGGAGGCCCCAGAACGTCACCTGTGTTCACCACGTGCCTGTATGTAGGTTTCGTGTTGTTGAAAATTACGCTTTGCCAGGAAGTCCAAGGCAGTCATTTGTCCCATTTTAACGTGCCCATCTAGGGTGGCGTTTATACCAGTGGCAGGTGCTCAATAAACAGGTGTAGAACGAATGAACGTGGGAGAAAAGGATTCTGCTTTTAGAGGCACGTGTGCCCAAGTGCAACACCACCACGGTCTTGGTTTCCCCGGGGGGCCCTGATCTGAAAGTAAAGTGGGCCATGTTGCTTGAAAGCCACTGGAGATGCCTCTGGGTCACCTTCCCTCTGAGCTGGTGTAGTGTCTTTCCTTTGAAGTGCCTGCGTCTCCCACATGACCTAATTCCTCCTCACAGTGTCCATGCCAGGGCAGAAAAGGGGAAGGCGGGTGACAGGACGTGAGGGAACTGACCTGAGGAGGAGAGATAAGGTGACGTGCCAGGGCAGAGAGAAGGTCGGGACACAGAAGCGTGGTGGGCCCAATGGGCGCCCGGGCCAAGCGCGTGGGTGGGGTGGTCACAGCCAGCAGGCCGAGTGGGAGCCTGGCTCCTCAGGGCCCCGAGAGGCGGGCCTGGGAATGGAGTGCTAATTTGAAAATTCTCTCTCATCGTCCTGACACGCATGGAATCGATGAAAACCTGTATTTAAAATCATTTTTCTGATCATGCCGTTCTCTCTGGTTATTCAGCAAGCTCAATAGCCGATTACGAATCATCCCCCAACTGTGACTAATTAAATATTTGAGAAATAGAATTTAGCACTTTTCATCTGTAGAGGGCTTTCCTGACATTAACTAATTGAGTCTAAGAAAGAAAGGTACCACCTTCATTCTGTAGATGGCAAAACTGGTAAAGGGAAGAAGAAAAAAAAAATGTGTGTACAGGGGGAGGGATCCTTCGAGCAAGACTGTTCTGGCCCGCAGAACCCCCAATCTTTGGGAAGTTTGGTTTGTGTCATTCTCACTGCTGGTCTCGCTGCAATGCTAGCCTCCCTGGATTTGCTTCTGGAAACATTCCTGGAGCCCCACAGGGGGTCTCCTCTCCCAGGATCACTGGATTCAAGTTCTTTGTGCTGGAAACAAATTACGAGTGAAGGTGGGGTCCCTCAGGGTCAGCTAGGGTCTTGGGGGGAAGGTCTTATCCCACCCCAGCGCCTAAGAACTGGCGCTTGCTTCGGAGGTCAGGACCCAGGCAAAAGAAGGGCCGCTCCTGGGGCTCCTCCATGGTTGCTGGTGAGCGACAGCGCCACCTGCTGGTGTCACAGCTCTTCTCTTCGCCCTGCTGACTGCGGGCGACCATCAAGTTTTCCTCTGTAATTTCCATATTTCCTTCTCCCGCCAGTCCCAGCTCTGAGTTCTGGCTTCTTCAGCTGGAGGAATTCAGCGGACAGGCTAGTTCAGAATCCATAGAAATCGGTCAGAGGACCACGTGGACATAAACAGCAAACATCTCACCCTGGATTAAAATGAGTGTTAATGAAGAAATTGAAGTCTTGCTTGACTAGCCATTGGGAATGAGGTCTTAATCTACCTCCGGGGAAACTGAAGACTGTGCCCGGGAGGGGCTGGGGGAAACTCTCTGCCTGGTGTGGGTTTCGGGGGACTTGTCTAGAGACTCTGTTTTCTTCCTTAGGCTGTGTGCTTGTTTGGGGGTGGCAGGAGAAAAGCAGCTGACGGGGACCAGAGTTTGGCAGTCATTGAGTATGGATTTGTGAGGACCCCACATGAGGCATTTGGTCATCCTGCCACGGCCCCCTCCCGGGTCTCAAAGGCTGTGGTGGGGGTTCCATCTGAATATTTTACTCCCTCCAAGTGAACAGAGATGGAAAATGTTCTCCCAATGATGGAAACCGGTTCTGAATTAATTTCTAAGCCTACACATCCCTTCTCATAGAGTGAAATCTCCTTCTCAAGGTGATTCAGCTTCTTGAACCCAACCTGCTGCCCAGCAGCGCATCAGACAAGAATCACTGATTGTGAAAAACCCTGTCCACACGAAAAACCCTGTCCAAGCCAGGGGACCAGGATTCTGAAGCGCAGTGACACAAAACCCTCTGCGGTCGGGAGTCAGGAGAAAGAGAGGGCCGGTCTCTCTCCCATCACTCAGGGACCATCAGAGTTTGGCCCATGGGATCAAGGAAGTTGGAGCCTCCCCCTGCTCCATCCAGCTTCTAGAAGGGGGTTTCCTGACAGCTCATTGTACCTCCCCGCAACGGGAGGACTCGCCTGAACTGGCCCTTGAGGACAGCTGGCCCATTTCTCTCCCTTGACACAAGCTGGTGTCGTACTGAAGGTGAAACTAAATTTCTAAGACGTGTTTGGAGCCCCGCAAACGAGGGCGGTGCTGGATCTTGGCTGAGAAGCGTAATGCCGTGTCACCTGCCGAGTTCCCATGCTGGCAGTGGTGCCACAGTCCCCGGCGGAGCCCTGGCCCCAGCCTGAGCCCCCGGGAGCCTGAACATCCAGGGTGCTGAAGCGCCGCTGGGTTCCCCCTCTGACTTCTCTAGCGAACGGACCCTCGAGTGGTCTGGCTGGCGCGGGCACAGGCTCTGCCCCATCGCAAGCATCCTTTGTTATTGAACTTCCCTGCGGAGGCACCGGGCTTTGCACATGTTCTGTTCTTCCGTGCGGCCTCATCCAGGGTAGGTACTGGCTAAGTCCATTTCACAGAGCTGAATGGAGCTGAGGCACAGACAGGTTAGGGAGCTTGCTCAAGCTTAACAGCTGTAAGAGGCAGGGCTCGGGGCGGAAGTCTGAGAGGCCCCAGAACCCGTGCTCCTCTTCTGTGCGATTAAGCCTCCCCCGCCTGTGTTGTTGGGTTTGTGGCGCCAGCAGCCCCTCCAGTTAATCTTAGCTTCCGACAGACATGGCAATGGGTACTTTGGGCAAATTGAGGTGCTTTCTAATACTTAAGTCACACTGTGGGTCAGAGATGGTGAGAACCGGGATCTGCTTGCTTTGGGCCGAGTAGAGGTGGCAGGATACAGTGGAATCAGAAGCAGAGCCAAATTCAACCTCTACCCTCCGTTAGCAACCGGAGGACGGGGCGGGACGGGACTTCCGAGGGCCCCACCTGTACCATGGGGATAACAAGTGCCTTGCAGGGCCGCTTTCCAGGATGTGATGAAATCACCTGGTGGGGAGGCTCAGTGTGTGACCGCTTTTGTACGTGCCTCCTGATGGAAGAGACGATCGTGGGCTTTCGCTGGTCTTGGTTATTCAGTAATAGACAAAAATGGAGCACAGACAACCGAATCTGGGTACAGTCTTGCACGGCCTCTACCATAACTAGGTCTTCCAGCAGCCAAATCCCCATCTGAAGTTTCACATGCCTCAGTCTTTCACCTGCAAGATGCCCAATCAACCTTACGGGGCTATTCAAATACATACATCTATATGTGATGTTTGACACATTCAACATTTAAAATAGCAATTTAATGGTGCGGGATTCAGAAACTGTAAATATTTTCAATGCAACAGAATAATTTCTTGCCTTTTTTTTTAGTGTTTGAGAGAGAGAGAGAGAGGAGAGAGAAAGCAAGTGGGGGAGGGGCAGGGGGAGAAGGAGACAGAGGATCTGAAGCAGGCTCCTTGACGACAGCAGAGAGCCTGATGAGGGGCTCAAACTCATGAACCATGAGATCAGGCCCTGAGCTGAAGGTGGATGCTTAACTGACTGAGCCACCCAGGTGCCCCCAATTTCTTGTCTTCTAGAGTAGCTTCTGAGATTAAAGCAACAGGGCTACTTCAGGTCCAGGATATCTGTAAAAGATGGCATTACTGTGTAGAAAACCCCAGGCCAGTATTTCCCATGTACTATGTTGTCTGCCAGAGATTTCAGAAATATCTGCATAAGAAGACTGGGCTAGAAAGGGATCTAACAGAGCAACGCCTTTAATTATGTGACTATAAAGGCACAAGATAGAAATGCTAGCACATGGTATAAGATAAGAAGGTAAGTTGAGACCAGACTCAACTTAGGGAGACCAGTCCCCCTTTCTAAATCTTCCCCTTTGGAGCTGCTGCCTGATGGGTTGATGACTAGCTATCATGAGAAATCCTACCAGTCCTTCCAGGCCTACCCCATGGGACTCTGTCCACGAAGCTGCCCTGATTCCTTCCCCTCCCCTTTCCCTCCAAAGGAAGGCTTGGTTTGGACTGTGTAGTTCCCTAGAGTGGCTTTAACAAAGCCCAACAGGCTGGGTGGCTTAACCAACAAAAACTTACTGTCTCACAGTTCGGGGTGTTAGGAGTCTGAAATCAAGGTGTTGGCAGGCTTGGTTTCTTCTGAGGCTGCTTGCTCTCTTTGGCTCGCGGATGACCCTCTTCTCTCTACCTCTGGGTCCAAATTTCCCCTTCATATAGCGACACCAGTCCTACTGGCTTGGGGCCCACCCTAATGATCTCATTTAACTTAATTATCTATAGATTATCTCCCAATAAGGTCACATTTGGAGGTAGTGGGAGTTAGGACTCCACCTAACTTTCTTTTGAGGAGGGAGGGGCATACAATTCAGCCCCTAAGAGACTCCCATTGCATTGTTATTGATACTTTTTTGGCAAATCATCCTCACTCTCTCCTCCTCCCAGATCCTTGTGGGATCTGAGCCTTGCCATAACTCATATTTGTATTCTCTGGTGAGCCTTACACTGTGCACGCACTCAATAAACCCTTGAACGGGTGAGCAGTAAACACATGTGCTCGCTCATGAGTGACTACGGGCCATTGCCAATAATGACAGGTCTGGAATACACAACGTGTGATTCCAGAAACACACTTCAGCAGATGACGTGACCACCACTGCAGTCAGCGCTGACCTGTGGAAAGGCTCTAGCCAACAACGAGAAAAAATTTCTTTCCCCCCGGGGACCTGAAATGTCATCGTTGGCAAATGATACTCCATGCTTGCCCTTTGGGATTCCTGATTCAAAACCCAGAATGGCCCTCCTGCAGGAGTCACAAGTGTCTAGAGGGGAAGGAACCACAGCAGGCGGGGATAGAGGAGGCAAAGGAAGACAGGAGGAGGTGAGGCAGGGTGCCTGTTTTATAATCGCCTCCTCGGATGGGCTCTGATACTAACCATGACTGACAATTTCCAGAAGCATTGTTCAGTAGCTTAATTTTTTTTTCTATGGAGAAACCGTGAATTGAAAGTACCAGTTGGGCTTGTCTGTCATTCCCATCCGATTTTCTTTGTCTTTGCTTCCATATACGCATGAGGCTGCTTGTTCAGTTCCATATTTCTTTACCTTTCCGGAGATAACACATTGTGTTAGAACTATTTCGGGGTGGATGCTAAAATGGTGTTCAGATGGCAAAGTTGGGCTTAACAATTCAGTGAGATTTAATAACAGGCAATTTATGTCAATTTCCAGATAACACAAGTCAGTTCCAATATATTCCTTAAGAGGCTTGCAGAGCTCCACGGCATTTGGTGTCAAAAGCATTTCCCACAACCGTGGTGAGGCTGTGAAGGAATGTTGGGGCTGAGGCGTCATAGACACTGCCTCCTAGTACTTCAGCTTGCATTCATTTCTGCTCCTATAGCCCTCTTTTCCGTCCGAGCATGATGGAAAAGCTCAGTAGAGGACTAATTCATTATTAGAAATGAGGGATGCTGGTCCGTTCATCTTTCTTCCCTGCTAATCCTCAGGGATCAAGGTCATACACTGTCATGCACTGTGCATTTGAATGGTGAGACCCGGGGTGGGGGGTGGGGCGGTGGGGCTATTTCCACCCAAGCTCCACACTGGCAGCACAGTGCTCCTGTGGACAGAAAGCCTCCGATGTGCTCCCCTTGCAAATCCATCTTTCCGATCTAACTCCTGGGGTATGTCTATTGCAGGTAGTCTGAAACAACCTTGATGTTCCTTCTGTGGTGCGGAAAGAGCAAGTACTTTCAGTGTGATGCATTTGCTCGGTAGAAGTAAGGTAGGGATTTTTCTTCGGGTCAGATGCCATATTACTGTATTCGCTTTTCCATTGTTTGCGTTTGAATCATTACCTTGATCTGTGACTCGCTCTTCTCCCGTTGACCTTCCTAGTCACTGCTGTTAAGCAAGGCCTGTTTTGATGCCTCTGGCCCTTACTCTGGATCAGAGGCCAAGGAAGGCCTGTGAAAACAAATCCCCAGACCCTCTCTCTGGGCCCTAGCTTTCTGCTACCCACTCTCGGCTAGGAGTGGGGAACGGTTGTAGGGTTGGGGGGTTGGGCCCCACAGCTGCTTAGGCCTTTGCTCTGTGCCCCGTGTGGCCTCAGAACCTCCCACACACTCAGATAAACATCCAAGAACCAGTGTCAGAGCCCCACTGTTAACAGAAAATTAAGATGGCCAAGAGCAAATGCAACTTTTCTCTTCAAAAAAGCCTGAGCATGCATCTCTGCTAATAGATGCAAAGACCAATCTAGAAGAATATAAATCAAATTACTGACGTACTTCTATTTGAGAAGTGGTGACAAAGACACTCCCCTTGACCAAACTTTAGTCAGGCTCCTCCGAGCCCACCTAGGCTCTGTCCTTGGGCATGTCTTCCTAGAGCGCACTTCCTGCACAAATCCTGACGAGTAGGTTTAGTGAGATCCCTTACCCTTGATATCTGATCACCCTCGTTATCTAATCAGGTTCATCATTCTCCACCGACCCCTCGTGGCGCCTGGTCACCCTGGCCTGGCTTCAGCATGAATCCTGTTAGGTCAGTGAAGCTAGAGTTCCTGCTTACTCTGGTGTTTCTTTTTAGTAATTGTCTGTCCACGGCCATGGCTGTAAACTCCCACTCTTCCCTGTATTCAGAGTTGGGCCCAAGCTCTCTCCCCTACACCTCATTGCCGTGGTCCCTATGCCGATCGCAATGGTCCTGTACCGTCTGCCTAGTAAGGCAGACCTAGTAAGGCATGACCTTAACAAGTGTCAGGAGTAATTAGTTAGCAGTGGGGACATCTGTGATTTTCAATCCCTAAATTATGTTTGCATATTACTGGCGTATTATGTTTGCAGGTTTCACACAGATCAACCACTTTCTCGAGATACGTATGCCATAAAATTTAAGGTGCACCTCTGTAAGGTGCACAATAAATCTTAGTACTTTCATAGAGTTGTGCGACCCTCACCCCAGCCCCGGCGAAGACAATGCCCATCACCCCCCAAAGTTCCCTTGTTCTGCTCTGCGGGCACCTTTTACTCCCATCTCCGTCTCCGGCCACCATGCGTCTGCTTTCTGAGTGGCTTTTCTGAAATCTCATTGAAATGCAATTAAGCACCATGTGGCCTTCTGTACCTGGCTTCTTTTGCTTGTTAATGTTTCTGAGGTTGATCCACGTGGCAGTGGGCGTCAGCAGTCAGTTCTCCGCGTTGTTGGATGGTACTCCATTGCATGGATGAGCCGCATTTTGTCCTCCACTTCTAGTCAGTGGACACGTGGGCCGTTGACAGGTTTGGGCTGTTGTCAAGCATGATGCTATGAACATTCACGCACAAGTCTCCGTGTGCATAGAAGGGTCACTTTTATAATCAGAAACGAAGAAAAACGATGAAAGACCAACATGGATTCTCAAGCTGTTGTTGCTGGAATGCCTCCTCTTTTACCCAAAATGGGGAGCTCTACAGGTGGGGCCAAAGGTTTAAAACGAGGAGGAAAAGAAGTGGGTCCCTGAGAAAGGATTTGCCTGACCCTGGCCTGTGCATGGCCCCAGGGGGACAAACAGGTACAGTGGTCCCATTCCTCTGGAAACTGATGGTATTCACACTGTTCCTCCCAAGCCTCTAAACACTCATGACATGTCATGTGTCCCCACTGCAGCTCTGTGTCAATCCCAACACAAACACACTCCCCCGTCTCAAAGTCCTCTGGTTCAAAAGCAGGAAATCAAGGCAACACCAGACCACGTGAATTTGTCGTGTTTAATAAACGTTCCCCAGGGTGGTTTGCTTTTGGAGTGGCTGCAGAGAAAGGCCCGAAACGCGGGTGCAGCCTAACTAGCTGGGTTGCTCAGATTCAGCAATTCAAGTGTTCAGGCCGGGTCCTTTCCCTGGTATGCAAAGGTCAAAAGTTGCGGCTCTGCGGGAAAGGCATCAGAAAAGCCAAGGAAGAGAGGATCCAGTTCTGTCAGCAGGAAAGAGAGGCAGAAGGAACAGAGGCGAACAGGAAGTTGGTAGGTACACAAGATGGGCACCTCGTTTACAGAGACGAGGCAGAGAGCAGACTGACAGCACACCGTTGGGGGATAATATTTAGAACCAGTAGATACGACCTCAAAGCGCTATGGGTTGACTCGGTGGTGACGGGCACCACTGCTGACACCTACCTTATCTGTGGTCTCAGCAGGTTCTCTATGGAAGTTCTTCCAGCAACCCGAGTTCCTGTCTGTGTACGTAAGGGTCTGGGTGGCTTTGAACGGTCACCCACGCGGGCAGCTCTGCCTGCCTCTCTCCTTTGGAAACTCCCCTGGTCGCCCTACTGGCCCTGAATCCCAGTTTCTTTTTGCATTCTGCCTATGGCAATGCCGCTTTCTCCTTTTTTTAATGTTTATTTATCTTTGAAAGAGAGAGAGCCAGCCAGGGAGGGGCAGAGAGAGAGAGAGAAAGAGAGAGACACAGAATCCGCAGCAGGCTCCAGGCTCCAGCTGTCAGCACAGAGCCTGACGTGGGGCTCAAACCCACGAACCTTGAGATCATGACCTGAGCCGAAGTCGGACGCTCAACCTACTGAGCCACCCAGGTACCCCCTTTTTCTCCTTTCCCTTCTACCTTTATTTCTTTGGAAGGTTTTACTCATTCTGCTTTAATCCATCATTTCGAGGTGACTACACTCCTTTACTTCAACACTGACGCTTCTCCTAGTTCAGCTACTGTAACAGTAATATTAATACCAGCAGGTATCAGCACTTGACAATATTCAAAGAGTTTCTGCTTGATCCTCACCAAGAATCAATCCTATGACGTGGGCAGGATAGCTGGCATTGATTCCTTTTTTGAAACAGAGGAAATGGAGGTGGGGGAGTTCAGAGACTGCCCAATATCACAGAGTCTCAACACGGTGGGACCAGGAGCGGGTTATAGGCCCCCGACCCTGGTGCAGTCCCAGGGCTGGGCACACAAGTGATAAAGTTTAAAGCAAATGTGCTGTTGACTGATCTGTTTGACAGAGACCGAAACAGGGGTCGGTGGGCAGGAAGGATGCGGTAACAACTCATGGCAGGTCTACAGAATTCATCTTATGGGTCCGTGAGCCTGTGAGGAGAGTTTTCTCATTTTTAGGTTTTCTAAATGTCTATATATTCAATACTCCTTTTTTAAAAGCTTTTATTTAAATTTTTTAATGTATATTTATTTTTGAGAGAAAGAGAGAGGATGGAGGGGAGGGGCAGAGAGGGAGACACAGAATCTGAAGCAGGCTCCAGGCTCCGAGCTGTTAGCACAGAGCCCGACGTGGGGCTTGAACTCACAGACCACGACATCATGACATGAGCCGAAGTCAGACACTTAACCGGCTGAGCCCCCCAGGCGCCTTGTATTCAATATTCTTAAAAAGGCACTGAGATCCTCAGTATGAGATGCAGAGATCACTTTAGGGTAAAAAGCTTCTGTTGAATGATGATTTGCAAATATATGTCTATAATATAGTGTTCAGAATATTATGGGTCAAATGTCTAGTTATACAACCCTACATAAAATCTTGCCCTAAAGTTTTAGCAGTTAATACTTAACGGCCAAGTATTGATACCAGGTTGACATGAACAAAAAGAACGTTTTGCAGAAAGGAACATGCTTGGGATTCGATGTGAATCAATTATTGTGTTTATTCCTGAAGCTTTTATTTTGGAGCCCTGTATCACAAAATGGCATGTTTAATGTTTACAGCAGGTTTTAGAAATTTGAGATGTTTTTTTTTTCATTTCTACCGTTTTTTAGAGTAAAATTGGAGATAATGTTCCAAACCATCATCAAAAAATGCAGAGCAAACTTTTCTGTATATAAACTGTACATAAAAACAAGGCACTATACATTTCAGGGAAGATATTAAGGTTGAAAGGTGGATTTGCACAGATTCTTTAGAGCCCGTGCCAGGAAGTACAAATGTCTCTGTTCATTTTAGCACCGGAAGGAGCACTCAGAACAAGTCAGACCTAAGGCCGAAGGAGACATTTCTGAACTGTGTGTGAAGATACAGAAGGGTGCCAGAGCTAATTCCACAGAAGCAATTCCATCTACCTTTTCATATTATTTTGACACCAAAAGGAAAACAAATCTTAAAAGTGAATCGAATAATATTGCTTTGTTAAATACGTATTTGATTTATACGGTGTTTATATAAATATATATATTTTAGAGTCCACAAACTATCAAAATAACACTTTATGAAGAGAATTGCTTCAAAAAAAAGAGTAGGCAACGCTCGGCCGGAACAGGAGGGCAGTGCGAGAGCAGCTGCTGAGAAACAGCTACTTAAGTGCACACGGGGACACCTTTATTAACATGACCTGCTGAGTCGTGGAAAGAGAGTTTCCAAAGGGTTCGCTGAAACATTTACAAAATACACAAATCCAGGACACGCAGTACAGCTAGTAACTTCAGGTTTTAAAAACTCTGATGAAAAAAATCTTGTTTTTTTTTTTTAAATACCAGTCCAAAAAAAAAAAAAATTTGCCATTTTCCTGGTCCAAGGGTATCGAAAGTGACGACAGATTCTTCTAGCCATCTCTCCCGCTCAGAACAGACCTTTTGCTTTCTTCAGGTTCACCTGCTTCCAGGCGGGCAGTGCGTTGTATTCTTCTCTGGTCATGTCTAGTGCAAACTGCAAAATTGGGGGAGACGCCCAGTGGGTGAGTGAGAGGACTCCCATCCAAGCCGATGTGTCGCTTAAACGCCATCCCACACGAAGAAATGCTTACCTCAAAGTCTTCGTCAGTGAGATAAATCTCAAGCTTCAGAGGATCAACTCCCTCGGGCAGTGGCCTGGCTAGCAGATCGGCCAGCGGATAAATGGTTTTACAAAGCTTGGCTAAGACATCTTCCACAAGGGTGATCTGATTCGAAACTTCCGTATCCTAGAGAAGAGGAGGGAGCAGAGAGAACTTCCTTCATGTCCTGCACCTGCACCAGTGTTTTGTCACGTGCCTGCAAATATATGACCCTGTCCTGTCTGTGCCCTCGCCAGACCCTGTCTAGTCTGTGCCTAGCCGGGGCGGGGGAGTGGGGGGGGGGGGGGGGGAGCGGTCGCTCAAGGGGAAGCAGGCTCTGAAATGGAAAGGGATTGCCCAAAGCCCCACAATTCTCCTTTACATGTCTTCCCACCTCACCAAATAAATCCTGCCTTGGACAAAAGGGAGTATCACGTGAGTGAATTATGGCTTAAGATTATTAAATCTGAACTCTAAACACTAGAAGCATTCAGATAATGGAATTTGTTTAAAAGTATTTTAAAATAACCTTATGAGGATTCATGCTGCCCCCTTGAGCCCTGTTTCTTAATCCATAATAGAAAAAGGTAAGAAAATGCGTCCAGGATATGCTGCTGAATCCAGACTTCAAACAAACAAACAAAAACCACTCTGTGTGCATTTACACTGAACTGGTTACTACAGGTAAATTCTCTTCCTCTGTTAAACCTGAAAGCCAGATCACTGCCCTCCTTTTGAGTGGCGGGAATGAATGACTAACAGGGTTGCCAAATTCATCAATGATGGTCGAGACTAGTGGTCACGGAGTGGGTTTGGAGCAATCCTGCACCTAAGACCCGGGACAAGCTACTTCAGGTGTCTGTGTCTCAGCTCCTTCCCTGGGAAAACGGAGATACACGAAGATGAATCTTAATAGAGTGTTGTAAAAATAAGGGAGAAAATACACGTAAAGGGCTCGGAGCCGTGCCTGGCCCACGGTGAGCGCTCAGTGATTGTGTTGTTGCCACAACTTGGCGTGGAAAGCCCGACCTCACTGGCCGGAAGCCCGCCGGCCTGCGCGAGATGCTCCCAGGCCACCGCTGCCTGGGCATGCACGGCGGAAGCAGGACACAGCGGTAATTACAGCCTGGAACTCACACTGCAGGAGGAGGTACTGGTGCGGGGCGCTGCACCCGCAGGCACGACTGCGTGTTTATTGTAAACAGAGCCCTATCGGGCTCCTCCCCGCGTGGACCGAGCCCACTGGCTTACAGAGAGATGTGAGTCTCGGCAGCGATGCCGGCATTAAACAGGCATTTGCGCTGCGCATCCACTGTTAAGCAGCAGCGAACTCTTTTTGTTTAAACGTGTTCGGACCTCCCGTAAAATACCCATGTCGTCTCCTCCGGAAAAGCAGCTCTCTGACATAGTAAGGAAATTGAAATGGAACAAACCTATTTCCTTCACAATGTTAAAAACTCATGACTTAAAGAAATTCTACACAGCTGTAGTAAACTTTTTTTTTTTTTTTTCCCCTACGTGGTTGGAAATTATAATGTTCTGGTTAATAATATGCTTTAGTAAATAAAGGTTATGATAAATGCTTCATGGGCTAATACCAACTGGTCTCATGAAATACTATTAATGAGCTATTCACACTCCTAATCAGGAGTGACTCACGATACATTCGTTCACTTCGTACTTTGATCTGTGAATAATCCATCACAGGTTTATTTTGTGTCTCCTCAAACACAAGGTTAATGTCTGAAGCCAGAGGATTTTGTTGTGCCTTATGCGGACCTCGAAAAGCAACAGAGTTTTAGCGAACAGAATGAAGAGATGGCAGCTTTTATTTCTGTATATTCTTCAGAGTAATTAAGTTCACCTTTGCTTTTAAGTTGTTTAGCTTGAACACCAGGTGTAGAAAAATACCAAAAATAGTTCAAATGACTGATTACCAAAATAGTTCAAATGATTTTTCCATTTCCTAAGCTAATTCTATGTAGACTTGTTAACATGTTGTAAAAGAAAACAACAACAGAAACAACATTTTATCACTTAGAAAATGCCATTGGGATGCTTCTTCCCAAGGTACAGTCGACTCACGATCTGAAAGGTGTGGAGCCACCTTCACGGGGAAGCAAACCACACTCACCATTTCTGTGATTTCAGCAATGTCCTCTCTGTGCTCCCAGCTGGGGAACATATTGGTGAACGTCAGGGGCTCCAGACCAGCGTGGATAAGGTAAGACTTGGGGGGCGGCCTCTTGATATTTTTTCCTGTAGGTACACAGAGGGCAACATCAGGACACCCGGGGTACGGGTCAAGAGACCCGGTCTTTCTCTGATTTTCCTTGAAATCTTTTCTTCATTTGGATCTCTTGACTTACGGTTTGAGTGCAAGTTGTGAGTAGTTCATAATAACGCATGGATGGTATTTATACAAAATGTTAAGTTTATGCATATAAGGATACGTAACACTGCATGTAAGTGACCTGACTCTAGCAAAATGCTTCCACGTCTCTGGATCTGAGAAAGCCTCTCTCCATGGCTCCTGGGCAAGAGATTTTTTCCTCTTGCATTCACCTGTAGAAGCATTCCTCTGACTTCCTAAGGCAGCGTTAAGTTCAATGTGAGTTAAACAGCTAACAAGAGCATTTTCTAAACCACTCTAATTTAAACATTTGGTGGGAATTTGTTACTTGTTACTGACGAGCTTTTCAAGAGAGAATCAACTGCATGAACTCAATGAAACTAATCCATGAAACCTTAAAAATTAAGGTAAGAAATTGATTACTGGCATCCTCGTTTTACATAAAATTCTATAAATTTTTGGCGGATGGTATAGTAAAAAGCCATGAGTTCACAGTAGATCTTTCTTTTTTAGATATCACACTAAAAATAATAACGAATGACCAAAAGGTTGCCATTGGCCTTCCAGCCCATTTAGGTGAGATTTCCACTCTGGACAGTGGGCGGCCATGCGCAGAAGAAGGCCCCCAGCATGATTACACCAGAGTACAAAAGGGTTTCGACCCCTCCAGGGCATTCCACAATACAGCCTTAAATCTTGAGGGTAGCAACTCAGACGGCCCAGTAATATAAAAGAGAAAAATGAATTCCCATTCATGGTGACAGTCAAGAATGCATTAATCTCAAGATTAAGAAGCCTCAAAAAAAAACTTGGTTTCATCACTGCCCGCTGGGCTTTATCAAGGTTGGCCGGCACACGCAGGAAGGAAAACACTGGTCTGCGATCCTGCCGGGGTGGATGAAGCCTGTCGCAGAGCTGAGGGCCCCAGGCCTGCCCACTAGCACCGACACCTCACCTTTGCAGTACTGGAGCACGGTCTCCATGGCACTCTTCCGGTCGGAGGCCCAGCGAATGCGGGCGGAACCCGTGATCTTGTTCTCGATGGGCCACCAGCCCTGCCAGAGGTACACCTCATGGTGATTGTCAACAAGGAAGAGTGCTGTGAGGGCAAGGGCAGACCAGACAATCAGGGGCTTCTCCGTGGATGCTTCCGGGGCACTCTTCCCCAAACCTAATGGATGCTTCCCTCCAGGCTGCTTTTGTCAGAGGGAGGGGGTGCAGAATCCCCTTGGCGGGGCCAAAGGCGGGGTGTCCACGACGCCTCAGCCCTTTGAGCATACAGTCAGTTAAAGCCTCTGGGCAGAGAGAGGTGGCATCTGTGATGCCGGCCTCTTTTCCCTCCCTGTCCCCACACTGTCTCTCCCTTTGCCCCTCCTCAGTAGCCGGCCCACCAGCGGCCCTTCCGAGAATTGGCAGCATGCTGAGGGGAGGGATAACGCACCCACAAGGGGCTGTAAGCAGCATTTCTCTCCAAAGAACATATTAAAAACCGGAGAGTACACCCCCCTTGCCCTACAGGTCACTGATGTGTGTGCCCCACATGCAATTGCTTCCTAGGTGACTAAGTTCCTGGTTCTCGGTGAGAGAATAGGGCTTGAAGGAGCAGACGTGTTCTAACACATCGTCAGCCCGACTCTTATTCCATGTGGCAGAGGGGCTCTCACACCTGCTCGGTCCGCCTGCCCCGCGTCCTTTCCTAGCCCGTGTTTCAGAATTCCACGCACACCACACATTTGAGAAGCCTAGAAGAGGTTGATAACCCACCCTGAGGCATAGCGTGAAGAGGGTGGGTAGCGGCCTCCCTTTGAAGGAACTTGCTAATATTTCCCGCAGTATGACCCGTGGGCCAGCTGTTGAGCTTTTAAGGTGGGGAGCTGGGCCGGGTTAATGAGAGGTTGTGGCTGAGGGGAGAGGGCACAAGGGCTCAGACTCGACTGCAGGAGTCTGGCCGGGTCCATACAGCCCAGTCTCTGGTGACGGTGACTGTCCCAACCAGCACAAGGGCACACAACCAGTTCTGTCGCGAGGTGGGGGCCGAGTGGATACAGCCTTGACCTCGGAGTCAGAAGATATGGGTGGGAACCACAGCCCTGCCGTGCAGCCTTGGCTAAGGCAGACACCATTCTTTGGCTGATTCAGCAGATACTCTCAACCCCTTGCTGCCCCGCCACTTGCTTTCCTAGGCTCCCTGGTAGTGGAGGGTGGTCATGTGACAGAGCTCTGGCCGACGGGATGTGAGCAGACGTCAGCTGGGGGCTTCTGGGAAAGCTTTTGCTTTATCCAATACAAGGGAGAGACACTGCCATCACTGCCCTTTTCCCAACCCCTTCTTTGTGTCTCGAACGAAAACATGATGCCCGGAGCAGGGGAGGCCGACTGTGGGCCACGAAGCCACAAGACTGAGGGGAGTCTGGGAGAAGAGCTGAGATTCCAGGCCTGACACGGTTGTGCTCAGCCTACTTGGGCGAGTTAAGCACCTGGGCCTCGGTTTCTTAGACTGTAACATACGGTTGATGTTCCCTTGCTTTTGGGGTAGGTGTGAGCATGAGATAATATAAGAAAGTTACCCGCCAGGGCACTTGGTAAATAAAAACCGTTTAGTCAATATGCAAGTAGAGTAAAAAGGCCGTCTGGAAGGTGTACGTTCTGTGGCTCGGCACGATGACCCCTTCTGCGGGCCATACCTGGCTGTGGCGCGCTGTACAGATCTTCCTGCAGGAAGGGCATAGAATTGACCACAGAGGGGTCTCGGGCGGGATACATGAATTCTGTGGCTGAGAAGTCACCAGAGGAACTGCTGAGGATGAACAGGCGGGGTGTGAAGTTAAAATTTCCAGGATCTTTGAAAGAAAAGAGAACAGAGCTGAGGACACGATATGCATCAAAGGAAATCCCAGATGGATGGGAGAGTGACTGTAAGACATGAAATAACCCCAAAACTTCATGCGAAAATAGGTAAAATTTATCTGACCTTGGAGGTGGGGAAGGTCTCCTTAATCATAATTATAAAAGGAGGAATGAAGGGACAGGGGATTTCTGCACTGACAGTACAAAAATGAACACTTTCATTGCAAAAAAGCCCCAAACCAAACAAAAAGGCAAGTGACAAAATGAGAAATGTGGAAACTGGTTTGTGCCCTTGGTATATAAAAGAATAAAGATAAATATCTCAGTAAAAACGTACAAAAAGGCAGAAATGAAAACATTCACCAAAGTAGAAATACAAATAATTAAAAAAATATACATAAGCATTTAACAGTACTTCCAATTTAAACCATTAGTTAAAATAGTGCTTAGGTAGCAGTCTCCCCCCACCGCTCCCCCCCACCCCATTTTGGCAAAGAGGAAAAGGCAAAGTCCACTGGGGAATGCACACTCTCTGATGTATATTGCCGGGTGAATATGGAGACTGGTGCCAGTGTTCGGGGGCACCCTTGTTGAGCTGTACCCTGAATCTTTTCTAGAAATTTAACTAGAAGTAAATACATGTACTTGGTTTAAATTTATTCACGTCTCTATTGTGTAATAGGGAAAAATCGGAAACCTCTCTCCAACCAAAAGAGACAGGTTAAATAGAAAATGGCATATGGCATATTCATGGAATGCCCTGCGGCCAGAGAAGTCTAGATATTAACAACTTGAGCAACTGTTCGTAATAAAGGGAAAAATCGGGTTACAAAACTGTGTACTGCTGTCCAAAATTTCCTTTAATATAGATGTGTATGGATCCCATAGAGAAATGTTGATTCTAGTTATCTTTGAGAGAGATCATAAGGGACTTAGTTTCTTTTTCAACCTCTCTGTACTTTCAAACATTTTCCATCGCCAATATGCATTATTAAGAAAAACTCTGTAAAAGTTCATGAAAACTGAGATGAGTATACCCCACTGTGGTCCAACCTTGGGCAAGCTGATGAAGTTCGCTGTGCCTCAGTTTCCTCATCAGAACAAACACGGTGGCGTTAGGTGGTGAGCGTTAAGGCAGATCAGGTGCTTAGGCGGTGTCTGTCTCATCCTAACCTGCCTAATACTTGTTAGCTTTCCCTCTGTGTTAATCTGTACGTTAAGTTGATCTGTGTTTTGTGTATTTAATACAAAACCGACCTATTCTCTAATCTGAACTCTGTTAGGTCCCTGCACCCAGGATGCTGGCCAGACCGAAAGCGTCTCGTGCCATAGGATCACGTTGTGTCACTGTCCCTCTGGTTTCCTGGAATTAGCTTCTCTCCCTCCGTCTCTTCAGGTCATGCTTCCCTCCGAGGCTCTGTGTAAATGTCGTGTGATTTTCCTGGTGGAACTACTCTTTCTTTAAACTCTCAGCCTCCTTCATTCGTACCTCTTTCATGACACACCAAAGTTTTATTTGGCATTATGCTTAGCTGTGCGTATTATTTAGCTTCCTTACTGCATTGTAGGCCTGGGAGGATCTAGCCTATGTGTGATTCACTGGGTGTTGTGCATAGTATGTGCTCAGTAAATATGTACTGACTAAATTAGTGATGGAAAGCTACGGAATGTTGGATTACCTTGAAGCATGCAGTCGTAGGCTTTCCTGTCTCTCCTTCCTAAAGCGTCCCAGAATCCCAGGGGCTCCGATCCTTCATCGCACTCATGTATTGTCACTTTACTGCTACTATGCAGTCCGGCTTCCAGGGGACATCTGCACGGAGAAAACCAGTAGTTTGTTTGTTTTAAGCCTGGAAGTGTTGGCAGTATGGAATTATTCAAGACTAAATCTGCAGATCAGTTCACCATCTCTCTTCTTCCTAAAATAATTCTTACTAATGAATAAAAACATGCTCCGTGGTTTATGAATGTGTGTGTGTGTGGTGGGGGGGTGGGTAGCAATGAGAGGGACTGGCCTGGCCCTTAGAGAAGAATGTATAATTACATACAAGTTGCAATGAAAGTGATCATGTTTTTATATACAACATACATATTAACTATTCCTTGTCCTCTCTTGCTAGAACATAAGCGTCATGGGGACGGAGACTTAGGTTAGTTCACTTGCCAGACCCTGGTCCCTAAATCTGTGCTTGGCGCCAAGTACGTGATCAGTGAATACCTGCAGAGCGAATGAGTTCATCGTTCTGTTTTTTCCCAGTGGTCCAAGGGGAAAATCCAGTGGGCCAGGGATGCCTTTGGATACCTCGCCGAAGGTCAACTATCACCCCTCCCCACTCGCTGGCACACAGAACAGCGTTTCGAGATGAGACGTTTTGCTTCCCGGCCATCTGCCTGTTGACAGGGCACTGGCCTGCGTTCTCTCCGCCCTCTCCTCGGCGCGGTAGGTTCGAGAGCCGTCCCAGGGGAAGGATGCCCGCCCAGCACCGCTGTGGTGCCCAGAGAACGGATTTGACCAGATTACCCTTTGGTGGCATGCTGTGGCCCTGGAAATGCTCCGCTTCTACTGTTCACATGTTACCAGTGTCCTCCCAGGTGACAGCCTGAGGAAACGCCAGGCATCCCCTGCCTAGCTGGCGGTCCAGCGACTCAGGGGCAAATGCAGGCATACGGTTGTCCTCTGGAAAGGGGACATCTTATAGTCTGACGCAGTTGGTGGTCTCCCAGACTTTTCTTTAGCTAAACGCTTCCTAACTTTCCACTGCTCTGGCAAAACTGAAATGTTGAACTCCTAAAAGATATTTGAAATTTGCTCTCTTTAAATACCAAAGGCCTCCAGGCTTTTAATTCAAAATCATACCCGTGAAAGAAATGACGGCACTCGTTGGGGGCACTTCCCTCACTCCTCACTCTGCCTTTCATCGAGGCAGGTACATCCTCAGAAGGTGGGGGAAGCCCTCACGTGGGCAGCTTGAAGCGAGATGTGTGTCACGGCCACTTGGAATGTCAGAGGCCCCCAACCACGTTCATACCCACCCCCTGCTGAAGTCACTTGAGGTACACCCAGGCTTCTACTGGCGACCCTGGGTATCCTTCCCGCTTCAGCCGGCGTCCCACGGGGAAGCCCCTTCTGGGAGATGCCCTCACACACAACACTCACTGTTCTTTGATTTTATTTGCTGCGGTCCTTCCGACCTCCTTCGTGTGGGCTTGGGCTTTGCATCCGTGCCACAAGTAAATGAGGGCTTTATTTACGTTGAGGACAACCATGGAAGTCCTGGACCTCAAGCTACTACAGTGACAGGCCACTTCCAGCAAATTCCCTTCCACAGGCACTTCTCCGCGCACACAGTACAGCCTCCACTCACCTGCAGGGGGCAGCAGCGGCACAGAGTTAGGACGTGTGCTGCGCGGGGACCCGCCAACACCACCCACCCTGGGCCCACCCAGGCCCATCCTGTGATTTGGGGGTGGGGGTGGGGGGGCTCAGGCGGAGTGGCGGCCAGCTCGCTGCCGGCCCAGAAAGCACATCCTTTTGGAGTTAGAAGCAGGTTCGTGAAGTAGAAAACCCATTTTTGTAAATACTCAGGCATTTACAAATACTTACAAATACTGAGTATTTTATAAATACTCAGGTAAATCACATAACAGGCATATTTTGAGAGGCTCTGAAGCTAAGAATTCTTTTTATTTTATTTTTTTTATAAATCTATTCTATAAATTAAGAGATTTTTGTTGGCCAGCATCCAATTTATAATAGATGACCCACTGAATTTTTCTCCCCTCTTGAAAAGAGAGACAGAGTCACTGTGGGGATTCAGTTTAAGGGGAAGTAATCTCCCAGCCTCCTGCATACAGAGTCCTATGTATCCTAAGGTAAATGCCACAGGAAGGTGGGGGGGGGGTGCTATGAGCTCCCCCATAAGGCTGATTTGTAAGGCAAACGTGACGAGGCTTTCAGGGGTGAAGACACAGCTATATAAAGGGAGACTTACTTTAATACCCCCCCACCCCAGTGTGAAAACACCTTCTAGGAGAGGGAAACAAATCTTATTCCAACGGTGACAGTGACTTACTTTGCGCGTTCTCTTCCTCCTCTTCCCGCCTCCCGGAGTGTACTACCATTCCCCCCTGGAAACACTGCAGAAAGCAGGGGGGCTCCTTTCCCTGCAGGACCTGGACCTTTCAATGGAAACGCATTCCAGTAAGTAACACGTACCGGTTTTCAAAGTCTTAAAAAGAATACCTGCCTAGTAGAAACTCTGAAAAACAGCGAGAAGTGCCCACAAACACCAGTGACACTACTGTTGTCTAAAGATAACCACTGTGAAAGGTCTAGGGTACAGCTTTCCTTTCAAAGTATCTTTCAGGTATGTGTCTTTCCCAGACAAAAGTAGGATTGTTGTCCTTTGTTACTTAATACCCGATTTATTCACTTGATGTTTTGCCATCAAAGACTTTGGAAACACAAGTTTTGATATTTTAGTGGTATTCCGTGGTATAGACGTAGCATGAGTGATCTAAACAAGTTTGAAACAAAGTCTACCTCTCAGCAGTGAGAACGGCTGATCACTTAGTGACTCAGGGGTGGGGCCGGGAGGGGAGAACTGTCTCTTTTGCAACCATTCCCATAGTCCACTCATGGAACACTTCTCCTGTGGACCAGCCTCCCCTTCGCCTGGGAAGCACTGTGATAGCTGCTCATGAAACTGTTAGGGTTGACTCCACTCACTCTCACTTTGGCTAGACATTTTCCCGTCACGAGGAAATTGTTTATTCAGCCTGGAAGTCGGGGCAAACCGAAAGGTAGGAAGCATTTCCCACCAGGAGTTAACAGATCAACCTCAGGGCCAACTTTGCGTAATTAAGCGCCATTATGTGGCAGCGTTTTATATGTCTGAAGTGTTTTTACATCCACTGGCTTGATAAAAAGTGGAATGCTCAGACTAGAGAGATTAAGACTCAAAATTCTAAGGGTGATTTTGCAGGCACGATTGAAACATGGCCTTTACAAAAATAAAGGCAGTTGAAATTGCCCACTATTAGGGATAAATTAAAATGCAATGGCCACTAACAGTTATTCTCAATTATTGTATAGTCTATAGTAGAAAATGTGTATTAAGCATTTTTTTAGGGAACAGGATTGGTTCTTAGGAATCCAGAAGGCTAGGTGAACATTAATCTGTTTCGGAGAAAATTCCTCTGTTCTCCTCCCTCATGCTATTGTTAACTACTCTTCCAAGGTAGTGAAGATACCTGCCCGTGGTATCATGCTTTCCCAAAACCTTACAGTCAACTCTTCATTACTAAAGGATGGGACCCCAGGCAAAGGTAATCCAAACAGCAAAAAGAAATGTTTACAAAATCTTGGCCCCGGGGCATTATACAGGCCCTGGGGTTATAATGGCGGATAAAGACCAGCACACAAGGTCTCTTTCATACTTTCTAGGGAAAGAGGGATAACAAGTAAGTAAACGCAGTGTCTACAAAATGTAAATGAAATGACAAATGACTATGAAGTGGTTTTAAGCAGTGATAATAGTGGTAAGTGCTATAAAAAAAAATAAAGCTCAGCAGAGGGACGGAGAATGGGGAGGGATTTGGATAAAACAGGTGACACTGGAACAGAAACCTGAATCATACGAAGTTGAAAGTTACTTATGGATACAGGGGAAATGTTCCAGACAGGAAATTGCACAAAGGCCCTGGGGTGGGCGGAAAGAGGTCTGTGTGTCTCAGGAGTGGTAAAAGGCTAGAAAGCCAGGGGGAGGTGGGAGAGGTGTTCAGGGCCCACCACGAAGGTGCTGGCAGATCACGGGGACACCAGTTTGGAGAGCAAGGGAATGACACGGTCCAACGTGTTCCCGAAAAATCACTCGGGCTGCTGGGAGGAATGCAGATGAGAAAACAGATAAGAATACTCATTTTTACATTAATCTCTGGTATTTCCTTCGGACAGATTTGTGTAGGTGGAATAACTGATCAAAGTTTATGAGAATTTTAAGGTTCTTGAGCCAAACTGCTTTTCAGGATGGCTGTTTCAAGCTACACTTCCCAGTGGAAGCATCCTACTGAATCCTTACCCATCCTGGAGCCGTTCTTTATAAAATCCCTACCAATTTTAGAAGTGGAAAACAGCATCTCTTGGTTTTATTTATAACTCCTTGAATATCAGTTAAGTGGGAACTTAAAAAAACCAAACCCTCCCTTGGCGCTTGGTACCTGTCTTATGGATTCGCTATTTACAGATGCAACATCTCGTTGAGGAGCATATTACTCCTGACCTGCCAGTGGGGAGAGGAGAGGGGAGGCCCAGCCTGCAGTCTGGAGAAGCCAGACCAGAACTAAAAGTCACTTGTGCGATGCCGTCTCTGTTCACGAGAAGTCAGGGGTCTTCAGGGGACCAGGCCGCACACCCTGTGGCTCCCCAGGAAGGACGGTTCTCTCATTCAGCTGCTTTCCAGCACTTACCTGGGCACCCCTCTCCTCGTCCAGCTCCACCGTCATCAGAGCCGACGTGCCCTTCTCGCTCACGGTCGACTGCCGACCTTGCCAGAAGAAGTAGACACACTTCTCTTTGCCAGCCACCCTTGCTGAATGCTCTCCCTTTTGTCGACTTCCCACTGCAAACACAAAGAACCCGAGAGGGCAGGGTAAACAGCTGATAGGCCACAAGAGGAGCAAATGTATGGCTTTCTTCTCCGGGCTCTGTGAGGACAAAGAGGGAAGACAAAAAGCTTTGGGGCATGGGGCTGAGGAGAAAAACCACCTTTCTTCCAGTAACTGATCCTGAGGCTCCAAATTGGAGAAAAATGATCTAGCCTTCTTGATGCCCTAGGAAAAACACCTGTCATCCTCCAGGAAGGCGGCGGATCACTCCAAGTGTGTGACAGAGAAAGCGGGTGACTGCCAGCGCAGGACCAACGGCTCCCAAAGACAGAAATACATTTTCCGTCTTACGCCATTTTTTTTGGCAGAAGATTAGCTGGTAGAGAAAAGATATTGAAAGCAACAGCTGGGCTAGCTTTAAGTACAAAGGGAAAATTTAGTCTGCTAAAACTATTCTAGTGAAAACACACTCTGAAGTTTCCACATTCTGTCAGAAATGGAAGAGATCTATTGCTGACATACCGCTTTCATAAAATAATCTGGGATTTCAATACTATCTGTCGCTGGGTCCGTAGCCAGGATTCAGTGCTGGTTGTCCTTACCGCCTGGCACCTCACAGGCATTTGCATTAGCAGCACCCGGCTCACAGGTCTCACCCAAGAGCAGGCACGGGAAGCTAATTGGTCAAGTGGCCATTTTGAAAAGGCAGTATTTCAGACCTCAGCTCGCTACTTTTCGGTATATACCGCACTCCGGTCTCCTCTCGTTCATTCAACAACCGCTCTCCGAGCACCCACAGTGTGCCCGGGGCCTCCTCGGGATACCAGAGCTATAATGAGAGGACGGCCCCCCTGCTTTCATCCTAACAGACATGAGCAAGACAGTTCCAGACGGTTGATAAGTGCTCTGAGGATGACAGGCGGGGCTGTGACATGGGGCAGGGTGAGTGCTAATAGGATTCCCTGTTGAACGAAGGCCTCTCTGAGGAGGTGACAATGACAAGGTGACAGGGACTGCAGGCAGACCCTTCTGGAATGAATGAGGTCAGGAGACCGAGCTGTTACCCTCAGATGCCTGCCTGGGTGGTCCCAGAAAGTGATGGGCAACAGTGGGAGAACGCAGGTTATAACACCCACGCTTGTTGAAAATTAAAGATAATAACTAGGTTCTCTGGTTCTCTGTTAACCCAGTTTTTCCCAGCACCAGTCCCATTTACAAAATCACAGTTATCTTGAGGTTTGAAGGTAAGAAGAAAGCTCATTTATTTTAAGTTCTCGAGAGGCCAGGGTCATATTTATTTGATTTTTTGGCCTTTTAGCAAAGTAATGTGTATATATAGTTTTCATAAATGATTATAATTCTTGACAGTGCTTTGCTTAAGCACAACATTTAGCGCCATCTCTTGTGGACCTGAGCTGGTCAAGTTGGTGTATCTTTTATTAAATGTTTATTTTGAGAGAGAGAGAGAGAGAGAGAGAGAGAGCGAGAGCGCGCGCGCGAGCGAGCGCGAGAGCGCGTGCACACGCATTGAGGAGGGGGAGGGGCAGAGAAAGAGGTTGAGAGTTGGATGCTTAAGGGACTGAGCCACCCAGGCACCTCAAGTTTGTGTATTTTTAATGGATAGGCTATGCATATTCACAATTAGTTTGGAAGCCACTCCATTGAAATTTCTGCTAATTTAGATAGAACAAAAGTTTGTCTTTGATTAGCAATCCCACTCTTCAAAGTAGTGAAAATTAGTCATGTCAGCTGGGGAAAGATGTGCTTAAAACAGGTCACAGAAGTTGATATATATCTTGAAATCTGTTAGCACTTAAGTACATTGTATAAATATATATTCAGGCTTAAATAACCAGTGTTTTACCATCTAACATTCTAATGTGGACTTCAGTATATATATCTAAAATAGAATTATTTCCTTAAAATATCTCATAATAGTTTTCAGCAATTTTCTTCAATATGCACAAATTTATTACTATATACAACTTAATTTTTAGTTCAATTTATTTTTAATTTTAGCAAAGTAAAGATTAAACTTTCATCAGTAAGAATTTACGGACTGTGACCTTTATTTCACTTTTTATATTTTTTTAATGTTTATTTATTTTTGAGAGACAGGGAGACTGAGCACAAGTGGGGGGGGGGGTGCAGAGAGAGAGAGAAGACACAGAATCCAAAGCAGGCTCCAGGCTCTGAGCTGTCAGCACAGAGCCCAAAGTGGGGCTCAACATGAACCAATGAGATCATGACCTGAGCCGAAGTCTGACGCTTTACCCACTGAGCCACCCAGGCACCCCCTGACTGTAACCTTAAATAGCCTTGATCAGATGGCTAATTTAAAGTGTTGATGGGGGTGCCTGGGTAGCTCAGTCGGTTGACTGTCTGACTCTTCAGTTTGGCTCAGGTCATCATCTCACAGTTGTGAGATTGAGCCCCACGTCGGGCTCTGTGCTGACAGGGCAGAACCTGCTTTGGATTCTCTCTCTCCCTCTCTCTTTCTCTGCCCCCATGCACCCTCCCATCAAAATAAATAAGTAAACTTAAAAAAAAATTAAGTGTTCATGCATTATGTCTAAAAATACTTTCAAGAGGACGTTTGTGACCAGTCGTCGTGTTTAGGAGTAACAGGGAACCACGGTTTGAAGAACTGCTCAGGGTCAAGCGGTCTTGCTGCAGAACCCCATTTACTACCCACTGCGGCCTCCGGTCTCCCATCCCTGGAGCCCTGGTTCGCTTCTCCAGGAGCTTCTCTGTGCACCTGTGCACCTGGCTAGTGTCCACCAAGAGGACGGCTGTACTGTTTCTACAGCTGCTGGTGTCTGCTGACCTTGTCCCAGAAGAGCCTCCCGAGCTCCAAGTTCTATGTCCTGTTTGCACGTGCAGCTGTGGAGTAGGAGTGATGAGGAGCTAGACTGTGGTCACCGAGGGGCCACTGTTAATGCCATTGTGCTATGCTTCTCTGCTCCCAGAGGGACCGTCTGGAATCGGAATGCTCCCTGCTCTGACTTAATGCTCTGCAGCTGGACCCCTTCAAAGCTGTAACTTGGCTCATAACGATGCTGCTGGAGCTGGCTGCGAGATGTGCGCTGTGTTTACTGGAAGAAACACAGAAAGTACTTTCCTGGGCCAAATCATTACTTCTTAGGCGGCCTCCAACAGAGTAGTCTATGAAGGCCTCAGAAATCTGATTACTTTTTTTTTAATTAATTCATGTCGATATCATTTTATTCATTTATTTCCTATTACTTCTTTTTATAACTAACAGCTCAGGTAAGGAGATGAGTGAATTTCAAATTCTATTGCTCCTTTGTCTTGTTTTGTAAAACATGCAGTTTCCTCTCTGTATTTAAGGAAGGGGAGCTATGTATGCTTTCAAAGCTGGTCCTTAACGTTCCCTGCTGCACAACACCGAAGGTTAGTGGATTCCCACCCGCCAAATCCCCTCTTACTGCCTTTATTGCCAACACACAGCACGGATGGTTACTGCAGCTGGACAACTGCACCACCCCAAGGAGCAGAGACTCAATAGCGACTCTTGGGAAGGACGCTTATTTTGGGGAGACTCATGTTATCTCATCTTCAAGGTAAATACAGCAATTTTGCTTTCGGGGCTGAGGACATCAGTGACGATTATTTCCCGTACCTTGTGAGCATGTGCCAGGCCCTGTGCTAAATTGGACACTTACCAGATTATAATAATCTCTGAGCGGGGCATCATCATCAGACCGAGGCTCAGACAGGTTACGTCCCTTCACCCACCTTGCATGGCTGGTACGTAGGGCCTGAGAGAAGATTCAGACCCAGGCTGCACGGTCCCCGGGCCTGTGCCCTTTCCTCCCAGCCACATGGCCTCCTTATGAAAGGGAAAGGAGCTTTCAGTGTCCTAATCTGGTCTTTCCTAGCTGGGTGACTTCAGACAGGTAACAACTGTGGTGTCCTGTTCCTCACTGAGAAATTGGCATCATGACGTAATACGTCTCAGAGCCACTGGGAGGCACTCAACTCGAGTGTGCAGCAAAACCCCCAGTGCTGTGCCTCCTGGGCTGTGTGGACCTCCGGGCCCGCAGCACCCCGGACAGCTCTGGGCAAGACTGCCTCCTGCCCTGCCTGGCGATGCCCCACACTGGCTGCCCACGGGCGGTGTGCTGGGCTTCCTCCAAGGCAGCAGGGTCAATCTCAGAGACCCCGGCTCTCCTCCAGAATGACGGGCTTGCCTCTTCCCGCACTTGCCTTATTGTCATTTATTATGTGCTTTCGGAAGGTAGGGTCTGACATATTTACTTAGCCCCTAACGTAAGTGTCTATATGTAGAGTAGGTGCTCCAGTAAATGCTGCCGGGTGATTAACAGACTTATTTCTGATACATTAGGAAGGAAATCATATGATTCTCAGTCTGCGGGTATCTGATGAGCAGACAGCAGCCTTCATCCCCGGGAGCTCCAGGGCAGCCACACCCTGGCAGCAAAGCGGCTTTCAAGGGGTGAAGAAACGCTCAGGAGTTGAACGTCAAAATCACAGTGTTGTGACAAATCCTCCCAAATGGTGGGGCGGAGGGACACTGCAGAGGATTGGCTCCTTGTTGGCAAGGAGAAGGGGTTCTCTCTCCAAAGCACACTGGCTTTCCTCCCTCACCCCCCCCCCCCCCCCTAGCACAGAGCATACAACGGACCGTTTCGCTGAGCATTTCACCGACAGGAACCACGCGCAGTTTCGACTGTGTATTTATTCTACCAGATCCACAAAGCCTGTTCGTGCTCTCAGCCTCAGAGGAAACAGCTTCTTTTATTTTTAATAAATCTTTTGTGCATAACTACACCATTTGGTTCCAGTTCGAAATCATCCAGATATACTTTACTTCAGACTTTAATTTAAGCAGCAGACAGCCACATGGTAAGTATCATTTGGAGGCAAATCATCACTTTCCTAGAAAACCTCTGGGGACGGGGAGGGGGCGGGAACGAGGGTAGCAGAGAAACCGTAACGTGCATGTTTAATTTCTATAAGGAAACACAACCTTCCTTAGCAATGCTAGGGTGTCGGGACCCATCTATAAAGTTTACTAAGGGGTTCTCCAAGCGAACGGTCAGATCGGCACATTCTCTGCGGCCGAAGGCAGGGGCGCACACAGGGAATGGCTTCTAGCGGTGCTAGACTCGCAGCCACAGAGCTGGGGCCGCCCCGTGTCAGTGTGAAGAAGACAGAAGTGCTCACTGACCTGCGGTGCTCACCATGTACTTCCACTTGACCACATAGGCATCTCCCTCGTGGAACTGCCCGATGCTCTGTTTGGGGAGCCGGCTGTAGTCAAACTCTAGGATGTGCCAGACATCCACAGAGACACTGGCAATCTCAAACTGCCTCCTGTCGTCCCCTTCTACCAGGCCATAGCCACGGCCAATGTTCACCCCGTCCAGCACCGTGCTGGTGGTGGTCTGGGGCACCGGCACCATGCGCGCGACATCGTACGCCTTGGCTTCGGCCCGAGGATCTTCCTATGGGGGAAGGTGACAAGGCTGGCTCAGTGGCCTGTTTCTACAGCCGTTTCCTGCCACGCTCACTGCTGTTTCGCTGGTAGACTTTCCAGCTCTGTCTCAGCGTTTAACTGCGTTTTGGGGAAGGACTGCAGAGGCCTGAATACCCATCCCACAGCAGTGAACGGGACACCTAAAAGCTGGGGACACAAACTGGACTACTTCACCTCCTGGAGGTAGAATATAATTGGACACCCGTTTGCTGATCTCCCAGTAAACCCTGGGAAGGCTTTACCTTCGAGGCCTCTTTTGTCAGGACCTAAACCAAAGGCCTGAGGTTTGAGTCTAGATTACCAGAAATACCTTTTGCTGGGCAAGTTCGCTGGCGTTCTTCTCATTAGGTCTCTTCAGTTCAGTCCAATCGAGAAATTTCTCTTTGAACAAAATGGTTTCATTGTGTTCTGTAAGTCTCCCGAATATTGCCCAGTCGGGCCGCCCCTGTCCTTTCCTGCGAAGGTGGGTGGGTGGGGGAGTAGACAGGAGAAGAACCAAAGTTAAGCCATGGGAAAACAAAGGAAAGGAATGGAAAACACACACACGTGGCTAGTGAACACAACTCATGATACATTAGTGGTATACAGAACACATGGTCTGTTTTGTCAGATAAGTGACATTTTAGTCTTTCGGTCTGAAGCCTCGCAGGGAATCGATGCTCCTGAATGTGGGGTGAATCGTGTCAGGTCTGGACTTTCCTTTCATACTAGCAGATTCTTGCGTTTGGGATCCCCTGGGGGCAGCACACCAGACTGGGAGCTGGGAAAAGGCAGGAGCCACACACATGGCTTCCTTGCCTGTGTCATGTGCTCAGGGTCGCCTGCAAGGGCTCCCCAATTTTCTGTCTCATTAGCGAATGGACAGGAGGAAGGCACAGCTCACCCTGAATTCTCTGTTAAGTCCTCTTACAACGAAGCTCTCCGGTCTCCGGGAGCAGAGGAAATTCTCCTCCGTTACTACAATGAGCATACTTTCATAGAGCATAAAGTGAATTTCCACATATTTATTTCTAGGCCACCAGACACTACAGCAGGAAGGGAGAGCACGAGGACACAGAACAGGAAGTGGCACAGCCCAACCTGGAGGCCTCCTGCTACGGCCTCAGGATTTCAGAATTTGAAACTGCTTGGAACGCTGATCAGGCAGAGGAAGGCAGGGTTGAGGAAATAAATACACGCTGAAGCGGGTTCGCGCAGGTATCGCCCATCCTTCCAAATCGCTCTTTGGCTGCGAACGGAGACCGGGCTGCATACACCCCGCGAGCCTGATGAGCAGTGCTTCTGGGGCCTGCTGCCGCCCCTGCCCATCACTTCCTGTCTCGTCACGACTACGGCTTCTGAAGTCACCCCCACGGCACATCAAGGAGAGGGCCCGTCCGGAGGGAGACCGCCCGGGGGAGGCCACGGCATTCTAACACCCCCACCTCGTACTCTCGCGGGACTCTAGGAACCAAGTATCGGCAACTAAGGAGGATTCAGGACTCCCTTGCAAGGCTGTGGCCTTTAACAGCAAATGTCTGAATGACCATCTTTGGTATGGAGTCCACTCTGCAGACTTGCTAGGATGTCTACAGACAGCACTTGCTTTCAGCTTTAGACATGGATTCTTTCTGGTGGGAGTCGAGCAAGCAGGGGAGGCGGTGGGTTGCAGGGTAAAGGGGAAGCTGAGAGCTCCAGGGGGTGAGCTTCTTCCTGCCTCCTCCTCTGCTAAGGAAGGGCTGGGTGCTTAATCTTGGCTGTACCTTACAACCCTTGAGGAGCTCTTAAGACCTACTGACATACAAGCCCCACCCCACGTGAACTGAGAACACATCTTTGGGGCTGGGCCTGGCGCGTACATTTTTGTAAAGCTCCTTGGGCGATTCTGATCTGGGACATGTTGAAAACCAGTGGGTTAGGCGCTGACTCATCTACTCCCACATCTGTGATTATCTCACTGCTATATATGTTATCTATCATATGGATTTTGTGCTTTGGCGTTATTGTTTCTTTTAGTACATCAAATAAAATACTCTTTTCCACCTTGGCTTCATTCCTTTAAACACCAGTTGTTACAGGACTACTTTGACGTTAAATGTGCATTTCGTTAAAACGGATTTGAAAACTTCATCTACGTTGACATAATTTTTTATTGTTTTTATAATAATAAAATCAATACTTGATTTTAAAAGAAAACTAGGTGGGGAAGTTGCAACTGGTAGACTAGATCAATGCGAAATATTAAGACCCAGCTGCGTGATACCCAATGTTTGCTCTCTGCTGTTAGGTTAGAAATAGATGTGCCACCAATTATATGGCACACATAATTTAAAAGCACTTCCCTCCCCCCCGCCGGTAGTAAAGAAAAACAACAGCCCTTGGCATATAAGAATTATTTTTCTTATGATTGTGTTTCTTAGAGTTTGTGCATATTCTGCTGATTTGCCAAAATTATTTTTTTTAATGTTTGTTTATTTTTGAGAGAGTGTGAGCGGGGGAGGGGCAGAGAGAGGCGGGGACAGAGGATCTGAAGCAGGCTCTGCACCGACGAGGGGCTCGAACTCAGGAGCCATGAGATCATGACCTGAGCTGAAGTTGGACGCTTAACCCACTGAGCCACCCAGGCATCCCCAAAATTACTTTTTTAAAATAGTCCAGTACACTGTAGGAAATATTAAAACTACAGTCATTATTTCAGTACAACACCTTCCCCCTCACTCTCTGTCCCCCAAAAGGCATAAACATCATCTACTGCCAAACAAATGGCAAATCGTGGAAGCTACGCTGGAAAGGTGTGAAATGAGAAGGAAAAATGTTGCTTTTGCCCCTTCAGATCCATGGCTGAATTCCAGATCCTGGGAAGCTTTTCAGATCAGCATGTAATTTGCTTAAACAATTGCTACTCATCTGCCAGGGCAGCACCTGGAAGACTGCAGGTGGGAACAATTTGCGTGCCTCCAGACACAGACTAGAATGCAGCGTCCATATTTCTGTTGCAGTTAGGCGAGAGCTAAAAGAAATGCTCTTTTTGTGAATATACAGGGCACCGCCTGCAGTCAGTTATGAAAAGGAAAGCCTTTGGAGAGCCACAGTAGGTGAGCACAGTGGGAATCCCCTGGCCCTTCCCCACCATCAGCAGATGCCCGGAATACCTGGGAATAAGCGGATTGCACTCTCCAGGGTCCAGGGGGTTGATGTCACAGTTCTCGTAATCAAAGGTGCCATTCCATAAGTGCTTTGCCAGCTGGAAAGCTATTTTCCGTTGTGCTAACGTGACTTCTTTTCCATGCCACACGTACACTTCACTACCGAAATCAAACACCAGTACCTGGGGAAACGGCACAGAAGATGGAGTTAATGCCAAAGCCATGCTCCAGGTGAACCACGGTCTCTGCGGACACTGAGTTGAGCGGGTGAGGATACAAACCCTAATGGAGCCATCAGTGCAAACATAAAAAGATCCAGGGGTGGACCAGCTGGCTCTGCCCTGCTCCCCTAGTCTCTACCCTGCAGGTGGGATTTCCACCTTGTCCTGAACTCTCCAACTCTGTAACACCCCTCATTCATAAAAACAGTTATTTGGCTATGACTTCCTGTCTTCTTTTCTTCTTCCTTGTCTCCCTCCTTTGTTCATTCATTCACTTAGCATATATACAGGTCTTCTCACATGCCAGGCACTGAGGACCAGTGAGGTCTTCTCTCCTCTGTTCAGTTCCAACACCCTCAAAGGGAGAGACCATATCATATTTATGTTTACAGTAGGGATTTACGAAGTGTTTGCTGAATGAATACGTGAATGTAATGCTATTTCTTATTTCCATGCCGTTGGTTTATTCTATTCTTTCTTCCTAGAATAATTTCTTCCTTCATGTCCAGCCATCCAAATCCTACTCAACTCCCAACCAGGCTCAATTTCACCTTCTCTTTAAAACTACTCCTGATTATTTCTTCCCTGTGATTTTTGTTCTCATTTAAATGCCCATATGTATCACACACTCCATCTAGGTCTGGATTACATCCTTTCTAGTACTCCTCTATTCAATGAAACTTAAGGTTCTTTTGTGTCTTCCACTTTTTTCTCAACATGTGCAATACAGAAGGGTAATGACGATGTATGTACTTAGTAAATATTTCCCAGCGTGAGAGAAAAAATCTAGTACATCACTTGGCAAACCCAAATTATATATACATGCATCTGTTATTCCTGAAACTTCAAGACTGCAAAAATATAATGTTCATAGAAAAGCAAGAGATAGGGCTAAGGAGTATTTACATTTTATTCCCTGTTTATATTGAGATATAATTGACATACGGCACAGCATAAGTTTAAGGTATAAGGCATAATGACTTGACTTATATAAACTGTGAAATGATCACCACAATAAGTTAACATCCAGCACCTCATACAGACACAAAAGGAAAAAAATACAAAAAGAAAATATGAAAAAAAAGGAAAAAAAATTACATTTTGCCTAAAACAGAAAAGGCTTCAACGATCCATGACCCCTCTGAACAATATTCTGAATTCTATATTTGTATTTAACATGGCAGCAAGGGTTTGAATTCACAAGTAAATATCCCTTAAAAATATGCCACTGTTCAGGGCGCCTGGGTAGCTCAGTCAGTTAAGCGCCTCTTATTTCGGCTCAGGTCACGATCCCAGGGTTCGTGAGTTCAAGCGTCGCATCCGGGCTCTGTGCTGACAGCACGGATCCTGCCTGGGATTCTTCCTCCCTCTCTCTGCCCCTCCCTGACTTGTGTGCTGTCTCTCAAAATAAATAAATAAAAACTTAAAAAAAAATAAATAAATGTCACTGTTCAACAACAGGCACTAACACTGGCCAGCGCATATCGGGCGCTTACTATCTGTTTTATTGGGCAGCCCCGTGCAAAGGGTTTCTCAGTGAGGGTGGTGCCCGGGCACTGTACCTCTTTTGACTGTAGAAGGGAGCACTTTGGAATTTTCCCCCAGTAGTCGTCATCAGGAACAAGTTTGTCATCCATCAGACGGTAAATGCAGTTTGTTTCAATGATGGCTGTCTCATAAAGTTCGTCTTCTTTTGGGTCTCCGGCGGCTTTGGGAGGAGAACGATAAGACAGTCTGACATTTTACACTGAAAAGTGGCTGGTTTAGAAGAACGAAGTAGGGGGGAAGAAAAGTCTCGTGATTCTCTGAAATACAGTAAACTCTTACACTGGTAACTGGTTTGGCCACCCAGAAGCTTCCAGAAGTCTTTGGCTGCATGAGTGTGTGTATTAATTCCTTCTTCGATAGTTTGGATATAAGTAGCTCTACAACCAAGTTCCCTCTTTGTCTGAATTAAGCCCGCAAGTTCTGAGGCCTGGAAAAAAGGAGGAACACAGTTACCTGGGTAGACAAGCCTGTGGCTAGGGGGGAAGGGAGAAATGGTGGGTCTGCGAGGAAAACCAGGTGACCACAGGGGCTGCAGGCTCTGGTTGTTGGCTATTTTCGGCAAGGTGGAGAAAACATAAGGGGGGTACAATTCTCTAGAGCAACAGCTCTTTGTTTTCAAATCTAAGAGATGGCTTGTGGAGTTTTTGATAAATCCCCATTCTCTGGGCTTCTCCCCAGGAGATGCTCATTCAGTAAGTCTGAGGTAGCACTTCACAGATACCTGGGACAAACAGCTTTGAAGTGATACACCAGTTCCTTTCACACGGAATAGGACTTAAAATCTGGAGAGAAGGGCCAGAATCCTTCCAAAACATCCCACTCAAGCAAGTACCTAATGATTACTTCTTTGAGAGACATTCAGCAAAAGAAATACTACCCATCCCTTCTCACTCGATTTCGCATCTGAGAAGCCCTTGTAATGATCTAGCAACTGTGGAACATTCTATCGGGCGTGCAAAGGAGATGCTTAACGGAACAGTTTTTACTTTTCAGATACCAACCTTTGCCTTTTCTATGACATTTGCAAACTCTCCTACCCACAGGAAGCAGTGATGGGGAGAGAGCAGGAGGAAGCAGTCCCCGCTGTTGAGCGACGAAGCTCGAGGTTCAACCAGTCGTGTCTGCACGTGTCTTCTTCCTGTAAGGCGGGAGGCAAAGAGTCACCATCTTCCCAGACAGGAGACCTCTCCAAGCCACAGGAAGGACCAGGAAGCACCTCTGCTACAGACTTTTGCAATTCTAAAGACTCTTGTCTACCAATACCAGTTCCGTGATGCGGGCTGGTGGAAGGGGGGTTCGAATGTTGGCCTTAGAGGTTACTCTCCCTTGCCAGTGTTAGGACACCCGCTGGCGTCCTTTTACAGCACGTGTGTGGATTAATCAAGTTCCCTCCTCCAGGAAAGTTAGCAAACATGTTCCTTTTCCCTCTGTAACTCCTCTCCCCGTCTCTTTCTCTCGGCGTGGCCCACCTCCTACATTTCATACCCTCTGCCAACCGTGCTGCAGGTGAGGACATGCCTTCACACAGCATCTTCCTCCTGGGGGCTTTCATGCCACACCGAGGGCAGTCTTAGCGGGGATCAGCTAGGAGGGAAGCACTGCTTTGTGCTGCTTTCCACACCTTCTCCTGAGTGGCCGTTGATTTAGACCTTTGCACAGTCATACGGACAGTGCTGTCTCTGGGACAGTGCAAGTCTGAGACAGTGCAAGTCTCAGAACTTGGGAAAAGAGGGTTATTTGTGCTTGTGGCACATCCTCCAAATGCACTGAAAAGGCCGGTGCAGAAACACACGGGACACCCCCAGTGAAGGATATTTCGTCCATCCTCCCCTCACTGATTACTCTAGCAGTTGTCACTCGTCTCTCCTCCTAGCCTGCAGCTTCTCTGGTTGTCTCCCTTGCCAGTGACAGAGGGGGTGTTGGAGTGGAATCCTGGTCGCTTTCATTTGCCTCTGCTGTCCCTGGATTCCTTCTCCAAGAACCTGTGTCTCTCCTTCTGGCCCACGCTGACCTCACTTACCTCAGCCAGGAGAACTGAGTGGAGAGAGCCACCACAAAGGCTGAGGGGGCATCTGGAGCTTCATGACAGTGTGGAGGCGGGGCTCACGGGGCTAGGGGAGGCAGCAGCGGAAGCTGAGCTTCTAGAATAGGAGAGACCTGGGGGCAAATCCAGCCCTGCTACTCGACGGCGGCTGTGACCCCAATCAGGTCACTAACCTCTCGAAGCCTCAGTGGACAGAGTATCTCCCACCTCAAGGGATCTTGAGGACCTCAAAGAGCATACGTTCTCTTCTGCTCACAGTCAGGACTTCTGACGTCACCAGACTAAAACCCCTGGTCAACATGCGATTCCTCTGTGCTGCTTTTATCTCATTTATTTTTTTTAAAGTGATTTTTTAATTTTTTTAAACCTTTATTTATTTTTGAGAGAGAGAGACAAAGTGTGAGCAGGGGAGGAGCAGAGAGAGAGGTAGACACGGAATCTGAAGCAGGCTCCAGGCTCCGAGCTGTCAGCACAGAGCCCGAAGTGGGGCTCTAACTCACGAACTGTGAGATCATAACCTGAGCTGAAGCCAGACGCTCAACCGACTGAGCCACCCAGGCACCCCTCCTCCGTGGTGCTTTTAAATACCTTTAATCTGTAACAGCATCAGCTTCTTGTAGGGCACCGCGCTGTTGTTGGAATTCTGTTCGGTCAGGTTGACGCTCCGCAGGCTGACGTTGCTGAAGTTTTCTTTACTGGCTAAACCTGCCAGGGTGACTTCTGAGAAGTTGGAGTTGGAGGACACTAGGAGGGTTGAATAAGGAAACAGTGTGGGGGTGGGGCGCGGGGGAGCAAGATGGGCAGGTGAAAGGACAATGTTTACAATCAGAGATTCAGAACCGACTACCTTTCTCTTTGAAACTTAATCCTGCGGGGGAGAACGTGCCCAGGTTTGGTTGCCTATGCAGTTCGGTGTTGAGTCACCGTACCAGGGTTTAACCCTGTATTGGAGCAGACACACGTCGCACCTCGCCTTGCAGAGAGACAAGAATTGAGAGACAACGTGGACCAACTGCTGTACTATAAAATCAGGAGCTGGACTCGTGTGTTGCACTTCCACTGAAAGCTGTTATAACTCCTAACAATCTTTAGATGTTAATGCAAATGCACCCCAAGGAAAACCACGAGACGTATTTTAACAAAAGTCTCTATTACGTAGGCACTCTGTAAGGATGGCTTAGTCCTAATCTTTCTCCTGGAGGCAAAATGACCAATTAGCTGATCTCCTGAGGTCTTCCGCCCCAGGATTAAGACTGTAATAACAAGATGCTGGGTTTTCCATGGCACCAACAGATGTGTACGTGACATGTGTCTATCGTCACAAAGCTATCCCCAAGCCCCCAAGAGTGGAGGTAGAGGAAACGTACCTAAAGTTTGTGCCAGCAAGCCTTTATTTCTTTAACCGATTGTTTAAAAAAAAAAAAAAAGTGTATGTGCTAGAGAGAAATTTAGCAAATTGTTTTGCTGGGATTAGGCTCTTTCTCGCGCTACTTGACAATTGGTATGGCATCGCGGTTTTGACATATGTTCTCTTAGTCAATCAGTTACAACGAAAAGACTCAACCCTTTTGTGTAAATACTGTGTCTCTAAGAAAAAGTTCAGGAGGGGCGCCTGGGTGGCGCAGTCGGTTAAGCGTCCGACTTCGGCCAGGTCACGATCTCGCGGTCCGTGAGTTCGAGCCCCGCGTCGGGCTCTGGGCTGATGGCTCGGAGCCTGGAGCCTGTTTCCGATTCTGTGTCTCCCTCTCTCTCTGCCCCTCCCCCGTTCATGCTCTGTCTCTCTCTGTCCCAAAAATAAAAAAAAAAAAAAAAAAAAAAAACGTTGAAAAAAAAAAAAAAAAAGAAAAAGTTCAGGAAGTAGGTTTATGAGTGCTGAAGGAAAATAACAATTATAGTGAGAATATTCAAACTGGCAAGACTGTGTATGCCATTAGCTCCACCAAGAAAACCACTGTTTCAGAACTATGGAAGCCCATGTTACCAGGCTGAGCAAAGCGGAGCGTGGAGCTCTCTCCTCCCTCCCATTTGCTGCCTCCACCCCCAAGCCCCGGCGCTACCCAACTCATATCCCCAGCTCCGAGGCTCCTGACAGAAGCAATCTGGAAAGCATTGTTTTATGCGTTTAATAATATGAAAATCTAGGATTAGGAAAAGCAGCAGTTTGGGATGTTTTCTCACGAGAGATCAAATGATTTGCTCTTGAGCAAGATTAAGTGGGGAATGACTACGTTTGGGCTCTGCAGAGCTGAAAATGGGTTCAATTACAAAGCCCAGAAACGTCCTTTTCCAATCTCTTGAAAGAAAAGTCAACCAAGCAGGATAATTTAAATTAACCAAGGGAACAGATGCTCCACGCTGTTAGAATTTCTGGTAAAAGCCTTTAAATTCCAGGCAGGTGTGCACAGCACATGTGTGTGCAAACTTACTCATTTTTATGTGACGAGTGTCTTTTGAGCACATTATTGGCCTTAGCAAGGCAGAAAAAGAGGATTCAAATCACCTAATCACCAGTTCCAAAGCAGGGGTAGGGTGGTGGTTTCATATACTCACTCTTTTCTACTTTCATCCGCTTTGACTCCATGAAGGCAATGTTTAATCTCTGCTCCGTGTATTCCTGAAGGAGATCTTCTCTGGCTGCCAGCATTTTCAAGGGATTTTTGGAAGCCTGAACCCGGCGCTTGGGCCTTACTGCGCGCTTGTGCTCGGCCACAGAGGAGGTCAACCTGGGGAGCAAAGTGGAGCTGTGACCTCGGTCTGCGTATCATCCACACCTGGTTTATTTGGGGGTCTCTGACCCGAAGCGACAGTCTCTTCAATGTCACTTCCTGATTTTGTTGTAAGTCTTACAACTCCCCCTCCTGCCCGCCATTCCCTGACATGGAGACAGAATCTTGGAGATGGGGATTGATCCAAAACCCCAGAGGCTCTCCCCACACCACGCCCTGTGGTCTCTGCCTGGGGGCACGTCTGGTGCCTCATAGGGCAACTCATTCCATTACTCGATGGCTCTGAAGGGTGGGAAGTTCTTCCCCACCCTCATCAAACCCACGGACTCTTCCTAATTCTCCTGTTGGAATATTACATACACGTACTTCTGTCCCTGGCGAGCCTTTCAGGAATTTACAGCCAGCCCTTGCTTCTCGACTTAATTCTCTTTCCTCCATACTAAACTTTCTCTTGACACAACAGTTTTCCAGTTTCCTTATGAACCCCCACCCTTAACTAGCCTCCTCTCAGCCCTTTGTGCCTTTCTGAAAAATAACCACAACTTTGAAGAGTATGTTGGAATAAAGTAAGTCCACGAAACCAACTGTAACCGCCATACACACACTCAGCTCTCTGGGGCAGAGCAGACACGGGGAGGTGGGTGGGCCAGTCACACGGTTTCCTAACAGATTCTGCTGCTGCTCTCGACTTCCAACTGCACGGTCTCTGTGCTATCGTATAATATATAACATCGTCCTCTGTGTGTGTGTGTGCATAAACATAGATGTATATATGTTTACATATCATGACTTAAACAATGACATTTGGGATGGGAGAAGATGAGAAATGGTTAAATAGCCATGTGTGCAAATACATAAAATATCATTTAAAGGTGGGAAATGGAAAATTCTTCATTTAAAAAAATGTTTAAGCTTATTTATTTTGAGAGAGAGAGAGAGAGAATGCAGATGTGTGCATCAGTGGGGGAGGGACAAAGAGAGAGGGAGAGAGAATCCCACGCAGGCTCTGCGCTGGCAGAAATGGGGCTCGAACCCATGAACCGTGAGATCGTGACCTGAGCTGAAATTAAGAGTCGACTCAACTACTGAACCACCCATGTGCCCCTGTTCATTTTTTTCTTAAGATAGAAAAAAACTGACAAAATGGAAATATGCAACAAATGCATCAGGAGCAGCTTAAGGAAAAATGTAGGATAACCACACAGACTTCTAGAAGAGACTGTCACTCTGACAATTTGTGGGGAATAGACAAATGTGGTCGGTAGCTGTGGGCTTAGCCTGGCCAGCATATATGCTCCCCAGTTTCCGATAAGAGTACCTGGACTCTGGCTCTGGCTCTGAAGGGCATCCAGAGACCAGCTCTGGGGCACTTGGCATCTTCCCGTCCCTTGGCCACAATGACCGCTGTAGGGCTGGGCTCAGACCCTAGAAAATCAAGCCTGGAACCTGTGCTGGAAGGAACAACTGGGAAGAGAAGCAGCCTATGCTGGGGTGGCCATGGAGCCAAAAATTCCACAGCTGGGGTGGGCAACTCCTGCAACGTGGTGATAGCTTGGCTGGAGCAAAGCAGCCCCACGGAAAATGGAAAAGAGAGAGACTTCATTCTGAGGAGCCTCTGGAACCCGAATTCACACCTGCCCTTTTCAGCGAGTGAACCCGTAAATCCCTCCACACCTTTCTTTTGCCACAGTCAGTTTGACTTGGGCTTCTTTCTGGCACCTGCAGTGAAGGAATCCTAACACCATACCTGCTTTCCTGAGGTGGGTTAGCCATGATCTTGTGTTTGAAAAGAGACCCTTGGACATCAGAGAGAAGACTGTCGGGCCTATTAATTTCATAAATTATTGTAAGTTAAATAACACGCTTTACTGATGTTCTAGTTAGTTGTATTAGTTTGAGCCCATGTGATCCAAAATTTTTTCAGAGTGAGGAGTAAGTGAAAGGTGTAGAAATCTTTGCTAAATTGAGGGGTGGGGCAGTCTCTAAAAATCTGCAAAACAAGAACCAATTATGTAACAAATCCAGTGACATTATTTTTAACGGGCCAGAGCAAACATGTGTGGCACACGCTGTGTATGCCAGATCTCCTGCGTGGGCACACATTCGCTCTGGAGCGCCCGTGTTTTCCCTACCCCACGGTGCCACGTGGCTGGCTCTGGAGAATAACAATTTGGCTGTAATGAGTTCTAGTCATAGAAGGAGATACAGTGAGAGAAGACCCTCGTGGAAGTGCTGTGTGAAGGCCGAGGTAGGAATCCGATCTCTGTGGGTGAAAGATAGAAACTAAAATAACTCACTTAGGGGCGTAAGGGTCGAAAATGACATCGAAGTCCTCGTCCAGCTCCACGGGGCTTCTCGGTAGAGTGTAGTCCATGCTGCGGTAAAACCTGGCAAAGGTTTCGTCATCGTCCAACTTCATCACCTCTTTAACAGATTTGCCGGTGACCGTGAGTACAGTTTCCTGCATCCCACCAACTATGAACAAGTGCAGCAAATAAATGATGTCAGATTCGTGTAAAAACACTACTCCAACTACGCCTCCCGATAGCTTAAAAATGATTCCCCCCACCCACGTTCCAGGAGTGGAGAAACATGGTAGTGATGCCCAGGGCTCTGTGGATGCTTCCTGGGCCTTATTGGACTCGTTGTGAGAGGACTTCTCGTCTGAAAACAGCTGGCACCAGGAGAGCGGTAGGAGGCAGGTACTTGTTCCTTTTGCTACTGGAGGCAGAGCCAGCCTCGGCCTAATTCTAGATCAGGAATCGGTAAAAACTTTTTCTGTAAAGGGTCATGTAGTAAATATTTCTGGCTCTGCATGGGAGGCTATATGATGTGTTGCATGCATCGGCTCTGCTGTGCAAAAGTGACTGCTGACAATACATGAACAAATGAGCATGCTTTCATTCCAATAAAACTTCAGGAACAAAAACAGGTGGAAAGCTGGATTAGTTTACTGACCCCTGGGCTAGATCACAGTCACAGATACATAGTAAGCTTTGAGTTGTTTGAATGTCTTGCCTTGCCAGTTATTACATTACACTTTGATGTTTCTGGTATAAAGTACTTTTCTGTATTATTTCCAACCTATTAGGGGGTCACTGTCAATAGTAGTGACTCCTAGTGCTTAGTATTTGATCAGTTTCAAGTACTGGACATTTTTATTAAGAGATGAGGCTATTTCTGCATATTATTCTTTTACTTTGTATACTTCGTGAACTTCTGTATTGAAATATTTATTCAACATCTATGCAGAAATCACTTGCAATAAGATATGTCAGCTGCTACATTATTAGAAACTGATATATACTATTTAAATTCCATCAGGCCTAAGATCATGTCGATTTTGTGTAATGCCTGCTTTCAAGTATAAGAGCCACATACCAAGTTCACGGTCCTGACTGGATGACATCCCAAAGATTGAGACTCAGAAGCCAACCTTATTGGGGGTCCCCAATCTAGTACATTATGAAGTGAAACAGACCTTGGTAACCCAATCATTCTTGACTTCCTTTTTAACATGATAAGAAAGATCATGCTTTCGCTATTAATTGATGAAGTCAACTCGAAAGAAGACAATTTAGCTGAGAAGAAGAAGCAATCAGATTTGTGATTTGGAGATTTTGAGAGAGGAGCAGGGGTGTTTTTTAGGTTTCCTTAGCTGCTCATTGAAATCTGCACCACAGAGTGCTCTAAGCATGAAAACCGAAGCTTCCCTCCAGCTTCTGGTATGTACCTTTGTTATTCAGCCTTCTTAGAAAGGTTTCCAGTCTGTCCAACTTCAGGTCTGATTCCAACTGCATGTCTGGTCTGGCTTCGATATCTAGGCAAGCAGAAACCATCCATGAGAGCTGCGACTCGCACTCTTCTGATCTGAGACCCACCGGTACAACTGGGTACCTCAGTGACTTACCTTCCAAGGGTTTAGACACTGGCGTGGTGCCCCTCGTTTTATTGCAAATAGGAGATGCCACTGGAGTTATGGCAGTGGGTGATGCCAAACCTGTAGAACATCAAAGGGGCGATTTAGTATCTCTGGATCATTTCTGGAGATTCCCAGGACCCTGCTGGCTATTAGTCCCAATGTAGATTTTACAACTTCTAGAACACACACACATGCGCGAATGCGCACGCACGCGTGCATTCGGCAGGTGCCATGACTATGTAGGACCACTGCAAATGTGGATAGAATTTTATAGTTTCTAGGGACTATAATAGGTGAGAAGCTACTACAATGAGGACATGTGAGAACATATGCCCATAATCTGTAAATGGAATAAGAGTGTACAAGAGGCATCAGAATATACTTGAACAAACGGAGTGATGGGTTCTGAAGCCCCTTTGAGGCGGTGGAGGTGGTTCAAGAGGAAGTATATCTGCACCGTGTCCCATAGAAGAAGTGGAGAATGGGCCGTGTCACAGTAGTGGGCTCGTGGCCCCTCACACTGGAGTTTTCCCGCAGGCGGGGATGCGGTGGGGGCAGTGTGGCCTTTGCGGCATCCTTCGGAGTGTGATTTTATTGAGCAATAGCCCAAGGAGTGCTAACCTTTTAGAAGAAAGACACAGAAGAGGTTACACTTAAATTGATTTATGATTGTTGAAGGGTCACATCCATCTGGGGTGTGGCTGGGAACTAGCGATATGCTTTCACATCTATTTACCAAGGAGCAGAGTGGGGAATCTTTTAAGAGTGTAAAGGTGGGGCGCCTGGGTGGCTCAGCCGGTTAAGCATCCAACTTCGGCTCAGGTCACGATCTCATGGTTTGTGAGTTCAAGCCCCACATTGGGCTCTGCACTGGCAGTATGGAGCCTGCTTAGGATTCTCTCTCTCTCTGCCCCTGCCCCACTCTAACTCTAGCTCAAAAAAAAAAAAAGTATATATATATATATATATATATATATATATATATATATATGTATATAATATATAAAATATATAACTAGCTCCAAGATAAACTATACATATATACACACACATATGTACATATATATATACACATATACGTATATATATATATATATATATATATGTATATACGTATATGTGTGTGTGTGTGTGTGTGTGTGTGTGTGTGTGTGTGTGTGTATGGTGTAAAGGATGAAAGAAAGATTCCAGCACAGAAAAGGTATCTGGTTGGGACAAGAAACCTTAAATAAAGGCAAAGATGAGCACTTTGTTCCTCGCCTAGGTAGAAGGGATTGATAAGGAAAGGAACCAGTGCATTTATGGAGAACAGACTGAAATGTTAATGTTCACAGTATTCACTTGTAATAAATATGAAATCGTCAGATGACATTGCCCTTTCAGCACCCCTCAGAGAACCGCATCTGGAGAATACGTAACTAGGTGCCTATCGCTTACAAGGAAAAATGAATGAATGAATTGCTTTGCTCCTTCCTCCTGTTAGCTGGAGAGGGATGTGGAACAGCATAAAACTTTCAATGAAAAATACTGCAATGTAGTTTAAAGTTTCAGTCTTAGGTGATATTCTAAAAGTATTTTTCGGCAGGTACCTGTATTTGCTTGATGATGTCAATAAAAATTTAAAAATTTACTTCAATAACCCAACCTGCCACAGGCTTCTATCAGCGAGGAAGCAAACGTTCTTGAGAGATAATAAAGTAAAAGTTGGTATCACAGGCAGTACAGGTGCAGCTCGCCATCACCTACTAACAGGATGCACAGGAGAGGAAGAGTCCCTTAGCACAGAGATCACGAATGCTGAAGGGAGCAGAGAGGCCCCAACTCCTGGAAACCTGGCCCTCTGCACCATCGGGGCGCCCCCTGCCATCCGTTCAGGCAGCCGCACAAGAGCTCCTAGCAGTGGGACATCTCTATCCCAACTAAAGACCAGGGTTTTTCCTTAGGAGGGAGGACATGTAAATTTAAATGACACCAATAAGTCAGCCAGAGAAAAGACAGATATCGTGTTTTCACTAGGATGTGGAATGTGAGAAACTTAACAGGAGACCACAGGGGAAAGGGAAGGGGAAAAAATAGTTTAAAACAGAGAGGGAGGCAAACCATAAGAGACTCTTCAACACAGAGAACAAGCTGAGGGTTGATGCACACCCGAACCCACGCGCCCACGCGGAGCATGTCCACCCCTCCCCCCGCTCTGACCTTTCTTCACCATCCTGCCGGCCACCGTGAACTGGGTGGAGTCGTTGGCTGCTCCTTTGCCTTTGGTCTTCCAGGCTTCTTCTCTCACAGTGATGAGGTGCTTCCTCTCTTCGATAGTCATCTGGCTCTCCAGACTTTCTGTGACCCGCTGTTTGTAAAGTGTACCGGGGAGGAAAGGGGAGAGGGAAATGACAGAGACGTGAATCTTAGCAGGTGGCATCGCGTGAGCCGAAAGTCAGGCAAACAAACAGGAGGGCTACACTCTCCACAAACGTCTGTCACCGTTCTATCGGAAACAGGTTTGGCTTCCCTACTTCCAGCTTGGGTCAGAGATCGCCATCAAGGACAATGAAAATTTAGGTTAAAACTGTGATTTTTTTCTTTTTCCCACTCGTTTGTTTGGAATACTGGAACACCAAAATGATACTTGGGAAAAATCAACAAAAATAGACCGTCTTCGTGCCATGAATTTCCCAGGGTTTTAAAGTTGCTCTGTTCTGGGCCGCCTAGGTGGCTCAGTTGGTTGGTTAAGCGTCCGACTTGGGCTCAGGTCATGATCTCATGGTTCACGAGTTTGAGCCCTGCACCAGGCTCTGTGCTGACCGTTCAGAGCCTGGAGCCTGCTTCGGATTCTGTGTCTCCCTCTCTCTCTCTGCCCCTCCCCCACTCATACTCTGTGTCCCTCTCTCTCTCTCTCAAAAATAAACATTAAAACAATTATAAAGTTGGTATGTTTTACCTAGCTAAACTTGGCTGATTAGGAAATTTTATCCATATATAGTCACAAAACACATGGTCAATCCAGAAAATCTCATCCACTTGAGTTCATGAGGAACACGGTCAATTATGAAGGAGAGAAAGCTGATTAGGAATAAAGTATGCTACAAGAGGGTTTTCTGGAACTCAGCATGCTTTTTCTGAGACAACTATGTTACATGGGCAGCTAGGCAGGTCAACCCATGAAAGTGACTTTTAGGCCCTAGTATATCTGACATTGAGGATAAATTGTACTATAGACATAATCTACATGTAGAAAAACATTTCCACCTAAAAAATATTTTCAAAAGCTTCTAACTGAAAGATACCTGCCTCTTCAGTTTCTAAGCCACTGAACTCATTTGGTCTGGGGGAAAGAGGCTTAGGGGGACTGAGGGAGGCCGGGCTCAGGACACTCGGGGCCAGTGCAGGGGAAGGGGTCGGCCAGGGACAGAGGGTGTGGATGATGGTGGTGGGGGACACTGGGGCAGGAGGCCTTCAGTGGTGGTAGGACAGAGTTTGCTTTCCCTTCTCCTCCTCCGTGATGCTCTCCTCTCACTACCAAACCCCTCTCCGAGAGCGACTTGGAATTAGGGTCCTTGCGCAACTCATGAGTGGGAAAGTTCAAGAGAAGTGTTTTTAAATTTTTTTGACAATTTGTTTTGATAAAATTGGAAATGTATCCAGTGGCAGGGGGCATGGGCCAGGGAGAGAAGCAGGGGCAGGTGCTGTGGGAGCAAGTGTTGAGGAGGGCAGAGAGGAAAAGCCTCCTCCCAAGCAGAAGGAGCTTCCCTCGCTGGCTGTCCGCCCCAGGATGGCTCCCACGGCAGGGGTTCTTACACTGGCGTGGCCTCCTGGCTTTGTGCATTTGCTTTCACCTCAGCCTTTTCTCAGACCCGAGGTGTGCCCTTCCTGCCGGGGCCTTTGCTTGTAAGCTACAGATAAGCTTGCCTTAGCCTCTGCTGGCAGTCTCCCCAGCAACTCTTCCCTTGTGGGAAAACCGGGAGACCCCCGAGGGGCAGTATGTCAGATTCTGTCCCTCCACACAGCCCATCCCACTGTGGCCAATTAGCTTCCGTTAACTGACCAGCAGAAAATAACTTCCAGATTCATTCAGCAAGAAAGCAGAGATGGGCACAGTTCATCCTCCTCAAACACTGGAATAATGGAGGCTGATGCAGGAGAGGGTTCCTTCCCTCCTGTCCAGAAAAGATGTACATAAAACCACATCTGCCCTGACAACATATGGTTTCAGCCATGAACATGGACTTGTCCAACATCTAGTTTGTGAATCTTTTGTAGACGTCTTCTACAGAGCAATCACTGCCAGAAGGGATTTTGAGATCCTTGGTAATTTAGGTTAAAAAAAAAACAACACACCCTTTTCCTGAAGAGATAGGACAACTAAAAGCAATGCCTGATCCTGGCTTGGATCCTAGACGGGGTGGGGTGGGGGCTAAAAGGGACATGGTTGGGGTGGAAGGTGGGGGGGAACGGACACAGTTGGAAATGGGCTGTGGATTAAACATTGCATCAGTGTTGAATGTCCTCATCTGGATCACATTACTGTGGTTATGGAAGTAAGCCAGACTGAGTATATGCCCCCAAATCTCATACATTGAAACCTAAGCCCCCGTGTGACGTATTAGGAGGTGAGGCCTTTGGGAGGAGTTGGGTCATGAAGGTGGAGCCCTCCTGAAGAGGAGTAATGCCCTTATAAAGGACACCCCACAGAGCCCCCCTGCCCCTTCCACCGTGTGAGGACAGCCACCATGTGAGGAGCAGATGGTCGTCCAAGAACCAGCGAGAGGGCTCTCAGTAGACACTGAATCTACTGACACCTTGATCTTGAACTTTCAGCTTCCAGAACTGTGAGAAATCAATTTCTGTTTATAAGCCACTCAGTATATAGTGTTAGGGTAGCCCAAACTATCTATCTATCTATCTATCTATCTATCTATCTATCTATCTATCTATATCATGTATATGTATAGGAGACAGAAGGGGACAGGAGGAAGTCAGCAGTGGGGGCTGGGGTTGAGGGAGGAAAGGAGACATGAGTGGGGGCAGCCAGAAAGTGCCAACAGTTGGTGGCTTTGGTAAGGAGATGACAGTGCCCTATCTCAGTAACTTTTTTTTTTTTATCAGTTTTAAATTTTATCCAAATAAAATATTATCCAAAAGTTAAAAAGCCTTTTCCTTTACTTTCCCACTCATGACTGGGGGGATGACCCTCATTCCAAGGAAGTCTCTCAATCACATACCCTTATTAAATAAACTATGCCAGGAAGGCCTCGTCAAAATTCAAAAAAGATAATGTTTTCTTTGAAAATGAAGTTTCAGGAATGGATTTTAATCAAATCAATATAGCACTTGGCTTAAAGCATTTCGAAAAGCATATGAAGCACCAAGAAAGTTTGCTTCTCCAAAGACCCAGATATCACCAGTTCTGGTGAACTTGGTGACACATCTCCAAAGTCCTGGGTGTGGTTCATGACTCAAAAAAATGGCATCCCCGAATCAACAACTCCATCTCCCAAAGCGCTCAGATTCCCCTGGAGCTTCTGGAAGAACGTGGTGGACATGAGCCCTGGAATGATACAGCTGTTGTAGGACTTAAAGCTTCCAGTAGTTTGCCGTATCTCTATTATGGAGTATTTTTTTTCACTCCCTTCTCAATATTAAGATTAAATGTAAAAGCTTTTGCCTCTCTAAAAGTTTTATTTTAACTTTGCCAGTTAGTGAAATTGGTTTAGGGTCCCTACTTGCTTTATCTGACTTCAGATGGCTCTAATGGGGTATACAGTTTATTGATTCACTGAAAAAATACAGTTTCTCAAAAGTTGCTATTAAACTTTGAACTCAAAATGTGAAAACAAGATACACATCTTTGTCCATTTACTTTTTTAGCTTTAAATTTCATTATTGTCTTGTCTTGGTTTTCCCTTCTAAGGTTTTTTTCCTTGTTTAGAGAAGGGCGTAGTATTGTATCCTAATAAGTATTGTACCATTTTCCAGGCTTGTGTAGATTGGCTGGAATAGTGAGAGAATTGGGGAAGAAAAGGAATAGAAGCCCACTTGCCTTGTCCTTCACTCTTTCAAATGCAGATCTCATGAAGGTGGTGCCCCGACATGGAGACAGGGAGGGGAAGGAACAGTGTGTGTGTGTGTGTGTGTGTGTGTGTGTGTGTGTGTGTGTATGTGTGTGTGTGTATGTATAGAAGGCCGTGTAACAAGCAAAACAGTTGGGAAGCAAGGCAGGTCTTAGGGATGGACGGAGATTTGGTAGTACACTGCTTGAAATTATGTAAAGAGTCAATCTGCAAGAATGTTTTCAGGTTATGGCACTATTCTGTATACCTACTGAAAATGCCTAGTACAAATCTTCCCACATGTTGCTGACAGGTGATAACGGTAAGAAACAGATCTACCACGCTTTAATAGGATTACTACTCTCCCATTAACACAACTAGAGAGCTTCATGGTTAGGAAATACTGTGATCTGGCTTTTAAATTTTTATCTTATTCACATCTAGTTAAACTACAGTGTTGGAAGAAATTATAAGAGCACAGATGAAGTAGTAAAAATAAGGCAAAGTAAAAAATCAGTACTTCTTGCTTTTAAAAAATGCTATCACCATTTCGAATTCTGTGTACTGTTAAAAGAAATATGACTTTGCCCCCTCCTTTGGTGATTTCAGTACCTCATTAGTGCATGCAGCCTCAAGTGGCCTGAACAAAATATGAAAAAGACCACAACTAGGCTTAGACCTCAAAGTAACCATAACGTGGTCTTGCCACATCTACCAGGGACTAAGATGAAGGGAGGGGAATACAGGGAAATCTTATTCTGGTACAGTTGGGAGGCATGTGAGGAAGAAGAAAATGTGTGTTAAAACCCAACAAAGAGACAAACAGTCCATTTAGACAGAACGTGTGTGCTGTTGTAATGCTCTGTTTTCTTTTCTGAGCCTCTGCATTAGTGAACACAGATACCAGGACTGCAGGAGGAAAGGAGTCTCAGAGAACACTGATGAGCTAATGCTAAAAGGTTGGTACATAAAATATTTATCTGGGAAAGTTGTCAAGATACAAAAATATAGATTTTTAAGCCTATTTTAATGTTGAAGTGATTAAACATAAACTACCTGTGGTAAATGGCATTTTTCTTAAAACTTAAAAATATATGGAGAGATATCCCATGTTCATGGATTGGAAGCTGCAATATTGTCAAGATGCGAGTTCTTTCCAACTTCTTACAGATGCCAGTTCTTCCTACAATTTGGTACAATTTCAGTAAAAATCCCAGCAAGTCACCTTGTGGATACTGACGAACTGATTCTAAAGTTTATATGGAGAGGGAAAAGATCCAAAATAGCCAATACAATATTGAAGGAGAAGAATGAAGTTGGAGGACTGACCCTACCTGATTTTAAGATTTACTGTAAAGTTACAGTAATCAAGAAAAAACCAAACAGATAAATAGATCAATCCCACCTGGGTGGCTCAGTTGATAAGCATCTGATTCTTGACTTTGGCTCAGGTTATGATCTCACAGTTTGTGGGTTCAAGCCCCACATCGGGCTCTTTGCTGACAGCATGGAGCCTGCTTGGGATTCTGTCTCCCTCTTTCTCTGCCCTTTCCTCACTTGCTCCCTATCTCTCTCTCTCTCAAAAAAAAAAGGGGGGGGGGAGGGAAAGAGCCCAGAAATACATTCATACAAATATACTCAACTAATCTGTGAAAAGTCCAAGGCAATACAGTGAACATAAGACAGTCTTTTCAACAAGTGGTTCTAGAACAACTGGACATCCACATGAAACTAAAAAAAAAAAAGAAAAAAAAAGAAAAAAAAAGAAAGAGAGAAAAAGAATCTAGACACAGACTTTACATCCTTCACAAAAATTAACTCAAATGAATCATAAATCTAAATGTAAAATGCCAAACTATAAAATTTGTAGAAGATAACATAGAAGAAAACTCTAGATGACCTTGAATTCAACGATGACTTTCTAGATGTAACACTAATGAAAGAATTGATAAACTGAAATTCACTGAAATGAAAAAGCCTTTGCTCTGTGAAAGCCACTGTCAAGAGCCACTTCTCATTCAGAAGACAAGCCACAGACAGAGAAAAAATATCTTCAAAAGACACATCTGATAAAGAAATGTCATCCAAAAATATACAAAGAACTCTTAACACTCAACAATAAGAAAACAACCGATTAAAAGACGGGCAAAGATCGGAACAGACATCTCACCAAAGAAGATCTATGGGTGGCACACAAGCATATGAAAAGGTGTTCCAAATCATATGTCATTGGGACATGTCATTGCAAATTCAGACACCTGTGAGATACCACCACACACCCATCAGAATGGCCAAAATCCAGAACACTGACAAGAGCAAGTGCTGGGAAGGATGTGCAGCAACAGGAACTCTGGGGTTTTTTTCGCTGGTGGGAATGCAAACTTGGGTACAGCCACTTTGTAAGACAATCTGGCAGTTTCTCACAAAACTAAACATACTCTTACCATATGATCCAGCAACTGTGCTCCTTGAGACCCAGATGAGTTGAAAATCTATAGCTACGCAAAAACCTGCGTATGGATATTTATAGCAGCTTTACTCATAATTGCCAAAACTTGGAAGCCACCAAGATGCCCTTCAGCAAGCAAATGGATAAATAAACCGTGGTACGTGCTCGCTTCGGCAGCACATGTACTAAAATCGGAACGATACACAGAAGTTAGCATGGCTCCTTGTACAAGGATGACACACAGATTCATGAAGTGTTCCATATTTTTAACCAAACAAACTGTGGTACATCCAGCGAGAATATTATTCCGGATTAAAAAGAAACAGGCTATCAAGTCATAAAAAGACATGGAGAAACTCAAATGCATATTACAAAGTAAAAGAAGCCGGTCTGAAAAGGCTACCAACTCAATGATTCCAACGATATGACATTCTAAGAAAGACAAAAGCACAGAGACAGTAAAGAAATTGCCAAGGATTAGAGGGAGGGAGGTATAAACAGATGGAGTGCAGAGGTTTTTTAGGGCAGTGAAACTAGTCTATATGACACTGTAATCAATGATGGATATATGTCACTATGCATTTGTCAAAATCTAGAGAATGCACACCAAGGCTGAACCCAGATGTAAACTATGGACACTGGGCAATAATAATGTGTCAATGTAGGTTCAACAATTTTAACAAATGTACCACTCTAGTGTGGGATGTTGGTAGTGGGGAAGGCTATGTGTGTGTGTGGGGGGGGGGGGCACAGAAGGTATATGGGAAATCTCTGTACTTTTGGCTCAATTTTGCTGTGAACCTAACACTCCTTAAAAAATAAAGTTTATTTAAAAAGTGTATAGATGTGTGTGTGTGTGTGTGTGTGCAATATACAAAATTTATATTTAAAGAGTTCAATGATACATCTTTTCTTTTAAAGTTTAATATGACTTATTTAGAAGAAACCATCCATCCCTGCTCCCCCTTAGTGACAGAACGGCAGGTTTGCTCCAGATTTCGGCCTGTCTTTTGGGGTGGACACTGCTGTCTGTGTGGGGCTGGCCTCTCACAGATCAGAATTCTCAACTCCAGAGGAGCCTAGGAGAGTTAAGGAAGAGGCTGCCTTGGGGAGAAAAATGGGCAGATTCCATTGTGAAGATGTCAAGAAGTAGCAGGAGGGCTCACCAGGCACCTCTCTCTGACAGCACTCTGTCCCTCTCGTATTTGCAATGAGGTCTTTGTGCCTCTCACTCAAAGACCTGTTTTGTCGTCACTAGTCCTAACGGAACAGTATAGTATAGTCATGAGATTTTTAGATGGAGGACGCCTTAGAGGTCTGAAAGTCCCCATTCCGATGAGGAGACGGAGGCCCGCAGAGGGAAATGGCTAGGTAAGTTCCCTCAGACAGTTGGAGACGAGAATCTTGGATTCGTGACAAAGCGGATGCAGGCACTTTTCACAGCTATTTTGACACCAGGGACATTCCAAGGGGAATAAAAACCAACCACTGGTATTTCTGGCTTTAAACATCATCATGTATTATGTACCAGCAGGATTATTCAGCCCAAGCCAGGTCTCCCTTCTGGGGTGGGGCTCAGATGAGTTACTGTGAAGACAGAAGGTAAGGGGGCAGGAGGTCTGTGCTTCCTCGTTTCAGGAGATGACTGCAAGCAGTTCCTGTCAGAATAGCCTCTTCCTTGCTCTGTCTTCCTCTCAGGCCCGTCCACACTCAACTGCCTCCACCACACCTTCCCTTACCAAGCTAAGCAAGATGGCAGGGTTCCTGAGTGGGAGCTGGAACACTCTGGTAAGTTCCCTGGGCTCCTGACTTGACTTAGAATATAATGCTTGGAGATTAAAAGGGGAAATTTTCCTCTTACACCAGTTCCGTGATTATGAGGTGAATTAATGCCATCAAGTCTAAGAGTCTGACCCAAGGATGTGAAATGTGTGACAGACTGTAAATATATGAAGATCTGATCCCGCGCTCTCTCGCTCGCTCGCTCTCACACGCACACGCAGAAACACAAACACGCACACCGAAATGCTGCAAGGGAGTTACTTCTCCAAACAAAACAAGTTCTTCCCTACTGCTCGGAAATTGCAATGAGGCTTAAAATGTGTAGGCTTTTCCTCACCTGATTAATAGATACAAAAGACAGGTATTTATGGGCAGCAGGTATAGCAGGAGAATAAGTAGAAGCATATACAGGTTCCTATAGAGCAAAGCAAGAGGATTAGAGGTGAAAAGAGAAGGTTTATCAGAGCAGGGTGGGGAAGAGGAGAGACAAAAACAAGGATTTCTTGGACAGAATGTTAATTTACTCATTGCAATTTCAGCTCTCTTTTCAAGAGAGTCCTTCCCGTTTGTTTTCTTAGAATGCTAACATAAATCCATACGAGCACGGTAAATACACCCGAGTCAGGTCTGTGCTGTAATTAAATGAGTTAACGACAAGATTCCTGCAATTTATATGGTAACTCGGTTACGGAGAGGGGAACCAGGACTTTAATGGACAGCTTTAGCATTTAACGTAAAATATCTCATTTGAAGTCGTTTCCAATTTTTCATTCTATGATTTTAAAAAAAAAAAAATTAAAGTAACAGGATAGCTCTCTTCTCTGGATAGAGGCGGCATCTTGCCTCGGGGTAAGAAACCAAACAAGAGGGCCTCAGAGGGAACCATCACTGATGAGATTACACGTGGTGAGGTAGCCGTAGAATTCTGGCTGTCATCTAGAGGACACCTATGTTAGAGTCAGGCTTACCCAAAGCAGATTAGAAATGGCACTATCATCTGCAAATCCTCCTTCTTCCTACAGGTTAAAACAAATAGGAAACATTGCGGACTGCTGGAAGAGTAGGGTTGGGTTAAGGGTGTCACAATCATTTTCAAGGATTTTGTGCCTGGGTTCCATTAGATGCATGCGCATGCTCACACACACAGTCAGGTGGCCCAAACACCAAGTAAACTCACATTCCATCAGTGGGATGAGAATCTTTAATTTGGAGGTCAAACCATCAGCCTTTTCTCTCCCTCCTCCCTTAGGCCTTTCAATGGACTGTTTCCTGAATTGTGATTTGGAATTTCAAAGGCAGCAGACAATTAGACCCTGAATTGGCAGATCTACCTTCCTTGAATCTTCAAGAACGTGCCCTGGGGACATTATAGGTCTCAGCTTGATTTCCCCTGACCTGAAACTATAGAGCGCAGCTGGATATCCAGTCCGTATCTGTGACTCAGACACAGAGCTGGGTGGTGATGGCAAAGTCTATAAAGGCATTTTATTTCCTGGAAAAAGTCTGATATACTGGATGATTATCTTAACAAACCGCATGGGACTCACTATCTGCCTTAAGGTCAAGTATGCCAAAATGAGGTTGAGATTTAGAGTAATTACTCGATAAAAATAAATACATGCAACTGAGCTGTAACAGACAGACACTTTGCATTATTTTTCTCGCTCTTTGGATGGAATGAGTTACCCTGGAAGAAATGGTCTCCAGATCAGGTTCAAGTGCACACATTCCATACAGTGTGGACCAGGCCAAATCTAGAAACCAAATGGCCTTCTCATCTTCAGAACTCATTATAGATGTTGCAAAAGCAAAAATGTCTAAGTCAGGTTAGCACTGCCCTAGACTAAACCAAAAACGGGAGAAAGAAGAGAGAAGAGTGGCCTAGAGAGAGGAAGGGAAAGAAAGAGGAGAAAGAACCCAGATTGGTTGTTACAGGAAATGAGAGAGTCAGCCATGTAAACGATTGGTGCTCGGAAGCTCCAAACCATCAATCCTGATTCTGGGGGAATAAATTTGGAAAGCTGAGAACTCCTATTAAGTTACAGATTCTCTGAGACATGACTAGTCTTTTACTAGGGGAAGGAAAACTCTACCTTAGTTCTCCAAATCTATTCATGGACTAAAAGAGTATTTTCTTACCAGATAGGATCCCAAAGGAGATGCTGGTTAGAGCAACCACAGATTGGTTTCGTTTGAGGACAAACTCTTTGACAGAGACAAAACACTTACAGATTTTTAAGGCATCCTTTCACATTTTTTTTAACGTGGTTCCTAGACAATCTAAGATCACTTATGTTGCTCACATTCTATTTTTATTGGACAGCAAGGATTTTCAGAGGGGCAATGGCTGTGATTTCTAGACAGTCCTGTCTCTAGTTCCTGTCTCCTCTGCATTTCCACAGGCTGCAGCTCGTGGGACTGTGCTTACGACACCCAAAAGCTGGAGGAGGGCAAACTGTAAAAGGATCGGCACCCAGAAATTATGTGCCCTTCATGAATGCACAAACTGTGCCGCAAGTGATGCCTTGACTCTATAACCAGCCCCCTTCGTGTCTTGGTGTTAAAGATGGAAGGTTCCGGAGCTTGCTCCCCTTTGCAGAGCTCTCCGGCAGCAAGCCTAGATCCAGCCCATGCAGCAAGATCCCATCGGCATGCACCAGGCAGCATGAACGTCCTTCTCTCTCTGGGGCAGGATTCAGACACCCGGCAAGTGGTGGTGTCTCTCAAGGACTCCTCAGCTGTGGGGGGACTGCCTGAAGACAGAGTAGGCTCGAGGCACCTCACATCTAAGCCCAGCGAAGGTGTGACTGAAATATACTGCCAGCCCTTGGGAAGAAAAGAAGCCAAGGGCTTATCAGGAGCCATGTGCAAACCACTTGACCTCAACAGAACTTGAGATTTCCCAATGTCTGCCACAAAAGCCTAAAATAGATCGGCTTATTTTAACTTCAAAGAGCTTACCGTCTCAGGCCAGAGTGAACTAGGTCACTGAGGAGGAGGAGGAGGAGGAATAGTGAGTTCACTACTGCTGCAGAATCTGCAGCGTCCAGGAGCCCAGAGACATCCCTGCACACATGGGCCCCAGGCACACTTAGGGCCCCAGTGCTTCTGTTGACTGTATTTCCACCCCCAGGGCTACCCTACCCTGCTTACGACTCTTGCCTTCTGAAAACCTTAGCCAGGTGTGAGGCAGTTCAGATCTTACCCCCTACGCTCACAGCCTTCTGGTGGTCACAGCTCAAATGATCCCCCAATCTCCCGCAATCCCCCAATGTGATAGGGCTCTTATCGCATTCACTCCTCACAAGGACTCCAGCTGGCCATGTGCACAATAGCTCTGTTTGAACTTCTGCCTGGCCATAGGGGACTGTCAGCTCCTATGGCTCCTTTGCATCTTCCAAGAGGACCAACAGGAGGTGAGTGTTAAAGTCTTTTGAAGCGGTGATTTCAAAACCCTTTTAGATAAAGTTTGTGGGCAACAGGGATACGATCGAAGGACCCTGGCTGTTTTTTCCATTTCAGGATCTCATTCTTGAAATCCAAATTTCACACCTACACTTTTAAATATCCAACTGAATTGGAGAACTTTACAAATGGCTGAAATCACATGTCTTTAGCCATTATCTTTAATATCATATATGTCTCAAAAAAGGAAATATAAATTGTTGTTCCAATTTAACGTATGAAGACACACAGGTACCATATAAAGGAGTATCAGAGTTCCTGCCTCACCTTCCTGCATGGATGCTTCCCTTTCATGTAAGTTTCTGCATGCATAAAGGCCACATTCACTACTCCCCTCTGCCACAGATGCTAAGTTGTTTTAGAACTAAAGGAGGTACAGGTGATCGTCCTGTTGGAAGTGTTTTTTTTGTTTGTTTTTCATTTCTGTTTGAAGACTTTTAACACTAGAAGTTGGCCAGAGGACGTGTCACACGTGGCCACCTTGCCTCCAGTCAGCACATGCATTTACAATCGTAGGGCCAAGCAACAGGAAAGTTACCGTCCGCTTTGAAAGTGTGCACTAACTCGTCAAAAGCTGGTCATCATTACACTCGTAATTTAACAGTTCATCACTGCTTTTCCATAGGACATGCTTGCCAGTATCGATAACAATGTATTACTTGATTTTATTTAAACTTGTAACATAGGTTGCTGTACATCCTCAACAAAAGGCACACCGGCTCACTGTAAAACATGCTCAGGATCACGAAAATAAGTACGCACTGACCACCGTCATGTCCTTGTTCTGGGTGCGTGGGTTTTAAATCTCAGTGTGGCGCATTCGAGTCCACATTTGATATGCCAACTTATAAACTGCTAGTGGTCGATTAAAGACTTTCATTACAAAGGTTTTAATAACATTGTAAAGTCAGACTGCGTTTCAGGAAGGTTTTAAACCGAAGTAAGAGTACACACTTCAAAATGTAGGGACTTGCTTGCGGACGCCTTATGTATGCAGTGCTCTCACCAGTTTGATAACATCTCAAGCCTTTACCTTTTGATCAATTTCAGCTGCTGTGTGACAGGTGCACAGTGCGAACCCAAAAGGCAAGACAGTGTTTCACAGGGTGGTAATTAGTCAAGGTATGCATGCTCGCCTATCTGATGCACGTCCAGGCATGATGTTAGTTGAGTGCTTTTCCCGAACATGTAAAGCATTACCTTCTTCTTGAGGGACTGTTCCGTTTCTTGTACGTGCAGGCCACCGGCGATAGACGCTTTGCCATACTCCTGCTTTCTGCTAAGTCTGTTTTTCCAATCCTCTTCACCGCTTTTCCTCAACAGTGCTAATCTGAGGGGAAAACACGCCAACCAAAAGGGGTTCAGCACCACACTCTTACTTGTAACAGAACCATAATTTGGGTCAGTTAGAAGTCTTTGGTCAATACGTGACCACAGCTACTGAATTTTAATCTTTTTGAATTTCATTTATCCTGAAGTAAGTTATGCCTGGAAAATTAACATAACCATTCCCTTTTCTAAGATGCACCCCCCCCCCAAATTTTAAGTTGATTACAATGCAAACCTGAAATCTCACTTGCCAGATAAAGATGCTTCATCATTCTACCAAAGGAATCTCTGTGTTTTTCCCTTGCCCTTACCCTGAGAGCAAAGAGATTAAGGTAACCATCCCCAGAGAAAAATGTCTTCTAATGACCCCTTCTGGTCACTTGGTAAAATAGCATTTAATGACTACAGCTGGATTGGATAGTACTCCTTTGCAGAAAACACAGCAGAAATGGGTTTCAAAACTAAAAGCTATAAAAAATTAACCATCGTCTTGTACCTTTCAATAAAAGGCAAATGAATGTTTAAGATTTTCTTCTCTTCCTGTACTCTAAGCCTGTCCTTTTCCTCCAAATGCACTTGGTCTTTCGAATCTATCTTCTAAATACAGAAACTGTTCTCTACAAACCCATTTTTGAAAAATGATTACTCCAATTTTCCTCCTGGGGAAAGCCACATACAAAAAAAGAATCTAATTAATTGAGATTTTTACCTAACCTACTTTAGCTCAACTCTGGTGTAACTTGATATGGAGCTGCCTGGATGCTACAATCTGTGAAAGGCTATTTTCGTGAGCATGAGGCTGTTTTGGCTCACTCCCCTACGATGAACGAAGCAGTCTTGGGCATTTAAGTTGGACAAACATGGGAAAGATAAAAGGGAAAAATGTGGTTAACGTTAAACTCATTTGAGCTGATGCTCAAACAATTTAAAGACTGGGAAAAAAAAGGATTTAGACCCCTTTTGCTCTCTGCAGAGCCTGCCCAGCCAAGTCTTTTAAACATCCTAGTGCACGTGCATAACTTGCATATTTTAAAGCAGCACATCAACCCTAGCTTGGCCGTGAACTCGGGTCAAGTAGCCTGGCCTCCTTTCCGTATTGGTCATACTGGGAACCGGACTCAATGGTCTCTTAGGTCCCTTCTACTAATTTTCCTGACTCCACTAAATATTTGAATTGGAGATGGGATGAAATATATTCTGCTCCTCGATAAAAGTTTTTCTAAGCAAATAAAAAAGCAAACTTTCCAGTACTTGAATAAGAATCCATTTCCATCTACAAACTTATACACAATCATACCTTAACCTTAACTTGTCCATTCATTCAAATAACGCAGAGTAAGCAACAAAGAAAAGAACTCCCCCAAAGGGGCAGAAGCTTCGAACTCTGGACCTATCCCTTACTCTTCCTTTTCCTTCCCTTCCCTTCCGCGATGCAACAGATAAGACCTCAAATGACCATTCTATAAAACTGATATAATGCCACTTATCAGTCTGTGATACTGTGATTTATAATGGGAAATATATACTTGGTTTTCATCAACTTTCTGGGCCTAGAGCTGCCGAAACCCTTGGAATTTCCTAAGTGATGAGAACGACAGAGGTGTCTATTAATCAGGTGCATTTGGGGAAGTACCTAAGGATGGGAACTGGTTGCCTCTAATCACAAATATTGATTAGAGGGGTGGGACTTTCAGTTTCACGCCCCCTGACTTCTGGAGAGGGGAGAGTGGCTGGAGGTGGAATCTCTCACCAATGGCCAATGATCTAATCGACTACGCCTATGTAATGATGCCTCTATAAACACCCAGAAGAATGGGGCTCAGACAGCTTCTAGGTTGGTGGACATGTGGAAACTGGGGGAGAGGAGTGCGCTTGGAGAGAACGTGGGGGCTCCACGCCCTTTCCCTATACCTGGCGCTATGATCTTCCATCTAACTCTTCTTGTGTTATATCCATCCATAATAAACTTGAGATCTAGTGAGCAAAACATTTATTTAAGTTCTGTGAGATTCTCTAGTAAATCAAACCCAAGGAGGGGGTCACTGGAATCTCCCATCTATAGCCTGTAGGGTGAAAAGCCCAGGTGACAACGTGGCCCTGTCACTGGCATCTGAAGTGTGTGTGTGTGTTGGGGGGCAGTCTTATAGGACGGAGCACTTAACCTGTAGAATCTGATGCCAACTCGAGGTACACAGCATCAGAATTGAGTTGAATTGTAGGACTCCTAGCTGGTGTCAGAGACACTTGGTGGTGGAGGAAAAAACCCACATTGGCGATTAGAGTCGGAATCGTACTAAGACAGTCCCCATTTGGCTAATGGTTTCAGTTAGCCCTACCTGCTGTGATCTGTGAGGTCTGACAGTACTCTGCATGCTACAAGGACTAGTTCATGCACTTAAATACAAATTCTCAATGCCTTCAGGTGTTTCCATCAGACTAGATAATGACTCATCTTTTCTCTAATTATTCTGAATGAGTCGGTTTTATTCTAATAAGAAAAAATAATAAAATCATGAAAAAATAATTAGGATTTGCATAGAGCTTTCGAAGGTTTCAAAGGGTCTATAAATGAGATTTTCAAAAAGGGGGCATGCCAGTCCTCTTACACTCAAGTGAAGAAGTACTTCCAATTCACCATCTTGTGACGAGAGACATTCACCTCCCTGACATTCTTGCAAATTGGTCTCAGAGCCAGCTTCCGTGTCTTACTTCACCTTTGACACAGACCAGTAGTTATTCATCTTGTCCATCTACCTTTTTTTTTTAAGTTTGTCTATTTATTTTGAGAGAGAGAGAGAGAGAGAGAGAAAGAATATCCCAAGCAGGCTCTGCACTGTCAGTACAGAGCCTGACGACGCGGGGCTCAATCTCACAAACCCGTGAGATCATGACCTGAGCTGAAATCAGAAGTCAATGCTTAACCGACTGAGCCACCCAGCCTCCCATCTACCTTTTTAATCAGAGTTGATTCCAAATGAGTTGAGAGATTCTAAAACGTCAAATTCATCCTCGTGAGTTGGGTTTATGGGAAATAATGCACTACAGTCCTTGAGAACATTCTCACAACAAAGCTCCTGGGAATCCAGAGCAATGACAACATAATCCAAGTAACCATACGGTTTCCTCAGCGGCTGCTCTGAGCGATATAAACCTGACTTAGAAAAAAATCAAACTGTGGAATCTACAACCAGCTTATAGTCCACCTGACACTCTACTGCTCTACACAGCAACCTCAAAGAAACTGGTTATTGTCCCCGATGCGACGGATAAGGCATGAGTACACATACAGGCCAAGGATTTCGTTGACGGAGGTCAGGCTGTACGTCACTGGGGCAGGGTGATATGGTTCCCGTGCAGGGGTGCCCTGCCTCCCAATAGGTGGCTTGTCTCACTACATTAGTGTGTTAGCTGTCCAGACATGTTTTTGTCCTCATGTTTTAGAAACTGCAGAGTATTCTGGCTTGCTTATAATGTTCTTTTCTCCCCCTGGGATGGCCTTCAAAGAATTCCTCCATTCCAAAATCCTAAAATCTTACTTCTGGAAGTGCTGGCAGGGTCATCATCAGGAGTTTCCAAAGACTACAGAGTAACCAGAATACCATGGAAGAGACGGTGGTTCGATTCAGCGCACATGGTACTTGGACCCTGCCCTAGTTTGCAGAGTGCAAATGGCACGACGGGTAACTTACAAATAACAGGCACTGAAACTTAAATGTATCATTCCTGTCCCTTCCGATTTCCTACTGGGTGTTCAACAAGCTGAGGAGGGCGGGAGACCTTTCCAAACACGTTCTCTCCTCCTGCGATCCCACGACCCTCCAGAGTCGGCGAGACCGCTATGCGCTGGCAGGGGCTGAGGCGTGAAACGTCAGGTCCTACACATGCCATAAATTACTGCCTATGCAATTCAAACGACTGTCAGCGCTTGTAACATCTGCCAAGTCCAAGCACTGTTTGCAGGTCTGTGATGTTGAGAGCCTGGGCATCTGCTTAGTCTGAGGTGGAGAGCCCAGTAAGTGGCACCGTGTTAGCCTATTAACCCCAAGGCCTGGCCAGGGGCCACCGCGCTGTGTGCTCGCCAGGCCACCCGGGGGGAAATGTCTGCCTGTCTTGCCACAGCCCACACTTTCTCAGCGGGGGACACTGGCCTGACGTGGCTGTGCTCAGCGGCCCTGGTCTGAGAGTCCTGTCTGATTAGAACGGGTTCTGCAGGCTCACAGCAGTCAGGGCTGGGTCAAATACGGGACAGGCAAACCACATGGCCCCTAATCTCATGTGGTTTTTCTCCTCCCCCTTTGAAAATGCCCCCTCATTTCAGACAATCACAGGCACCAGGCAGATTTCAGATAGGACTGACCGGCACTGATTAGTACTCGTATCCGATTTTGGTCTTGGCTAGTCTGCAGGCCGCAGGAGTGAGCTAGTGTGTCTTTCAAAAGGGGACAAATCAAAGATCAGAAAAGGAGGCTGCAAAGGAGAAACACACCTCCTGTCATAATTCTTACGTAAAGCTGGGGGCCCTCTGGTGGCTGAAATCTCCAGCAAGAGCCTCCAGTCCCTGCCGGGGAAGCATGGACACAGTCTCTGGCTGGTGGGGAGCAGGCCAAGGGTGGGTGGAGAGACGTGCAGGGGACTCTGCAGGCTGGCGAGAGGCGTGGGGCGCATTCTTCACCATTCCCGGGAGTTCAGCTAAGCCCTCACAAGACAGGATGGCTTTTTTGCCTTTTTTAGTAATCTCCTGAATACGAACACACAGATACCATTGCTTCAGTAACTGTGGAAAAGATTTCTAATAGCCTAGCGCACTTCTGAAGAGGTTTCAAAGGTTTTAGGCCTAAGGAACACACAATTTACTCGATTTATAATGTTTTTCAAAGAAGTACCCAACCAGGGATGATTTACACCCAAATCATTTAGGCAGTTACAAAACAGTGACTTTATTAATCCAGGGGCAAAAGCCAATTGTGTCCTAAGTTTTGTGTTAGTGACGGTTCAAACTCCATATTCTGGATATCAGCAAAGACGAAGAAAGAGAAGGAACTTTTAGGCATGTCTGCTTGAACCTCCAGCCTGCCCTAGAAAAGGGGAGCATATTGAGGATTTCCGGTAATTTCTTAGTTGCTACACTTTCCTAGGTCCTAGTTACTATGTACAAAGTGGGGATAACGCTGGCTCCCTGCTACGGCTGCCTTCAGCACTAATGAGGTAGTTAGTGCATGAAAGATGCAGAGCACAGCACATGGCCCCGGGTGCTCCTCAGACCGGAGGCTCAGCACGCCCCCGTCCCGAGCAGAAAGGAGACGATTCACAAGGCGGAGGAGGCCAGAACTGCGTCCTCGGGGCTGCAGCTTTTTCGCAGAAGCGGTAAAGGAACTCTGCAAAGTCCAGTCTCCACTTCTTAAGAGTCGGAAATGGGAGTGTGAAACTGGAAATGAGCCACGAGAACACGTGCATTGAGAAAATTAACACAGGAGGAGGGCAAATCTTGCTGACCCTGCTGTCCGGCTAGCACTGATGTCCTCCAGTCAATTTCCTAGCGAGACCATACACGTTAGCTGCCTGCAGGCCAGCGTGAGCGCACGGCAGTGTCACCCCGCTTACCATGGGGAAGGTGGGGACCAGTGCCTGCACTGGTCGGTTCCCCACGTGGGCCCTGGTGGCCCTGGGAGCCAAACCCCTCCTTTGGCAAAATGAGGCAGTCAGAAGAAATTACAGTAAGGGTTAAAAGTTCCATTTAGGGGCGCCTGCGTGGCTCAGTCGGTTAAGCATCTGACTTTTTTTTTTTTAATTTTTTTTTTAATGTTTTATTTATTTTTGAGACAGAGAGAGACAGAGCATGAATGCGGGAGGGTCAGAGAGAGAGGGAGACACAGAATCCGAAGCAGGCTCCAGGCTCCGAGCTGTCAGCACAGAGCCTGACGCGGGGCTCGAGCTCATAGACCGCGAGATCATGACTTGAGCCGAAGTAGGACGCTTAACTGACGAGCCACTCAGGCGCCCCAAGCATCTGACTCTTGATCTCAGCTCAGGTCATGACCTCACGGTTTGTGGGTTTGAGGCCCGCGTTGGGCTCTGCACTGATGGTGTGGATCCTGCTTGGGATTCTGTCTCTCCCTCTCTTTCCCTCTCCCTCCCCCTCTCTCAAAATACATAAATAAACTTAAAAAAATTCTATTTTATGTGTCACCTCACAAAAGAAAAAGGGACACTCACATAATATATAAAGAGCATTCTTATTTTAAATGGGTCAAGCTTCATTCTTTCTTCTTTCTTAACAGAAGGGAGCGATCAGAGCCCCACTTAGGGAAAAACGATCACAGATGAATTATAAAGATACGCAGGTTTGCTTTTTCAGCAAAGTACAAATGAAAGTACTATCAAGATAAGGGGGGAAAGGATCACTGGCAATATATTTTCTGTTAGCATAATTTGTGACAAGGGTTGCTGCTAATAAAGTGTCCCCTCATCCTTTTTTTTTTTTTTTTTTTTTAACATTTATTTATTTTGAGACAGAGAGAGACAGAGCATGAACGGGGGAGGGGCAGAGAGAGAGGGAGACACAGAACCGGAAGCAGGCTTCAGGCTCTGAGCCATCAGCCCAGAGCCCGACGCGGGGCTCGAACTCACGGAACGTGAGATCGTGACCTGAGCTGAAGTCGGCTGCTCAACCGACTGAGCCACCCAGGCGCCCCCCCACCCCATCCTTTTTTTAAACAGTTATTTAAAAAAAAACCGAAGAGCAAAAGTATTCTTTACTATCATGGTTCTCAACAGATCGGGGTCAGGAGTCCCTGGAGACTGAGAAGTTCTGTGTCCCACTAGCCAGATGGTGCCTGTGATCAACAGCTGGTTTTGAACCCACTTCCAGGGAGGTCACAGAAACCTCACAGCCATTCTTGAACTTGGACATCCGTGAGGTCCGGGTGGCTAAGCAACTGTGCCTTTACAGTCTCTCATATTTTCTACAGACGAGAACTCTACATTAAGATTAAAACTGCTTTCAGGGGCGCCTGGGTGGCTCAGTCGGTTAAGCGTCCGACTTCAGCTCAGGTCGTGATCTCACGGTCCGTGGGTTCGAGCCCCGCGTCGGGCTCTGGGCTGTCAGTTCGGAGCCTGGGGCCTGCTTTGGATTCTGGGTCTCCCTCTCTGCCCCTCCCCCACTCACATTCTGTCTCTATCAAAAAATGAATAAACGGTAAACAAAATTAAAAAAAAAAGATTAAAACTGCTTTCAGAAGGACCCAGATAAACTCAGATTGACTAAAAATGGGCAGGTGAATCAAGAATTACTGCATAGTGGATAGACACAAAACGACATCAAAAGTCCTAAGTCCCCACCAGAGATGCGGAATCTACTTTATGAGCCTCTGTGAAAAATGGGAGCATAATGGTATGTTTCGCTGGGATTTTATTCCAGAGGTATTTTCTGACGTATAAAACGCCAGAACTTGTGGGTGAGTGATATTTCTCATTAATTCCCGTAAATGATGTCCCCTCCTTCTCACCCAGCTGATTATCAAGAGTAGGATCTCTGGGATCAAAGTCTCTCTAGGCCAGGTTTCAGAGGAGGAGGACTTCACACAAGCACAGGCCAGACAGCTTCCCTGATTCAAGACGTCACTCTCGCTTAGCTGACCCCATCAGTTCTTCATCTAAGTCTTGGTCTAGCAGTCTCATGTAACTGTGAATCTTTTTTTAAGTTTTATTTATTATTATGAGAGAGAGAGAGAGAGCGAGCATGCGTGCACGAAGGGGGTAGAGGCAGGGAGAGAGGAAGAGAGAGGATCCCAAGCACAGCCTGACGTGGGGCTCGAACTCACAAACTGAGATGATGACCCTAGCCGAAACCGAAGGTTGGACGCGTACCTGGCTGAGCCACCCAGGCGCCCGCATCTACTGTGAATTTTAAATAGGTAAAGGCCAAAGTAAGATTTAACAACCTTACTAATTTGTCCGTTGAGAAAGGCTCCATCTGCCTAGCTTTTTGTGAGTGATGCTCAAAAAGCTCGGCTTGAAAAACAGAATGAACAATTCTCAGCCTGGTTTGATACAAAAGGCAAAAGATTTATACGATCTGAAGAGAAACCAGAGTATTCATCCTGGTTTGATATATAGTCTTAGGCAGTGCAAAACGTATCCAGAAAAATAAGAGCGGCCACCGTCGGACAGCGCAAGAGAACTTCTGAGTGGTGGGAGGTGCTGAGGAAGGGTCTGGGTGGGCATGGCGGGTTGTGCCGGTCACATTGGAGAAGCGCAGAGAAGGTTCTGCTGGTTGGTCTTCCTGTCACAATTATGTCTTTTGCTGCTTAATTCCACGGTGGCTAATGGTTAACAAGGAAAATACGACCTGAAATATTCAGCTCGGGTTCCCTGTATCTGTCCTATTTAAACCCAGCCTTTCTATCCTCCACTCTTCTTTTGAATAAAATGAGGCTACGGTGTTACCTGACACTCACATGTAATCTTTCACCGCTATTACCTGATACAAAATTTCTAAACGCACTTCAGCAAAGTCATCCGTTTCACTTTCTGTAGCATAAACAAAACTCAGATTCGAATCCCAAAGATCGAATATGGATTTACCTTCATTCTGTCTACGTATACTTTACACAGACAAATAGTCACAAAGCATGGGTGCATTCAATTTGAAGCCACGTGTCTGATGGGAAAAGAGCCAAGATCTCTGCTGCCATCGCTGGCTAGTCCAAGAATTTCATATGGAGAAAAAAAAAAGCAAACCAAAAAAAAAAAAAAAAAAAACAAAAAACAAACGGAACTGCAAACAAATGATGCAAGCAGATGTCTGTGTTTCCTCATCTGAGTCTGGAACTGGCGCTCCTTGGGCACTACCACCCCTGAGCATCCAGGCTTGCGACGTCACCCCTGCCCTTCACTCAGATCTTTTTCTATGAGCAAACGGCCAGCTCCTCCCCCACAGAATTACTTCCCAATCATCAAATCGTATTACCTTTCTTTAATTGACATGGTTTTGCTGGCTGAGTCGAGGATGCCCTCCACGGCTGGCGCTTTGATCTCTCCGGCAGCAAACATCGCACCCGGACTCTTGGAGTACCTCTCCAGTGCTTGCTCGGAAGGCTCTTGCTGCTTCCGGGACACGGGGGTTGCAGCCTGAGCACCAGTTTTCCCGGCAGCTGTGCCCGTCTGCTCGGAAGCGGGCTCCCCGAAGTCAGCCGCTGGGGAGGAGAGGAGCAAAGTCAGCACTCACTCCTCCAGGCAGACATTCTTCCAGCTGTTCACCCTCTGCGGTCCCGCACCGGGAGTTCAATCCAATCCGTGGGCGCAGGGGGGTGACCCAATCCACTCGGATTTATGCAAATCCGTATAGCAGGCTACACTCTGGGAGGAAACCAAACTGCCCAGTGGGTTACTGCACACAGCAAATGGTTTTGTGCCTGTGTGTCTTTTCCTATGTGCAACACACAGGATGTTAGCTTTAAGTACACGCTACAAAACGTTTCTCCTCCTCCAAAGCAATACTTTCTCTGTTTCAAATGGCTATAATCACAAACCAAAACCAGCACTGTAACTTACACGCTATCATTTTATGGAAATGCAAAAGAAGGACTAAAGCCACCAGCAACAGAGCTTCCTAGTCGGCATAACGGGACTGTAGAAAGAGTCTGGAAATCCACAGTCCTGGGTTCAAGCCCTTATTCCCTGCGCTTACCTAGCCCTTTTGGGGTCATCAACTCATAAAAGGGACTGTCAGGGCCAGCAGGTCACAAGGCTGTTCTGTGAGTTAATGTGCCCAAAGTCATCAAGAATCCTTGTCAGGATGTATGAAAGAGCTCCAGGTACTTTTATTGCTGAAAAATTGATTAATCCAGGTCAGATTCATGTGAAAGGGAGATGTGGGGAGAGGAGGATTCACCCATGATTTGTAACCAATACTAGTTGCAAACTGTCTTCCTACTTGAGTTAAAAATAATCACAGACACAGGCAACCAAGCAGACGCCAAAACAGGCACCAAAAACCCAGTTGTTTTTCAAAACTGTAGGAGCAGTAACGTACCTCTTAGTGAAAACTTCCTTCTTGGGACATTCTCCATGTCGACCTTCTCTTCAAAGGGCTGCCTGTCCCTCAAGTCTGGCCTCCCCTGTGCGATGCTTTTAGCCATGGAAAATTCCTTCAGTTCGTCACCAAGGTGGGCCACGGGGGGATGAGCCAGTTCCAGGCTTCCCCTTCTCAGAACAGCATCCTTGGGCTCCTTATGGCTGTCTTCTTCCCAGACTCTGTTAAGGGTGGGGCACGATGGCTCTGCTTCCTCACAGGACCCGTACGCTTTGCCACCATCTCCACCTGTCAAGACTCTCTTGCTTTCTGTCTCTCCAAACTCTCTCAACATTCCTCTGCTCCCACTACCCTCTGCTGAAGGCTGCCAGGCTTGGGACTTCAGAATGCTTCTAACCGGAGATTCTGAATTTTCTATTGAGGACGGAAGTCTATAGTCAGTGGCACCTGGGATGTCGTCCACAGATGGCTTTGGCCGAAGATCCCCAGCATACATTGGAGGGACTGTAGATGCCACGGTGGACACAGAGGTGTTAACAGTCGGTGAGAAAGGAATGAGCTTTCCACTTTGCACCTGCGAGGACACAGTTAAAATGCAAAAAGCTGATTCAAAAAGACTGTGTATATAAATCCCAGTTTATGGATTGGCGTAGACTGAAATACCACATGTGGTGCAGTTTCACTGCTCATCTTAGCGGGAAGCCAACCCTAGACATATTTCATATAATGCATCTCATTAATCAAAATCATCTGGGTGAAAAGCAGATTGTGAATCCTATTTTTTCTCTCCAGAAAGGACTCATTCCAGCTGCTTTCGGCAAGCAAATTAGGAAAACAGAAAAAGAGAAATGTACTTGGCATGGCTATCTTTCTCAGGAAAGAAGTTCTTACCTAGTTGCTTACAGGTAACACAGTTTACAGGTAGATCGCCTTCATTATACCCCTAACCCAGGAGCAACACTGTGTTCCTATGTTTTAAGAACCGCAGCCCCCCTCCCCCCTCCCGCAGAGGAACCAGATCACAGCGTACCCACCTGCTCTACCTCTCCAAGCGTGACTGGCTGAGTTTGATAGCGAGCATTCATTCTCCTCTGTCTCATGTCTATTCTGTTTCGGGTAGAAATAGCTTTTGAGACCGGCTGGGACAACTTGTTAAACAAGGCCAACTTCTCTGCTAAGCTTAGAGTGGAGGAGTCAGGTTCACCTTGCTCGGTAGAATCTCTGGCCTCGTTTGCCTGGTCTCTGGCTAAAGCCTTGTGGTGAGCAGATGCCTGTAGTCTGAAAGGGATAAAAAAGTCGGTGACACAGAGAAAAACCAACAAAAGCCCACTGCTAAATTGTGAATATTAACTTTCTTCCCAGCGTCACTCAATTTTGAACAGGGCTGACTTCTCCCTACAGAAATTTAAGACAGGAGTGGGCACCGTTTAGCTGTTAAGAAGACCACGGCTAGCATTACCAATCTCACAAAGAGCAGGTCGTTAGCTCCGAATTATTTCTACAAAGTGAATTTTCTCTTTAAGGAACTGAAGTCAGTTTGGATATGCCTTATCTTAGAGGGACATGTATCATTATAGTATCAATAAGTAAGGCTAAAGGGAGTCCCAAGGCATTACCAATGGCATATTTACACATTATCTAAGTATGTGGTTCAGAGGTATTCTTTTCACGTTATAGAATTAGGAAATAATACAGTCATTCGGCCAACAACATATCTGTAACAAAGGGTTTTGGTTTTGGGGGCGCCTGGGTGGCTCAGTTGGTTGGGCGTCCGATTCTTGATTTTGGCTCAGGTCACGACCTCACAGTTGGTGAGAGAGAGCACCTCGTTGGGCTCTGTGCTGACAGAGCCTGCTTGAGATGCTCCCTCCCGCTCTCTCTGCCCCTCCCCTGCTCCCGCTCTCTCTCTCTCTCAAAAATGAAAAATAAACTTAAAACAAGAGTTTTGATTTTCACTAGCTGAACACAAATGGTTCAATTTTAAAGATTCCTTTCACTCCTTCCGTATAGCATTTTCTCTCATAACTTTCTACCAGTAACTTGGAAAAGTGAAGGAAATTAGGTGCTGATAAGTTCCTCCAACTTTCAGGTGGAGGAGAAGGCTTCCCGTTACCTGGTCACTGTGGATCCTAGAAGGTTTATGACAATGTATGTTTATGTCACTGGCAAATCCAATTCCCAAGCCCAGTGAACAGTATATCCTGTCTGAACTCCAATTAAATCACCAATTCACAAGCTGTCCCAGACCCGAGAGCAGGGTCAGTGTTCCAGGGTATAACGGATGGTAACGCAGATCGAGGAGAGCAATGGTCACCTACTTCGCCAGAGAGACCCCTGCTTCTGGGTGGTGCCACACGTATATCTGTACTGCCACGTGACTTCTTCTAACCTTACTTTTAGCCGTTGTGATTTGGTCCCTCACAGTAAAACAGAGCGGATATTTACATGCCGTAAGGACATACTTTCAAAACACCACAACTGAAAACTTAGTAGTAAAACATCTAAGCGCAGACACTATGAATTATTATTGTCCCAATCCCAAAATGCCGTGGCCTTGTCTCTCTATACGTTAGAAATTTATAGGATTGTTTTTAGCATGTCTTTACGATGACAGGCGTTTTTAAAAAACTGGGGTATTACTGGAATTTCAACATTCATGTTAACTCCCCATTTGCCTATTAATCTGCATTAAGTGCTAGTATTTTAGAAGAATGAAATCTCACAGGGATTACCACGATCATGAAAAACAGAAACAAAACAAGAGTGTAAGTGAGTTAGTGCGATCCTAGTTCCGACACACAACGTAAGCAGGTAGGCGAAATGTTTTCTCATGCAGGCCTACATGGAGTTAGCGGAGTCTTGCACTATGACAAAACAAACTGCCATCCATTCCCAGAGCAACTCGTCGCTCTGACTCGTTTCTCAAACAAATGACAGGCATTCAGAGCATGAGATGCATCTGCTGTCTAGGACCTTTGCCCTCAGGCTGCATGCAGCTACTTCTGTCCAGTACCTGGCAGGCGACACAGGGCTCTTAGCTACAGTGGGACTAGGAAGTCTTGCCATTACGGGGTGGGTGGTCACAGAGCACGAAGCAGGGATAGGTTCACTTTAAAAGCAATTGCCAAAGAAGGAACGTTCGTAAGGAGAGAGAAGAAGAAAAGAAGCATTAAAGGAAAACACAGTTTTAAATTCAGAAACAGCAAATCAATATTTTCACGCAATTATTTGCTAAGTGTTTGGGGGCAAATTACAAAAGAACGGGAGGAGCAATTACAAACTTAGGAAATAAGAAACAGGCTACGCGAACTAAACGGCGTACGATTAGGTTTTGAAAGTTTGGAAAGGATTCACCCTGTCTTCAGAATAAATGCCCTGATTTTTAAAATAACTTAAGGGAAAGCTGATATCGACACCAGCAAATCAGTAGGTAATGCCCACGTTTCGGAATGTTGTTCTCAATCCATTTTGTAAAAAATCAGCGTATTCATATGATCTATAAAGCACATCAAAGTAGATTCGGGGCCCTTACAAGGTGGTAATTTTGGTTTATATTTACTGTTTCACTCCCACAGGTAGTTGCTTCTTAGTTTACAACAGCCACTCAAACATGAAAAAAAAAAATGGGGCACCAGGGTGGCTCAGTCGGTTAAGCGTCTGACTTCCACTCAGGTCATGAGTTCACTTTTGTGAGTTTGAGCCCCGTATCGGGCTCTGTGCTGACAGCTCAGAGCCTGGAGCCTGCTTCAGATTCTGTGTCTCGCTCTCTCTGCCCCTCCCCTACTTATGCGCTGTCTCTCTCTGTCTCAAAAATAAACATTTAAAAAAAAAAAAAGGAAAAGCTGAGTTGCCATGAGTTCCTAATGAATGCATGAAGTACTCATCCACAAATACACCAGGAGGCTGAGGAACAGCTGGGTAAGAAGTGATCAAACAGCAGGTACATAGATGTGGGCTGCTACAGATGCCTCATGGGATGGCCATGCCCTGAAGGAGATGAACTTCCTTTCTTCAGGAACAGTGTGTGTGTGTGTGTGTGTGTGTGTGTGTGTGTGTGTGTGTGTGTGTGTGTGTGTCTGTGTGTGTGTGTGTCCAGGGGAAGCACAAAAGCAATTTTTAAAACACTGATAAAAGTTCTCACTTGATTGAAGCAATGATCTCTGAATTACTTTGGGAAATCCATTCTGAACATATAGGAACATGTTGCTCATGTACAGAAAGTCATCAAACTTCCGAGTCATATTTTGGGGTTTTTGGTGATTATTTAAAAACAAACAAAAAGAACCCTTATCTTTTTGGGATATCGGCTGAAATGCTGATGGATGAAACGGTACCTGGGGTTTGCCTAAAAACGATGCAGGAGGAGAGGATAAGGGAGTAGGATGTCAGTAGAGCATGACTGGCTGGCTGCTGACTGTTGAAACAGGGTGATGAGTACGTGGGGGGTTCACTGTATAAATCTCATGTTTTAGGGACACTGTGAGGGCTCAGTCGGTTATGTGTCTCACTCTTGATCTTGGCTCAGGTCATGATCTCATGGTTCGTGGGCTCAAGCCCCACGTCGGGCTCTGTGCTTGGGATTCTCTGTGCTTGGGATTCTCTCTCTCTCTCTCTCTCTCTTTCTCTCTCTCTGTCTCTCTCTTTCTCTCTCTCTGCCTCTTCCCAGCTTGCACTCTCTAAATCAATAAATAACTTAAAAAAAATCTGTTTTAAATTTTCCATTGTAAAAATGATTCGAAAATGCACAGATGAACAACAATTTTAAGTTCCTCTCTAGGTTTTTCTAGGAGATACAGCAGGCAACACATCCCATTACAAAGTTCATAGAGACCACAGTAAGGGAGATACCAAAGTACCAACTTCTCTGTTGGCTTCTCACTAAACCATCTCCTGATCACTTCACTTTATTTACAAGCCTCTAAATCTTTTTTTTTCCTTCAAGAAGACATTTCTCCCAAGGCCAAGAGGTCACAAGGGGGACTTACGTGGCTGCGATGGCCACTTCCTCGGTGGTGACGGGCTGGGTGTGGGATCTGTCCTGCAGCCGCCGCAGCCTTTGCTCCACGGCCGGGTTTCTGGAGCGTCTCTTTGGAACGTTTTTCTCATCAAATGATTTCTCCATTTCCTAAGATCAGAAACAATGTGGAATCCTTATAAATGTGGGCGAAGGGCGCGGGGGCCACAGAGCGTCTCTGTTCTGTCCCCCTACAGGACCCCTGGGAGGGCCCTCTGGGAGGGTCCACCTGGGAGGCAGGCAGCATTCTCAGAAGTCCACACCCCTGCGGTGTGGGCTGGTGGCCACATCAGCCGGGGGGCTCAGGCGGGGGGGTGCATGGGCCAGGGCAAGATGGGAGCCAGGGGCCACGCAGGAAACAGGGGGAGAGGGGTGACAGCTTCTCTTCAAGCACTTGGTGCACCTTACCCTGAAAAGCAGCCTCTTGGCAGCAACACTCAGCTTGGCTCGTTCGTCTACCTTTTCTTCATCTGCAAAAGGCCACAAAATAGACACCGAACATCGTGAGAAAAATGGAGGTGAAATCTCTGAAGAGTTTCCCAAGGCTGACTTGGAAACCCTTGGAAGAGAAGAATGGACGTACCCCAAATTACACTTGGTAGTATTTTCCCCTCGGAGGGATCCCATCCCTCTGCTCAGTGAAAAGGTGCTAATTTCCACTGCGCTTAACCAGACAAAACTCCGTCCGGACAGGAATTTTCTATTCTAATATTTGAACAATTGAGGTTTGAGAATAGATTTTTACGAAAGGAAGTTCTCATCTTCATTGTTAAATAGTAACAAGAAATAAACAAAAATCTGCTTCTTTAGCCAAACAGTCGTTTCAGTATTATACACTCCATAGTTCTCTCTCAAAAATGAGGGAAAGCTCATCTGAGAATCTCAGCTAGGTTTTAATATTTTCACAGAAAGAAAACCTGCAGAAAAGAAATCGGTATGCTGCATAAACTCATCCTCTCAAAAAAGTGAAATGTTATGTAAACCTGGTCGGGGTGAGACGACAGAGAAGCGGTAAAAGGAAAACAGATACTTGCCCTCAGCAGTTGGCAATTCTGAATGCGACGCAGACCTGGGAAAGACATTAGCAAATAAAAATGACAAAAAGTTAGCTGGTGGGAATAGAAGATCCAAATAAAAAAGCATCAGATTAAAAGTAAAAACAAAAGTAAAAATTCAATCACACTCTCTTAAAGAGTATCATCCTGCCAGCAAGTCTCGTTGTGAACACGCAGGGACAGTTGTTAATGGACACGGTGGAGTACGTGTGCACACAACCCAGCCAGGTGCACACCGTGTGGAGGCAAACCAAAACGGAGTGTAACTTAAACACGACTGATCACTGTTTAAACAAACCTTACCATTTCTACGCACAAGCATACGGTCGTATACAACTCAACACGACAAGTAGACAGACATTTATAAGATGAATATAAAACCCCTATTTACTTGCCCTGGAAAAGTCAGCGGATACTCACTGCGGATTCTACTTTAACAAGGGCATTAAGAAACGAAAAACATTAAATGAAGAAAAATAACGTGTCTCACTTCTTACCATCTAAATGCGGTGTAAAACGGTTAATTGTGATACTGTTCTCCCAGGAAGCATTCTTTAAAAATACATGTATAAATATCTCTTATGGATTAGGTGGAAGAATTACGGAATCATCAGATCCCATTGACACAGCACCAGGACCATCACTGTGGTAAAAATCCCGTAAGATGGCTTTTACGTTCCTAGACTGTAGAACTACACGTACGCATGCCTACCTATCTGATTCCTTTCGTTCTGCTGAGGTTATAGGTTGAGTTCTAAATCTCTCGGAAGTTTTTCTATTTTCACCAGGAGAAAAATAGCGTCTTGGTTTCCGGGACCCTCTCTCCCGTTCCACACCGGTAGGCAAGCCAACTCCTTCGGCTGACCTCTCAACCCGGGATTGGCTTTTAGAATCATTGGGAGGGAGGATACAGAAGGGAAACGAGAGACAGAGAGAGAGAGAGAGAATAAAGCAAAGGTTTATGCATCTCAGTGAGGCAAGGCCCAGACACCACCAAATCCCACTGCATGCCCCGACCATGCATGGAAAGGAGGTGGAACATTCCAGCAACCCAATACTGCAGCTCCCCATTAGTAGGCAGAAGCAGAATGGTAGTTTTTGAGCCATTTCCTGTATAGTCTGCCCTGCACACTGGTGAGCTAAGCTAACGTGACCCAATGCAGGACACCACACAAGTTGAGAAGTGAATAAATCTGCCAAGGACGTGCAAGTGACACATCAGGAGGACGTTTGAAACATCACCTACAGTTCGCGTTTCTTGCTGGCATTGACAGACTCCAGAAAGGCATTTCGGAGCTGGGCGACAGAGACCTTTGTGTCCAGCACGCCAACTTCCGTGGGGGGTCCTTCGGCTTTGGAAGTCTGTGACTCGTGCTCTTGCTTTGAAGCGGGGTCCTTACATTTCAGGGCCTGCAGCTGAGGGGGGCCCGTGTAGTCAGACAGGGAGCGGGTGAGGACCTTGCGCTTCTTGGTAAATGCTTCCTTTTTGTGGCCCGTCGCCCTGGCATCTTGGGACACAGGCTCGCTCTGAACATACAGGACCACTTCCTGTCTGCCCATCCTCTCAGTGGGTTGTTGCTGAGTGGGAGGTGGGTGTGACAGACTTTCCGGTTCCTTCCGAAGTTCGAAGGTGGCAGTGCTAACCACGGGCTTGCCGAAGTCGTCGCTTCCAGAGGGTTCTTCCCGGCTTCTGGCAAGCCCGTGATCCTCCAGAGCCAAAAGCGTGTCCCTGCTTTCCTCGAGGGCTTCGGTGAAGAGCACATCCTCCTCTGCTTTTGATTCACAAATATGAAGAACTGGAGTCTCCCTCCTCTCACTTTCTAGAACCTTCAAGCTGGGAGGCTTCTTGACACTCTGGGTGGCTGATGCTCCCCAGCTGCATTCAGATACATTTTCTGGGATCTCTGAGGTCACCAGCGTGGCCGTGTGAACCGGGTCTGCCGGCTGGACGTAGCCGCGGATGGGCTGTCGTGCGGAGCCGGCTGCCCTGCTCGAGACCCTATCAAAGGCCGAATTTTCTGACTGAAAAGACAAGCACTGGACAGGCACTGGCTGCTGTCTCCTCTGAGTCAGGGGCTCTGAGGTGAGTTCAGGGCTGTTGCGAGCACTCTCCTCTTTCACCAATTTTTCTCTAACCTTAACTCTTTAAGAAAGAAAAAGGATTTAAGTTGCAAAGTACAGTAACGGCTCAACGGGAAGAAAGCATGCGCGGATCATAGCTTGCCCGTGAATGGAAAGCCGCCCAGAGACAGAGCCACCGTGACAATGCATTTCTGGTGGTTAATGTCAGAAACCTACCACCTGCCAGACGAACGAGTTTGAGTCGGGTTTCCAAATGCCAGCATGGTGCAAAAACTAACTCTGCCCTCTAGAAAGCTGACAGGGGGTCAGATGCCATCCTGGGTGAGAATGGATGCCTTCTGACTACATGAATGACCAGAAGCCACAGGAAAATCCGTTAGTATGCACCACCAGTATGCATGAGGGCATACTGAGGCTGGTGCTGGGAATCAGTAAACTCTCCACATGTATGGGCCTTGTGTATGGACTGCGGGGGGAGGGCGGGGGGGGGGTGGTTCCAGGTAGACATATACCTATTGACCAAATGCAATTTCACTGTCTCCTGGAAACGTAAGAGCATTCGTGATGATTATTTTTTTTTAATTGAGCTCAAGCTACAACAGTCACCCTTTCAAGAGCTCAAGTAAACATTCGCAAGCTTTTTCATGCAAGGCAGACTATATGCATTCACGTTATTACTACCAGCATTACTAACAACAATTACTACCGAGAAGAATGTTAGAGAAAAGGTGTTTGTTGAAAGAACTAAGGAACCGAATGTTCTCTCCCCTTTGGAATTGCTATTAGGCCCTTAGTTTAAAAGGGATCGCTCGGCTTTCTTCTCCAGCTATTTCAGTATCTGAGAGCAAAACCTAAATCCAGTTTAAAAGCCTCAAAGTTTCTTCAAAAGAGTAAACACTTACTAGTGTTAGCTCCTACTCATTTGTACTTTTTGTAAAGCCACGTAGTGAGAAAGGAGAAACCACTGAAGCGGGTGAAGAAGGGGATTACTAATTGGTAATCATCTTTAAAAAGTAAAACACGTTTTTGGAGTGGGAAAAGGGATTTCTTAGGGAACCTCAACTTTCATTTGCTAAAGATCAGTCAGCAAAAATAATTATTTATGACGGACAGTTTTGAAAGAGAGTATTTCCTTAAATGACAAACGCACCCTGCTAAATTTGATATAAACTCCTACATGTTTTCAGCACAGGATGCAGGGTATCTGTGTATATTTCATTCAAAAAAGTCAAGGACACATATAAAAGGCAGTTATCATGAACTATTCAGGAGGGGGGAAAAAAAGCACTCGGAGTTATTTTTCCCAGAGACTAGGCAGTGTTGGAGGTTTTCATATTTATAAGCTTTGTTAATCAAAACAAGACTGAAATGTGGTTCAAGTTCTCCTGTGGAATGTGTCCCTCTAATCAGAGACAATCTGAATGTTGTCCTCAGCTGAGGACAAAGTGACTGTTAGAAACTCAGTATATGGGTGCTTTGTCCTGCCAGTGACTTATTCATTCTTATTCCTTCTGCTTCTCCCTGCCCCCAACCTTAAAAATGAAATGAAACTTTTTTGTTTTGTTTTGTTTTTTGTTTTTTTGTCTGCCTTTAAAACCACAATGCCCCGAGTGCAACTGTGGAGAATTAACTAATGGTTTGGAGACCAGGAGACATGAAAAGCAGGAGGCTGGAAGTGCTGAGCGGAGGGGGGGGGTTGCCAGGATGGGACGCGAGCTGGTTAGTTAGTGTGACTCACGAGGAGAGCAGCCCAGTCCTCACTACTGCCCCCACTTGACGGTATGCGGGCGGGCGAGAGAGGAGAGAGGCCAGAAGTGTAATCAAAACGATTTTCAGAAACAGGACAGAAGAGGGAGAAATACGATTAGCAGGGATCGAGGGTGACCGGAGGCGAAAAGCAAACGATCCAAACGTAACTTCCCGCAGCCCCTTGTGAACGCATGACTTTCAAACGCACCGCGATTAACCGAGGGCAAGAAGAGAGTTAGGGTTTGGTCGTGGGTGGAAAAGCCGGGCAAGTCAGCAGGGGCAGTAGCAGCACTCACTACACATAAGCCGAGAGTTTCAACCTGGGATATACCTGGAAGGCCAGTTGATAAGAGAAGGTGTGTCCCCTTCGGAATCTTTCTGGAGAAACCACTCATATTTGGGTTTCCCGGTACTATCATGTACAAAAGACAAAACTTCAGGTAATGTCTATTCAAATGTCAACATATGTGCAGACATATTTATAATGTAAAACCTAAAGGCTGTTTTTTAAGTAAAGAATAATCCTGGCTTTTGAAAATGTATAGGCACGTTTTGTCGGAGGTTTGTATTTATTTCACAAGGGACGTGCGGCTCCCCACTAATCTCAAGAGATAGAAATAAATCTATCCAAAGCCACCACATAAAGCATTTTTCAAGTAATCTGCAAGTATTAGGAGTCTGTTCCAGTTACCCTGTCCCCACAAATACCAGACAATTTTCTTGTGAGAGTAGGATTAAATGTCAATTTATAATCTATAAGTTCTGTTAAGGTATATTGGTAAATAGCCAAATATAAAAATAGTACCCATACAAAACAACACATATCAAATAAAGGAAATAAGTAAAAGGAAATTCAAGAAGATCATAGCTTTAATTGCTCTTAGACATTTTCCTTTTATATGTGTCACGGAATAATGCAACCAACATTAACAATTACCAATACTAATGCAGGTCAATTCAATAGATGTTAATTGAGTTCCTTCTATGTAGGAAGCACTGGACTAGGCTCTGAGAAGTAACAAAGTTGACTCAGGCATCATCCCAGCCATTAAAAAACTTACACTGTGGTAGGCAAGGTAACATATGATTTACACATTCATTCCTCAACACACGATTGCATATAACACCAAGTTGAATGGGATGAAGAAATTATGCCACACTGAAGATATTTTAGGACAGGCCAGGAAAACCCTGTGGTAACCATGTAAAGCAAATCACAAGACGAACAGTCACACTACTGATCTGTATCACCTAACAATGTAGAAAGAGAAAAAGGAGGGGCGCCTGGGTGGCTCAGTGGGTTAAGCATCCAACTCTTGATTTTGGCTCAGGTCATGATCCCAGGGTCGTGGGATCGAGCCCCATGCTGGGCTCCACGGTGCGTGTGGAGTCTGCTTAAAATTCCCATGATCTCTCTCTCTGCCCCTCTCCCCTGCTCTAAAAAAAATTGTTTAGAAAAAGAAAAAGAAAATTCTACACACACGTTAAAATGTTTACCAGCCCCAAACTGCAACTTATTTGTAAGAGTTCTTGAATACTAGGCTGGAAACACATTTGAGCTCAAAGCAATTTCCAAAAAAAAAAAATAGAGTGACAATGATAATAAAGTGATCTGAATTTTCTAAAACCATTTTAGTTCAAGTTTTAGTTTAAGCTGACAGGCCAGAACCAGTCTGTAACCACTAGTATACATTTTTCTGTGACCACTGAAATCTGTCCTGTACTAGGCTTGGACATTCCCTTGTCTTTCCACACCCAAACCGATCAGCCCAGTCTCCCTTTCCCCAGCATTAGAGCAATTTAGTCTGTAGCAAACAAAAAATTTAGGTGTATGGCAAAGCCATTTTGTTTCCAACTGTAAAATTTGGTCTAATTTTCAACACAGGAATAGTTAGCCTATTATCTGCAGCTAAGAAAGGAGGCAATCACTCTAGCACAGGATACAGTGAGAAAAGAGGAAGTGGCAGCAATTTGCTTTTGAAAACCACCAACTTAATACAATATGCCTTCCCGCACAAAATTATTTTAACGCTCAAATGTGTTTTGTATAAGAGAGTGCTTTTTAAACAAGAAGTGCTATACAACTTTCTGAACATGACTTTCATTGATAAACCTAGAACTTGGTCAGCCCCACCAAAAAAAAAAAAAAAAACAAAATTGATCAGGGGCTTAAGAATATGTTGGGTCAGTATCTGAAAAATGAAAATCACACACAGACACAGGAGACTTGCTGGGCGCCATTTATTCATTACGCCATTGGTATGGAACGAGCCAAAAAAACAAGTAAATACTAGCGTGGTAGCAAATACTCAAATTTTGACATTTCATGTATGATACGTATGAATGTAATGAGAAATAATCAAAACTATGCGAAGGCATCATGCTAAGAACATGGCTCCTCCTCTCCTTCCTTCTTCCTAAACAATGTTGTACTGACATCTCTGAGTTACTGCTTTTATATTTTATTTTTTTATAAATTTTTTTAAAACATTTATTCATTTTTGATAGAGAGAGACGGAGTGAGAGTGGGGGAGGAGCAGAGACAGAGGGAGACACAGAATCGGAAGCAGGCTCTAGGCTCCGAGCTGTCAGCACACAGCCTGATGCGGGGCTCGAACTCATGAACGATGAGATCATGACCTGAGCTGAAGTTGGATGCTCAACCAACTGAGCCACCCAGGTGCCCCTTTTTTAAGTTTATTTATTTTGAGAGAGAGTGCATGTGCCAGTGGGGGAGGGGCAGAGAGAGAAGAGAAAGAGAGGGAGAGAATCCCAAGCAGGCTCCACACGCGCCGTGGAGCCCAGTAAGGGGCTCCTGGGATCATGACCTGAGCCGAATTCAAGAGTTGGATACTTAATCAACGGAGCCACCCAGGTGCCCCATGCTTTTATATTTTAGAGATAAGACATACAGAGCCCACTTCACAAGTCATGTGATTTTAAGGAACACGGGTCCAGCTTCAACCAGGAGGACCAGTGTGTCTTAAGTAAATTTACAGCAGGAGTGATTTAGAACAGTATTTCTCACAGTAAGGCACTAGGATGTTTGCGGTTGGCTGAGACACTTGCTTGGGTGATATTTTCTGCTATCCAAACCAGAAAATAAGGAGAGGAGTTGGGGAGACAGTCTGACGTGGGCACTTTCTGCCTGCAGGCTGTTCTGGACATGCGTTGCCACTGTCGCACAGAACGCGCTCACTCCTTGGTTCTTCTCTTCCTCACCCACTAGCGGCATCAGATACAGGCGATCGCTCCCTTCACCTGGCGCAGTCTTCTCAGTCTCCTCCTCTCCCCACCATCTGTACCTTTGGAGTTCAGGGTGCCCACGATGGGCTCCTCTCCCCCTCCACTGACATTCAGTGCCTTAATATACCCAGTGGGCTTTCACTTCCACGCTGACCACCTTCTCATTGTTTACCTCCACCCCGACCTCCCTTTCAACTCAGACTCTTGGACCCAACTGGCCATTTGACACTTCCATTTGTCTATCCAATAGACATCATAAGTCTAACATGCCCCAAAACGGAACTCTTGATCGCCCTCCAAAGTCAACTTGCACTGGAGCCTTCTGTATTTCAGCAAATGGCAACTCTCCGCTCCAAGCTGCCCTGCCAAAAAATCAACCCTCCCGTTTGATTCCTCGGTGTCTCTTACACCCCACATCCAAGTTATCGGCAATTCCACTGGCTAGCTCCAAAACCTAACTCCTTTCACCCGCTCTGCTGCTGCCCTTCTAGTTCAAGCCGCCACTGTCTCTCACCCAGATTACTAAGATGACTTCCTAGTTATTTTACTTGTTTTCATCTTTGCCCACCTATGGTCTGTTTTCAAATTAGCATCCAGATTGGTTATTCCTCTTTTCCATCCCTTTTATGACTCTGCACATCATTTTGAGTGAAACCCAAAGCCCCAGGGATGGGCTGAGGACTGGCCCTGATCTGCCCACCCTTCCTCTCCCACCTCTTCTTCCCCTCCCCACCCCAGGTCCTCCCTCACCAGTGACCGTGGCCACCTCAGAGGCTCCGTACAGAGTCCACTCAGGCCTTTGCAGGTGCTACTTCTGCCTAGGCTGACCCACCCCAATGGCTGCATGACTGCCTCACTCGATGTCACTCTCTGCTCAACAACTATCCTATCAGAGGGCCATTCCTAACCATTCTATATTGAATAGCAAGTGCCAATCGTTTCTCTCTCTGCTTTCATTGAATTGCTTGAAGTTTCTTCACAGATGTGGTAAGTACTACATCTGTCACACTGCACATTTATTTGTTTGCTGTCTTTCTCCTAGGGGAGAAAGATTCACTAGGGGCAGATGAGCTTCTTGAGAGAAGACTGTTATATCATCAGCACCCAGAATAGTGTGTGGGAAAGAGCAGGTCTCGATAAATATTTGTGGGATGGATGAACTGTTGAATGATCATCCCCATAACAACCCCTGGAGGGGTTCTTTTATTTTTATTTTTTAAAGTTTACTTCTTTATTTGGAGAGAGAGAGAGCGCGAGCAAAAGGAAGGGAGGGGCAGAGAGAGGGAGAGAGAGAAAATCCCAAGGAGGCGCCCCACCATCAGCATCTCAGACCCCGATGTGGGGATTGAACTCACAGATCACGAGATCATGACCGGAGTCAAAATCAAGAGTGGGATGCTTAACTGACTAAGCCACCCAGGTGCCCCAACCCTTGAAAGTATTCTTATACTTATTTTATAGATGAAGAAAGGAAAGTACAAAAAAAAAAAAAAAAAAGTATTATTAACTGCCCCAGATCACAAGCTGGTATATAAAAGGCTAGGGCTTGAACTCAAGGGCTGTGAGATCCCTGAGCCTACATCGCTCCTCCAGAGCTATAGGCTTCAGTATTCTGGAAAATGAAAGAAAAATGAAAGAGGAACCCCTCCCTGGCTTGAATGAGAAATGATTCAGTTGGGGTGCAGGTGTTCACGCGTTCTGGGGCTGAGCAAGGAAGGCACCAGGGCGTCCTGGCCACACCCACCACCCTGACTGGTCTCTCAGCCGTGCCTGTCCCACCTTCAGCAGAAAGCCTGGCAACTACTTGTAAATCCTGCAAAACCCAATTATCCTCTTCCTCTGTTTTGTTTTGTTTTTTTTTGTTTTCTCCCCATGCACAGCACGGAATCAAAGGAGCCTGGCAGTGAAGAGTAATTTGGCTCAGAGGGCACTCACTGCTGAGGACGGGGTGGTGGGGGGGTGCGGAAATGCAGGGGCCCAGACTTGGCCAAGGTGCGTGAAGCCTGGTCGCCGTCCCCCACCAGAACAACCTAGAGCAGAAAATGTGTGGAAGCATCAACCGTTTGGAAACAGGAAAACTCATGGGAGGGATAACCTGAGAGCAGGTGATACTGGACGTGAAGTGGGAAGAATCAGACATACCCTGAGGCCCAAGGGAATGCTTCAGCTTGACTGGGTCCTCGGCTGCCCCTCCTCCTCTAGCACGCACAAAATATGGAAATGTGACATGACACCTAATTCATACAACCTAATTCCCACTTGCACAGGCACTTCTGAAGCTCAACATCACAACAGCTAAATATCAACTTGATAGTCAACATTCATGTGTCAGCCCTGACACGGGTACAATGCTGGCACCAGGGAAAAGAATTTCAGTGTGTGCACCTGACTTCATTGCATGCTGAGTAGTCACTAGGGAATCTGAAATGTAAAATCAACTCTGTATAAACTACCTTGCAAGTTGACACCACAATCATCCAAGATGGATCCCTTTCTGATGATATTATAAACGATCGACATTAACATTTCTTCTCTGGTTTAAAAAAAAAACAATTTCATCAAATTCTTATATGACTTTTTTGAGTTAACAAAAATGAAATAGTCAAGGAATATGATTTTACATATTAAAAAATCTAAAACTATAGTGAAGAACACAGACTATTTGTTGGTTGGCAGGACCTGGTGATGGTGGGAAGGGTTGACCAAGAGGGAATTTTTGGGCTGATGGAATGATTCTGTATCTTGATTGTAGTGAGAGTTACACAACTTTATATATCTGTCGAAATTCATAGAAGTTGACTAACAACAGTGATTTTACTGTACATAGATTATACCTCAAAAAATATACTTTAAAGACTTAAGACTTCTAAAAACCATAATTCAGTTTAGCATTACAATCGATCTAGACAGCAGTCACAATTAAGGGATTTATTTACTTTGACACAGATGTTTGGTGCAGTTCATGGAATTTTTAAATGCAAGTATCTTTTTTTTCATTCTTTAAAAGCAAAAATATGTGTAAATGAATAAATACCAAATGAAAATGTGGGCCAGTCATTTCCACAAAACCTATCTTAGATCTTTTTTCTTTCTTTCCTTCAAATTTTCTCCCCAAAGCCCAGCGAGGCTGAAAAACCTAGTAAAGAGCAGAAAACAACTCAGAGTGGTCACTCTTAAGTGTTGACATTGGTAGAGAAGGCAAATTCTTCCTTTCGAATTAAATGCATGGCTCCCCGAAATGGTGGGTCAAAGTTATAAAACTGATTTGGTTGATTCACAGGCACTCCAAAACGATGGAACATAATGGGACTTTTTGGATTCAGTTTTCCACCACCACAGGGTACAGCCCGATTGTAATACTGACAGGTGGCTAAGGGATGCCCAAAATCAGAAGAAAAAGTCTATCATTTTGTAAAAGTACAACATTTATTTCTACGGCCGAAGGGCCACTGTTTTGGAGAAGTAGTAGAATACCAGGTCAGTTTAAAAAAAAAAAAAAATGAACAAAAAAGAGATCACATCTGAATAGTGGCAATGATGCCTTAAGTTCATTTTCTTTCTTTAAACATTAAATCGATGCTGTTATTTAATGAGTGTTCCTTAAGGCTATGCCTAACTATTTTTGATAAGTAAAACTTGGTTAAAAAAAAAAATCAACCAAGTGAGGGTTTTTTTTTTTTAATTTTTTAAGTTTATTTTGAGAGAGAGAGAGAGACAGAGAGCGAGCGAGCGCGTGCACGAGTGCGGGAGCACAAGTCAGGGAGGAACAGAGAGAAGGAGATGGAGAATCCCTAGCAGGCTCTAAATGTTAGCACAGAGCCTGATTCAGGGCTTGAACTCACAACCGTGGGATCGTGATCTGAGCCAAAATCAAGAGTCAGATGCTTAACCCACTGAGTCACTTAGGCACCCTGAGAAGGGTTGGTTTTGTACAACATGAGTTGAGTGTATGATACCATCAGGCTATGGCAGCTAAATTAGGTCCTTGCAAACAGAGTCAACAATCAATGTAAATCTTTTCTATCTCAACTGGGGTAATCATTACACGTTTCCACAAACTCACCAACCTGAGTTGGTGCATTTTAAATGGAAAATGTATGCATTTTGATGTGAATTATTCCTCAATTAACAAACATGTCACTATTGGATTATAAAGTGAGGACTTCTTGGGTAACAAAAAGGTAGAAATACAGTCTTCTTGGGGCAGAAACAGGATAAATATGTGAGAGTTCTTTCAGGTTCTCTCTGAACTAACCTCAGTACCGAATGCCTAAATGCTGAGGCCTCAGGCAAGCGAGCGCAATGACAGAAGGTGTGTGCAGACGGAAAGAACTATCCATAAAGGCACTGGAGTCTGAGGAAGGTGCTGGAAGCGGCCTTCCAAAGTGGCTCAAGCTTCCAGTTCCCAGCTGGATCTGTATTTCCTTGGCTCCCGCTTAGATTCCTACCCACCACTGCTAGTACAAAGTGATCCAGTGACTTCGCTGCCTTAGCTGTGAGGCTAACCTAGAAACAGCCATTTAGGACTGGAGATGGAGTTCAGAAGGCCCCAGAAGTGTCCCTCCACGTTGTTCCCCCACATCACGATTCCCACTCGTAGTTTAATAGTATTTACGAGCACACTGACTCAAGATCATCTACAAGAACTCTGACCTCAGATCAAGTGGAAAGAGCCTTATAGTATAAACAGGTGCTCCTCAAAGCACGTTCTTCTGGTTGGTGTCGCTGGCCTGTGATTAGATAAAAGGCCTGCACCGGAGTGGACAAGGACAACATCACGAAGCCTGCTGTTTACGTCAGCTGACGTTTTGTTCATAGCATGTACTTTCTTGACGAAGGAAAGGGCCCACGGTTTACATGTAGGCACAAGTCCCTCACGGGCTGTGGGCTGATAAACAGTTTGCGATTTGGGGCTATTTCAAGTATCGCTACTACTGTTGGGTGACGCTTCAAGAAAGTACAGAAAACAACAGAACGTTCATGCAAAAATGATTTATGGATCCACTCGCTATGTGCCAGATGCCAGGCAGTAGCGGAGATGGAGAGACGTGAAAATGACTCAGAGAAGGGAAGTAACCTTTGCATAAGGCCTGTGCTAAAGTAATGTTATTAGTGGATCATCCTTACCAATCTTATGGAGTGGCATAATACCAAATTCATGCTGCCATGTTCGGGGGATTCTGGCGGAATTGGTAAATCTGGGCATGTCAGCCTTGTGTGCATGGGGCTCTAAGACAAGCGGTGCAGGTGAAACTATATTTGTGAGACTCCTCATTTGGTTCGTGACCTCTCCCTCCTCTTCTCCCTTTTGGCAGAATCATCATCATTGAGAAGCCAGGCTGATAACATGAGGGCTCCGTATGCCAAGCCAAGCCTCGGTCTTATAAGTGCACTGGGAAAATGACAATCTGATAATGAGAACAGACTGGTTTGAGAGTCTAAGCACCAGAGAATGTGTAAGAGACTCCAAAAATGATTCTAGTTTCTATTACGACAGGGAGACATTTATAAAAACCTGGAAAGGTCAAGAAAGCAGGGCAAACAGGAAAGTAGACTTTCTAGATATGTTCTCACTTGTCAACAGCTCAATTAGAATGAGATACCCAGATGTAATCTGACCACTGCACAACACAGAGGGACCAGGATTATTTGGGCTACTTTCATCACTGCACCCCAAGACTGGACCAGCCATTTTGGCAGTCACATAAAGAATTTTCTGTCAACTAAAACTCCTAGGTCTGTTTCCCATGAACTACTATTAAATCAGGTTTCCCAATCCTGAACCTGTACACTGATTTTTTCCCCCTCTAAGTAGAGGGCTTGATTAAATTTCATCTTGTTAGTTTCCAACCCTACTGCAGGTACACGTGCTCTCTTCTCTCCCGTCTCCCTTCCTGCTCCATCCTTCCTTCCACTCTTTTCCTTACCCTTACCGTCACCGAACTTGTTTACAACCCCTCCTCCAGAAATAGGATCAGCCTATCATTGATATCTTCCAGATTATCTCATGAAATGCCAAGTTAATGCCAAGGACCACGTTAATGACAGAGCTCAACTTAGAAGCACAGACTTCATTATCTCATGCCTGGGTAACTGCAATCACCACGTCAGTGGTCTCCCTAACTGGAATCAATTCTCCTTCAGACCAACCCTCCACATTCCTCCAGAATGATCTTTCTAAAACACACAATCAATCATCCTTGCTTTCAAACGCTTCAGACACTTTCTGTTGTCCATAAGGTGAAGGCCAAATGCCTTGTCGTGTCATCTGAGGTGCCCCATGACTGCTCCCCATGTGGCACTTGGCCTCATCCCACCCCCTCCTTCTAAGTCTTCATTCGTGCCTTTGTGCTGGGAGTAGCCTCCCCTCCATGGCTAGCAAACTCACCACATCTTTAAGGACTTAGTTCAACGTGACCACATCTCCACAGGAGGAAAATTGGTATACAATCAACATTTTCCCATGGCACCCAACCTTGATCTCTAGAACCTTATTTACCCCATCATGTTGTAATTATTTCCTATACTTTTTTTTTTAAATAAAATAGCCAATTAGGAGCACAGTGCCTGGCACACAGGAGACCCAATATAATTTTCTTCGATGATTAGCTAAACTACCTCAGAGCTGAAATTAATCCAATGCCGATGAGGTATGCACAGATACGTGGATGCCTACTGAGTTTGAACTCTACTAAACTACAAGTTTTCATTTTGTTTATAAGGGCAAAGTTCTTAAGTACCTTATGTAAATGCACATAAACTGTTTCTCTAATACCCCCGGTCTTCTTTCCTAAAAACCTCTAACCTTCGAAGGGCGAAACCAGCACACTCACTTTTCCACGGTGTTACCTGATAGAACTGACATAAACGGCGAGAGCAGATGCAACGGAAAGAGCTTGACAGATGCAGGGAACTTGAGTGGACGAATAAACGGGTGATGGATACTAGCCTCAGCTTTGTCAAAGTAGCCACGTGGTCCTAACCCCATCACTTAAATTCTTTAATCTTTCATTTTTTTCATGTAGAAAAGAGATTTTTAAATAATCTCCAGGATTACTTTTGCTTCTAAGAATTTACAAGTCTTTAACGTCGGGTATCTATTCTTGTGGGGTCTTGGGGTGAGCCAACATCCCCATAGTGCAGAGGTCACTCCCCTGGGAGAGGACCGTAGGGTCACTGGGGACAAGAGAACAGTGAGATGGTGACCTTGGGTGTAACAGAACTTTCTTATGATGTGGCAACTCACCCTAAACGGTCATAGAGGTCGTGAGTTGCTCTTGGTTTGTATCCCTAAGTATATAATGAGAGAGAGGCTTTAACTCCCTGTAACTGCTAAGAGTCAACAGGCTAAAAAGTGCTTCCTGCTGCCAAAGTGAAGTCAAAATCCAGCACAGTAGAATTAGTTTCACCCTGTGGGTGTCCAGCTCTAATTACATAACAGCTTCTAATTATACAACAGTATTCAGCTTAAGAAGAATGGTTATTAACTTAGGCATCTCATTAAAATGAACAGTTTACTTGCTTCGAGTTGCTTGCTTGGGAAAAATGCTAATGATTGCTTTGTGTCTGTGTGCTGCCATATAAGTGCGTGAGGGTGCGTGTGTACAGGCGCAGTTTTGCATTTAAAATCTGGCAGACATTTGAATTTAGGACACACCAGCTAGCATCTTGTGTGACATATTCATATTTAATTCAGTGAACATAAGGGGATACTTGCCAGTGAAAACAGAAGAAAAAGAAAAAAAAATAGGAGTTGACCATATTTTACGAGCCAAATGCTAATAGAGCAGGGTGAAGAGATGTTTGGGGGTACAAGGGCTGAAAGGTGAAAATAGTTCTATCCCGCTATGTGACCTGTTAGAGTACCCAGAGGTCTCTTCTTTAGAGACCTAGGTCTTAGAGATCTATGTTTTCCCGGGACATCTGCCCTGACCTGGAGCCTGTGTTAGGGACACTCGTGCCCTGGGGGGACAGGGGCTGAGGAACCAATGCTGATGGCCAGCGGCAGCTTTTCCCCTCTATACCACTCTCTTGTAGACATTTCTTTTCTTTTTTCTTTAATGTTTATTTATTTTGAAAGAGTGAGAAAGAGCTCACGCAGGGGAGGGGCAGAGAGAGAGGGAGAGAATCCCAAGCAAGCTCCATGTTGCCAGCGCAGAGCCCGATGTGGGACTTGATCTCACGAACGGTGAGATCATGACCTGAGCTGAATCCAAGAGTCAGAAGTTTAACTGACTGGGCCACCCAGGCTCCCCCTCTTGTAGATTTTTCTGTCAGGTCAGGTTAACAGACAAATAAGAAGGAAAACAATGAGCTTGAGGCTCTGAAGACCATTTTTAGACTGAACCTCTCCCTGGGAGATGAGCACATACAATCAGAAATAAATTACAAGAGCATAGCCTAAATCTCTTTCCTTCTCAGTTGGCTGAGTCTGCCTGTCACCATGTCTCTGAAAAGGCACACTGCGGAGGGTGCCCTGGTCTAGCTTCCTGAGCCAAGCCACAGGTCTGGTGTCATCAGAGCCCTGTCCAAAGGACCATCAGCCAATGGCAGCCCTCCCCAGGTCAAATTTCAGTGATGCCTCTGCATACCATGTTCATTTGCTAATGATACAATTTGCTTAGTGGGAGAAGGACTGGCCAGCATAGAAGTGGAGTCATGAAAACAAATAAAAAAGGGTTTTCTAGAGTGGATCACCACTGGGAAATTCAGTATAATTTTCTTCTTTGCCCAACACCCAAGTCACTGACAACGGGGAGTCACAGTGGACGCTCAGGCAAAGAGCAGGTGTGGGCCCTGGGAATTAACTTTCTCCCCTCACAGACGTAACAAATACGGTACGTTTTCTTTCTTTTTTAATTACGTAAGAGGTACAAAAAGTAGCAAATTCAGCAAGAATTCTGCATTCAGGATCTCTGTTAGTAGCAGGAGCTCAGAGTTTTAAAACTGAATAATACACACGCCCCAGGTCCCTTTGAATTTTATTAACATTCATAATAGCTGAATTAACAAAGAATGGTTCATATCAGCAAAACTACCTCTCTAGAAAACACAATGCTGCAATTCTAAATATAAGGGGCTTGTCGGGATTGGGGGATGGGGATTAAGAGCTGTCTTATGCTCCGGGCGCGTGGGTAGCTCAGTCGGGTAAGCGTCTGACTTTGGCTCAGGTTACGATCCCACTGTTGGTGAGTTTGAGCCCCGTGTCGGGTTCTGTGCTGACAGCTCAGAGCCTGGAGACTGCTTCGGATTCTGTGTGTGTGTGTGTCTGCCCCTCTCCCACTCATGCTCTTTCTCTCAAAAATAAATAAATGTTAAAAAAATTTAAAAAGAGGTGTCTTATGCTCTATTCTGTTAATATACATATTGTCCATCTGTTTCAGAATGAAGTATGTACCTGAACTCCCGGGCAGTTAACGGGATTTCTGAGCTAAAGACTTTTGTGACAAATGTACATATTTTCTTCATCATATAAATGTTCAAATGAACATTAAATAATTCTAATCAGTTAAAATTCACTGCTCAGCTAAATATTGCCCTTAAGACTGTTATTGAGCTTAGAACGCTCTTAATGGTACAAGAACTAATGATTGTTCTAGGTGTATATGTGTTAGCGTATATGGGTACATATGAAAGCCTTGCATGTGATGTCTGGCTCACAGTTGAATTTTTAGCAAGTCTCTGATGGTATATTCATGAGTGATGTATTCCATATTTAAGTAATGAAGAAAAACCAGCCTCTTCTAGTGACCACAAAATAAAACGATGCAATGGGAAGGAGTTAATTCAGAAATTAACAGCCCAAATACTTGGCAGAGCTGGGTGATGACAGCGTATAGTACAGCAGTGAGAAAAATATTCCATCTCAGTGCTAGAACACATCCACAAATACATGTGGTATAAAATAACTTCATTATCTACAGACAGTTTTTTTGATCACTCCTTAATCTCCTTAAACTTTTCTGTTGCATATTTCCATATCAGATGACATTTCATTTATGGTTAAGTCACCAAGATTTCTTTGGTTATTGTCATAATTCACAAAGTGTTTTTTATCTTTCTTCCTCCCAAATGGAAATCAGACGACAATGGCTCTCTGACACCCGAATTTCCTGGCTCTAGAAAAAGAGCATCTAAGCAGAATATTAATCCATTTAAATCCATCTTTACAAGATGAATTACTGTACTCATTACAAAATAAATCCTTTTTTAACATACAGTGTTATATCAGTTTCAAGTATATAATATAGTGACTCATCAATTACAAACATTACTCAGCGCTCATCATGATATGTGCACTCTTTAATCCTCATCACCTGTTTCACCCAACCCCTCACTCCCCTCCCCAACCATCTGTTTGTTCTCTACAGTGAAGAGTCTGTTTCTTGGTTTCTCTCTCTCTCTTTTTTTCCTTTGCTCATTTGTTTTGTTTCTTAAATTCCACATGAGTCAAATCATATGGTGTTTGTTTTTCTCTGACTTATTTCACTTGGCATTATACTCTCCAGCTCTATTCATGCTGTTGCAAATGGTAAGATTTCATTCTTTCTTACGGTTGAATGGTATTCCACTCTACATGTATCACATCTTTACCCATTCATCTGTCTGTGGACACTTGGGCTGCTTTCATAATCTGGCTATTATAAATAATGCTGCTATAAACATAGGGGTGCATGTATCCCTTTGAGTTAGTGTTTTCACCTTTTTGGGTTAAATACCCAATAGTGCAATTACTGGATCATAACTTTTTGAGGAACCTCCAAACTGTTTATTTTATCATATATCTTAATTTACTTTTTAATTTCATACTTGTCACACATTATGTTCCATCCTTTTTAATGCAAATATATCTCAGTATTTTCCTAATATATATGAAATGATTTGTTTCTCTGCCTATAAATCATAGAATTGTACACCTTGAATGCTGCAAAAAATAAAGCATGTGCCTTTTTTTAATTAAAAAAATACATAAATAAAGCAGTACCTTTTTTTTTAATTAAAAAACACATAAATAAAGCATGTGCCTCCTCAAGAATTCCTTTACAATTTAATTCTTTTAATCCTCTCTTTGTGGAAGTCCAGGGTTGAGAGACTGAGACTAGGCTTATGGAAACTTACAAGTAATGGCTCTCCAAATAATTGAGAAAGAAACACCTCTTACGATTTCACATTATAGGGGTGCCTGGGTGGCTCAGTCCATTAAGCATCCGACTTTAGCTCAGGTCATGATCTCATGGTTCATGAGAACCTGCATCTGGCTGTGCTGATAGCTCTGAGCCTGGCGACTGCTTCCGATTCTGTGTCTCACTCTCTCTCTGCCCCCCTTCCTCGCTCGCACTCTGTCTCTCTCTCTCTCTCTCAAAAATAAACACTTAAAAAAATTTAAAATATTTCACGTTATGGACATTTTTTAATATTAAGATTTTAACTCACTCAAAACTATTAAGTATCCTATCTTTTTACCTGGAGCACTTAACCAAGTTTTTGTTATTATTATAGCTGATTCAAGAACTCACGGAGGATCTATTACATGCGATGTAGATGACTAACCCGGATGCCGTGTTAACAACTTCAAGTTTTCATAATATGGCAATCAACAATTAGGCTCCTACCTTTTTAAAACTCATGTAATTGTAAATCTCTGATTTCCTTTCTAAGTTAGACTGTTAGGTTTCTTTGTCCTGCTCATGAAGCACATGAAGAGTTTGCTTTGATAGAGACTAAGGCAAGAACACTTTTTCTACTGTGAAATGCAGGCTTCCCAAACAACAGACTTTCATTTCAAAGTAAGAGACGACAGGTCACAGTCCCAAAACTTCAAAAAGTCCAAAGGCCGAACAAAGGCCCTCAGAACCTCGTATCTGGATTTAGGTATTTAATTCTCTAAGAAGCTAACATCTCTAAATATTTTGGTGTGGATGATCAAGTGAGGAGGAACAAGTCTGGCTCAATAAACTCCCATAAGTAAAACAAACTGTTTTAGATGTACGATTGCCACTAAAGAGGACCACATTCACTCCTCTGTCCCAGTGTGAAATAAATGAGTATTTCCCGATACATTTTCTTTCTTCTTTTCCAGAATAAAGTTGCTTGATCCTCACAAATCCTCAATTCACCTGGGAAGCTAATGCTTATTTGGACTGAAAAACACATTTAGGAGTCGACCCAGACAATCACCCCAAACTTTAAAGTAGGATGTTTAAGTAAATTGCATTTTAAATATGGTCATCACGTTTATTGAATTTAAATATCTAAATTGCATTTAAATTTAAACATCTAAATTTATTTTAAAATTTGAAAATTTAAATATGTAAATTTAGAGATTTAAATTTTATTTAAACATTTAAACCTCTCATTTTAAATTTTATTTAAATATTTAAATCTCAAATTTTAAATTTAATTTAGACTCCAAAATTTAAATTACATCTAAATTTAGAAATTTTATCTAAATTTAGAAATTTAAATTACATCTAAATTTAGAAATTTTATCTAAATTTAGAAATTTAAATTACATCTAAATTTAGAAATTTAAATTACATTTATAAATAGAAATTTAAATTACATTTACATTTATAAATAGAAATTTAAATTACATTTACATTTAGAAACACATATTTTCTTCTGGCATTTGAGTTTCTGGTCTTACACCTTTTCTGATTTTCCCAAATGGGAGCTACTCTCTTTATACACGTTACAAATTACACCTAACGCCTGGTCTTTGAAATGAGGTGCTTTTCCACAGAGCTTCCTCCTTAGCTCGCAGATGTAATTGCATTGCTATACGTCCCAGTTATATTCAGTATATATTGCAGTCACACTTCATACCCTAAACTGAGGCCCCTCCACTGCGTTAGTGGGGGTCCTTCTGCTTTGTGATCTTAAATGACAGCAACACAATCACCAAGGAGTCTTGGGTATAATTATAGAAAAATGAAGAAACAGACGATTATTAAAGGCATGTAAGAAACAGTAAAAAGAAGGGTCCTGAAGCGAGGCTCCCATGAAAGGGTCCCCAAGACACCTGTTGAGCTGGTCATTTTTAAAAAGAAGTTGAAGCTTCCTGCTTTGACAGAACCTGTTTTGATACTGTGGAAACAAAAACTCTTAGGTCACCTTATTTCCGCCACCAGCTGAACCCTCCACAGAATGCCAAGAATACCCAGACCCTGACAAAGGGGGGTGCAAAGCAAAGATGTTAAGGCGGCTGAGCGCGCGCTGAACGCTTACCTGGCTCGCGCCTCCGCGGGGACTGGAGGGTCACCGGCAGAGTGGCTCGGGGAGGCGGGTGGCACGGCGTGCATTTGCTTTGGGGACCTTGGCACGTCACTGAAGGCGGTGCAGTCTCGCCCGGAGAACTGGAAGGATGAGGAACCGTCAACCGTGGGGGCCAGGTCGCGGGCCTGCGCGGGGGCGCTGGGCTCCTGCCCCCGTCTTTGGTTTTCCACATTGAGCAGCACCTCGGTGTCGGAAAGACCGTCACTCCCGTGGAGGGCATAGTCCTTGGACTCGGCCACGCAGGGCCTGGAGTACAGGGAGCTCGAATCTTTGCCCGGCTCGGCCTGCCTGTCGCCTTTCCCTCCCCTTCTGTCGGCAGCATCAGCGTCCTTGCGGGACTTGGTGTATCGAGACAGCGATTCCGAGTCGGCTTCGGAATCCAGCGCTAGCCCGTACTTCTCGGCCAGCTGCCGCCTCCTCTCCGCTTTGTACCGGGCGATTCTCTCCGCTTTGGACTCAAGAGCCGGGGCGTCCATGAGAGCCGAACCACAGGAGGCGTCAGCATGGACGCCCGGCGTTTCTGGGTAGAGTTTGGAGCGGGTCTGCTTTTCCACCGAGGAGTCCGAAGTGTCTTCCTCTTCATTGGACCGGCCTGCAAGGGAACCACACAGGGAACACGGACAGAGTTCAAGTACAGGCGCGCACCGACTGCACGCTGTTCGGTACACAGCACACGCCTGAGCGCCCGCGCGGCGCAGGGCCCGCGTCTCACACAGGTGTATCTAGCCACGGCGACATCCCGGGCTGCCGAACAGGTGCGGGGTCTGCAGTGAAACACCTGAAGGCCGAGAGCCGTCCTGGCGGGGTGAGCCGCCTTCCGCCCGGCCCGCGCTAAGGCTCAGCCCCTCGCTCCGGCCTGCTGCCTCTTACTTATTTACCTTTCTGTTTTTGAGTTTAGCATTTTATGGGTGAGGCCAGAGCCCTCTAGAAAAGATACTTGATCTGCTGTAACTTAACATATGACAGATTGTGGTTTCACAGGATCTGATAGTAACCAGAACAATAGTGGGCACTATCAATATGTACCAGGTTCTTGGGGGTGTGTGTGTGTGTGTGTGTGTGTAACACTAGTGGATTTTTCCAACTGTTGCACACATACAGAAAATGTCTAGCATGTTAACATGAAAACATAGGAAGGTAAAACCCTAAATCACCAATAATCACTAATGTGTAATTATGATAAATTGATAATTTGCCAAATATTTCTATGTATTCCTTCTTTTATAAAATTGACTTCTTCTTTCCTTCTATATAAAATAATTTATGTTTTATACACCATTAATGTTTGGTCTGAAACATTTTCCTGTATTTGGAAATCTTATTTTGGAGACATCATTCTTTAAGGCTTCGTAATATTCCGCCTAATAGGCATTCCATAACTAAGATAACCCTTCTCATATTCCTGGGCATTTATGTTGTTTCTCAGTTTTAATCAGTCTGATTTTCTAACTACTATCACAACGGACAAGATTCATAAACGTATAACTGCATTATCAAAAAAGTATATCATTTTAAGATACTTGCTAGACTGTCAAATTAATTTTATAAAGTTTGCATCAATTTGCACTTGAATCTGCCATCTATGTTCTCTTAAAAACATTGAGTGTTAATTACAAAATATCATTTGATTACTAGAAAAAGAGAATATGTTTATTTTCCAATTATTTATTAGCCATTTGTTTTTTCTCCTCTGGAATATCTGATCAAGCTTACTGCTCTGTATTTTACTGATTCCTACTGTCCTTTTTTATTGGTTTGTGTGCACTTTTATAGGACCATGAACCTTAATCTTATTCATGAATATTTCAAACTTGTTTAATTTTTTAGATTTTCTTTGGAGTACGGATGTGAATTGTTATGTAGTCAAGTCAATTGGCCTGGTCGTGTGTGATTTCCACAGCTGTTTCTGTGTTTTGAAAGTCCTTCTTCATTCAATTTGAATTAAATATTCACCTATGTTTTCATGTTTTTAAATTACTTTCTTAAAATTAATCATATGACTAATTGGCACTTATTTTTGTGTTTTATATAAGTGAGAAGAGGGCTATGTCCCCTCTCCCACTGCACAAAACCTATTTTCCCAGTACCATTTTATTAAGTAAGTCTTCCATTTCTCACAAATATGTGAAGCTTAAATTATCATGGTAATACATAGATTCACATTTTATATACACTAGCGTTCATTTCTGGCCATAAATTTTGGTACTCTGTCTAGTCTTGATTCTTCATGGAATTTTAAAAAATCGTAATTGTCTAGTTTTCTGGCCATAGAAGCTCAGGAACTCTAGACAAGTGAAATGATCACATCACGAAGTGAGAGCAACAGCCCCTCTGAGGAAGAAACTAAGAAACAATGGCTATAAGCAGCAGCAGGGGCATAGAGCTACAGAGCCAGGGATGGGGTGGGACGAACAGCCCCATGTGGGTCATCCTCTTCCAAGGCCACGTTGAATATCCAATGTTCAAACATTGACAGTGATCCAAAAAAAAAAAAAAAAAAAGGTAGGTTATGTTTGAAATACTGCTTAACAGGAAATAAATATGCAATTTCATGTATTATAATAATTTAAATAGAATTACATGTATTACATTTAAATAGAATTTAAAATTTACATGTATTACAATACATGTATTAAAATTACATGTATTACAATAATTTAAATAGAATTTTTGTTGCATGAACACATAGACTAAGAGCCCTACCCACTCAAGGTCCAGGTTTACTTTTAATGCTACCTGCCACGAGCAGCCGGGCCCTGTGCTGGGGACCTGGGGATTCTGTAAAAATGTGTCTCATTCAGTCCTCCAATAAACTCTTACTGAGGATCTCTGGCAACAGGTCTGGTGCCAGGGCACTGAGGACACCAAGAGGGAAACACAGTTCCTGCCCTTTACGGGTCCCAGGCAAGGGGGGAAATGACATCATCAATTACCCAACAGTGTGCCAAGGGGCATCATTTCTTACTGCTGCGACACCAGAGGACCACATCTGTGAGGCAGGACAGAGCTGACATATGTGGCTGAAGCTTTTTACAAGCGCGTGTATTTAATCAGTACATCTACGCAATTCGTCTTTGCAGAGTATCTCACTTTCCAATAGCACTGGATAAAAAAGCCTCTGTGGAACATCTCGGGCAGCCTGCTTGATCACGGGCCACCAGGCGGGCATGCTCACCGGTGTGGGGGCTGGCCGGGTCTGTGGCTCGCATGTATCTGGGCGTGTCTTCCTCCAGCAGGCGATGGGTCACTAACCCCGTGCAGCTCTGCAAGAGGATGGGCTGGGTGTCCGTTTCAATTCCTTCTAGGCGCCTGGCGATTCTTTCTTTTCTGTGCAAGACAACAAAAAGGGCCTAGTGAGCCACGGAAATCAATTCTAAGGGAAAAGGGAATACTGTTTCACCAAGCTTTTCGACTTTCTAATTAGGTACAAGACATATCTTACCTTTTCATTTCTAAAAGTTCTTTCCTCTTTGGTTCAAAGATTTTTCTTAATTCTGCAACTAAAATAAAACAAAGAAGAATGAAGATAGTCCAGTACTCAGTTGTCATGCCTTCATTTCACTCCTTCGGGAAACCTACATGTATTGAACTAATGTTTCTGTTCTTGGCTTCTATGTAGCGGTGATATGCAAAATTGACACAGTTCCTGTCCTCCTGGTGATTGTCTTCTAGTGCCAAAGAGCAGACACCAAATGGGATGCACCTACACGCACTTCACAGGCTGCGCTAAGGCGTAAAACCGTGAGTAAGGAATGGATTAATAGGAACAAGTTCTGTTCCATCCAGGAGAGTCTGAGGAAGCCTGAACATTAAGATCTCTTCAGCAAGCAGAATCTATCTGTTTTTAACTGTTAGTAGGTTCAATACTAATGGCATTTCATTACGGAAAACTTCGAAAGTCTGCAAAAGTAGACACAAGGACAAGAACCTCGACATGCCCATCAGCAAGCTCCAACCACGTGTCTCACACTATTTGGTCCTATCACACAACCTAGAGAGCTCTGTGACGACCGGATTGTGTTCCCAGTGGTACCTAATGCAGCCGACAGCCATTTACTGTAGTTTAGGTTAAGCCGGTTCCTAAGCTTCCCCTCACCGGCTTTCGCTGGAAGGAAACGCTAACAATGGTTTTCCTGCTATAATTTGGGTAGATGATGGATAAGGTAATTACCCCAATTCTCTTGGAGACACTGGATGAGCAGACAAATGTTTTGCTGAGGTAAGGAGGGTCCCGTGTGATACTGACTACAAGGATATCACCGAGATGCCAAATCATTGTTTCTTTGGAGAAATGGACACATTTGGTGGGGAATAAAGGTCTCTCTTCTCGCTTCCTCCTCAATCCCATGAATTCACGAAGGCTCATCTGAGTGGTTCCTACCGAGGACCCAGGAACACCACAGAGTCGCTGATAGCCCTGGCGGCCCATAGAATTTAGAAAGACTGGGTCAAAGAAGAAACTCAAAGGAGGCACACTGGACTGCTTAAGTATTTTCTAATTTTTTCTTTTCCTTTTTTTTTTTTTTTAAAGTAAATGCTACGCCCAGCGTGGGGCTCGAACTCACCACCCTGAGATCAAGAGTCGCCTGAGCCAGCCAGGTGCCCCTGAATACTGGAATTTAACTTTCAGCTACTTCAATTTCCATTTTATTTTTTTAAAGTGGTCATTTTTAGTAATGAGTCAAAACCACACACACACACCCCTTTTATATTGCCGTTTGTCTCCAGAGATACAAGCCTAGTTTTTATTTATTTATTTTTACATGATAACCACCTTAAAATTTTAGTCAGATTGACTTTTGTTGAGATAGTTGGCTTCATAAAAGTCTCTCCCTCAGGTGGTTTTCCCAGGAAACAGAGTGGCTGGAGTCAGGGGTATACTTTCTCTGCATAGTTAATTATGTTCTTATTTGGAAGACAAGGGTATAATGATAATGGTGCATCCCGCCATGCAGCCTTTTGAGAAAACTTGACTAATAACAGCTTCCCACTTAACCAATTAGCTCCAGTGAGATTATGGTGAAGAAACTTTAACGACCGGTAGTGCAGATTTTGAAACTGTTTTCAAGGATGATATAAACCAAAGAGTATCAATTAATTATTTAAGCCCCAAGAAGAGAAAGGGGTCATGTTTTTTCATATGATTGCTCAAGAAGCTATTGAAACCAAATTCCAAGTGCTCTGAAAAGTAGGTTTCAAACTCAATGCATCACACTCTTAATTGAGAAACAGAGTATAATAGGGTCTTGCACAGCCTAACGCCATTTAACTTTCCTCCACCCGAAGCATTTCAGCTAGGTATGCTCTAGTCTAAATGTTTATGTTGTGTCCCCCGCCCCGCCCCACCACCAAATTCATATGTTGAAATCTTAATCCTCACAGCGATAGTATTAGGAGGTGGGACCTTTCGGAGATGACTGTTTGCCTTCACGAGTAGGATTAGTGCCCTTCTAAAAGAGGTCCCACAGAACTTACCGCTTCCCATGTGAGACCCAATGAGCAGCTGGCGGTCTGCAAGTCACCAGAACCCAGCCACACCGGATCCCTGATCTAGGGATTCCAGCCTTCAGAACTATGAGCAATACATTTCTCCTCTCTTAGAAGCCACCCCAGTCTATGGTATTTTGTTATACCAGCCCAAATGGACCAAGACAAGGATACAAATATCAATTTAACATAAAGAGTGTCCTATAACTTCTATTGGAAAAAGTTATGATCTACTTTGTAATCTCAACTTGAGACTGTGAAAATCACTTTTATTGCATTGAATTTTTAGTTTTTAAATTTTTCTATAGAAATTAATGTAACTAAAGATATTTTTTAAGAAAGATCCTCTTCCCCCAAAAAAGATCCCAGCAGTACAGAGAGAAAGATAAGTAACAAATTGCTTCCTGTCATTTTTTTATTTCACATATTCTAGAAGGAACTGGGCTATGCCAATGCCCCACCCCCAACAGAACTATACTCTTCCTACTGCCATTCCCTACCCGTCTCAATATTCTATAAAGACTATGAGAAGGGAACAGGCTGATGGTCACAATAGTCATTCATCACGGAAACTGAACCCTAAGAAGTCTGGGGCAGTGGGAGAAAGGAGGATGGTAAACCAAGTTCATGGTGATCTCTGTCCTTTTCTGGACAAAACAGGCCAGGCAACTCACTAATGAACCTGTCATTTGTATGTCTTAGGATAGCATATAGCAGACATTCAGGTGCACCTCATCAGGTTGACAGATTCACTGACTGGCTCTAAAACAGCACAGATCACCATGGGGGTGTGAACGGCCTTTTGGGTGAAAATTTTCCTCATTGTGAGCCTTGTACTGCAGGGTGTTAAGTGTCCGTGGCTTCCCTAACAAATGCCTAATCATCACCAGTTGCTGTGACACAAAAATGCTCCCATTTGTTTCTAAAGTCCCCCCTTGAGCCCCGGGGAAGTTACTGTCCTTGGACGGTAGCCTGTCCCCTGGATGCCCAGGTTCTAGGTTATCCCACTAACAGACACCACTAGCTAGCTCCTCTCTCCAATCACATCTAGATTCAAACTCAAACCACATCTAGATTCGAACTCAAACCACATCTAGATTCGAAGTCAAAACTGTTTCTGGGGTGTCTGGGTGGCTCAGTCGGTTAAGCATCCGACTACGGCTCAGGTCATGATCTCACGGTCCGTGAGTTCGAGCCCCACGTCGCTCTGTGCTGACAGCTCAGAACCTGGAGCCCGTTTCGGATTCTGTGTCTCCCTCTCTCTCTGCCCCTCCCCTGTTCATGCTCTCTGTCTGTCTCTGTCTCAAAAATAAATAAACATTAAAAAAAAAAAAACAACTGTTTCAAGCTTATAACCTACAGTCCTCTTTGATTATTTACCGAGGACTGAAATGAAGTCATAAATCAAACCATACTCTATATGTACCAGCAAGTTAGGGGCATTGGCTGGTTCAGTCAGTAAAGCATCTGACTCCTGATGTCAGGGTGGTGAGTTCAGGCCCCATGTCGGGTGTAGAGATTACTTTAAAAATAATTAAGCAAATGTATCAGCAAGCTTATTCATTCTTAGTGGAAATCCATAGTGAATCTTTTAGAAAAAAAATCCCTTACGCAAACAAATTACTGCTCAGTCTATTCTTTCTAACAAATGTATTTTTCAGTTACCAAGATTTGCTTCCTTCCAATAGATGTGAAATTACAGGGGAAAGAAATGATGTGGAAGAGAAAAGAACAGAGAAGCTTCCTTTCCCAAGACTATAATTTACAAGTAAAATTAGTAAAACAAACATGAAGTATAATTACCCTAGTATATCTAGCCCATGGGAAAACACTTCAGTTGTATAAAAGAGAATGAGGTTTTATTTGAATTGCTGATGTGTGCGTACTTTTTCTGACCCTTTCCAGGAAAACCAAAACCAAAACCAAAAAACAAACCTCTTTTGGGCTCTTGCAGTGTTCTTTAGGCCCTCCACTTGAATTTTTGGTCAGGTTTATTATAAAACATTGAACAAAAGCTAATACTAAGAAATCATGGGAAGACACCCCAGCTATGGAAATCTATGTTGCCTCTGTGTTGTTTCATGCATAAAGACCTCCACATAAATCACTATCACAGGCATCTTCTGATTGATAATCTTGAATACAGTTTATCATTGCTTATGATCTACCAAAAGCTTTCTTTCCTTTACAATTTTTATATAATTTTAGACTTATAGAAAAATCAAGACATGCTTCACAACATGTTAACACCTCAATACATTTGGTTTACGTTTATCCTTTTCCATACACGTATTTACGTGTGTGATGTGTATATATGCATGCATGCAAGTACACATATTTACATGTCAACTTTTCTGAACCATTTAAGAATAAGTTGCAGCATGATGTCCCTTTATCTGATTTGAAAGGACACATGCGGCCCAATGTTTACAGCAGCACTATCAATAATTGCTAAATTATGGAAAGGGCCCAAATGTCCATCAACTGACAAATGGATAAAGAAAACATGGTGTGTGTGTGTGTGTGTGTGTGAGAGAGAGAGAGAGAGAGAGAGAGACACACACATGATGGAATATAATTCGGCAATCAAAAAGAATGAAATCGGGGCGCCTGGGTGGCGCAGTCGGTTAAGCGTCCGACTTCAGCCAGGTCACGATCTCGCGGTCCGTGAGTTTGAGCCCCGCGTCAGGCTCTGGGCTGATGGCTCGGAGCCTGGAGCCTGTTTCCGATTCTGTGTCTCCCTCTCTCTCTGCCCCTGCCCCGTTCATGCTCTGTCTCTCTCTGTCCCAAAAATAAATAAAAAATGTTGAAAAAAAAAAAAAAAAAAAAAAAAGAATGAAATCTTTCCATTTGCAACAACATGGATGGAACTAGAGTGTATTATGCTAAGAGAAATCAGTCAGAGAAAGACAAATACCATATGATTTCACTCATGTGGAATTTAAGAAACACAACACATAGACATAGGGGAAGGGAAGGAAAAATAAGATAAAAAGAGACAGGGAGGCAAACCATAAGAGACTCTTACGACAGAGAACAAACTGAGGGCTGCTGGAGGGGAGGTGGGGGGGGAGAGATGGGCTAAATGGGTGATGAGTATTAAGGAGGGCAGTTGTTGGGAGAAGCACTGGATGTTACATGTAAGTGATGAATCACTAAATTCTCTCCTGAAACCATTATTATACTATATGTTAACCAACTTGGATATAAACAAACAAATAAATAGCAAAAAAATTAAAAAGGAAAAAAAAAGAGAATAAGTTGGCAGCATGATATCCCTTTCCCTCTAAACTCTTCAACGTATATTTCCTAAAAAATAGGAAATAAGAATGTTTTTAAAAATTGGATTAAGCAGCCATAATTCAGTTGATTATATGCTGTGGCAGAATATGCACAATCAGAAATGGTTCAGGTAACAGTAATACTAGTCATCATCTAATACACAATACATAATAGGCACTGTTGATCTAACTTCTGTTGTAATAAATGTTCTACTTTGCCTTCAAATACATTAATTAAAACTTTAACATACACTAAATTATCCCTCATTATACCTGCTATTTTAGTCTTCTGCCCTTGTCTGAGTAATTCTGAATGGTACTTCTGTGGCAATATGGATTCTGTGAGTCTATTTCTTTAGTTCTTTTTGATGGGAATGGGATGGTCATTTTCCAAGTAAGGTAATTTAAGGGGAATTGACATCAGGGCTCTGATACTTTTTTTTTAAAGGTTTGTTTGTTTGTTTGTTTTTGAGACAGAGAGAGAGAGTGAACGAGCGCAAGTTGGGGAGGGGCAGAGAGAGAGGGAGAGAGAGACTCCCAAGCAGCATGGATCCTGATGCAGGGCTTGATCCCGAAAACTGTGAGATCATGACCTGAGCCAAAATCAAGAGTTAATGCTTAACCGACTGAGCCACCCAGGCGCCCCAAGAGCTATAATAATTTATATTTTATTTAACTGCCTAATATGCTTTATAATAATATGTAATGCCAATACTCAGGATGATTTGGTCTGCTGGGTAGTTTTCTTGAGGAATACAGTTTCTTTAATTAGCCCTGAGAAGCAGGCTTTCTGGTAAAGTTATTGTCGAGTCCAGTCGTCTAAACCCAAGTACAGTAGAATCTTCCGAAGAAATATAAGTGGCAGGGGACTGCCAAGAGCTCTCCCAGCCTGCATTTGACAGGCTAAGAGCACAGGCCAGACCCAGAATGTCCTGAATACTGATCTGACTTCCCAGAGGAGTAACGCACTTCAACTTTTACACTCGGAAGGCAGCCACTAATATAAAGACAAGCAGCTTAGAAAATAAGTCATTGCAAAACTAGAGGAATAAGGGAGAGGGGTGGTGGCTCCGAAGTGTGGGACTTCTTTTTGGATAATGACAACTTTCCGAAACCGACGGCGGCCCTGGATGCACAACTCTATGGATATGTTGACAGCCACTGAGCTGAGTGCTGTAAATGGATGAACTGTATGCTATACGAATTATAGCTCACTAAAGCTATTAAAGAAGTAATGTATTTGGTTCATTTCACAATTCCTAAGTGGAAAATCTATTTCCATATTATAAACTTTGCACAGGTAAAGGTTTTTAGTCATCGGATAACTTGCGTGTGATACACAGTTAAAGGAAGCCCCTTAGAGAAAAGCCAATGATCATTTTAATGCTCATTTGCACAAAAGCAAGAATTCCTCACTAAATGAATGGAAAGCAACTGCTGGAAATGTGTAAACAGACATGAAGCTCTATGCCATTAAAACAGTTGGAACCAATTCCTATTTTTACCATTATATTGCCAGGAGCTGCCATCAAGAGACGTGTTAACATGGAGGAGTGAGATCACCGGTAATACGCGGGTCTTTCCAAACATGCCTGCCCGAATTCATGAAGTGCACAACGTGAGACAAGACGGTGGGGAATTTACATGGAATTCAGGGGAGGAGGGGCTCTGACACTTTTAAAGCACATTTCGAAGATCTTGTGAATTTGGAAACATAACTCTGATTAATGCATGGCATTATCTTCGTTTTGTGAAGAGTTACATTTTTATAACCAATTATGATACATTTTCTGGTGAAACTGGTTAATCAACTTACGTGTTTTTAAATTTTGGCACATATGGAGTTATAAGCTGTTGAGCCTGAAGGGACCTCGCATCTCATCTATTGCTTCTAATTTTTCTGATCCCAATATTGCATGTACTACCGTTCATCAAGGAAAGGACCTGGGCTAGGCCAGGAGGACGAGTAAAGCAGCTGTTACTACAGAATTTTGTCTAATCAGTCCAATCTTCGAAGCTACTGCTAAAATCAAATTTAGCAGTACTTTGTTTGGCTCATCTTCATAGATTTTAAGTCTGACTCAGATTAGCTTGAGTTTCTTTCTCTTTTACAGAGTCTAAAAAATCAGAAGGACCTTTCCATTTCATGCCATCCAGGCAGGAACCCACAGCATGTGTCCTTCCCATGGAAGCACATGACCTTCCTTGAACAGCTACTGGGAGCCGAAGAGATGATAATACAGGCCATTTCATTTCTAAGCCCCACGAACTATCAGAATTCTCTCTCTCGTATGAAATCTCACCTACTTCTCTGTAATTCAATACGTTATTCTTGTTTTTGGCCTCTGGGGCAACGTGGGGTAAGCCTGTCTTCCTCTCGACAGTTTTGTAAGTACTTGGAAATTACAAAATGTCCCTGTTTGAAGTTTCTCCACAAGGCCAAATCCCTGGGGACCTGCAAATATCCGACCTCATCAGACTTTGTCTAGCCGTATCATCCATTCAATTCCTCAGGATATACGCCCATTTAGCAGTGGGCCTTTTACACTAGATTTAGTTTCTATTAAAAGAATATGGTTTCTGGTCTAATTTCTTTTAGGTTTGATCTTATGTTTGTTTTTGTTTTTGTTTTCTTTCAGAGGGCCAAAAAAAAAAAAAATCGGATATCGGATCTTCCACTAAATCTGTTTCTTCCATAGTAAGGTTTACCCAGCACATTTGGGATGGAGACAGTTTGTGAGCCGGTACCACGCTGTGCCAGTGTTACAGTCGGGGGCAACAAAGATCTGGTAACATTTATGTCATTTCTCGGGCGAAACAAGGGGTGGTTGGCTGGTGACAGCTGCACATATTTTAGTGCACATGCATCTCTACCAATGAAAATACAAATTCATCGAACTGGTGAGTACCTACTTGGAGAAGGAAGCGTGTGTGGAACAGTCTGCATTGATAGGCCAGTGTGCTGCCCAGCAGGGAGCTCTAACATACTCAGTGGAAATGCAGCAACACTGGCAGACGCCCAGAGGTGGAGGAAATGGAGCGAGCGGATGGAAAAGAAAAGGCCTTATGAGCAAAACCCACCGTCCCCGGAGAAGGTGACAGGTAGGAGAGATGAAGAAGGTTGAGTCTGTGCCGGCTCCCTCTCTCACCCTCCCCACCCCCAGCCTCCAGGGAAAACCCAAGAATGCCTAAAAGTAAGAGAAGGGACATGTAGAAAGGTGTAGATTCAACATGCAGGAAGAGAGCTACCTTAGTTGAGGCTAATTGTTGAAATAGACGGAAAGGGACACGTACAAGAGTATACACTGGAGATCAGTGAAGCAGTCCCCCTCCAAGGAAATCAGGCAACACAAGACCTACAGGCTCAGGACACCGGTCAACCATTTAGAGAAAGTCTCACCTTTGGGAAGTGCAGTTAAAAGCTTAGCATTGATTCCTCCTTTGTAGTTAGTGCGCTGTTCTTTATCTTCAAGCAAGAACTCTTTCTGAAAGCTAGAAATTAAATTATTCCATTAGTCATGTTTAAAGTCAATTTGAATCAAGATACACGATATTAAGTGAAAAAAAAAATGCTAAACGAAAATGAGCTGTTATACATAGTTAAATAGGTGGATGTAGACGACACATAAAAAGTTTTATTTTGGGGAGTTAAATGGGAGCTGTTTTATTTATAGTCATTTATAGTTATAGCTATTTATAGGACTTTTTTTGTGCAACTGAAGAATTACGTCAGCAGGGGCAGGTGACGTAGTGTCAGGGGGGCAAAAACATGGCTGAGCTGCCAGCCAGACGCCTTGGTTGGGACTGATAACCTCTTCTAGAGCCACTCATCATAGCTGTGTAAGTTTGGATTAATCACTCACCCTTTCTGTGTTCTAATCTCTTCCTCAGAAAATCAGCAACTTGTCTAGGTTATGTGCATGCTTTCCTCCAGTGTTGAAATTATATAACAAATGCCTTCAAAGTACCAAGAAATCAAAGCATGGTGGACAGGTCTGCGAGGCTCATGAAAAGAGCCTTGGAATAAAGGAGGAAATGAAAGCGAAGAAGAACTGAGCACTTACTATGTACTCTTCTTCTATAACTAGGCATACTCCAAGCATAATCTTAATTATTTTCGCAAGACCCTGTGAGGCCTGAACTACTCAGTGCTGTGCTAATAAATGTTTAAAAACTTGCTCCTTAGTCTTGCTCTCCCACCCCCTTCCCCTAAGCATATGCTTTGCAGTCTTTGCTGATAGCATAAATACCCCCACTAAGGCTGATTTTCAAGCTTCCCACAGGACTCACTGGACTCACAGCTAAAAGAGAGGCATAAACTCGCTCTCAGGAGGAGGTGCAAGTCGGCTCCAGCACACCAACTGGAACAATTATCATCCTCGGTTTGCAGACTAGGAAACTGTTAAATGATCTGCCCAAGGACGAGATACAAAGCCAGCTCCCACTCTAACACTAGGCCCCCAGGCTGCTGCATGCCAACCCCATGGGCTTCCATGGGAGTGGGCCTGGGGTTGGGCAAGACAGACTGAGCTGCCACTGTGCAGCAAGAAAACCCAGCGTAGAAGCAGGAAAACCAATATTCTCCTGTGATACGATCACCTCCAGAGAGGTGAACAACAGCCTTGGAAAGGCTGAAGGTCAGTGCAAAGCTGACCTTCCCTATGGGCTGTCCTCCATTTGTGTTTCCGCATGTAGGGGTGCACGTCCATAAAGGTCCAAGAGGTGACTGAGGAAAGTGCTGTGCATCTCTGTAAGTGGGGCACATGAATGCTCTATATCCTGCACATAAATTACATTTCAAAGAGCTGCTGCGCATTCCAAAATACGTAACACCATCCATCTTCTAGAACCAAGCTCATCTAAAATCTTAGTTATTGCTGACAAATGTGGTAGGGCTTATATTCATAAATATGACTGCCATGTATCCATATTATTTAACACAAAAGTCTTGAGAGTAAGTAGTCTTTATAAACCACACTCCAGATGGCTTGAAGATTCTAGAATACCCACGTAGGTCAGAAAAGTGGAATTGGCACTGACTTCTCAACAGTAAATCCTAAGGCAGTGATAATTCTTTCTGGCATTTCATTCAGATGTATGACTTAGTATAAACCTACAAAATTAAGTAACTGTAGAAATGTACCCCACTTAAGGAATGGCATGCTATTGTAATTGATTATTTAACTATTTATTTAAATACCTTGATAAAGTTCTGTACTTTCTTTGCAAAACTAACATCTTAGGGAAAAAATTCCATATAAAAAAACGGTGCAATCCTGAAGTATTCAGCTTCTTAGGCCACTGACCTTGGGGCACAAATATTATCTCATATTTTCAAAAGTAGACATGTGCATAGTCCCCCTCCCCCATTTTGTGCTTATCAAAAAACCGCTAATAAAGACTAATAAACTGCTCTCTAGTTAAACATTTTTCTGAACTTTCATGGTGGGGTTTCCAAGTCTTCCCCTGCCCCTCCCCCGGCACTTACTTTCTTGAAACAAAGCTGAACTGTGTCTGTACCAATGAAAGGTACAGCCTTTCCGTGGCTGGTCAGAAACCAGTGGAAAACGCAAGCGCTGCTGGGAACTGCTCTCGTGGCTCCTCACCTGGTCTGTCTGCCTGAGTTCTCTCCTCTCCCTCCTGCTCTGGGACTCAGGTTAAGGTCATTTCCTCAAGGAAGAAACCCCTGATCCAGTGCCCGTCCCACCGGGTACCGAATCTATATTACGTACTTCAGTTGTTTTCTCTCAAGGTAGCCTGGTTTCTTATTTGGAGAACATATTATAAGTGTCTTATTTCAAATTATTGATTTATAAAAGTGGTTTTTTTTAATCAATAAATATCTGTTGAATGAATGGCGACAATAAAATACTTCAAATGTATTCTACACTCACTCTGAAATATTTTACATACACACGCTATACACTTTTAATGTGATATGGGCAAAGAGCATTGCAAACACTGAGAAAAATTAGAAGGGCACATATTTCATAATATCAGTTATAAACTTCCTCCCTTCCCCACTTTCCTTCTTTCACACTTATTTATTTTTTTACTTACTTACTTACTTATCTATTTATCTATCTATTTATTTATTTTAAGGAGGCTCCACGCCCAGCGTGGGGCTTGAACTCACGACTCTGAGATGAAGGGCCGCATGCTCTCTACAGATGGAGCCAGCCAGTCACCTCTCCTTTCTTCACCTTTAGAATAACATATGATAGAAAGAATAAGGCACATGGGGTTGAAAAGTGGAGCTCTGACTCAAGAATGCTAGAAAAGCTATGACTGAGTCAGGACCCCTTAAACCAATATGAAACCAGGCTTTGAAAAAGTCACATCTTTTCCCTGGACTTTCGAGACCCAAGGCACTAGCCAGCGGTGAGAATGCAGGCAAGACACATTAGTAAAGAACTCTGGAACATTCGTGAATGAGCAACGTCTTCTGATCATCTAATGGCTTATAAAACACAAATACCCCAGGGAGCCCTAACATAAATCTCCTCCTCACCTTTTTGAGTCAGAGGCACCAGAGCGGTGGGACTGGCGGAGCCCAAGCCCAACTCACATGATGGGTACCTCGAACGCACTGAGCTCTGGATGCTGCACCGTGCTCTCACCATCCCCAGGATGAGGGGACTCTACCCGACAGCCTCTGTAGGCACGGGTGGTTGCCACAGCTCAATCACAAGTATGGTTCTGCACTTCAGTATGATACCAGCTCTCCATATATAACTAAAGCAAATGCTACGGTCTTAATGTTTGAATTCCATTTTTAAAGTTTCTACTATCAAGAAAGAAGCACCTTTTAGATTTGTTATTGGTCTGCATCTCCTCTGAAACAGTGCTCTTTTCAGCACTAAATTTTCCATACTCTGCCTCCTTCCCTCTGCTTCGATAACCTAAGAAGAGATTGCTACCCACGTCCACAATTTTTTATAATGTCCCATTAACCTACTTAAATGCCAGCAGTAGAAACCAGAGGAAATTGTATTAAAGTGAGAACAGGATAGTCTGCAGTTATTACTGCACAAAATGGGGCTATACCACGACAGTGATTATTCAGCACCGGCGCTGGGAAAGGCTCTCTACAATCTGCTCACCTTTCTCCTAACGTTTACAAGATCATCAAAGTTCACTACCTCATATTTGTACCTGTGGTGTCTGGTCAGCTAGACTGCTTTGGAGGAGGCGAATTCTTGTATCTCTAATCCTATTTTACACTTAGGATCCATAGCAAGGAGGCCATAATTTCAATAGGGACATATGAGATCATACCCACCATATTTGAAATGTCTGACTATTTCATTCTGCTATCCTTACAAAGCAATGCTTTCCTCCTCTTCCTTTTTCTTAGTCACTTGTTAGCTCTGTTACAGCTAAACCAACCTGCCCGGGGACACACTGGGGACTAAGCTACTGTGGTCTGAACATCTGTATTCCCCCAAATTCGTATGTTGAAATGCAAACCCCCAAAAGCGATAATACCAGAAGGTGGGGACTTTGGAAGGGGATTAGGCCGTCAGATGGAGCCTTCATGAATGAGAATAGTGTCCTTATAAAAAGAGACACAGAGACAACTACACTTCAATGCAAATAGAACTAAACAACCCCCCCCCCCCCCCCGAGAGACCCTAGCCATCTCCCTAGCTCATTCCACCCCGTGAGGATACAAGAAGTTGGCTGTCTGCAGATGGAAAGAGGGCCCTCCCCCAATCATGCTGGCGCCCTGATCTCAGACTTCCAGCCTCCAGAATTGTGAGCAATAAATTTCTGTTGTTTCTAAGCCAGCCGGTCTATGGTATTTTGTTGTAGTAGCTGGAACTAAGATATAAGGCTTAGATGCTATCGGACAAAGATAAGAAATAGGGGAGATTCTGTCAAGCGCTAGAAAAGTTAAGATTTCCTGAGTCAAATAAGACAGACAGCCTTACTGATGACAGCCAACTCTAGCTGACTTGATACTAAGATGTGGATCAAATCCATCAAGGCTTTCTTTATCTCATCTAGTGTGTCCTGAAAGATGCCTGCTCCCATTTTCAAATGCAGAGCCCGGCTCAGCCTGATGAGGACAGTGATTAGACAGCTGTTTATTCAAAACCATTGAAATGCAAACCCTTTAGAGTAAGGAGGCAATGCCATGCAGGATACATTAGGAAGAAGTGCATCTGAGTGGAAGGCTGGGGAGATCAGGGTTGGGTCCTTCTACCATAATGAAATGTACATTGGGGTCTATGCCTGTATGTCTTAGGGATAATAACTTTGTGCCTCCACTTGAAAAATTTCAACATCTATTAGGGACAGTGATCTGCTAAGAAGCATCTGAGATACAGCTATCTTGTTTGGCACAAACTTTCATTTTTACAAAGCTTATATGAATGATTCTATATCATAGAGTTTTAGCACATTAGGTAAATCAAATTAGTACCCATAATATCTTGTAGGGAACCGAAGAGCAGAAAGGTTAAGAGACATCAGGACCTCACTGGACAGATGGAGGGATGGGCGGGGGGGGGGGGGGGGGGGTGCGGGGGGGGGGGTAGGGAGGGAAGAGAGGCACAAGGCTAAATCTTTTCTTTAAAAATCAAAAGCTCTCTTACTTAATGGGCAGATTGCAAAAGGACATCCCACGCTTAGAGGCAGGTATGAAAAAAAAAAAGAAAAGATAGTAGCCCTCTACAGGTTCAAAATTATATCTGCTCTGCAAATAGTTCCCATAAACAACATTAATAAATACAAAAAGAATCTTTTCTGGCTGAATCTACAATTAGGTCAGCTTGTTTCATATACTTTAATAAATCAAACTCTGGGGAGAAAACATATTGCCAAACATTCAAACTCATGAATTAGGAATTTAGGAGAATAATTCTAAAAGCTACCACAAATCTCTAAATCCTAAGAGTCTTGAGCAAAGACCACTTTACCTTGGAACTTTTCTTTGACTTGGTAATCCAAGGAAGCTTAAGTTTTTCTGGTTGAAATCTAAGGAGAAAGAAATAAGGTAACAATGAAATAACTACATAATAAGTTAAAAAAACAATCTCCAGTGGGGAAAAAAATTCTCCAAAGTCCCATTGAACATATAACAAGAAAAAAGGAAACCATTAACCAGACAAGAAATATGAATACAAAAATGACACCTTCTAAGAATCAAATTCCACAACCTAGGCAAGGTTTTTTTCCTTCTCCTGAAATGTGGTCAACATAACTCTGCGGGTGAAAAAAATAA